>NC_081411.1:361816989-362469489 GCF_030272615.1 Cryptomeria japonica
CATATCACATAAACAACAAAAGCTAAATACAAAACAATTTTTCCTTCATATTAATAATGGTATTCAATATGCATGGAAGAACACTACCAACCTTTGATCCTACAAATGGTATGAGGAATGGTTGAAGGAGAGCTGCCCAATCCACTAGTCTTTTCTTCCCTAAACTTAAAAATGCAACATCTAAAACCAAATTTCCAACAAAACTCTAAGTCTCCAAGATTGGAGAGTGGGTGATCCAAATCCTAAGTTTGAATCCCTTCCCTAAGTAGACTCTTCTCACACTTTCCAACCTCTTGGAAAGGATGTGAGATCTCATAAGTTGGTCTTCCCAACCTCTTACATGCTTTCTAAAAATGGAAACTGAAAAAGGTAAGAGAAAGTGGGGAAGATCAACTATCTCTCAAATGGAAGGTTGTCTAACCAAGGAGAAATCCTCAAAAGTTGAATTTCATCCATCTTGGAAAACTCAACTTTTGAGGTGACTTGCAGTCACATGTGAGTGGTCACATGGTTAAAATTGACCTTTACCCATAGGTATAAATATGGGCCTTAAAAAATGCCCTAAACCTAACCTTAGAAGTTAGTTTGACCCTCTAGAAACTCACCTAAAGTTTACCTACGGGTCAAACTTGAGTTGACAATTCTAATGGCTCTCTATCCAAGACTCTATTGGGACCACACTAATATATTTTGAATAATGCATTGGTTATAAAAATTCTCTCCAAGGGACATGCCATTACCAACTCACTTTACAACACAAGTGTCAAGTGACACCATAAAAATACACAATACTTTAATACGCATGGCAATGTCCCTTTTTGGAATTAACAACTTTAACAAATATAGATTAAATACACATTAAAACATTCACATTTACAAATAAAACACATTACATATGAGGTGTTGTCTCTCCAAATAGACAACCCTTGGCTTCACAAATTCACAAAGGTTTAGCTTGATTCTCCGAATGGTTTCCATGGTCACATGGATTAGTTTTCCTGCATATCTCATTTTGCACATTAGTAATCTCAAATAATCATATGCAATATTAATATATGGAAAGAATACAAATCAAACACTTTGCATGAAATAATTTACTTAATAGCATCATCATAAGCATCATGAAATTCAATCATTCATAAGGCATGCATCCATGTTTTCTAACATCATAAATACAGTATTGCAAATAAGAAATAAATGACATACATCATATCAATGTTATCCAATCACTAGATCATATAGAATCTATATCCATAATGCATCAAAATAAAGTATCAATAATAGGTCCAACATGAAAAATAATTGCAATGCTATGACGGCTCAGGGTAAGGCCTCACACACATCAAATCAGTGGACTATTAGATTGAAGGATAATCTAGAGTTTGCAGTTTAATTGCTTCTATTTTGTTTATCTAGTTTTCTTCTTTCTTAACATCCTATTGAAATATGTGTTTGTTGATTCTTTAGTTCATATTTTTAGTCTCTTTAGTTCACATCATAATTTTTAGCATACATTTATGGCACACTTGGTGGGACCCACTTCATGGGTCATTTTAATCCTTTGTTTTTTGTTTTAGTGAGTTTTGAATCACAAGTTTTGGTGCTTGGAGGCAAAAATTCATTCCCACAACTTTGTTTGCAAAATTCAGTATGGATTTTTATCTTAGTGACTGGTGTTTTGCATTTGTCCTATCAATATTTCAAACCTATTTAAGTAGTATTTTACATGCATCTAGACAATGTTTCGCATTGGTCTAGATGGTCTATCGCATAAGTTGTTGAGTGTTTCCCATACAAGATAGGTAAAAGGGGGTAAGTTCTATAAGTTGGTTTTTCTATTTATGCTGACGCCTGCCAATTTTTGATGGTTATTTATTTCTAGGTTTGAAATTTTTCCTAACTAGGGTATGAAATAACTTTGCATTGTTTTAACCATATGGCTTGTAGTGTTAAGATTTAGCATGCAAGATCTCGACAACTAATGGAACACAAATGACTACAAGAACAACACATTAGGGCCTTACAAGAGATCAACTAATTAATGAACTAGAAGAACAAATCAAGTATTTTCAATACCAACAATAATCATCGCTTATATACAAAAATACAACATGATTTTGAGAATACGGTTATATTTTTACCTATGATATGTGAAAAACTAATCCTTTTATTTTTTATAAAGATAAATAGTTTTTACAAGGACCTGAAACCTAGAGTATTACAGACCAAGGCCAGCAGCCAACCGGATAAAAAATCTAATAAAAATAGGGGTAAAACCCCACATAGACCGAATGCCAAAAAAAAACCAACAAAGCCAAAAAATAGGGCTAAGCACTCAACTGAGAGAGTGCACCAATTCAGTATTTTTCTGAATAATCTTCTTGTTAATTTTCTCCAAATCCTCCATAATGAATCTAGAGGTTCCTTGGTCCTGGCTCTAGCTCCCAGTTCTAGTGCAAGGACCCAAGCTAGTCTTCCCACCAGCAGCACTATGTCCACCCTCTAAGGTATTCTTTTTATGCTTTTCCCCCAAGGGAGGATCACTGACGATGGATCTAGTTCTATAGTCAACCATCATGGAATTACTTTTCTCTAAACCATTAGCACTACTGTTCATCACCTCCCTGTTATTTCCACCAGATTGTTCAGGCTTTCCTTGATATCACTCACATACTCTTCATGTTGAACATTTGGTGGAATTGATTATGTTTTGTATTGATGTTTTGTCATTGATACCAACACTAGTTGTTTGGATGCTTTACTGGCACCCTTCTAGTCCCGGTAGGTTGAGTGGTTTTTGGTTAACTTGGATCCGGCATGATCATTTAGGCTCTGGTATAGTTTGGTGATGAAATTGGCTTTTTCATGATACTCATGCTCATATTTGGTCAGTTGGTTTTGGTCTAGTGATCGGATTCTATCCTGCTTGCTTGGAAGCTTGGCTTCTGGTTCCGATGAGGGTTCACCAATAGAGCTTTTGGTGGAGATCTTTGATAAATTGCATAAGTGGTGTTGGTATAGCTTCTGGTGGAGTTCCAAGATGTCATTGGTGATCATGTGCAAGACTTGGCAGATGGAGATCATTTTTGTAGCGTGTGGACCTATACTGGGTCCCGATTGATCTAGGTTATGGACCGAATTTAATGTAGCATGTGGATTGGACCTATTGATGTATTTCTAGGATGTCTTATGTGTTGGATATTATTTTTTTGGACTTAGGTCGACATGGTTTGTAATTATGTAATTGGTTTATTATTTGGTGGTTGACCTGATTGTTTATGGTCGAGGGTTTGTATATATAGATGTAAGATCTCATTAAAGATCATCATGGTTATTGTTAGAGATCATGGTCAAGAAATGTAATGTGCGAATAATGTAATATCATTCAGGTAGAGGTGTTGGTAGATCATTGGAGATTGAATTGGGTTTATGTAAGAGAATTTAGTCCTCTGGTATTGAGCTTAACTGGAACTATACTCAGGCATAGGAGATGCTATCTTTTGTAGTTCAACACTTCTCTAAATTGTAGTCTGGATTTCTATGTAGTCAGTGAGGCTCCTTTTATGATGATAAATGCCCTCTAGGTTGTTGGCTATCCTACAAGTTGAGGCCCCTCAATTGTAATTCACATACTTACTACAAAAGTATTATCTGATAGTGGGTAGGCTTCCTACCGTGGTTTTTCCCTTTACCAAGATTTCCATGTACAAATCTTGGTGTTATGTGATGGTGTTTATTTTGTGATTATTGTTTATGCTTAATTGGTTTAACTGCTATTTCAATATTAATGTTTTGGGTTCCGGTATTAAAGTTTAAATTGCTAATGGTTCTGGTAATCTATGACAATTGATTCACCCCCTCTTGTCTTCCAGTTATTTGAACTGTCTAACAATTGGAATCAAAGCTTTGGTCCTCTCTATAGAAAGCTTAACTAGTTGAGGAAGATCCTATGGTGACTAATAATTCAAGTTCATCGAGTTCTTCTGGAGCTATCTTTCAGAGGGATATTTTGAGGATTGATGGAACAAATAACACAGTATGGAAGATTCAGATGGAAACTCATATGAGATGTATTGGCAAGGAGATTTGGGAGATCACACAGAATGGTGTCACACCCTATAATCCAAGATTTGGCAATCCTCCTCTCATGAACCTAGACAAGGAGCTTGAGAATGATTGTAGAGAAAGAGAAGCCCTCTTGTGTGCACTTTTTGATCAACAAATAATGAAATTAACTGACAAATCATCTAGAAAGGCTATATGGGATAAGTTGGAGACTCTTAATGAAGGTGACCCTATAGTGAAGATTGCTAAACTTGATGGTTACCGGGTGAGATATGAAAACCTGAAGATGGAAGAAGATGAAAGGATTACTGCATTCATGGAAAGGGTAAATGAGCTTGTAGTGGGAATTCAATGTTGTGGTGGAACTCTGAGCGAAGATGAAATTGTTTCTAAAGTCTTGAGAGCCCTAACACCAGCTTACAAAATTAAGACTATTGCTATTAATGAGTTTAGAAAAATGGATAATACATCTATCAATAGAGATACTTTGGTTGGGAAACTATTTTCTTTTGAGCTTGAAGAATTTGGACCTTCTGGAGCTTTGAAGTCCTAACCTTCTTTTCATGCATCTACATCTACAACCAGTAAGCAAGACTGGAAATCTTTGTATGCAAAGAAATTGGAAGATATGAAGGAAAATCACCTTTCAAATGTTTTGCATGTAATAAGATTGGTCATTTTGCATCTAGATGTCCTGAAAAAAATTCAAGATTTGAAGAAAGAGTTAGAAGATCATTCAAGCCTAACCCCAGATATCAAAACAAGTATAAATACAAGAAAAACAAAGACAAATCATGCTACATAGTAGATGAAGAAGGCATTACTGATTTTGATGATGAACCGATAGAAGAATCTGCTAGTGAATCCGATAATGGGAAGGAATGGGTGTTCCTAGCTATCAAGGAAGATGATCTGGAGCTGAAAGAGAATGTACCTAAAGAGAAGGTAATTTCTTCTAAAATTGTAGAAAAGGATGAATAGGTAATTGAAAATGGTTGTTCACATCATATGGTTGGAGATAAAGGGAAGTTCTTGCCTTTGCAAGAATTTGATGGTAGTCTAGTTAGATTTGGAGATGTCAAAGCATGTATGATCAAAGGAAAAGGAACTATATTATTGGATGATAAGAACAATACTGACAATGTTTATTATGTTGAAGTTTTGAGGCATAATATTTTGAGTGTAGGACAATTGGTAGATAAGGGATTTCAATTACAATTCAAGGATGGAAAATGCAAAATCATTAACATATCTGGTTTGGAGATTGCAACCGATACAAAGGCAAAAGGTAATATATTTCATTTGAACTTTAGTGAGAAGACATGTTTGATTACATAGATTGATAAGAATTGGCTATGTCATAAAAGGTCGTGTCATGTGAATCTTGATTGCATTGTGAAGATCAGTTCAACTAAGGTAGTTAGGGATATACCTAAGATTATGAAGCCCTATAATCTGGTATGTAAAGAATGTCAAATGGGTAAACAAGTCAGAACCTCTTTTAGGAGTATACAAGATAAATCAAATGATGTTCTTGATCTTATTCATACTAATTTATGTCGCCCTACTAGAGTTAAAAATTTTCAAGGTGATAGATATTTCATGCTAATCATTGATGATTATTCTAGAATGATGTGGGTTACTTTTCTGAAAGCAAAATCTAAAGCATTTGAAAAGTTTAAAAATTTTAAGGCTAAAGTGGAAACTGAGAGAGTATTGAAGATTAAATGTTTGAGATCAGATTATGGTGGAGAATTCACATCCGGTGAGTTTAACAACTTTTGTGACAAGCATGGTATAAGAAGGCAATTTTCTGCTCCCCGGACACCTCAGTAGAATGGAGTTGTGGAAAGGAAGAATAGAACTATCTTGGATATTGCTAGAACAATGATGACGGAAGCTATTCTACCTTATATCTACTAGAGAGAAGTAGTGATCATAATGGTTTATACATTCAATAGAGAACATATCAAAGGACAAACTGGTAAGACACCTTATAAATTATGGTTTGGCAATACACCTACAATTAAGTATTTCAGAATTTTTGGTAGTAAATGTTATATCAGGAAAGATGATATAATTGGGAAATTTGATCCTAGATGTGATGAAATAATATTTATTGGTTATTCTAATGAAAGCAAAGCATATAGATTTTATAACAAGAGATTGTAGAGTGCTAATGTCAAAGTAGATGAGCTGAACAAAAGTCAAATTAGAGTTTATGAGAAGGAACCCGTAGTGGAAATGATTATATCTGAATTGGTAGCACCTTTACTGGAATAGAGAGTTGAACCAGTTACTCTGGTAGTATCAGAGAATTATACAGTAACTGAAGAATAGGGAAGAGGAATAGAAAGTTAGAAGACTCCTAGGTATGTGAGATTGAATCATTCAGAAGATCAGATCATTGGGGATAAGAGAAATGGAGTGATGATAAGAAGAATACTGATAAGTAATGAGGTATGTTTAATTTCATAAGTTGAACTGGTATCAGTAATTGAGGCATGTAAAGATGAATATTGGTTGAAAGCTATGGAAGAATAATTAGATTAGATTGAGAAAAATAACACATGGACCTTGGTTCCCCAGCCTAAAAATAAAAATGTTATTGAACTAAATGGGTTCTTAGGAATAAATTGAATGAGGATGGTCAAGTTATAAGGAATAAGGCTATATTGGTTTGTAAAGGATATTCTCAGAAGGAAAGAATTGATTATGGAGAGACTTTTGGACCTGTAGCTAGGATTGAAGCTGTGAGATTATTTCTTGCCTATGTTGCTTATAAAAAGTACAAGGTTTATCAGATGGATGTTAAATGTACATTTTTGAATGGGGATCTTGATGAGGAAGTTTATATTGAGAAACTTGATGGTTTTTCACTATTAGATGATACAAATATGGTTTGCAATTTAAGGACAACTTTATATGGATTG
This sequence comes from Cryptomeria japonica, assembly GCF_030272615.1. NCBI lineage: Eukaryota > Viridiplantae > Streptophyta > Pinopsida > Cupressales > Cupressaceae > Cryptomeria > Cryptomeria japonica. The sequence continues at coordinate 361,823,988 of NC_081411.1, forward strand.
AAACAAGTACCTAGAGCTTGGTATGCAAGGTTGGATAAATATCTTTTGAAGCTTGGTTTTACTAAGGGCAGTGCTGACAATAATTTATATTATAAGATCACTGATGATGATATACTGATTATTGAAGTATTTTTTGATGACATTATTTCTGGAGGTGAAGATAAGTTATGCATAGAATTTTCTAAGAATATGGAGAAAGAATTTGAGATGTCTATGATTTTTGATATGAAATTTTTCTTAGGTTTGCAAATTACTTAGACTGACAAAGGTATTTTCATCTGTCAAAATAAATATGCTAAGGAATTTTTGAAAAAAATTGGTATGAGAGATTCTAAACTGGTAAGTACTCCTATGGTTACAAGTGAGAAATTGACAAGAAAAGATGTTTTTGCATCAATAAATCCTACAAGATACAAATCTATGATTGGAGGTCTTCTTTATTTGACTCAGACTAGGCCTGACATTATGAATGTTGTTTGTATTGTTTCAATATTTTAAAGTGATCCTATAGAGAATCATGAAATGGTGGTGAAAAGGATTTTTAGATACTTACAAGGTACATCAGAATATGGCTTGTGGTACCCTAAGGATGATAACTTCACTTTATGTGCATATACAGATGTTGATTGGGTTGGAGATGTTGATGACCAGAAAAGAACTTCCAGTGGAGCTTTCTTTCTTGGAAAGAAGTTGGTTTCATGGATTAGCATGAAATATTCATGTACTTCTTTATCCACTATTGAAGCCGAGTATGTTGTTGCTGCTACTAATTGTACACAAGTTCTTTGGATGAAGCAAATGTTGAAGGATATAAAGGTGGATTGTGATGCACCGGTAGTTATTCATTGTGATAACTCTATTGCTATTGATATATCAAAGAATCTAGAATTTCATTCTAAAACAAAGCACATATCTATCAAGTATAACTTTTTGAAGGAAAAGGTGGAAGCAAATGAAGTTAGACTGGTTTATGTGAACACTAAAGAGCAGATTGTAGATATTTTCACTAAACCTTTTCCCAAGGAATCATTTGAGTACCTGAGAGATAGATTGGGAGTTTTTGCCCCTTTGATAGAGACTTGATTGATGTGGTTTGGCATCAGTCCGGAATGTACTATCAGAGATACTATTCATTCTGGCACTAATGTGGGATGCTACTGCTCAGGGGGAGTAGTTAGCTTTGTGATTCAGTGGTTTATGTTTTTTTCTTTGATATTTTTGTTAGATTTCTGGCATTGATGTCAAAGGGGGAGTTATATTGATGTAAAAAAAAAAAGAAACTGAAAAAGAAAAAGAAAGAAGGAGAAATTCAGAGATTTACATAGATTATTCATAGGGGGAGAGATATTGATATTCAGAGCTGTATGTGGGAGATTGTTGGCTTTTTTCCATTGGGGGAGACTTGATTGGCATTTCTTGGTACTTAGATGTTTTTCACCTCTAGTGTTGCCATCAATGCCAAAGGGAGAGATTTTTGGCCATTTGGTAGAATTGATTATGTGTTGCATTTATGTTTTGTCATTGATGCCAACACTAGCTATTTGGATGCTTTACCAACACCCTTCTGGTCCTGGTAGGTTGAGTGGTTTCTAGTTAACTTAGATCTAGCATGATTTGGTAGGCTTCGATATAGTTTGGTGATGGAATTGGCTTGTTAATGATACTCATGCTCATATTTGGTCAATTGGTTTTGGTCTAGTGATTGGATGCTATCCTGCTTGCTTGGAAGTTTGGCTTCTGGTTCCGACGAGGGTTTCACTGGCAAAGCTTTTGGTGGAGATCTTTGATGAATTGCATAAGTGGTGTTGGTACATCTTCTGGTGTAGTTCCAGGATGTTGTTGGTGATCATATTCAAGACTTGGCAGATGGAGATCATTGTTGTAGCGTGTGGACCTATACTGGGTCCCAGTTGATCTAGGTTATAGATCATCTTTAATGTAGCGTGTGGACTGGACCTATTGATGTATTTCTGGGATGTCTTATGTGTTGGATATTATTTGTTTGGTCTTAGGCTGACATGGTTTGTAATTATGTAATTGGTTTATTAACTGGTGGTCGACCTAATTGTTTATGGTTGAGGGTTTGTATATATAGATGTAAGATCTCATTGTAGATTGTCATGGTTATTGTTAGAGGTCATGGTCAAGAAATCTAATGTGCGAATAATGTAATATCATTCAGGCAGAGGAGTTGGTCAATCATTGGAGATCGAATTGGGTTATGTAAGAGGATTTAGTCCTCTAAGATTGAGCTTAACCGAAAGTGTACTAAGGCATAGGAGATGCTATCTTTTGTAGTTCAACACCTCCGGATTGTAGTTTGGATTTCTATGTAGTTAGTGAGGCTCCTTTTATGATGATTAGTGCACTCTAGGTTGTTGGCCTTCCTGCAAGTGCAGGCCCCTCAATTGTAATTCACATACTTACTCCAGAAGTATTATTTGACTGTGGGTAGGCTTCCCACCATGGTTTTTCCCTTCACTGGGTTTTCCGCGTACAAATCTTGGTGTTATGTGGATGTTATTTATTTTGTCATTATTGTTTATGCTTAATTGGTTTAAAATAATATTTTGGTATTAAAGTTTAAATTTCTAATGGTTCTAGTAATCTGTGACAACTGATTCACCCCCCCTTTCAATTGTCTTCAAGTTATTTGAACTGTCTAACACTTCCAACTTATCAATTCTGCGCTCATGGAAAACCTTCATACTTTAAACATCCCAAGATGTCTTCTAGATCATGCTCACGATCTTCTTAATTATACTAGGCCTAGGGGATTCCATGAAAGTTTCAATAATTCCCTTAATCCCATCTTTAAGGGATCCAATTTCCTTATCCACCCACTTCCAATAGTTCTCCTGACTTCTAGTAACCTCCAAAAATAGGTTTCCCAGCACCTTCTCCTCCTTTATCTCACCTTTATTTTCCTTATTCACAATCCCCTATTTATCATTATCCACATTGATGGGGATTTTTTCCCTAATCTTGTGGTCCAGGTCTTTGGACCCACTAGATATGGTTAGTTGTATTATCTTTTTAATGGGGGCTCTAGGTCTTACATTTTCCTTCTGCTAGATTTGAACTTACTTGTCGCCCACCTTGGAGGATTGGTTTTCCTACTACTATTAGTTCTTGGGGTCACCATAAGCTCCCCTTCTTTCTTTGGTCTATACTCAGGGTCCTTTGTATCCTTGATGTCATGTCAATCCATGGCAGTACCACTGTCATCCTCATCCATCTCTGTGTCAGAAACAAACTGCACATCAGGGTTAGAGGAGGAAATGTGGGTTTTATCCTTGGGGGATGGTTTCACTTCATGAGCTTGGGTGTATTCCATAATCAACAAGATAAGCCCTTCATGTATCACAGGGTTATCTTGGTTTTCAAAATGTTTAACTAAACTATTCTCTAGGGATGAAACCAAGTAGAAGGGGATGGAAATAATTCTACCATGCCTAAAATGATTTAAGATAGTAGATTGATGAGAGAAAATGCTAGCATATCTACCATCTAGGGTGATGTACCTCATGATGAATTTTGCCATATTAGCCTAGAGGGAAATCAACTATTTCCTATTATAGCCATTGTCGGCCATTTTTGTAACCCTTTGTCATTCCTTTTCCTTATCATAAAAGGCAATTATATCCTCCTCACCTGACTTCCAATCTCTATAGAATTTCCTACCTTTCATATCGAGACCAGTAACAATGGTAACTAGGGTTTTGTAAACTTGAAACTCCACACCAAAAGCAACCAACACACCCTTATTCCAACCTTTGACAAAGCTTTTTATAAGCATGGCAGAATGAACATGCAATCTCTCCAAAAAGGACACCATCCCATTGTCAAAGATTTCCTCCCAAACCTCCTTATTGTTTTACCACTTATCATAGGTAGTGGGTTCAAACCTATTCTTTTCACCTCCCATTCTATAGCTCAAGTAATTTAGACAACAATACTCTAGAAAAACCAAGAGGAAACAAAACCAAAAATAGGGCAGACAGAAAGTTCTAGAGCTTCTCAAAGTGGTAATAATTCAAAATACCACCCCAACGACTCCCATCCCATCATAATATTTCATCATTAAATTCATTGGAAAGGCTAAAGATCTCCGCATCATTTCTTACCAGGTGACACAGAGTTTTTGGGAAAGTTTCCCTTCCTCTCCATCATTTAACCGCCACATAATCAATTGCCAAGTTGGCCAAATGACTCGTCAGTTTGCTTCCTTCTCAGAAAATGTGCAAGATCTTGAAATCCTCCAGTCCGGTAATCATTTCAAGGTAATCATTGATTAAGTTTGAAATAGTTTAGCTAGGCTCCATGCATCCCTTAATGTCTTTGACAATGTTAAGAGACTCAATTTCCACTTGACCCGTCTGAACCCCTCCTTGCTTGCCATGTGTAGTCCTATTTAGGCAGTGTTGGCCTCCACAAAATGGTTAGTCTGGGTGCCCAAAGGAAGCACCACTGCAGAGACCAACAAACCCAAATGGTTCCTCACCACCCCCCCACAGCCAGTTGGCCCAGGATTTCCTTTGGCCGCCCCGTCGATATTGATTTTGATCAACCCTAGAAGGGGAAGATGCCAAGAAACATTCTCTTTGGTATGTTTAATTTTATAGACAGGGATAGATATATTCCACCATATCTATCACCTCTTTATAGTATCCCATTCCTCCTGGGTATACTCAAGTGGAGGATCATTTTTCCTACTAGGATAGTAATTAAGAAAGTTTTCCTTAATATAATTTCTTGTTTTGGTAGCCACAACAAGAGCATTGGACTCCATATCTTTGAAAACCCTATTATTTCTTTCCTTCTACACACCCCAAGCAATGTGAGGTAGGGATAAGTTTGATACAATTTCAACTGTATGATTTCTATATGGGCACTTCCATTGGTACCAGAAGTTCTGTATAGAATCAAGGGGGATCCAATTAATATTCTATAGGTTGAGAAAGAAGGCCCAAATGTCCCTAACATAGGAACAATTTAAGAGGAGATGATCAATATTTTCAGCTTCTTCTTTACATAAAAAACATCTATTAGTGATGAGGATCTCATGTTTATAGAGATTATCAATGGTAGAGATCTTTTTTTGCATGAATAACCAAAAGAAGATATAAACTTTAGGAATTAGGAGTTTATTCCAAATTCCAGCCCAAAAGGGGGGAGGAGAAAAAGACCTGGTGACGATTCTGAAAGCATCCGCCACCAAAAAATGCCCCGATTTAGAACCATTCCATATGATCACATCTTCCACCAGAGAGGATGGAATGATGATCAGGTTTAGCCAAGAATGAAAAGGAGACAAAGAAGCATCCAAGCTTCCAAGGTCCATCCAAACTCCATTACTAATATAATTCGTGATCAAAGTTCCAATTAGATTAATGCATTTCTCTTTGAATTGTGAATCCCACACCAAATTAGACAAAAATCCCTATCCTATCCACCAATCATCCTGAAACCTTATATCTCTTCCATTTCCCAGAACCCATCAGCTTCCGTAAGAGATAATGAGAGTGGATCTGAAGAAGTTGTTCCAAAGATCATAGACCAAATCTGGGAAGGAATAATTTTCCAGCATTCTTTGGAAACCATGAATTTGGTATTTGTCCTTGAAAATATCAATCCATTCATTTTTCTCCTTTAAACATCTCCAAAGCTGCTTAGCCATTAAAGCTCTATTGAAGTCTCTCAAATGTCTAATACTTGGGCCTCCCTTATTTCTGGGCAAACAAACCTGATCCTAGGTGACCAAATGTAGCATACTCTTGGATTCAGTACCTAACCAAAGGAAGTTCTTATGTATCCTTTCCATTCTATCCAAAAATTTGGTCAGGATTTTAAAGAGACTCATAGCATAGATAGGAAGGTTCTAAAGAGATGCCTTAATTAACTGAAGTTTACCTGCTTGTCTTAACAAAGGACCTTTCCAGCAAGCCAACTTCATTTGAAATTTATCAATCAGAATAGACCAAAAGGAGTCTGGGATAGGTCCCATGCACAAGGGTAGACCCAAATATGAATCAGGGAAAACACCCATCTTGCAGCCCAAAATATTGACAATCTTCAATTTTCTATTCTCAAGCATATTCATGAAGAAATGGAGCTTTTAAAGAGACTGAATTTTTGCCCTGATCCTTTCTCATAAGTATCTAGGATAGCTTTATTAGTATTTTCTTCTTTAATCAAAATTTCCCCCATCAACAACATATCATCAACAAATTATTGGTGGGAGAAAATAGTAGCTTTGGAAGAAGGTCGTAAACTCATCAGATTTCTCTTGCTCATATCTCTTTGGATATTTTTTTTGAAATCTTCACTCAGTAGAATAAAGAGAAATAGGGAGAGAGGTTCCCTCTGTCTAATACCCCTCGACATCGAGAAGAAACTAGATGCCAAACATTGACTAGAATAAAAAATTTGGGAGTGGTAAAACACTGATTGACAAGATGGATGAAATGGCTACCAAAACCAAAGGCTTGAAGGACTTTAAATAGAATATTCCAATTGACCTAATCATAAGCCTTAAGGAGGTCCAACTTCAACAAGAATCCCGAATTCTTATCAATAGACAAAGAATGGATATGCTCATAAACAACAATAATAGAATCCAAGATCTGTCTACCGAGAACAAAACCATTATGATGCTTCGAAATCAAAGAGGGCAGAAAATTTTTAAGCCTTAACACAATGATCTTGGTAAATATTTTATAGATCCAGTTACACATGCTAATGGGTCTAATCCTGAAAAGAACTGGCATCAAGTTTCTTAGGGATTGGGACATAAAAGGTGGCATTCAATTCCTTAAGAAGCTATCTGGAACAAAAGAACTCTCTAGCAACATCCACAACATCTGAACCAATAATCTGCCAAAAAGTTTAAAAACTGAACATAGGGAAGCCATCAGGGCCAAGAACTTTATTAACTTCAAAGGAGAGGACCATAGATCTGACCTCATCATGAGATGGGATTCTGGTTAGCTCCTTCTTCATGTCCTGGGAGACAATACTTTTAAACTCCCACAGGATCTCATCTTGAGCAATAACATCAAGAGGGCCATCATCCGAAAGAAGAGAAAAAAATATCTAATGGCTTCTAGGTTCAACTCCTCATGCTTATCAATCCAACAATGATCCACCAAAATTTTATTGATTCTATTTGAAGTCCTATGTTTGAGGGTAGTCATCTGAAAAAACTTCATGTTCCTGTCACCAGATTTGAGCCATAAAGCTCTAGACCTCTGCTTTCATAATTCCTCCTCCTTAGAGATGATATCATGAATCTTGGTAAGTAACTCAACTTATTTGTCCATAATCATGGGATTATACCCCACATCTTGAATCTGAGACTAGACATCATCCAAATCTATCTTGAGCTTCTCTTTTATCTCAAAAAAATTGCAGAAGGATTCTTTATTCTAGAGTTGGATATTGGACTTGACATTGGCTAGTTTCTTAGCTACTCTAATCATCAGAGTTCCTTGAATGTCAACATTCCACCATTTAAAAATATTTTCATGAATTTTTGGAGCTAAAATCCACATCTTCTCAAACCTGAAGTGGAAGGCCCTCCTCCCAGTCAAAGGGGATATAGACAAACAAATTGAGAAATGATCAAAGCCAATTCTGGACAACGCATTTAATCTACAAGAAGCATCACGAATCCACTCAAGAGAAATAATACCTCTATCCAGTCTGACTTGGATGAGGTCCCCCCCACTTCTTTTGTTGGACCAAGTGAATTTATCCCCAAGGAGATCAAGGTCTAACAAACCCAAAGAATTAATCATATCTGCCAAGTCCTACCTACTTTCATCCAAAATAGGCATCCCACCAGTATTTTCCATACTAGATAATGGGGTATTAAAATCCCCCAATAGAATCCATTTCTCATTTGGGAAAGCCATTCTAGCATTAATGATAGAGGACCAAAGCATTTTTCTAGCATTTTTCCCATTTGGGGCATAGATATTAGATATGATCCAAGACGACCCATCATATTGACTAGTAAATCTTGTGGCAATGTGATTAGGAGAGGTAAAGAAAACCTTAACCAAAATCCATATAGGATTCCACAAAGTGGCAATACCACCAAAAGCCCCATCAGCATCAACACAATGAGTTCCACACTCTCCGAAAATGGCCCATTTGATCTTTTCCACTCTACAACCACACATTTTGGTTTCTTGAACAAGACATATATCTGGCTTGTGATCTCTAAATAAGATAGATAGAAGATCATGTTTTTGGGGATGATTCAATCCCCTAATATTCCATGAGATGACTTTCATTTGAGTGGATGGGGGGAACTAATCCCCATGTCCTATAGTGTTCTCTATACTCCATCAGCAATGGATGCCCGACTATGTTTCTCTCTGCTAATCGCATTGGGAGGCCTCCCCACTACCCTCAAATCAGATCCACAATCCATCTTTTATCTGTTTCTAGTCTTAGCACCACTAGAAACCGGTATTAAGAAATGACCATTGGGGAGTTCCTTTTTTTGTGCTTAGCTTTAACCTCAATAAACAGATTTGGATTGTCATCATCCTGGGTCATGTCATTGTGAATGTTTTAATTTGATGAGTTCCCTACTTCAACAAGAAGGTGGATGGAAGGATCCAGTTCCCTATGAACCTCCATCACAAACTCATTTCCATAAGAAATCTCCTCAGGATTCAAACTTCCCCTTGCATCCCCCCCTCATTCAAGGGATCTAGTTTTAAAACATTTGGATCTGGTCCATCTTGAACACACAGGACATTATTCACTCCATCCATACATGGAGGGGGTTCCAAGGGAAAGGACTCCACCAAGTCCACCCCCTTTGTCTCATCTTTCTTCTTTCAAGTCCTCTTAGGCTTAGGATTAGAAGGGTGTTCCCTAGCCCAATGACCAACTCTTTTACAGTGGAAGAAAACAAAAGAAATAGATTCATACTCAACTTTCTGAACCCATCTACTTAGTTTAAAGAATAGATCAATCTCCTTTGGAAAATTACTAGATTGTTTAGCAGTCACACAGATTCTGGCATACACTGAGAGCCTCTTTGCAGAGGTCATTGGGTCAACTGAAAGGAGCTCACCAGAGCATGCATCAATCCCAACAAATATTTCTTCGCCCCGGAATTCCATAGGTAAACATGGCAGCCACACCCAAGATAGGGTCCTCATTACATTCCCATTCCTTCAAGTTAAGCTTGGTTCCCAATTGTTGAGCACCAATGATGACTTGCCTAACATCCAGGGGCCACCCGCTAAAATAGATCGTAGGTCCTCCTCATAAGAAAAGGAGGAGGAAAAACCATTGGACATGACCACCACATCAATATGACCCTTATTCTTCCATTTTCGGGATACCCAATCCCTTACAGCTTCGATATTAGCACGAGAATCACTAAACTTACCAACCAAGATAGAGGCCAGGTTAGCCATATTCCTTTCTATGATACAATCTGGAATAGAAATGGAACAAGAACTAGACTTCAGGTCCACTTAATGGGGAACAGGCTCAATAGCCTTTCCTTTAAGTATTGACCCAAACAAAGTAGATCATTTTATGTTGCAATCTAAAGATCTCGATTTCTGAAGATTCTTCACAGACTTCCTGGGACCCTCCCCACTACAAGGTAAAATAGTAGAGTCAGCTTTTTTCTTTTGGTGGTACCAACAAGGTGCCCCCATCCCAAGTCCCATTGATACTTCCATCAGAAGCTTCAGATTTTGTTTCTCCCCTGGTGGAAATCACGTGGGAACCTCTAGAACCTTCATCACCCGATCTTCCCACTCCTGCTCCATTTGAATTCAAACCAATCACTCCAGTCATTCCCGCCTCTCTTGCCACTCCCATCCCTATAGCCATTCTTTTGTTGATCCTCTTGACTATCCAAATATTTCGCCTTTTAGGTCCAACTATTTTGAATGCAAACTAGTCCATTTGTTTATAGGACCTAATTTGCAAGTTTTACATAGAAACAAATTTCACATCTATGTTGTTACTATTTCACATTTGTATATGCAATATTTCACATGTGTGTATGTAGTATTTATACTAGTATACGTAGTTTTTCACATAAGTATAATCAGTATTTCACATAAGTTTAAGTAATATTTCGTATGTGTTTAGGTATTGTTTCACATTCAATTAGTTATTCTAATGATTTTTTTAATTTTCAATCTGTCTCTGTTCTTGGGATTTTTCTATGTTACTAATAATTTAACTATAGCATGTGACAAAGTGAACTGAAACACAAATGTTTCGATTAGTCAAAGACATAAAAAATACCTCAAGATACTAATTACTTGTTTGTAGAGGTAGATTAGGAGAGTGTTTGCCTTTTTATTTTTAAAAGTAAACAATTTTTGAATTAGTGCTTAAAATGAATCAATGTCTTTGGTGTTTGGCACACTTGTGCATGTAAGAAGACCTATTGCTAACACACACTATCCTCTCCCCTGGCTTTTGTAGTCCTAAGTGGAAGAGAAAAGTGTTAGCAATCCTCAATTTACTTCATTTTAGGTAGAAGGGCCTACCTCCTGAGTAGCCTATAAGGTTGGGTGAGAGGGAACAACCGAAGTGGCGAAGAACACAAGATATCACTGAGAGGGGGGGGGGGGGTGATTCAGTGATTATAAACAATTTCAAATAGTGTGTGTGCAATCGATAGAAGAGTGAAAACCTTAAAAATAAGTCACATAACATAGGATATACGAGGAAAACCCAATGTGGGAAAAACCTCAGTGAGAAATGCTACTGGAGATCTAGTGCTCCAATCCAACCTCATAATGAAATAACTATTTACGATGTTTTAGGGCACCAACCCAAGGAGCACCAACCCCTAAAATATTTTGAGCACCAACTCAAGGAGCACCAACCCCTACACCGAGCACCCACTCAGTGAAATACAATGAGATATAAAATCAATACAATAAAAAAGAACCTTGTTATAAATGAATATTGTAACACCTGTAACCAATCCTCTCTGTCGGTTTAACTCTTCTCTATCCCATTGCCTCTTTCCTCTGCTAGTTCTCTGATCACTATGTTTGATTTCTTTTTAACTCAGCTTCTATCTTATCATACGTCCTTTGATACTCGCTCTTCTCTCTTTCACTCTTTGTTGTCATCTTATCGGTTCAGACAATGATGGTTTAACAAACTATTATGCTCTATAGCAGTTCACCAGTTACCTTAACCATTGCTGGTTTCACCCTTTTTACTGGTTCTCCTTCCAACGCTCGACCGCTTCAATATTTTTCTATCAACACTTAGATTGATTAACTCTTCTCATACAGAAACTCACTTTCTCACCAATCTCTCATTATCATCTTAGATCTTCGATTTGCACATTTATACTCATTCTTTCCTGCCAAAAATGAATTTCAAACTTTAAGCACCTAGGGTTTTCTTCACCGACCATGATCCGTATCAAATCAAATTAGATCTTATCTCTAGGATTGATAACCTGCAACAAATCACACATCATCACCATTTTTAATCCTTCCAATGCATGTTCACTAAATTTAGCAAACTGGATCCTTTTAATCGGCCTTGACTTTGTCAACCCAGCTGTTTCATTTTGATCTTCTTCAAGCTGCAATCCTCTGAACTCGATCCATGATTTTCATAGTTGACATTTAATATTGAACTACTCTACAACTACCTCACTGATGTACTATTTCTACCACTACATATTTTCCACCTGGAGTCCACGTATTATCTTTGTCGGCATCCAACTTATTTGATTGTGTCGATTCAAAATCGGTCACTGACCAAACATACTATTGGTATACACTAACCAGTTACCCTTTCTATCATGCACTTCTCTGTTTTGGCTATTAGGTCATGGTAACCCAGACTGCTCCTAGTTCTATGTTCACCTCTTCAATCTATATGATCCTACAACCACTCAATTCATTTTCTTTAGTTCTTCTTTGTCTTCCCTTCAATTTGTCTCTTTGCTTTCTTACCAGTTGACATAGTTACCGGTTGACATCAACATGTCAACAATTCTCCAATACTCCTACTTGCATAGTGGTAACAACCATGACAACAACATGCCGACAACACCATGCCAACAATCTCCAAGTAGCATACAATAATCTCCAACTTGCATACTAGTTGAGATCCATACTAGTGACATGCTATACTAGTTGACATCAATGACAACACAATGCCAACAAATGGTACTCTTTTGGTTTGCTATATAAATATTCATGATTTTGGTGAGAACCATAATCAACCGGTGTTGTTATTTTATACCTATGGTTTCCCTCAATATCTACATGCAAATACCTTCATGATCTTGATGAAAATCAAAATCACCTAGTGCTTGTGTGGTAGATGTATAAAAACCTGTGTTGTTTAGGCTGGGATATCTCTAAATTGAGATAGCCACCATATGTATAGCCACCAGATTACCCCGAAAGTTCCTCCATTATGAACCAAATCTTTTTTGGTTGTCAAATGAAACCTTCTATTTGTTAACTTAGCAGGTCGTACCTCTAAAGCCGCCCACAATATTTTTCATTATTGAGATGTCAAATTTCTTGATATTTTTGGATCTTTGGGAATTCAAAATTTGGTGTTCTTGAGAAGTGTGTGTTATGGAGAGGAGCTAGTGTCACCAAACTTTTATGATACCCAATATGAATAAGTGTAGCTATAGATTAATTTCTAAAGTGATATCCAACAAGTATTGTCCTTGGATAACTTAGGAAATACATGATTGTTAATGCATTTATCATACTTGCATTCTTGCTGTGTTAGTGTCACCAAACTATCTTTTTCAAAAATGAAGTTAAAAATTAGTCATCTAAAATCTAAACTTCTTGTCCATCAAAGTCCAAAACTTGCATTATCCTAGTCCTAGCATGATCTCCATTAACATCCAAATTTGCATCCTCATTTTGAAACCATCATCATTGCCACCAGAGTCACATCATCATTACCCTCTTCCTTAGTCAATCAATCCAAACATCAAACATCCAAAATAAAAGATCAAACTTCATCCTCTTTTCAACTTCCTCAAAGTTAGTCCCCATCCTAGTTTGATCTTGTCATTCATCCTATTCTGAGCTTTAGTTTGTCATCCATTTTCATCTTTCATCTTTCCAACTCATCAAATAAATCATCATGTTGTTATCTTACTATGATGAGTTTGGTCATCCTTCATGTTCCTCCACTTCATCCCATTTTGATGATGATGAAAATATTGTTGATCAAGACAAGTATCAAATTGAAAACCTTGATGCCCTCATCCTTACCAAGCTTGCACCAAGTGTTAGATATCAAAATCCATCTGTTCATCCTAGCTACCCTAGCATTCCTCCATGTACATATAATCATAATCCTTATCACACCCTTGGCAAGGTAAATCCATTATGTCTTACACCCATAGGTCCCTCATATATCGCATCCTTGTATCCCTCATATGCAACATCCATACCTCCATCTTCTCCCATGAGTCTATCCCAACCTTCATCTTTTCATAACAACACTACCACTTACATCCATAATCCAACCCACCATCTCATTATCCCCAAATACATTACACAATATGTAATCCTAATCCCCCATCCTACCTCACTCCTCTATCCAATCTTAATCCTCCATCCTACCTCAATCTTACATCCAACCCTAATCCTCTGTCTTAGCTCAATCTCTCATCCTACCTCAATCCTCCATATAATTCAATCCTCCATCCTACCTCAATCATCCATCCAATCCTAATTCTCCATCCTACCTCAAGACTCCATCCAATCCTAATTCTCCATCCTACCTCAATCCTCCATCAAATCCTAATCCCCCATCCTACCTCAATCCTCCATCCACCTCAATCCTCCATCAAATCCTAATCCCCCATCCTACCTCAATCCTCCATCAACCTCAAGCCTCCAACCAATCCTAATACTTCATCCTATCTCAACCCACCATCCACTTCATCCTATCTCCATAAACCACCCACTTCATGCTACCTCAACCCATCTTCTACTCCATCATACATCAAAACACCTTCATCCACCCTATCCTACATTAATCCACCATCGTCCATTCCATCTTATCCCAATCCATCACCCTCAATGCCCTCCTCTATTTCTGCAACTTCCCTTCCACTTGCAACACCTATAATTCCTATCCCACCTCCTAACACCATTAAAACACTCTCATCAATTGATATTATATAGCCACAATCCCCATCTCCTATTCCTACCATCATTCAATTTCAATCCAACACCCTTTCATCCACTCCATCTATCCCATTTTAAGAGCCTCCTATCCTTCCATCCACCCCATCTACCCTAGTTCATGATCCTCCTATTCTTCCATCCACTCCATCTATGCCAGTCAAAGATCTTCTCATCCACTCCATCTAACCTAGTTGAAGAGTCTCTCATCCTTCCATCGACTCCATCTACCTAAGTTCAAGATCTTCCTATCCTTCCATCCACTCAATCTACCCTAGTTGAACAGCCTCCCATCCTTCCATCCATTCTATCTGAAGAGTCTATCCATTTATCTTCCATATCACCATTTGTACCAATCCTATCATGCCAAGATCTTGTTCTAGAGCATGTTCACATATTTATTTATCCAAATGAAGATCCTAACTTTTTTCTTCCTCTATCTCAAGAGCCCTTATCATCTCTTCATCCAAGTCAAGAGCCTCTTGTCCCATATACTCCACTTCTTGATCCCTTATTGCCTCCTATCCAAACCATCCCACCACCATCACTTTATCCTCTTGATTCACTTACATTCATCCATAGTGGTTCACTTGTTGTAGAAGAACACCTCATCTTTACCACCCATTCTTCTTGATCTGATAAAGGACTCACATCTTGTTACCTAAAAATAAGTATCTTGTTTTAGATAAAATTCTCAAAAAAATGAACTATCAAGGTAAAGGCTTACGCCTACATGAGAAAGGTATATTGGAGCCCATCCATGCCAAAGTACATTGAGGGTCTTGTGGTCTTGGTTATATATCTCAAGGCACTTCATCCAAAAAAATTGGTACAACTGATGCAAAATCTAAGTATGTTTGCAAACCTACTATCCCATCTCCCCATTGTTTCTCCAAATAATTTATGGTCATCCCCTCTCCATCATATAAATCCCAAAAACTATCCATCTCCCTCCTTCATCGTTTAAATATATTTTGGATCTCTATATACCAAATTTCACCATCACATATCCCCCACATGGTAAATCCATTTTGGGCCATGATATCCCCAAACCCCATCCCCCATCTTGCCCTGCTCATCCCCACATACACAGATCCCATATCCTCATCAGCCATCATAAACTTCCTACTCCCTTCACTCCCAATTAGGATCAACAAAGGCACATATCCCCACATCCCATCCAACATCCTACATCTATCTCTCCATCCATATTCCCTCCATCTCCTACATCTTTGCACACTCCTTTCAATTCTTCTAGCAGCAGTTTGGATGCCAATCACAAATGCATAAAGCTAAACATTCACAACAATATAAAGATGACCATGTTCATTCAAAAAGACATTCTCCAACAAAGAAAGATCCGGTAAAACATTGCAGTATATCCCAAAACCAACAAAGGCTCACTAAAGTAAAATTAAAAACAATGTGGATCCCAAAGAAAAAGGAAGCAATGCATCAAAATGAAAAATCTCCAATGGTATCCAAAGTTGCTAGTCGACAAGCTAAACATCCTTTCCTTCCATCTCCTAAATCTATTTATGGTCCCTATGTCCCAAAGCTACCTATCATTACTCCTCTATCTTATCCACATGCACCCTCTATTCCTCCTCCACTCATCCTATGTCCCCGACGACATGTGCCAATGTTGGTCTTTACAACACCCCCCCCATAACACTCACTTTCCCTCATTCCATCCAAACACTTTCCACCACCATATCCCTTATCTCCCATATATTCCCCAGCAAAGCCATCTTAGAATCCAACCTTTTTCACAGTCCAATCATTCTTAATAAGGTTGTACTAACATCCAGTGATCACTCCAGCATATTACCTTGATATGAAACTTGATGCTTGAATCCTCCAAAGCCATTTATCCTCACCCATCTCCTTGCTTAAATTTCATCTAAAAAAATTCAATAAAAAACCAAAAATAAAAATAAAGAAAAGAAAGTAAAGAAAAAAATCCATCTAATGGTGAAAACTTGACAAACAAGCACCTTGGAAAAGTACCATGATGAAAACTTGGCAAATATTTGTCATATATAATTTCCTCCATCCTTTCTCTCTCCACACTTGGGGGAAAGTTCTTCAACCAACTAACCATAACCTCCTTCATCTTATCTACCTACCATACCCAACTTTTCCTATCTATTTCACTTCCTCCATCCTCTTTTGGATCTTGATAAAAAGAAAAGGCCATCATGTATACAAGCTTTCAAAACCTCTTGGAATCCATTTCCCCATCACAATTTTTCCTCCATTATCCTTCCTATCCATCCATACATGTAATCCTTTCACATACCTTCATAGTCCTTATCCACCTATCACCTTATCTTCCATTCACTTCCCTCAACTTTATATCATCCTATTATTCCTCCTATCATATCCCTACTTGTGCCTCATTACACATGAAATATCCTAAAAGGAGCATCTTTATCCCTTTGTGACATAGTCCTTGGAGACCCTATTACACCCACTATCTATTCACTAATCCATCCATCCACCTATCTTTATCTCATAGTTCCTTCATACCTTCATCCATAACTTTATCCTCTACCAATCCTCATCTACTTTCATCACTTTGTCCTTCATCCCCCTACCAACATCCATAATTCTTCCATCTCCAAATCCTTTTCAATCTATCCTCCATTTCTCAATCCTTCCCATTACATCATTCCATCACCTCTTGAATCCCTTGTCATTGGTATCTAGCTCTAGGCTACCCCCACACAATCCAATGCAATCCATCCAATCAATCCTTCTTCTCCTTGTAATCCACCATTGCAGGAAAATCTTATCCATCTCCTTCAACTATCCAAAAGCAAACACCAAATCAAATCATTTAATCACATCCATGGTCTTGTTCCTATCCTTTCTACAAGCCTTTATTGCAATCAAATCATCATCATCTAGATGCATCCTTCCCAATCATTGTGTTGTTTTGAGATATATCATTTCCACATCAACAACACCCCATCAATCATCAATCCCTCATGGCTTTTCATATTTCTTGGGGCAGCATCATGTTTGTCCCTATGTCTTCATCCATCATAAATAGTTCTTGTACATCTTGTAAATAGTGTCTTATATATAGTGTTGGTCATGTGTTTCCATCTAGGTTCACTTGTGCATATGTGTCCTTAGGTATCATCCCTTACATTAGTTGGTTGTGTGTCAACAAGATCATATCTCATCAGCTAGATCTCCAACAATTATCCTTAAGTATCTTTGTCATCATGATTATATAAGGTATCTTTTGCCATCCAATCTCATCAATCCCTCATCCAATCATTAGTCTATGCAGGTTGTATCCTTCCTCTAGTCAGACAACACCAAATCCCATCTGTCAGTCATCCTTTTTGGCAAAAGATATTTGAGGCACTCATGTTGGCTTTGATTATTTTTTATCTTTGTTTATCTTTTTTATCTCCTTTGTTTTGTTTCCTCTTGGTCGCCACAATCCTTTATATCATGGCATGCTAGGAATAACAAAACTAGGGGTTTGATCTTGTTGGTTTTTCTTTTTTCCTAGTGTACAAGAAAAAGTGATTGAATACAAAGATGCTCTGACCGTGAATGAGACTGCAAGGAAATTACTTCACAAAGGAAGAAATCATGAATTAGTTTTTATTTTTGGCATTGTTTTCAAAGGGGGGAGAAGACTAAATGGAGAAGACTAATGATAGGGGGAGAAGACTTCAAGAGAAGTCTACATAGCAATTTGAATCCGAATCAGCTGGTATTACCATCAAATTTGGTTTTGCCATCAATGCCAAAGGGGGAGATTGTTAGCATTTTCACAAAGGGAGATTGTTGGCATTTCTGTAAGTTTGTTGGAGATTGTTGATATAACTATGAAAGGATGATTATTGTCCTAAAAATATTATTTTTTCATTGATGTCAAGCAATTGATCTTCTGATTTAGTACGATGTTGCCATATCTTGAGAAGTATGTTTTGATGAGTATTAAGAGGTTGGTAAGTGACAGAAGAAAGAATGTGATAATGAAGGGGAATAATAAGTTATTCAATGGGGAACTATTATCGAGTTAGACAATGATGAAATCATGTTGTTTTGATTGTTTTCATATCCTACATATGTTGTTGATTATAAGTTTAATATTGTACTATGTCACCAAGCAAAGAACCTAGTCGGTAAACCCTAAGGTTATCGATATCGGTTAAAGAAGGCAGAATGTCTACCGAGTGAAGTTCAGTATTTACCGAGTAACAACCGAGTTATAATAGATCACATTGGATGAATAAAAGCATTATTTAATGAAGGATGCTGATGAGCTGGAGATGAATAAATGATTGGTATGCCACGTAAGAAGTTTGTTGAGGATCGAGGACATGGAAAATCAAGAGGAAGATCTATAGCATAGATTGAACCACAATAACCTAGCACAAGTTCCAAGGAAGGAATTCAAGTTCCAAGGTGAGGTAAAACATTTTTAGATCAAAGGATACATTGAACATAGTCAAGTTTGAAAGATCTGATGGCTAAGATTGATCATGGGAAATGTGATCAAGGAGATTAAGCGGTTAGAAATTGTTTATAAATAAGGAATTGTTGATGAACAATGTATGCGGGCAAATGTATGCACAATGATGGTATAGTAATGTTTATCGAGCACAGAAGCTTGAAGATTTGATTTAAGAATAGATTGAGAAGCCCAGCAAGCCCAACAAGGGACAAGATAAGTCATATGATAAGATTGTTTTGAGAAAATAGAATCTGCTTTAGCATTTCAAATGTGAAGTTGCAGATATATTTTATTAATGTTGTTTATTTTGTAAGTGATAGGAAATCTCTTAACCGAGTGGACTTAACAGTCTTATTTGTAAACCTCTAGCAAGGTAACATTCTAAATGAGTGTTTGAAATCCTTTGACAAGGTCACTTCTAACAAAGTGCAAGACTCTAACAAGTCTGAGGGAAATCCCTTAACTGAGTCACATCTAGCAATGTGTTTGTAATCTTTAATAGGATTAGCTTTTAATCTAGCATACTCTAGAAGGGTATATTTCTTAGTGGGTCCAAAATCCCACAGTGGTTTTTCCCTATTTGGGTTTCCATGTTAAATCCGGTGTTAAATGTGTTATGATGTCTTAAGTGTATCTATTTATGAGTTTGAATGATTTATAGTCACAGTTGCATATCAGCTAAGGTTATCGAGATTGAATCTGATAAATATATTGCATTGTGAGCTTTTATGATTCACCCCCCCCCCCCCTCTCATCTTAACTAACAATTGGTATCAGAGCTTTGGACTCCAAAAGAAAATTTTAAAGGTACTTTATGCAAAGATCCGAAGATGTATAAAAGGGATGCACCAAAGCTAAACAAGTCTAGTTTCTCCACATGGCAGAAAAGGATGAAGCTGCATTTATCAGGAATTGGAGAATATGCAACATATTATCTAGAGAATGATTGCACTGCACCTAGCACCTACCCGATGACAATGGAAGAGATAAAGGCAAAGCAAGAACATATTCAAGCTATGATTGAAATAACATCTGTATTAACTGACTCAGAGTTTAATGACCTAGAAGGCTACAATGATGCCAAAGCAATGTGAAACAAGCTCATATCTAAGTATGGTGGTGATGAACATGTTTAGAGAGAAAAAGTAGATAGTCTAAGAGGAAAACTTGAATCCATGAGAATGAATGAAGGTGAGAACATAACCCAATATAGTACAAGATTAAAGGAGACTATCAATCAAATCAAAGGAGCGGGGGGAACTATTGAAGAAAAGGATGTAACAAGTAAGTTTCTTATAACACTTCTACCTGCTTATGCCATTCAAGTATCCATAGTCAATGAATTAAGGTCTATACCAAACATGTCAGTCTCTTTGGATGCTACTATCGGTAAGCTACATGCATTTGAGTTAAGTAATTTTGATAACAGTGGGTCCTCGGTAAATAAAGTTGAATCTGCATTAAATTCTTTTCACATTGGTGAATTTGATGATTACAATGATAGAATGTATAAGTATACTGAAGGAAATCACAGTGGAACAAGTGAAAAATTTCAAAAAAACATGGAAGAGGTACACAAACTATATGAAGAAATCAGAAAGCAAGAAGAGTTTGAAGCACTATTAGCCAAAAGGTTACTGAGAGGTAAAGGTAAGTATAAGGGAAAGTTACCTTTAAAATGTTTTAACTGTGATAGGATAGGACATATGGCTTCTAACTGTCCTGACAAGGAATCTAGTGAAAAGAGAGACTACCGAGATGACAGACAGAAAGACAACCAATACAGAGGACACCGAGACTTTAGAAGGAAAGATAGAAAGACATGCCTAGTAGCTGATGAGGAATCCAACAATGATAAATCTGATGAGACTGAGACAGAGGAATTATTTATGTGGCTATCAAAGATGGATCAGATGAAGAAAGGTATAAAGAAAAATCTCTAATATCTCATATAAATAAAAAAGATTCTTGGATCATAGATAGTGGATGCTCACATCACATGACAGGTGATAAACACAAGTTTGTTAAATTAGAAGACTATGATGGAGGATATGTAAGATTCGGTAATGATGCACCTTGTCCAGTGAGAGGCAAAGGATCCATAACACTTCTTGACAATGCTAAATGTGATGATGTATACTAGGTTGAAGGTTTGAAATACAATTTGTTGAGTGTAGCACAGCTAAACAATATAGGATACTGAATAGAATTTCAGAAGGGATGTGTCAAAGTTCATGACAAACATGGAAAGCTAGCTGCTACCAAGACACAAACAAAAGGTAATACATTTCATCTTGACTCAACTAGGAACAATTGTTTGTATGCTAAAATAGAAGATACCTGGTTATGGCATAAAAGGTTTTGTCATGTAAATTTTGATAACATGATCAAAATAAGAAAGAAGCACCGAGTAAGAGGTCTACCAAGCTTGGAAAAACCTGAGAATGCAATATGTCAAGGATGCTAGATGGGTAAGATGACAAGGTCAATCTTTACAAGTAAGTCCTACACTTCTAAAGGAATTTTAGATCCTGTACACACTAATCTTTGTGGTCCTATGAAAGTTCAAAGTTATTATGGAGATAGATACTTTATATTATTTGTGGATGATTACTCAAGAATGATGTTAGTTATGTTTTTAAAAGAGAAATCAGAAGCCTTTCAAATGTTCAAATAGTATAAGGATAGAGTTGAAAAAGAAACAGGAAGAAAGTTGAAATGTCTAAGATCTGATAGAGGAGGAGAATTTATTTTTGATGAATTTAACCTATTTTGCAATGATCATGGTATAAAGAGACAAGTGTCTGCACCGAGAACACCTCAACAAAATGGGATAGCTGAAAGAAGAAACATATCATTTGTAGATTGTGCCAGAACCCTGATGATAGAAAAGAGGGTACCTCAAACATTTTGGAGAGAAGCAATCAGTGCTATAGTTTACACCTTGAATCGAGTACAACTGAAGAAAGGAACTTTGAAGACACCGTATGAAATCTGGTATGACAAGAAACTTAATGTAAGTTATTTTAAGATATTTGGAAGTAGATGTTATGTTCACAAAGATGATAGAAATGGAAAGTTTGATCAGAAAAGCGAAGAAGGAACATTTCTTGGTTATTCTTCTAGAAGAAAAGCATTTAAACGTTTGATAAAATCATCTAACAAAATAGTAGAAAGTGCAAATGTGAAAATTCATGAATCTGCAGAAAGAAATGATGAAGGAAATTCCAAAGAACCAGAAAATTATGAAGAATTTGTTTATGTTCAACTGAGAAATCCTACTGGGAAATTTGATGAAGAAAATGAAGAAAATACTCAGTTACTGAGTGATGGAGAAGATCATATAGAGCCTACCGAGCCTATATTAGCCAAGTATGTCAAAAGAAATCATGCTTCAAGTCAAATTATAGGAGATAAGGATGATCCAGTAATGACAAGAAACAAACTGAGACAAAACACATGTCTAATATTTGAATTTGAACCAAGGATAGTAAAATAAGCATCTAGTAATGAAGATTGGATAAATGCTATGACAGAAGAGATTGAACAAATCAAGAAGAATGAAACATGGACACTGGTCCCAAGACCAAATGAGAAAAATGTAATCGGTACAAAGTGGATTTTCAAAAACAAGCTAAATGAAAAAGGAGAGGTTATTTGGAATAAAGAAAGACTAGTTTGCAAAGGCTATGCTCAAGAAGAAGGAATTAATTATGGTGAGACTTTTGCACCTGTGGCAATACTTGAAGGAGTGAGAACATTGTTGGCATATGCTGCTTACAAAAATTTCAAGGTATATCAAATGGATGTTAAATCTACATTTTTTAATGGTATATTAGAAGAAGAAGTTTATATTGAACAACCTGAAGTATTTATTGAAGACAAGAATAAAGATCAAGTATGTAAGCTGAACAAAGGATTATATGGTTTAAAGCAAGCACCTAAAGCATGGTATGAAAGACTGCACTCTTATTTGATCAAGATTGGATTTATAAGGACAAGCGAAAACAACATGTATATGAAAAATGATGAAAACAATGGTATACTACTTTCAGCCATATTTGTTGATGATATTATTTTTTGTGGAAATGACTCCCTATGCAAGAACTTTGGAAATGAAATGTGCAAAGAATTTGAGATGTCATTAATTGGTGAAATAAAGTATTTTATAGGTTTACAGATACTGCAATTGAAAAATGAGATTTTCATTACTCAATCCAAGTATATAAAGGAAATCTTGAAGAAATTTGGAATGGAGGATTCTAAACCTGTAAGTACTCCTATGACTACAAACTATAAACTATCAAAGAGTGATGAATCTACATCTGTCAATGAGACACTTTACTGATCTATGATTGGAAAGCTACAATATGTGGTTCACAACAGGCTAGATATAGCACATGTAGTAGGTATAGTTGCAAGATTTTCTGCAAATCCCAAAGAAACTCATTTGACAACAATCAAGAGAATTTTTAGATACCTAAGAGGCACTAAAGATTATGGCTTAGTATATCAAAAAGGGAATGTTTTTGACCTAAAATTCTAGACTAATTCTGATTGGGTAGGAAACATTGATGACAGGAAAAGCACAAGCGGTGGAGCTTTCCTTTTGGGAGATATACTAGTAAGTTGGCTTAGCAAGAAACAAGGATGCATTTCACAGTCAACAGTTGAAGCTAAATATGTCGCTGCAGCATTGAACTGTACCAATATAGCATGGATCAAACAACTGTTGGAAGGTATGAATGAGAAAGTTATCGAGCCAGTAACTATATTCTGTGATAATACTAGTGCCATTAAAATTTCAAAGAATCTAGTAATGCACTCTAAGACAAAGCATATCTCTATAAAGTATCATTATCTCAAAGAAGAAGTTCAAGAGAAGAAAGTTGTGCTGGAATATATCAGTTCAAAGGAACAAATAGCAAATATTTTCACAAAGCCATTGCCAAGGGACACTTTTGAGTATCTCAGAAGTTAGTTAAGGGTCCTACCCCTATCTAGTACTCACTAACAGAGTTCGGTGAAAGCATCAATTCTATGAATCTAAAGGATAACTATCTATGAGTTGATGCTACTTTACACACTTTAGGAGGTCACCTTAGTTTATACAAGAAAAAGTGATTGAAGACAAAGATGCTCTGACCGTGAATGAGACTACAAGGAAATTACTTCACAAAGGAAGAAATCATGAATTAGTTTTTATTTTTGGCATTGTTGTCAAAGGGGGAGAAGACTAATGATAGGGGGAGAAGACTTCAGGAGAAGTCTACACAACAATTTGAATCCGAATCAGCTGGTATTACCATCAAAGTTGGTTTTGCCATCAATGCCAAAGGGGGAGATTGTTAACATTTTCACAAAGGGAGATTGTTGGCATTTTTGTAAGTTTGTTGGTATGAGGATATTGAGAAGGTTGTTGGAGATTGTTGATATAACTATGAAAGGATGATTATTGTCCTAATAATATTATTTTGTCATTGATGTCAAGCAATTGATCTTCTGATTCAGTATGATGTTGCTATATCTTGAGAAGTATGTTTTGATGATTATTAAGAGGTTGGTAAGTGACACAGAAAGAATGTGATAATAAAGGGGAATAATAAGTTATTCAATGGGAAACTATTATCGAGTTAGACAATGATGAGATCATGTTGTTTTGATTGTTTTGATATCCTACATATGTTGTTGATTATAAGTTTAATACTGTACTATGTCATCGAGCAAAGAACCTAGTCAGTAAAACCTAAGGTACCTAGTCGGTAAACCCTAAGGTTATCGATATCGGTTAAAGAAGGCAGAATGTCTACCGAGTGAAGTTCAGTATTTACCGAGTAACAACCGAGTTATAATAGATCACATTGGATGAATAAAAGCATTTTTTAATGAATGATGCTGATGAGCTGGAGATGAATAAATGATTGGTATGCCGCGCAAGAAGTTTGTTGAGGATCAATGACATGGAAAATCAAGAGAAAGATCTACAACACAGATTGAACCGCAATAACCTAGCACAAGTTCCAAGGAAGGAATGCAAGTTCCAAGGTGAGGTAAAACATTTTTAGATCAAAGGATACATTGAACCTAGTCAAGTTTGAAAGATTTGATGGCTAAGATTGATCATGGGAAATGTGATCAAGGAGATTGAGCGGTTATAATTTTTTTATAAATAAGGAATTGTTGATGAACAATGTATGCGAGCAAATGTATGCACAATGATGCTACAGTAATGTTTATCAAGTACAGAAGCTTGAAGATCTGATTTAAGAATAGATTGAGAAGCCCAGGAAGCCCAACAAGGGACAAGATAAGTCATATGACAAGATTGTTTTGAGCAAATAGAATCTTCTTTAGCATTTCAGATATGAATTTGTAGATATATTTTATTACTGTTGTTTATTTTGTAAGTGACAGGAAATCTCTTAACCAAGTGGACTTAACAGTCTTATTTGAAAACCCTCTAGTAAGGTAACATTCTAAATGAGTGTTTGAAATCCTTTGACAAGGTCACTTCTAACAAAGTGCAAGACTCTAAAAAGTCTAAGGGAAATCCATTGACCGGGTCACATCTAGCAATGTGTTTGTAATCTTTAACAGGATTAGCTTTTAATCTAGCATACTCTAGAAGGGTATATTTCTTAGTGGGTCCAAAATCCCACAGTGGTTTTTCCCTATTTGGGTTTCCATGTTAAATCTGGTGTTAAATGTGTTATGATGTCTTAAGTGTATCTATTTATGAGTTTGAATGATTTATAGTCACAGTTGCATATCAGCTAAGGTTATCGAGATTGAATCTGATAAATATATTGCATTGTGAGTTTTTATGATTCACCCCCCCCCCCGCCCCCCCTCTCATCTTAACTAACACATGCTACATGCTAATATGGTTCCAAAATTTCTCACACTCCATGATCATTCCATGCATATTATTCATTGCATATGCATTTACTCCTCTATTCCACCGTCTACCCAGGGCATTTTCTTGCTCTATATTCTTTGAGCCAGTGGTGTCTTATTGTATTCACACTGATGCTATGCTAGAACCACTATGAAGAGGGACAAAATGTAGACACCTAAATTTGATTGATTTAGTTAATTGAATTCATCTATCTTGAGTTTGCCTTTAATTAAATAATTACTCATTATTTAATTAATTAGTGTCCCCTCCTTCTAGATAATTAATCTTATTAATTATGCTATAGTACCCCTTTAATTAATTATTTGACAATCATAAATCATGTAGTTAATTAAACTTGCCCCTTTTCTTCTATTAAATATATCATATGCTTAATTTGATTATTTAATTCACTTTTGTCCTTTCCTTCTAATATTCCCTAATAGAATTAATTAATTCTATTTCCCCACATCTCTCCTAACTTGAGCCCTTATCTAATCCTTTCTCTAGCCTAACCCACATAACTAACCAAGGGTTTAGTCAATTCTATCCCTTATCCCTCATCATATGTGTACACATTCCCAAAATACCCCAAATTTCCTAAAATTTGGGAAAATATCCCAAATATTTTAAACCATGGAAATATCCTCATTTTTGGGGGAACCAAATTTCCTAAAATTTTGGGAAAATATCTCAAATATCTTTAACCATGGAAATATCCTAATTTTTGGAGGAACCAATTTCCTAAAATTTGGGAATATATACCAAATATCTTAAACCATGGAAATATCCCCAGTTTTGGGGGAACCAAGTTTCCTAAAAATTGGAAAAATATCCCAAATATCCTAGCCATGGAGATATCTCTATTTTGTAATCTCTTTTATAAAAGAACCTTACAATTTGGGTGTCTCACTCCCAAATAGACATGGACACATGTTATTCCTTCCCATGACACATGTCTTTCAAAAGGACACATGTCATTCTCATCCATGACACATGCCCTTATCAAGGACACATGTCTCCCTCTCATCCCTCTCAATCTCTCATTCTAGCCTATTTAAACCCCCCTTTTTTCGTCATTGTCTATCCACTCTCATTTTCATACTCTCATAATGCAAAATTGTTCATCCATTTTCATTTTCATAACCTCATAATACAGAAATGTTCATTCACGATTTTGGACATCCATTAAGCATCTCACATCCATCTTGCATCTCATTTTAGCTTAATATCCATATTGAATTCAACATCATTGAGCATAATCGAGTATCCATTATTCAACAAGCTTACATCAAATCAAGGGACTATCAGATTGAAGGATAATCGAGAGTTTGCAATTTAATTGCTTCTATTTTTTTTTTATCTAGTTTTCTTCTTTCTTAACGTCCTAATCTTGAGTGTGGTTGAAATATGTGTTTTTTGTTTTTTTAGTTCATCTTTTAAGTATCTTTAGTTCACATTCACATTTTTTTGCATATAGATTCTAGATATATATTTTTTTAAATAATTAAAAATTAATTGTCCATATTATTTTTGATTATAGAACAATTTTGTTTTTTGAAAGGACCGAAAACCATTTAACAAAAAGCTACATCAAAAAGCTGCCATAAGTAAAACCAAAAGAATGACAGTCTTGAGGCAGCAAAAGACTAGCAAAAAGCAAGAAGCTAGCAAAGAGACAACAAAAAGGAGAAAGCGAGTATAAATGTTTTAGGGCCTACACAACCTCAGTTTCTAGTTGAGTCATGTTTAGACCAGTTTTCTTAAGCTCTTGGATTTCATGATTTTTGGATTTGTTCTTCAAATTATCTCTTGTTATTTTACAAGGCCCAATCGTTTCCTCCTTTTTTTGTCCAAGGCATCGACATCCACTGTGGTACTGGTACAAGAGCACCTAGCACAAAGCTACACCAGGAGGTTAAAGATCATGCCATGAGTCATTTCATTCATATTTTACTTTATATGGTCATTTTA
The DNA here is from genome assembly GCF_030272615.1 of Cryptomeria japonica. NCBI lineage: Eukaryota > Viridiplantae > Streptophyta > Pinopsida > Cupressales > Cupressaceae > Cryptomeria > Cryptomeria japonica. The sequence continues at coordinate 361,851,538 of NC_081411.1, forward strand.
ATGTATTTGAATCCATTGAGTCAAAATGTAAAGGGCTATGAGCCATAATTGTAACAATTTGTAAAAGTTGCTCAAGTTGTCCTAATGGGTCCTAGTTTGGTCAAGAAGGTCAAAAATATGTAAAATAGCCAAGGAAGGGTAATATGGATGTAATATGTTATGTTTAGTCCATTTTTGAATATTTAGAGGGTCCATGTAAATTTTAGAGTCATTCTTGCAAAAAATGTAAAAGTTGCCTAAAAGTCGCACAAACAACATTGCAAAAATGCAACAAAAATGATGAAGAGTTGGTTCCCATTGGTCTTGGAGGTAGTTAGGAAGGTATGAATGGTCAAGAGGCTTTAAATACCATTTTATTATCAATCCAAGTCAATATTTGAGGAAGGAGAACATTTTGGTATATTTTGGTGCACTCAATTCTTGTTATTTTGATTGGTTTTAACTATTTTTGAGTTGTTTCCAGGCCTTGTGTGACCTGTACAGCTTGGAAACAATGTATCAATAGTATTATTAGATAGGAGAATTAATAAGCCTTCCTTTAGTTTTTGTTTGAAACATTTTCATTGTGAAATGAATGAGATATGAGAATTTTACTAAAAATTGCCTGGAAACCCTCATTAATAGTGTTAGTCACAAGGATTTGTTGATATCTCACAATGTAACAATTTAAAAATTGTAATATTCTAGATTTTAGTAGTGGATTGAATTTAATTAAATATGGTTTTTATTTGGTATTGAATGGTTTGGTATTGTGTGAGATATTTGATGCCCTAGGCAGACTGGGCATGCACATTTCTTGTTTTTCTATAATAGTCAAAATGGTCTCAGTGCAGAGGGCATAAATCTCTAATGAACTGTTTGATCTTTTCAATTTTTTGATATGTTTTAGAAAGACTAGTTATCTATGTTTCCACTAGAGAGATTCCAACAATCTTGTCTAGGTTAAAAGATATAAATAACAGAATCAGAAATATCAAAACATGGACAGTCAAGTTTGTCAATTTCATTACTAGTCCAAATCATTTTGCAAGTTGGGGATAAGGTGTTTGTGGATAATAAATGGGATGTAAGATGCCTTTTTTTATCAGGAATAATGCTTTAATGCAGATTTAATTTCTCATACATTAAAATTTTGATTGTTTGGTTGTTGGGATAATACGTTAAGGATGTTGATAATGCCTCTAACTGATTGAAGAATTGTGTTGATATATTGGGCTTCATGGATGGTTTGGAGTACTTGGTTGGAATTTCATGATGCTCTACAGTAGGTACCTTCTTGATGGAGGGATTCAAGCTTTCCAACCATTGTGTTCATACTCTTTGCAAAATTCTTCACCACTTTGTGGTTGTAGGTGACCAAAGATATCAAGTTCTCATTGATTTTATGGAACTTGTTCTCCATCTGACTTAATCTACCCTCAAACTCTTTCTTTAATTTGTCCTCTAGTTGTGACAATCTACTATCATAGTCTTTATTCATCTCACTTACCATACCCACCACTTTCTACATGGAATTTATAATTGACTTCCTCTAGTCCACCATCCCTTGTTCAGTAGCCTAGATATGTTGATTTCTATCGATTTCCCAAAGTTTCACATTGATGTCCTTAATTTCATGAAAAGCCTATTTAAACATCTTAAAGTTGTCCACAACAGCATTGTCAGCCATGGATAGGACATCATTAGGGTTCTCCCTTTCCAAATTGAGAAAAGGGGAATTACAATTGAGGTCCTTCGGAAAGGGGGGTCTATCACTTCCAGAGTGGGTCAGGATAGACTTGTCTAGGATGGAGTTGTTGGATGACTGAGAGTTAGAATTTGAGGTAGATGAAGGGGAGGCTCTGCTTGGTTTAGTTTTGTGTCCAATCTTTAAAGAAGACTTTGACCCAGAATCAGACTCATCCATATCAGTATTCCACTCTTCCTCGTTAGAGGATAGGCTAACATGGTCTTCTTCCTCAGACTCACTAGAACCTTTAGGATCCCTAGACAAAGGGGAGGGCAGGATTTTGATGTGCTCATGGATAAGGAAAACTAAACCCCCATGAAGGATAGGAATTTTTTGTTTTTCCCATGGTCCTTAATGCTAGCATTAATGGATGCCATTAAGAAGGGGAAATAAATCTTCACATTGTACCTAAAATGATTAAGTAAAACAAAATGATGCTTGTAGGCCCTAGCATATCTCCCATCAAGGGTAACATATTTCATCAAATCAACAAGAACAAAGTGCCAAATAGATTTGATGTAACCTGTATCATAGCTACTTTTATCCACTTAATGAGCTTTGCCCTCTCCTTCTCATTTTTATGAAATCTTTTGACAAAAGTGTTAGACATTTTTCTCTTTATAGAAATTTGTACCATCTATTGACAGACTAGTGACTTCGGTGATCAACTTCTCATCAATTTCCACCTTTTTGCCCTCAATTTGGATTTTTTCATCCTTCAAACCCCTAGAAAATTTATTTATTACATTTTCATGAGATCCATGCAATCTTTCAATAAATTGGGTAAGACCACCACGATCTAGGATCCACCATATCATTTTGTTCTTCCTGAGCTATTCACAATTTAAGGGTTCAACCCTTTTCCTTTCTAATCCCATGATGTCAATAATAAAACTAGTTTGTTGGGTAGGGCAATTCCAAAAAGGGTCCAAAGGTACCCAAAAAGTGTGTGACACAACCAAAGATAATAAAAGAATGACACACTTAATCATTAAAATTCAATCTATCATATGAAGGCATGACATGATCATTTAATGTTGTACTTTGTTTTGCTTGAGCCAAATCATATAAAATCGAGGCCTTAATTTTGGCCAATAGCCTATCACCAAGCCCCAACACTTTTTCATCATTGCTCCTAACTCCCAAATTCGCAAAGTGGTCTGCCAACTCATATTGTTATGTAACTTTTAATAACTAAATATTTATAGTAATTAGTATTTTTTAGAAGTGACATTTATTTGGTAATGCATAACATTTTTATTTTTTTTTCAATAAAAGTGGATTATTCCACTAAACTTTTTTATTAATATTTTTTTATTTTATTTTTTATACAGGATTCAAAGAGCATACCAGATGAAAGAACCCTGGGAAGAAAACCTCTGGTCACAGCTCATAAAATAAACCTATAGTATCTAGCAGATCAGTTTATACACCCAGTGCAAAACCACATACAAAATGTGGTCACAACACATATAATATCAGTTTTACATAGAGCCCATATAATTTTCAAATGTAGACTCCATAGTTTCTTTCAGTGGAAGAAGACAAAATTTTCCAAAGCCCTATGCCAAATCCCATGAGCCAAAAACCTTCCTGCCAAAAAAAAAAGTATCAAAAAACCTTTGGAAAAACACTATTGTATCAAATACTATGAGCTCGAACACTCCTCTAGACAACGAACAGGAATACTTGAAATGAAAGGGGAAAGCGGGAATAATTATCATCATAAAATTTTACATCAACATTACTCAAGAAAACCACATAACTATTGTTGCAAACCTTCCCATACCCTAGAAGGAATTTCCTCAAAACCCACCTCTCGCTGATTAGCATTGCTATCAATGGCTAAATTTGCCAAATAATCTGCAATCTTATTAACTTCTCTGTAACAATGGGATAACAAAAAATATTCAAACAATTCTAATTTTTTGTAAAATTAGATCAAGTATATACTGCAAATTCCAACAATTTGATTTCTTTTTCATAACACAATGAATAATCACCATAGAATCACCTTCAATTATTAAGTCCTTAATTCCTAAAGAGATTGCCATATCCAATCCAAAAGATAAAGCATGAAATTCTGCATAATTGTTAGTTTTAAAACCAATAGCATGACACTTAGCTCGAATAAAATTTGCATTGTGATCATAAATTACCATGCCTACCCCAGCCGGCCCAGGGTTACCACAAGAGGCCCCATCAAAATTTAGTTTAAAGTGCCCCTTTGGAGGAGGTTTCCATCTAGCAGAGCATCTCTTACCTATTGCATCATTCTTTTTTAAAATTGAACCATGAGAGGGTAAAACCAACAACATCTTCCAAGCTCTAGTAACTCTACTATCCCAATATGAAAAAGAAGTAAGATTGTCCAAATTCTTATAAATAAATGACAAAGAAACGTCAGAGATTGAAGACTCAATTTTTAATAGAACCTCAGACACAGGGGAACTTGTTTTTTAAAATATCCTATTGTTTCACTCTAGCCAAATATTCCAAATCACAATAGATGGAGATATGATCCAAAGGCATGCATAAAAAGATGAGGCAAACATAAAGGGCCAAGATCTAAAATGGGAAACGAGATCATTACCAATAACAAAGGATATATTTAACTTCTCAATCAACCACTGCCAACATTCATAACATAATCACAATGTAGGAACAAGTGTGAAGAAGATTCCAAATTTTTGTTACAAAGGACACAAGGGAAAATAGCAGTAACACCAAGCCTATCAAGTCTCATACCTATAAGGACTCTATCCTGAACTGCCAACCAAGCAAAGGCTCCAGCTCTTGGAAGACAAGCTGAATGCCAAAACAACTTATAAGGCTAGGATGACAAATCTTTAGCAACCATAAGAGAGTTGTAACCATCTTTAATAGTGTACTTACCAGAAATATTCTTTTCCAAATAAGTTCATCCTCAAAATCAGAAAGAAATACAATTCTATCCCCCAAAATCTTCTCAAAATCTAATTTCATACTTTGATCAACATCTAAGAAAGCAATCGACTTCCATCTATCTAGCTTAAGGGGTCCACTAGTCACAATTTCAAAATAATCTGCTTCAAAAATACCCCAAAGGGAGGAAAGAATAGTGATCAGAGGAGACCAATCCCTAATATTCACCAAAGGTGTGTATCCATTCCATACTTCATCCCAAAATCTGACCTTTCTACCATTGTGAACAATCCATGAGAGATGAGGTAAAATAACTGATCTACATTTACAAAGGAAATTCCAAATAGCAGAACCTGAAGGCAAATTTGAGACTTTAAAAATGTACTCTCTCGGTCCATTATTTAAATATTTGGCAAACATAATCTGTTCCCATAAGGAGTTAGGCTTGTCATATAAATTCCAAACCAACTTAGCACCTAAGGCTGAATGCTGATTCTCTAGACTCCGAATTCCTATTCCCCCAAGTTCCTTAGGCAAACATACCTTATCCCACGTAACTAAAGGGAATTTTTTCTTGCCATCTTTATTATTGTTCCAAAGAAAATCTCTAAGGGTATCTTGTAAACTAACAATAATTGCTTTTGGAGACTTCAAAATAGACATGAGATATATGGGAACAACATTCAAAATAGACTTGATGAGAACAATTTTACCCACCAAAGTTAACCATCTATGGTTCCATGAGAGAATTCTTTTACAAATGACCGAAATAATCTTATCCTAAAAACCAATCTTACCTTGTTTGACAAAGAAAGGAATCCCAAGGTAAGTACATGGAAGATTTCCAGTCTCAAATCCCCAAAAGGATTGCAACCTATGCTGAACCAGTTGTGATGTATTAAGGAATAAAATCTTTGATTTATCACCATTCACTTTTTGACCAGAAAATGATGCATAATTTTGTATTATTCCTTTAATCACTTTTGCCTCAACTAACGAAGCATGTCCAAATAACAAAGTATCATCTGCAAAGAGACAATGAGAAATACTTTGGGGAATATTATGAATCCTTATACCTTTCCAAAGCCCCCCCACCTTAGCAACCCTAATAGCCCAACTAAAGGTTTCAGCTAGGAGAATAAACAAAAAGGGAGAAAGGGGATCTCCCTGTCTCAAACTGTTGGAGGAAGAGAAAAAACCATAAGGAGAACCATTAATTAAAATCGAGAATCTTGCAGAAGAAATACATGCATGAATCCATTTGACCCAGGCTTTGGAAAAACCTAACTTCTCAAGAACAACACATAAAGTCTCCCACTCTACTCTATCATAAGCCTTCATCATGTCTAGTTTAAGTATCATCCAGTGTTCTTTGGGTGGAAATAGAATGAAGCACATCATGTGCTACAATTGCACCCTCTGTCGTCTCCCTTCACAAAACCACCTTGCTCCAATGAAATGATCCTAGGTAGAATTTTTGCCAACCTAAGGGAAATTGCCTTTGTAAATATCTTGTACAAAGTGTTACATAAAGAAATGGGGTGGAAGTCAACAAAGGTCTTAGTATCCTCTTTTTAAGGAATAATTGTAATCATTGTAGTATTAAGTTCTTTTAAAACAGACCTATTTCTCCTAGCTTCCTCAAGAGCCAATAAAACATCATTTCCCACAAAATCCCAACATTTTTGAAAAAATAAAGGCGTAAAACCATCTGGTCCCAGAGCTTTATTCGGATTCATGGCAAAGACAACACTCTTAACTTCTTCTAAGGAAAAGGGAGACATCAACATCTTATTGTCTTCCAAAGATACTAAAGGAGGAATATTAGATATAATATCATTGCTGAGATTTCCATTTTCTGAAGATAATGATGACTTAAAAAACCTAACTTCCTCTGAAGCAATATCCTTTGGCTCTATCAATAAATTCCCATTCTGATACAGAATACAAGATATCCTATTCTTACATCTTTTAATCTTAGTTGAAGAATGAAAAAAAATTGTGTTCTTATCACCATCTGAAAGCCATAACTCTCTAGATTTTTGCCTCCAATAGATTTCCTCTCTAGCTAACACCTCCTCAAGCTGTAAGTTTAGTGACTTCAATTCATCAAAAACTTGTGGCACCATACCATGTTGAAGCACATGAGTATTAAGAAACTCAATCATATCTCGAATCCTTTGTTTCTCCTGAAAAATATTCTTAAAATGCGAGATATTCCATTCCCTAATATTCAATTTCAAATAACTTAGCTTCTTAGAAATCTGAAACATACGAGACCCAAAACAGAAAGGAGCAGAATTCCACCATTTCATAAGTAGAGGCAAAAAGGAAGAATCCCTAAACCGCATGGTCTCAAATTTAAATGGAGACTTAAAAGAAGCCCTATCCTCAATAACTGATAGGGAAATTGGAAAGTGATCAGAACTAGAGATCGGTAGAATAGAGGAAAAGAATTCAAAATCTGAATCAATCCAATTCTCAGATAACAAAACTGATCTAATCTCTCAGCAATCTGAGAAAAATCCCTTCTCATGTTTGTCCATGTGAAAACCCCATTTTGAGACTTACAATAAAAAAGGCTCATATGAGAAATGAAATCCCCAAAGTCATCCATAATATTTTTATTAGGGAAAACACCTCCTCTTTTCTCATCTAAATCAGTGATAGCATTAAAATCACCCCCCAAAGATAATAAAGGAACCATGTCTTAAGGGAGAATAAATCCTCTTTAATTCACCCCATAACTTACTCTTCCCTTGAATTCTTGACAGGGCATAAATATTAAAAAGCTAGAATTTAACCTTCAAGATCTTGCTTAGAACTAAAGTCAACATCCAATTTGTAGCAGATGCTACTAATTGTACCTCAATATTATAATTATTCCAAAGAAATGCCAAACCTCCTGAAGCACCACAAGAAGGAGAAGAAAGAAAATTCCACCTTCTCCAAGATGAAAAAACCGAATCAGCAGAGTACTTTGACAACTTTGTTTCTTGCAACATAAAAATATCACACTTAAATAAGTTAAGCGTCTCTTGTTAGGGGCATTTAAGCCCCTAACATTCCAAGATATAATTCTCATTGTCACACTAATATCTAGTACTGAATGGATATTTTTCATAATGCATAACTTTTTTGTATGCATTTGAATTAACTTCTTCTTTTTATGTTGAAATGAGGATATTAATACCTAGGGAAAAGACATTGTTTACAATTTTCTTTTATCTATTTTTCAAAATTTCCACATGTGTGAAACACAATAGTTAATGTCTGATGAAAACCCTACATTTATAAGAAATAAAACATAAACATATTAATGAAATTAAATATATTAAAAGTTATACTATTTGGAAAGCTTATAATATGGACTAAATACATTAAAAAAAACTTCTAAATGAATTCATTTGAGCCCCAAAAAGTTAATGTAAAAGTGGTTTTTTATCAACATTTTGATAGGTGCGAAGGAGACTCTGTTGCATGTATGATTTAAAAGTAGAGAGGTTCTATCAAAGAAATTTTGATCTAAGAGACTTTGATCTAACTCTCCTCAATTAATTACTTCAAATGGGACCTCTTAAAGATTAAATCATTATATTTTTTAAAATAATGTATGATTTTAACCAAAATTAGGATGTACCAAAAAGTGTAACCCAATATTGTGGCATCACCTAATCTTATTCTTAAATTATAACATGAATGCATGTACACTAACTTTTTCTATGATCAAATTGACGTGATTTCCTATTTTTCCATCTTTTAAGGGATACTGAATATTTTTAAATCTTCTAACATCCACTAGTTGTTATGAAAAATCATTTTCACTACTCTCATACATATATTCTACTAATAATGAAAAATTGCCACAAATAGAACATTGTCGAGAGATACATGAACTTAAATAACATAATTTCCCATTAGATCTTTCAGAAAATAAACTTGCTACAAATTCCTTGATTTTTTTAGGTGGCATACCAATACCACATTCCCAGATATACATTTTACTAAGCAAAACACAATGTATATATCTAAAAACACCATAAAAAATAATGAAATTGCACATGTGTTTTACAACAACAAGAGATCCATTTCTTATTAATTTTCATATACCAAGTGTTGCATTTGTCAAATGATCTTTTACTTAAATGTTAATATTTCCAACTAATGCACCTGTTAGCCTATTGTCATTGATGTGATTTGGTCTGCCATGTATTTTTATTTTGGTCCGACAGTTTGATTCAGTTTACGTTATTTGTTTTGCAATGTATGTATTTACTTCATGTAGTTTTGAGGTCTAATATCTACCTTACCAGAATATGTTTTGAGTTTGGTCCCATCCGAATGTGTTGAAGGCATAATCTGCAAGAAATTTTTGGATTCAGTCCCATTAGGACATATTGGAGCCATTTTTTACAAAGCACTCATGTTTCATGTTGGAAGGCGACATCTTATGAAGATATTTATTTGATGTTTCATGTGGATATTTTGGTCTCACCCCTTTATGATTGAGTGAACTAGTTAGAATACTTGATGTGGATACATATAGCCATCAGTATTGCATGTTGGAGGCATGGTTATTTAAAAATAATTATTTGTTTACATTGTGTATATACAAAAAAATTTTGGATGTGAATGTTGTTATGTAGTATATGTATAGTGGATGTATAAGACAAATTGTGCACTTCAATGGAATTGTAATTCATGCATATGTTAGATGCAACTCTAACAATTCAATCTTGTACTCTATCATCTAACAATGAGCCTTTTTTGTATTTGGGAAATGAGCCCTTTGGGTAGTGAGCCAACCCCTTGTACTGTATAACTGGTTACATATTGCATCATACCTAAGAGAACACTCTTTGTGGTTTTTCCCAAATTGGGTTTTCCACATATGAATCCAGTGTTATGTGCTTTCTATTCACTTTCTTTATTATATCTAAATTATGTTATGTGATTATTTAGTTACAATTTTTAATAAGTTCAAGGGAATATTGATTCACACCTCCTCTCTGAATATTCTAGATATTCAACAACACCATCATCTAATTTTTTTTAATAAATTTAGTTTGAGTTGTGTCTAATAGGTATTTTGGATGAGGATCATGAATTTTTGACCCCACTCTCAACTTCAAAATATCTCTAACATTAGAAGATACCCTTGTATTACCATGCCAATACTTTTCAACAAAATATTTCACTTCAATATTCAATTTCATATCAGATCTTGGAAGTCAATTACTAAAACTCCAACTTTGGTTGATTGGATTATTTTCAATGCTTTCTCTTCTCTTGGCTGCTCTCACCAGTGTTTTAGGATGCATCTATAAAGTTCCACTAATGTTTCTTAACATCCTTTTATTCAAGGTTATTTTGTTCACTATAGAAGTTGTTATGGCTCATCATGTTGCATTCTTATCTTTAGATCGACTCTTTTTTCAATAGATTCAATAGCACTTGCAATAGTAGACATAGCATGCTTAACTAATTCATCTTTTTTTGTTATTTTCATAAAGATGCCTAATTTTTTCATCACTTTTCTCATTTTCTACATTCTCCTCAATTGCATCATCAATTAACATTGAATTGCTAGTTTTTTTTGATAAAAAAATTCTTTGTATATTCTATTGACATAAGTTCCTATTTGTCTCCAAGAAATCTTCCTAGGAAGATTATCAAAAATACTTTTTTTTTGCTCGGTAAAAGGCCTAAGCCATATTTTATTAATAAATTTTTTTAGAATCTCCACTCAGCATGGGCACCAGTAGGAAAGAGTGGAGAGGAGAAATTCTTTTGCCTTGCCCAAGACCATAGGTCCATTCAGTGACTACTAACTTTTAATTATTTACATATAATCTTTTACAAATTCTGCATTATGGCTGATCAAAAGCCCTTCATAGGTAGCATCCTAGTTCACTATTGCCATCTTTTACAAATTCTGCATTTTGGTTGATCAAAAATCCCTTCATAGGTAGCATCCTAGATCACTGTTACATCCTATTTCACTCCTACCAAATTTCCTAGTTAATTGTTGCCATATTTGCCATCTTCTGATTATCCTGCAAAAGCAGATTTTCAAAACAATCCTTTTGCAAAACCACTTTGTTAAGTGTTAGTGCCAAAGAAGAAGATCCAATATTATCTCTGCATACTTACCCCTGTTGTTATTATAGCCTAGGTTTCTTTCTTATTAAGTCAACACAAGAAATTGTTGGCTATACTATGAAAGACTACCCAATCTACGATAATATTAGGGGGCATAAACACTAATCAGCAAAGGACTGATAATAATTCATCACAGAAGCAGGGTCATGAGTGCATTCAGGAATGTTTTTAGTGCTTCAGAATTCCATTAGCATGGTTATTTGTGAAATAAAGTCTTATACCGATGCCCTCGATGGTGTTTTCTCACTGTACGATCAGTAGGAAGAAGTTTTGTGAGTTGGTAATCTCTCGGGAAGAGCTACACTGATATCGTGATAGTCATCAGCATAGCATTCACTATCAGAGGCATGAAGAATAATTTACCTCGATACCCAATGAGGCTATCGTGAGAGTTATCGGCATAGCATTCATTGGAAAGCATTATTCTATGTTACCCCGATACCTGATGGACTAGGTGACAAAGACAGTGTTATCAGTTGGACTTACTTTGATGATGCAATACCTAAGGTGAGTCATCGAGGAGAGGTGTTTTAGATTATGTTGATACCCAATGAGGAAGACAAGTTGGGAATAGAGAATGAGGCTATCAAAATGATTTACACCGATGAAGGTGAATGCGGAGTGGATGTTTTGAAATCATTGGGACATCAAATAGTGTAGGAAATAGCTACCCCGATACTCGATAGGGTGAATATCATGAGGTTTCATCAGGATAGCCTACACCAAAAGAAGTGACTAAAAGAGAACCAAGGTGATGTCATCGGGATGACATCGACTATTCGGAAGAAGAATTTTTCGCTACGTCAATACCCGATAATGAAGATGAGGTAGTTGTTAGGAAGAAAACCTTATCAGGGGAACATAAGCCGATAGACCTAAAGACAGACAAGTTGGAACCTGATGTCATCAAGTCATCAAAGAAACATAGGATGTCTTGACACCCGATATGCTTTGCAACATGATGAACAAGAAGGAGGTTTCATTGGGGAAGCGTATAGTGATAGACTGGAGAGGTATAAAGATGCACAAGTATGAGGGCGATGTCACTGGGTCATCAAAGTGATGGACTTGAAAAGAACTGGGGGGGGGGATGAATCAGTAACACCAAATAAAATACTACTTCAAACACTAAGAGGTAGATGAAATCAACAAATCTTTTAAACACAATCCATGCAATCCAAAAACATATAACAACATCCACAAAAAGTAAAGCATCCACCATAACACAAGTGTTTATACATGGAAAACCCAAATAGGTAAAAACCATGGTGAGATGGAACTCATAAGTTAACTATCTACAATAATAGATAACTGATCGGTTAAGGTCTACAAAGTGCTCTATTAGGAGTGAATCTTGTTAGAGATCCCAAAGCTTGATTAGAAGCTTATACCCTGTTAAGAGTAGTACCTTGTTAGGAGTAACCTCACTGGAGGATTTAAGAATCCAAACTAATGGATCACCTTGTTAGAGGATTTGTACATTGAAGCTTGTTAGAGCTTACCCGGTTAAGGGATTTAATTTTGTTGTAATGGTTAGAAAACAAAAAGAATGGTTTGAACTGTTCTGTGTAGCACAATACTTGCTTGATCCGATCCTTCTAAGTACATTCAACACTGCTTTTCAACACAGTCTTCATCTTAACACTTATTGCTCTTCAAAAAAAACTTTCACTCTTGATGCATACCATCACTAACTTAATATATCTCTCAAATGATTCACTAAGATGTCTTTAAATAGACATTCAAATCTTATGTCAGTCCAAGGAAAACACAATTTCCTAGGTGCAGTGTATCTAGACATGTGATCATAACTCATCATAAAAATTACCGCCAAGTAGTCAGTGTTGGTAACTCATCACAAAAAGAACCAAATACCAATTGGAACAATCAATACCAGTTTGAATAAACCATATGAACCATTGTCCATAAATCTTCGCTTGATCTCCATCTGGATCTTCATCTCGATGCTAACTTAGTATAACCATAGGTTATCTCTTATGCACATACCGGTTGACACAAAGTACTGGTTAAAGATAAACCTCTAGCATACCAATTAACAGTGTAAACAATTGAAGTTACACCAGTAGTCAATATAATCATATGTGTGTGTGAGAGTGTTTCATCACTGACATACTGGCTCAATTGCTTGCATTAAGAAAAAGTCAGTGGTAACGGTGAAGATTATGTCCTTCTCAAAGTCTTTTACCACATCTTCTAGTAGCCTCATTCTCATACTCATCTTGTTTTGCAACTCATTGAAATACATATTCCTGGTAGCATGGAAAGTATTCTTTATAGCCTTGATGTTGTTCTTGGTTTGAGCTGAGACTGATGAGTCCTTTGACCACTCAATGTCTCCAATCCCTGGTAGAAAGTTCTGAAAGTAAAAGAACAGACTAACTAATAGTTGACCATACTTGAATTTCATATTGTTATGCTTCTTGATAGATTGCAAATTCAAAAATAGTTGTCTTCTGATAGCTTCACATAGATCATAGTCTTCATTATCAACAATCATTCTGTGAGCTCTGTGAACTACTGCAGACGAAATACTATTAAGTCTACTAGAGTAAAATAAACGGTAGCCTATCACCATTGCTACTAATTTTACTGCAAGGTCCTTAATGTTGTTGACAGAAAAGGCATGCCCATTAGATGTAAAACCGGTTAACTTGAAGACAATATCCTTTAGAATTTTCGTTAGCTCAGGTACTTTATCGGTTGGGAAATATCCAATCACAGCCTGAATAGATTCCTTTTTAATTGTGTGAGTCCTTTCTAAGTACATATTTTCTCCATGAACTCTACTCAAAATTATTCTAATATGTGCTTCTTCAAAATCTTCAAGAAAATAGGAGGCATTATGAAAACCCTTTTAAAAAAGCCTAGCATACTATGTCTTAATTTTGCCATTCTTATTGCAAAGTGATTTCAACTATGTGTATATGTATAGAGACCCTAAGTCTTCTAACTTGCAGTCAATATAACTGGACAGATCACCTTTGACCAAAACTCCACTTGGAACTTGCGACAATGCATTATATGACACAATCTGATTTGCCTTTAGAGCTTCCATAGGCTCAGAAGTGATCATCAACCTCTCTACAGACTTTGAAGTAGATGCCATTCTAGATAAACAAGATTTGAAGTGGTATGTTCAAAGAAATACCTTATTTCACACATCTCGCCCTATTTACCAGTTGAAATACCCAAGTGTACACCAGTTCACCTTTCTGCAACCTTCAATTCAACTTAATTTCTCAAATCACAAAACAATTCAAGAATTAACAACAAGACAATCTTACTCAGCTCTACAATTGCTTAAAATTTATTTCTTGAATGAGTTAGGGTAAAAATGACAAAGTAAAACTTGCTTTTATCCTTTTTACCTACTGCAATAAATGCTCGCCCGTTAGGATTACAAACCCTAATTTCACCGCTCAAGTGGAAAATTGGTTGATGACGTGTTAACAAAAAGTTACCAAATTTTTCATGAATAAAAATTATTTCCCACTCATTTTTCACAAGGGGTCCGAAGATGTTTTACCGTTATGCTCCCCTTAGCCATATTAAAAAGGCTTAAGTCACCGATGCAAGGTTCTCTTCACTAGGTGAAGGAACAGTTTCTTCTCTAGGTGAGTCATCACTTTTCTTCTTCTAAATCCGATTCATATCCTCTCTGGTTTCTTCAATATCAACTTTCTGCTTTCCTTTTTGATCCTTTGAAGACCGGTTTGCTATTTCTAGATCTACAAAATTTTACTAAGTACCCCATTTTGTTATAGTGATAACAAGCCATACCAGATGATCTCCAAGGTCTTGCATTTCCTCTTCCTTTTCTTCTTCTATAGTTCATAGCCACATGACCAAAGTTATTACAGAATGTGCAAATAACATTTGTTACCTTTTCCATCTTGAATGGACTAAACCGGTTGTCGTAGGATCTTTTCCAGTTTAGATTTACCTGGTTATCAAAGTTCCCTACCCGGTCACCATTTGTTCTTGGATGCATGTGTGGCATATGATTCTTTTCTTTATATATGCACTCAATAGATCTATGTCCATACATTCCACATGTGAAGCAATGACCTTCAAACATTTTGGACACATACCTAGCATTAGTATTGTAATTTGCATTTCTGTTAGGTTTGTCCCTACAAACATTTGCAGTGTGACTAGGTTTATGGCAAACAAAGCAGACAATTTTAAAGACCTTCTTACAGGTAGGCTTATTGATCTTAGGAGAAGACTTGTTCTTACAATTGTTTCTCTTTGTACCAGAGGATTCACCTTATTCAGTTGTGTGAAAACCAAGTCTAGAGATATCACCCTTCATTCTCTATGATTGAATTTGTTCTTCCAGCATGGTAGAACTTTTGATGAACTTCTCTAATTTCTCATTGGCTTCAGTAAACTGATTGATGAGATCTTCATTATGCTTAGATAGGTTCTCTTTCACAGATGATGCAAGCTCAAGATCTAGCTGTAGGTTCTCCTTCTCTTCTCTTTCAACAATCAAATTCTCATACATAGTGTCTTTTTCCCATTTGATATCTATAAGCTCTTGATCTCTTTCCTTGATAAGATCTTCAGCAGCTCTTTTGGCTTCCAGTTCCCAACTCATGCGGATAGTGAGACCTTCTAGCTCTCTCCTTAGATTCAGTTTCTCACCATTCAAATTTTCAACTTCCTCTGCTAAAATATCAATATTGGCTTCATCTAAAGAACTATTATCAGATATCTCTAATAGTTGTTTAGTTATCTCTCCCCTCTTGACTTGAGAAGATTTCAGTTTGACCCTAAGGGATTCAAGTTCATTTCTGCTAGCTTCTATCTCTCTAGCCATCTCGAAGTAGCTCCTATCCCCTATGGCGGTTTCAAGGCTCCCTTCTATGCGGTTAGGATTCAAAGAAGTTAGGCTTTGATACCAATTGATGGACTTGAAAAGCACTAAGAGCGGGGGGGTGAATCAGTAACACCAAATAAAACACTACTTCAAACGCTAACCGGTATATGAACTCAACAAAGCTTTTAAACACAATGCATGCAATCCAAAAAGATATAACAACATCCACAAAAATTAAAGCATCCACCATAACACAAGTGTTTATATGTGGAAAACTTAAATAGGTAAAAACCATGGTGAGATGGAACTCATAAGTTAACTATTTATAGTAATAGATAACTGACCAATTAAGGTCTACAAAGTGCTATGCTAGGAGAGAATCTTGTTAGAGATCCCAAAACTTGATTAGAAGCTTATACCCTATTAAGAGTAGTACCCTATTAGGAGTAACCTCGTTGGAGGATTTAAGAATCCAAACTAATGGATCACCTTGTTAGAGGATTTATACATTGAAGCTTGTTAGATCTTACTCGGCTAAGGGATTTGATTTTATTGTAATGGTTAGAAAACAACAAGAATGGTTTGATTTGTTTTGAGTAGCACAATACTTGCTTGATCATATCCTTCTAAGTACATTCAACACTGTTCTTCAACACACTCTTCATCTTAACACTTATTGCTCTTCAACAAAAAATTTCACTCTTGATGCATACCATCACTAACTTAATATATCTCTCAAATGATTCACTAAGATGTCTTTAAATAGACATTCAAATCTTATGTTGGTCCAAGGAAATCAAAACACAATTTCCTAGGTGTAGTGTATCTAGACATGTGATCATAACTCACCACAAAAATTACCACCAAGTAGTCGATGCTGGTAACTCATCACAAAAATAACCAAATACCAGCTGGAACAATCAATACTAGTTTGAATAAAGCATATGAACCATTGTCCATGAATCTTCGCTTTATCTCCATCTAGATTTTCATCTTGATGCCGACTTAGTATAACCATAGGTTATCTCTTATGCACATACTGGTTGACACAAAGTACTAGTTAAAGATGAACCTCTAACATACCGGTTAATAGTGTAAACAATTGAAGTTACACTGGTAGTCAATATAATCATATGTGTGTGTGAGAGTATTTCATCAATGACAACAAGTGACGAATTCATTACAATCATCATGAAGCCAACACGGAGAAGCATAAAATGAGTTGTTCTGATACCCGATAATGTGACCCAATATACCAAATGAGATGTGGACTATGAGGAGGACTCATCGGAATAACTTTTAACCGTCGGAGGAACATATTTGGAGCTATGCAGAAACACAATAGTCTACATAGAGAGATCCCTATGTATATATGCCTATATGCATATATATCTATATACATATTTATATACTTCTGTATACATGCATATATATATATATATATATTTAAGATAATCCTATTATATGTGTACAGGTGAGCATTTATGTCACATTTGTGATTTAGTTCTAGCCCTATTTTGTCTTATCATTGTATGTTATTTTGTATATATGCATATATTTGTATCCCTATATACATACCAACATACTTTGTGTATATTTGTTTGCTTTGCTCTAAGAATACTATTTATAGGTATATATATGATTATATGCGCATATATATGTATATGTGTCCATGTGTATGTCTATATATATAGCTATATATGTCTACGCACATCTATATATATATCTGCTACCATATATATGTATGTGTGCACATTTAACTATATAAATACAAATATATACATACATATATACCACTATCTATGCATATACATATGTATACCTTCCAATATGTGTGTGAATGTGTTGTAAATGTGTTGTTTTTTAGGATTATGTCTAAATCTTTGCCTGCCTATGAGTATCCTGGTCTGAAT
This sequence comes from Cryptomeria japonica, assembly GCF_030272615.1. Classification (NCBI taxonomy): domain Eukaryota; kingdom Viridiplantae; phylum Streptophyta; class Pinopsida; order Cupressales; family Cupressaceae; genus Cryptomeria; species Cryptomeria japonica. The sequence goes on from NC_081411.1 coordinate 361,869,092, forward strand.
GCATGTATGTTAATGATGTGGTTCTATTTGTTCCATCTGCCCCTAAATTATCTAGCTTATCTGCCAATGTGTTAGATTCCCTATATATGTGATTCAGCGTGTAATATGAGAAGCTTTCCATTAGAGAAAGGGCTCTATCCAATAAACTTTTGAGCTCCTAGTTTGGCATTGTCCTGGTCCTTATTGCATTAACTATGATGGCTGAGTCCCCTTCTATTTCCAATTTAGATATTTTTAACTATTTACGTAGATTTAAATCCTCTATTAAGATCAACAATTTTGCTTTATTATTACTAAAATGCCCTAGATACTGGGATCTTGATCCAATACATATCCCTTCATGTGTGTGTATTATACATCCTGCCCCTACCACCTCTGGATTGCCTCTGGATGCTCCATCAAATTTGATTTTGCACCATCCAATCTTCGGGGGAACCCATTTGTATGCTTTTCTACCATCGGTCTTGTCTCTATTCTCCTTCCCAAAGAAAGGAGGAATTTTAATCCCCTTCCACTACTTTTTGATGTAGTTATCCCATTCTGTAAATGTCTTGTCATGTTGTGGAATGGTCGTATTCCTATTATTGGAGGTTTCTGTGATGGAGGCTTGTATTTTTGCTATCAAATTTTCTACCTTCATTTCTATCTCTTGGAATATTCTCTTGTTCCTCTCCTTCCAAATCTCCCAGATTACTATTGTTGGGCTGCATATCCATAAATTGTGGAAGATGCTATTCCTTTTCATGATTGGCCAACTTTTGAGCCAATCCTTTAGGAAAGGGATGAGGGCACCTGACCAACCTAGTTGTGCCATTAGCCAATACCAACATTTCTGTGTGTAGTTACAAGTTGTGAATATGTGATCATTTGTTTCCTCATTTTTCTTGCATAAGAAACAAATTGAGGGTCCTTCATAACCTCTAAGTTTAAATCTCTCTACGGTTAGGACCTTCCCCTGAAATGTTGCCCATGCAAAGAAGCCATCTTTTGGGAGACCAAAGTTGTCCCAACATATTGTGTTAGGGATATAATCCTTGATATTGTTTGCCTCATCATATATGGTTCTAAAACCATCTTTACAGTTGTATTTTCCATCCTTTGATCTTGACCATATAATCTCATCTGGCCCATGTCTGAGTGTTATTAATATGCCCTCAATAATTTGCACCAATTCCCAGTCATTGTTGTCCACCAAGAATGGGAGCATGTTTTTCCATTTCCATCCCATTATTGATTCTGGTGCCAATGTCTTATAATCCCTTACATGATTACCCCATAAAGATTTCATTTGGTCTTTTATGCCAGTTGTGTTCATTAGACTATCTATTGAGGGGCAACCCCCCAGGAATCTTCCCAGAACAAGGCGGTTTTACCATCATGAATATCCCAGGATAGGTGGTTCGCTATGAGCGATCGACTTTCTTTTATAAACTTCCAGATTCTAGGTCCCTTGGGTGGGTTTGTTTCCCTAAATACTACCTCTCTCTGATTTTGTGATATGTATTTTCTCCTAAGGATTCTGGCCCATTTGGCTTCTGAGGATGTGTACATTCTCCATGCCAATTTTGCCCCTAACACTTTATTTTTCCATAGTAATTTTCTTCTTCTCGTGCCTCCATTACTCTTTTCTCGACATATCTTTTCCCATGATATTAGTTTCATTTTTTTTTTATCCCCTACGCCATTCCAATAGAAATCTCTAATTATTTGAGTTAGTTTCTTATATGCCCTTTTTGGAAGTGGAATACATGATAGAAGATAAACAGGCATTGCTGCTAATACTATTTTTGTGAGGGTTAATCTTCCTAGCCCTGTCAACCATAAGGATTTCCAAGATGATAGCTTCTTCCTTACTTTTTCAATCAGGGGATCCCAAAGTTTATTGGTTCTGATACCTTTGTCCAGAGGCATCCCCAAATACAAGATTGGTAGATGACGTATTTTGTATTTGTCATGTGCTTCTATATTAAAGAAGAATATTTCTGATTTCTCCTTGTTTACCATCTCTCCTGAAGCCAACCTATAAGATTGTAATATATTCTTAATTTATTTAGCTTCTTTTAACTATCCTTTCCCCAGAATCATTGTATCATCAACAAACTGTTGGTGGGTACATGGTTCTACCCCACCAGTGATATGAATCCCCATCAGTCTGCTAGACCTCCGTGATACATCTAGGATTCTACCTAAGGCTTCAGACATAATTATAAATAAGAAAGGGGATAAAGGTTCACCCTATCTGAGTCCCCTAGATACTTCAAAGAAGCCTTCCAGTTTCCCGTTTAGTAAGATAGAGAATCTAGGGTTTGATATGCAGAAGTAAACCCAATTGATCCATTGTTTATTAAAGTCAAAGGCCTTCATGCAGCTACAAAGGAAATACCAATCCACTTTGTAATAAGCCTTTTTGATGTCTAATTTCAGCATATTAGGTTTCCCTTGGGACTGATAGGAGTGGATGGCTTCCTGTACAATAATAATTCCATCCAGAATTGATCTATTGGGTACAAAGCCTATTTGTTCTTTTGATATTATGGCGGGCAGTAATTTTTTTAGTCTATTGGCCATGACTTTAGCTAGTAGTTTATAAGTCATGTTACATAGAGAAATGGGTCTGAATTCTTCCCACTTTGAGAGATTCGCCTTTTTTGGAATTAAGGCAAAAAAGGTGTTAATGATCTCTTTTAGAAATTTTCTTGCATTGCGGGCAGATTCCAAGGCATTAGTAACCTCATCTCCTAAGATGTGCCAACATTTCTTAAAAAACTAGTAGGGAAGCCATCCGATCTAGGGGCTTTGTCTCCTTGAAATTGTGCCAAAGCCATTTTAACTTCTTCATGGGTGATATTAGAGTTTAAAATTTTATTATCACCCTCTTTTATCAGTTTGGATATGTTATTTAATAAGATTCTATTGTTAGGGAGGTCTAAGTGTTCCTAGTTGTTGAGGATATTTTTAAAATAATTGGTTCCATCTCTTGTGACCAGATCTTGATCCGTAATGATTTGATCACTGTCATTGGTAATTTGAGAATCTTATTTTCTGCCCTTTTCATTTTGACACTGTTGTGAATTTTTTTTGTGTTTCTATCTCCATCTTCTAGCCATGTCTCTCGAGATTTCTGTTTCCAGTATATCTCTTCTTTGGCCAGAATGCCTTCATATTCACATAAAAGCATTTTCTCAACCTCGTATGTTTTAAAGATCATCTCGTTTTGCATCACATCAGTGTTTATTGTCTCTAGCTCTTTCTCAATTCTTGACTTCTCCTCAAAGATGTTTTTAAATTTCTTTTTGTTCCAATATAATAATTTCTTAATCTCTTTCAACTTGGAGACCAAATGGTACATTTTTTATCCTACAAAGACACTCTCCTTCCACCATTTTTGTATGTTGGGGAGGAAGTCTTCATGTGTAAACCACATTCTTTCAAACTTGAAGGGACACCCAGTTTGCTTTGTTTCCCCCATAAGTTCTAAAAGTACCAAGTAGTGATCAGAGCTTGACCATGGTAATACTATAGTTTTTAGTTCTGTTTTAAGATTGGTTAGATCTTCTTTAAAGAAAAATCGATCAAGTATTTCTGCAATGTTGGAGAAATCTTTTCTTCTATTATTCCATGTGTGAAAACCCATCTCAGTTCTGATTTCAAGTAAGTTATTGTTATTTATCTAGTTTGCGAAGTCTCTTTGTGGTTGTCTAATAGTTTTTATACCACCGCTTTTATCAGATGAGTATAAGATGGTGTTGAAATCACCAGCTATGAAGATGTGTTTTTCATCTTGAGTATTTAAGTAGTGTTCAATTTACTGCCACACTAATCTCTTTTTATCTATTGGAATTGGGCCATAAACATTGATAATAATAAACTCAAGATTTAGACTAAGGGCTCTTACTTTACCAGCCATCCAATTTTGCATCTTGGTTTGACATGTGAATGTAACTGCATTTTTTCTCCACATTACACCCAGTCCCCCCGATGCCCCTGTAGACTCCACCGCTTTCATCCGCCATTGGGTGAATTTTCTACTAAAATTGTTCATATCAGTCTTGCTTAGTTTTGTTTCTTGTATCATAACTAGGTCCATAGCATATTTTAGTATGCTTCACTTAATTAGTCTTTGTTTGTTGGGGGCTTCCAAACCCCTAACATTCTATTTAAGTATGTGTATACCTCTACAAGGGGGAGGGGAAATTTTCCTTGCCCCAACAGTGTTGTGATTTTGGCCTACCCCTCTGCATCCCCATCCATCTTCCTTTTGTCAAAAAAAGACTTTCGACCTCTTTTGTTGCTCATGAATTTGCCACAGTCAGGAGTTAATTTCTCACCTCCCATCTTGAGTATACCTTTGTTTTGTGAGTTGATTGAGGTATTTTTTAATACTATATTATTTTCCATTTCCTGCATATTGATCAGTTCATTGATAATAAATTCCCTTTCCTCATTTGCGTTCGATCCTTCCACAACAGTAGGAGGATTTTCATTTTCCCCATGTTCATTAAAATTTTTATTTTCAATATCCAAAGAATTTTCATCTTCACCAACACAAGGGATTTTATTTTCAAATCTCTAAGTTGTTCCATTTTGTCACAAACAATGTCAATGTCAACATTGTCATATCAAGCTTCTAATAAATCATCATAACAAATATCATCTATAATCACATTATCCATGTCTTTCAAAGAAGGATTTGAATATGTACCTACATAATGTACCTATATTTGAGGGTATAGTAGGATTAGTCTATATAATTCTATTATCCACATGAACATCTTCCATAATTGCATAATCTATGTCTATCTTATCCCCCATGGGATCTGTTGGAACTTCAAAAAATTTGTCTAAATTTGAAGACCCCGGCTCAATTTTGTAAGTTGTATTCAAAATCGCCTTTCAGAGCAAGCCTTTGTAACTCATTTGGTGAGCTTGTATCTTTGCACCAGAGAATTGTCAAGAAAAATACCTTTGGGGGATTGTTATAAACCTTATAGAGATGCCATGTGTTTGTTTGTAGCTTCCTTGGACCAGATTTGAAGAGTTTTTGAAGTCTCCTTTGGAGGTCCAGAGGTTAGGTCTGCATTTTGCACCTTTTTGCATTTTTATGAGTAGCCCTGTTTGAGGCATTATATCTCTATGACAGTTGATCATCAAGACAAATGAAGAGTTCCCCATCATTCTTTGCTATTTTTTCAGCCCCCGTGCCAGATTTATAAGCCTCACAAATCCGTTTACTCAGTTTTCAAAGTTGATTCCATTTGAAAAAGGTTCAGTCCTACAACTGAACATTGTCAAACAACAGTTTGAAGGCCACTTTGAAAATTAATATTTTATGCCCAGTTAATCTACACTTCAAATCAAGTGTACCCCATGATTCTATATAAATTTATCTTCCATATCCCAAATTTCTAGCCCCCTAGCTCTCCGTTGGACCACTTTTTGAAGACCATTCAAAATGAACTTTTCCAGGGTTTCAGTAGCGCCACTTTACAGGTTTCCAGAGAAGCTAACTTTGAGGGCGAATAATTTTAACATGTGACCTAATTATGTCAAACCCTCTTGCACACGTGTTCAAGGTATATTCATCTACCAGTGTGCCAAGTGGTGGCTCATGAAGTGGTGATTTGATATTTTTTAAAATCAGGGTTTGAAGGCTACTCAGGTTGTTTAAACAGGTTCAAATTCAGAAGCAACTGAGTAGGCAACTTTGACATTGAATAACATTTAGCTCAGATGTCGTAATGGCGATTCGTCAAATGCCCTAGATTCTATGTTTTGCAATCTTTCAGCGTGCTAGCCGCCAACCCCTAATCAAATGTTTTGATCAACTTTTAAAGCTCGTTTTTGGAGCTACTCAGGTGTTTTCAGTCAAGTGTCAGGGTTGCAAAAATAATCCAACTAAAGACTCTGAGTTCAATTTCTCAGATCTCAGACATGTCTAATCAGTAAATCAGTGCATTCCCAGTGATTCAGTTGTTTGAAAACAAATTTTTTTTTAATCTGTCCCACTTTGGGGCCTACTAAAGCTAATGCACAACATGATTATTAAGGCTTAAATGATTAAATATATATTATTTTAATCATATTGATTAAAATAATATGATATTTAAAATGCAAGAGGGGAGTGGAGTAGTTTTGTTAAAATTATTTACTTGATTTGAGCAATCAAGTTTTATTAAATCAATTTCAATGATTTAATAATAAGGGATGTTAATCAAATAGGAGCACCATTTTTATTTCTAAAGGAGGTGGTCATTTTTCTCTGTGAACTAAGGCGGGCATACAAAGGAAGGAAAAAAATAATAATAATTGTTTTGAGTAAAAGAAAGAAGTTAGAGATTCCACGCAAATAAACTCGTTGCCCATTGCAAAAATTTAAATTCTTCTTGAAGACTCATGAAAACATTATAAATTTATCCCGCGTGAAATTTTGAAGTCCACCATAGTATCATGGGGTAAGGCCATAATCTTACAGGGAGGCCAAAGAGTTATCTCACACTGGTCAAACAACAGACAAGGAAGGCCATGGGCTAAGCGATATACTGCAGGTGTAAGGGGAAATCCTTACCCCGCGCGTCTGAAGAAGGTCATCAAATCCAGCGCGCGATAAAGTTTAGCCTGATGGAGAAGTTGTGGCTCTTATCCCATGGGTTGTAGTGAGCTCTGCTAGATTTTCCGTAGGATAAGTGAGGCATGGAGGGCATGGGTATCCTCTTACCCCGCATGCGCAGGGAGGCACATGTATTCAACCATTGGATAAGACATCGATGCCAAGCACCAAGATAAAAGCTTAGCCCGCAGGGAAGCAAAAGCAAAGTACAATGCAGCGATCACAACAAAAATATTTTAGGGAAACGACCCACTGTTTATGCACAGATGTAGGCTGATGATTTAGATGGCGGTGGTGAGAGGATTTATTCCTATTACTAAAATGCTCAGCTAATATTGTTTGACCCAAGTGAGAGATGCAACACATAATGGGAGTGCGATGAATACAAGATGGCACGAGGGTAGGGAGTGACATTGTTAGGGTTTCTCTACTCGATGGGAGCAATGCATGGGTTTTATAAATATGAGTGCATAGAGGCTTTGAAATGAGATATTGTTGATAATTTTAGCACCAAATCCTACATATCAGCATCATTGATGCTGGTGGGCTGCTTTGAGCCATGTTTCTCAATACCTAATTGAGCAATAGGACCGGTCTGGGGCCTAAAAAACAAGCGGGATTTGCAGACACAAATGCAATGATTCCATTCATACTAACCGTGATGCTTTTGCAATGATGCGGATTGGGCGAGTTGCAGTGGGTATGGATGCAAAATGTAGAAGTAACAGTGCGTGGGACGGTTACAAAACCCATGGCAGGCATGTATGCAGGATGTGGGACTAAAACAGGAAGACGATGTTTTGAACCATTTATCGTTGTTAAGCTTAGCTACAAGTAAAATGATGGATTTGACTGAATGCGAGAGATGATTATGGGTATCGAACAATGTGAGGGGTTGCGTGATTTTTGCTGGGGCACGATGTTTGTAGTATATGCAGTGATGAAGTTGTGTTTTGGCAGTATGAGGAGTATATTTGCAAAACATCCTTCTGCAAATGCAAATCTCTGTGTCGTTATAGGAAGGTATCCACGATTGCGGACTATAATGTTGAACCCAGTGAAATTTTTCAAGAAAATGTAATTGGTGGGTGTAAAGCTAGGTATTGCAACCTCTCACGGTATCAGCCTCCCTGCCTATGCGTGGGTACCATTTCTTCGAGGGATTCTTTGTTCGCCTAGCTGCAGATTTCGTATATGCCAAGTTTCTTAATGCATTTAGTGAGAAAGCATTTATAAGGGACGTATAATTGTATTACATGGTGCCTAGCAAGAAATGTGTCATGAAATGCTCGGGACGCTACGACCACAGCCTATGCACATTGATGGATTGGTTTGATTTCTCTATAATAATATGTTTACCAGGAAATACTGTGTAGAGGAGGAATGTGAAAGTTTATATGGAAACAAAGAATTGTTTTTCATTTAAATGGGAGGTTGAAGTTGCAGGGTTATTTCACACGGGCGAAACAGTTAAAATGGGATGCAGAAAAGGAACATTTTTCACCCAAATAAAAATGTTTTTCATTCAAATAAAAATGTTTTTCATTTAAATGGGTATAGCAATGTTATTGAAATATTTATATTGTAGGATAAATTTTTCACCAGAGAACAAAGTTAAATAGACATAGATAAGGTGAATCGCGAGGACAAAATTTATCATTCAGTAAAGGGCATTTACCAGACAGGTAGGGAAAGGGGCATTTTTATCAAATATATGATTTTCTTGCAAAAGGGGAATGAATGATTTTCAGTCAAGGGTGAATAATTTTATTCACTGGGCATGAAGGATTAAAGTATGCAAATTTTAGAAAGCCACTTGTTATTTCTAGCAAAGGGAGCCATTTTTTTGCCATTTTTAAGTACATTGAATTGTGTTGATAAAGTCATTTCTTGACTTTCCCAAATTGGGGCATTTTTTCAGTTTTGAAATCAAATGGAAAAATAAGCTCCTACAACAAAGTAGACAAAAGTTAATTTTATCAAACATTGGCATGTGAATAAAAGGTGGAGTGGATAGGGGTGCAAAGTAGAAATTAGAAGTGACAGTTGCTTGTAAAGGACATATTTTTAGATTTTGACATCATCCAGCAAAGGTGCATATTTTGCACTAAGCAAGCAACCTGAGGGAGATTTTCTCCAGATTTTCAAAGGCTTCATGAGGCTCAAGGAAGAGAGGTCATCCAATGATAGTGAAGTGCAGATTTCAAGATGAAGGACAAGTCTTCTCAAAGATTCTTTTAGGGTTTCTATTAGGTTTTCTTCTCTTTAGTATATCTTTCTCTACTCTTCTTAGTTGGAGGTATTCTGAATGTAATTTCTCTTAGGATTTGGAAGCAAGGCTTCAATGTGTATAGTGCAAGTTTTTTCATGACAACTTAATATTAACTTTCAGTTTTTAGTATTTTGGTATTTCAACAGTTTGTGTAGACACCTAAAACTAGCACAACTAATTAAATGGATATTTTTAATTTAATCATTATTTAATCACCTATTAATTAGATTAAGGTTTAATTAATATCCCTATTCTTCTAATTGACCTATTAATCAAATTAAGTATTTGATTAATTACCCTTTCTTCCTATCTAACCCACTAATTAAACTAAGGTTTGATTAAGTACCATTTACCCACTTAATTGAATAAATCTTATTTATTTAATTAATAGCCTTTTCCCTTTTAATTAAATTTACATTTAATTAAAATCCCCTTGCACTTAAATAAATCATTATTTATTTGTAAATAACCCCCCACTTGCAAAAAAACTACAAATGCAAGTTGCACCTTTTTGGCTAAAATTAAACTTTTATTTTATCTAAAAATACCTATTATCTATCCCACTTGCAAAAACCTACAAATGCAAGCTGCACCTTTTCGGCTAAAATAAACCTTTTATTTTATCTAAAAATAAATATTATCCCCCCAACTTGCATTCTCCTACATCCCCCACTTGCCCCCTAATTATCCTTCTAGAACCTATCTAATCTCTTCATTATCCTAATTAATCCACTTGGCCTTCCCAAGGTTGCTCACACATGTGTGAGCACATATCCCCCTTTTCCCAAGATGGGACGACACATGTGGAACCACATTGACTTTTCACCCCACTCCCGCTTGTGATACTTGTCACAAGGCTAATCTTGCAAATATAGGACCACATTGATCCTCACCCTCTCCCTCTTGTGATATTTGTCACAAGGCTAAGCCTTTCAACTTGGGACCATATTTCTCCTTCAATATTGACCCTTGATTGGTAATCAATCTTGGTCATCCATTTCTAAGTCTTCAACTCTATAAGATGAGCCCTTGCCTCAGATTTAATATCCACACTTTATGCATCCTTATTATAGTTGTTTTATAGGTTATAAAGGATCTCTCATTGTGCCTCTCTCAAGAATTAGGCCATATTAATTGCATCATATCTAGACTATATCATATGTTAAATTAATCATTTAGCTTAATTGCACATCATTTCATAACATTTTCATCTTCATCTTAGCTTAATTAGATCACTTACTTATTTAATTTGGAAACACAACTCCATTTTGTATATCATCATCATATCATCAGTTTCAATCATTTAATCAACTAGGATCTTAGTTGCATCCATTTAGATTCTAGTTCATCCTTTAAATCTCATTCTCTAGGTTGTCATCTTGAGGATCAAGTGCTCTTCCAAGTGAGGGCCACCTTGAATCTTAGAGATAGAGGATAATGAGGTGATTTTAGATTTTTTAATTTATTCATGTGTTTTGACTTCTAACATCTAATGCAATGCTTCATTGGTGTGTTTGAAGTGTTTTTCCCTCTTGCGGGTTGATACCACATTTTAGGAATACAGTTTGCAATCCGAATACAAGATGGTTTAGAGGTTTCATTTGTAGTTGTCTCTCTTGTATGCACACTATTTAATGGAATGAAATGACCAAGGGTCTTTTTCTTTGTCTCTACAGGTTAGATGTTTACTTTGTTGTTTGCTTCTCTTCAAGGGAGAGATTAATTTTCTTATCACAAAGTAGAGAAATAGTGTTGTGTGTATGAGATTATCAAGCATGGATATGGGTATAACTTTAAAGGGGGATGTTACTATAATGAACTATCTTTTCAAGCCCAATGGTTGCATGTTATCATGTTTGGATACCAAATTTGCATGTTGTGGAGTTGACTCTGTTGCCCATACAAGACACTAGTCATGGTTGTTGCTTTCAGTTTTCAGAATCCTATCATATTAAATATCTCTTTTAATTTCTACATTTCTTTCTGCATTAGGAGTAGGATTAGTGTAGAAAACCCCCTCCATAATGAGTGCTTAGATGCTTACAAATTAAGGTTAAAGCCATAACCAGGAGTTTATCCATCTTCCTTAGTATTTTTCATTGAGGTGATCTATTGTAACATGTAATGTTAAGAGTAGTTGAAGTTGAGATTTGTTAGGACATTGCATAGGCTCACCCACCTTGGTCTCGTAAAGCCAAAATTGCAGGAGATCTACCCTTGTGACTGAATCTCATTCATTGGCCAAACCCATCCCCAAGTTTGTTGATGAGTAAGTGGCAATTCCTCTCGAACTTGGGGACTATTGGTTTGGATTGGTGACTCTGTTGGGGAGAGTCTAAAAAGAAAATCTTGTTAAAGCTTATTTGGCTTCCCATGAGTCTATGGTTGCATGGTTTTTATATTGGAAGGTGTCTTGTAGAAGCTTTTGTGAAGAAAAATTTAAATGACTCTACTGATGGAGAAGACCCAAAACGATAAAATTGTTTGAATAGCTTTCTACTGTTCTAAACATTGTTCCTCTGTAAGGATGTTGCAACTCTATCCTAAAATGAGCTTGATAATGAAACAAGAGGAGATCCAACTATAAAAGGGAGTTCCCAGTCAAAAGCAAGAAAGCTGCTGCTGTACTTTTTCTAGGTATTTCTTCTTTCGAGAAGTTTTTGTGAAAACCATGAAAGCTTTAAGTTTTGAAATGATCCCTTATTCATTGTTACAACACTAAGTAGAAAGGGAATAAGTTTATTTTTTGATTTGCATACTTCTTAGTTTTTTGTTTCAGTCATATGCTTATACTAGGAGAAGTATGCAATTGTTGTAATACGTTCATTCAAGAGGTCTTAAGTCTGATTTCAATCCTATGTATGCATTGCTATTGCTTAAGACCTTGTTGTAAATGAGAAGAAGTTTGTAACTATGATATTTGTATGAGGATCTTGTAAAGGCAAGCAAAATACATGGTTAGTATGTTGTCCCAGGCATAGTGAGTGATCAACAACTTCAAGGTCCGCCTAGAAGGGTGTTCATCACTGAGAGGTATATGCCTTTAAGTTTTAGCAACATTGAGGGGTACCCACATCCCTTACCCATAAATTTTAAGGATTAGGTGCCTTTGTTTCATGCACACGAATCTGAATCAGCACTCCACCATGTTTAGTCATTTAGTGAATTCATTGAAGACTTTTAGTTTTGTAAAGAAGATATAGTTATTACATTCTTTGTGAGATCATTGAAGGATGGTGCAAAGGATTGGTATGAGAGTCTGGCAACACAAAGTGTGTCTTCATGGGATTGCTTCAAGAGGTTTTTCTTGGAAAGATTCAGTGATGGTACTATCAATTATGAGTAGCCTCTTATTTTTCAAAATATTCCAACAAGTGGGGATGCAATGTATGCACAAAAGCAACATGTGTCAAGTGTTGAATGTACATTTCAAAACATGTATGCCCCTACTCTCCCAGCTTATACTTTTTAGCACTATGAAAAATTTTATTAGCCCCAAATAGTACAAGAACGAAGCCTCTATGTTGAGAACCCAATGGTGTATGTTAGTGCTCAGCTGGACATGAAGAAACAAGATGATGACCAACATTATGCATTTTTGTCAATATTCTTGAAGGCATTACAAAATATTCTTATGAGATTCATGCTTCATGAATCTGAATGGGTAGACTTGTTTTTGCAGGTTTATGAACCTAGTGTTGTTCACTGGCCAAGGAGTTCAAACCAGCTAGTATGGATTAGATTATTGCATGGATTGACATGTTTGAGGATGTCAAGTCTAGGATGTAGCTTGGTCATGAAATCTTGCATGCTGATAATAACAAGGTTAACCAAGAGTATGATGAAAACAAACAAGTTGATGATGATACTCTTTCTATCATTAAGGATCAATCATATTGTCAACATGAAGATGATAGTACTTGTGAATAGTAGTTGGACGAAGAGCTTGATCTTGAAGATGAAAATTATGTTGGTATAGGTGTAGAGTTTGATGACATGATGATATTGTATGTTGTCATTGATGTCAATATGTTGAAGTATGAACCGGTATATTGAAGAAAGCAAACTAGCAAGAGAACTGGTATAATGGTATGAAGTGAACCAGTATATGCGAAAAGGTGAACCAGTATGTTGGAATGTGAACCAGTATATGGAAATTTTGTATCGGGGTTTCATTTGATATGACTACCGGTTGGTAGTTTCAGCTTAAGGGTTTTTTGTTTGATGCATTCCAAGTCTGTGTGATTCGACCAATGACAATTTGTGATGGGTTAGCATTGAAATGAAGATCAGATCATGTTGCCACACCAGCCTTGTGCACATGAAGGATTTCCTTGAGGATCTTGCATGAAGAAGATTGATTCTATCTACCTCGGGAATGTGTGAAGTCTCAGTAAATAGTGGAGAGCGCGTGATAGGTTATCAACTTCCAAAAACGGCAAAGAAAGAACAATGGAGAGCATCTTGAGATTTGTTCAAGATTGTTTTACCTTATGCAATGTGATTGAATGGTTAGGATTGGACTGACTGTATTGTTAACCTAGATGCTTAGGGTTTTAGGTTTTGGCTACCGAGCTAATTGTTGTCTATAAGGTTGATGATGATTCTCATTTGAGTTTCTTGGCAAATGTTATGTGTGTATCCAAGTGAAGAGATACTTGATTCTTGCCAGAATGGTGCAGTGAGTGGAGATCTGCAGAGTGTGAATTTAGATGTAAAGGAACTAAAGTGGATCTGCCTTGGCATTGAGTGTTGTTATCAGATTAGTGTATTACTTGTTGACTTCTAACCATTTCAGCAATTGGAAAATCCCTTTACCCGGTAGCTTTAATAGGATTTTTGTAAATCCTTTAACAGGGTGACTCAAAATCATTGAGTTCTTTAAATCCTCTGACAAGGTAACCCTTAACAGGGTTTTAACCTCTAACCGGGTATTTAGCCATCCCTTAATTGGGTGATCCCTAGCAAGATCTGTTCCTAGCAAAACCTGTTGTAAAGTCCTTAACTGGACTAGGCTCTTAACAGAGAAGACTTCAGAAGAGTTCAAGAACAACTTGTGGGTATTCTTCCCCACCGTGGTTTTTCCCAGTTGGGTTTCCACGTGAAAAATCAGTGTGTCATGTGTGATGCTTTTTCATGTGATTATTACTGTTTTCTGTTAAGTGGTAATGCAAGTTGAACCAATGGTCATTATATTTATGATGATGTATTACTTGTTTAAGCATATGGGTGAAATGGAAATGAAATATTAGGTTTTGTGATGATCTAGATGTTACCGATTTATGTCTTTCACAGTCTCATTGTGTTTTACTGGTAGTGCCTTGTTTTAGATCAGTGATGTTGTTTACCAGTTAGTGTAGTCTTTGCAGTTGAAGTTGTTAAGGAAGTTTTTGTCTATACTGATTCACCCCCCATCTCAGTATCTATTGAGTATTTACTATTCATCATTATTTATCACATTATGATAGCCTAAATGGAGTTGAAGATGATCATCTACAGGTTCAGCTTTCTTTTCTGAATGGTGACTGTGATTCTGAGAAGGTTGTTACACATGCAATCTCCCATAACATGAAAGATTCATTCTCTTGTGAATCTAATGAGTTTTTAGCTGAAGAGGACAATAGTATGGGACATGTGAGTGACCAAGATGACATGTGTTCTATCAGCAGTGAAGGCATCTCATATTTAATAGCAGCAAAGTACCTGGGATATGCACATGGAAAAAATGAATACCTTTTGCACCCTACTGATTTGGTCTTTGATAATGAGGTTATCTCTTATTATGCATTAAGAAATGCACCTATTGTTAATCTCCTTCCCATGTTTGAATAAGCAAATAGGCAAGAGGACAAAGAGCTTGAATGCATGGTATTCCTAGAGTTTGACTACTACATGTATGTTGATGAAGAATACGTACGTGTTGATAAAAACTCATATTTTTATTTTGATAGCATGTGTATGGATGCTAATGATGGTATCCTTTATGAAAATGATAGTATGCATTAAGGGGAGGTGTCTTTTGATGGCAATGATCAAAGTTGTGATGGGTTGGGAGAGTGTGATGATGAATCCAATTTAAAAAATAGATGCAAGCCCCCAACCCAGTGTGTCAATCCCCACGGTGATGAGTTCTTATGTGAGTGGGAAGACAAAATGAATGCATATGAGGGATCATGGAGAAGTGATAATGCTAATCCAGCATGCATCTGAGTTGCTGATGTAGATTGCATCAGGTGGGACTCAAAGTTAGAAGCTAAAGTTTATTTTCAGCTTGATAATTTGTAGTTACATGAAAGGATCATAAGTGATCCTTTTTCTTTTCTTGATGATGATTTTCTTGGTGTAGATAGTGTGAGGGTATGTTATTCTGAGAACTTTCTTTTGGATAAGAAAACTAATGATTTGAATAAGGCCTATACTCACAACTATATGTCAGAATATGAGCCTTTGTTTTTTCAGTCAGGAGGTAGCTTTCTTGAGTGTGACAATGATTTGAATCATGATGAATGTTGTGTTCAACATGGAAGTGTTTTTTTCAGAGAGCATGACTAGTTTTTGTCACACAATGATTGGTATTTTTCATTCATTGCATGAGTTTTAGATGTTTAATGGTAGTGAGGGCAATGATTGTTTTCAGTTTGGTGGTTGGGTAAGAGATGCCAACATGTTTAATTAGTGGCATCCGAGCTATACTTTCAGATTAGCTTCAATGCAGTCTGAGGAAAATAATGTGTATGATAGAGGAAAGCATTTTTTTATCTTCTCAGGTGGCCTTGAGCCATCACGTGTGGTTTGATCCTTAAGCCACAAAGGTTTGGGGTAGAGAAGACCTTTTTAAACTCTGTGCCCAATGGAGTAGGCACCCATTCTACTCCCTATAAATCTAGGATCTTTCCATGCCCGCAAGGGGCATGCATCCCCAAGCTAGAGCCATTGTTGGGACTTCAAAAATTTTGCTTACATTTGAAGTCCCCAGCTCAAAAATTTGTAAGTTGTATTCAGAATCGCCTTTCAGAGCAAGCCTGTGTAAATCATTTGGTGAGCTTGTATCTTTACACCGGAGAATCATCAAGAGAAATCCATTTTGGGGATTTTTATACACCTTATAAAGATGCCATGTGTCTATTTGCAACTTCCTTGGACCTGATTTGATGAGTTTGTGAAGTTTCCTTTGGAGGTCTAGAGGTTAGGTCTGCATTTTGTACCTTTTTGCATTTTTCTAAGTAGCCCCATTTGAGCCATCATATCTTTATGGTAGTTGATCATCAAGAAAAATGGAGAGTTCCCCATGATTATTTGTTATTTTTTGAGCCCCCATACCAAACGACTAAGCCTCACGAGTCTGTTTGCTCAATTTTCAAAGTTGATTTCATTTGCAAAAGGTTTCATCGTGTAACTGAACATTATCAAATAGCATTAATATTTTACACCCAATCAACCTGAACTTCAAATCAAGTGTACCCCATGATTCTCTATAAATTTATCTTTCATATCCCAAATCTGTAGCCCCCCAGCTCTCCGTTGGACCACTTTTTGAAGACCATTACAAATGAACTTTTCTAGGGTTTCAACGACGACAGTGCAGATTTCCAGAGGAGCTAACTTTGAGGGTGAATAATTTTCACATGTGACATAATTAGTTAAAAACCCTCTTTCTCATGTGTTCAAGGTATATCCATATACCAATGTGCCAAGTGACGGCTCATGAAGTGGTGGTTTGGTATTTTTTCAAATCAGGGTTTGGAGGCTACTCAAGTTGTTTAAACAAGTTAAGATTCAGAAACAATTGAGTAGGTAACTTTGACAGTGAATAACTTTTGACTCGGATGTCGTAATGACGATCCATCAAATGCCCTAGATTATATGCTTTTCAATCTTTCAGTGTGTTAGCCTACAACCCCTAACCAAATGTTTGATCAATTTTTGAAGTTCGTTTTTGGAGCTACTCGAGTGTTTTCAGTCAAGTGTCAGGGTTGCAAAAATAATCCAACTAAAGACTCCGAGCTCAATTTCTCAGATCTCAAACATGTCCAATTAGTAAATCAATGCATTCCTAGCAATTCAGTTGTTTGAAAATGAATTTTTTTCTAGACGGGCCCACTTTGGGGCCTGACTATAGCTAATACACAACATTATTATTGAGGCTTAAAGGATTAAATATATATTATTTTAATCAATATGATTAAAATAATATGATATTTAAAATGCAAGAGGGGAGTGGAGTAGTTATGTTAAAATTGTTTACTTGATTTGAGAAATCAAGTTTTATTAAATCAATTTCAATGATTTAATAATAAGGGATGTTAATCAAATAGGAGCATGATTTTTATTTCTGAAGGAGGTGGTCCTTTTGCTTTGGGAACTAAGGCGGTCCTACCAAGGAAGGAAAAACAAATTTAATATTATTTTTGAGCAAAGGAAAGAAGTTAGAGACTCCACGCAAATAAACTCGTTACCCATTGCAAAAATTTAAATTCTTCTTGAAGACTCATGAAAACATTATAAATTTATCCCGCATGAACTTTTAAAGGCCACCATAGCATCACGGGGTAAGTTCATAAGCCTGCAGGGAGGCCAAGAGTTATCTCACACTGGTCAAGCGACAGACAAGGAATGTCACGGGCTAAGCAATATGTTGCAGGTGTAAGGGGAAATCCTTACCCCGCATGTCTGAAGAAGACTGTCAAATCCAGCGCGAGATAATCTTTTTCCCGATGGAGAAGTTGAGGCTCTTATCCCGCAGGGGTAGTGAGGTTTGCTATATCTCCCACCGGATAAGTGAAGCATAGAGGGCACAAGTATCCTCTTACCCCACGTGCACATGGAGTTGCATGTATTCACCTACGGGATAAGACATCGACGCCAAGCACCAAGATAAAAGTTTAGCCCACAGGGAAGAAAAAGATAAGTACAATGCGTCGATCACAACAAAAAGATTTTAGGGAAATGACCTAGTGTTTATGCACAGATGAAGGCTGATGATTCAAATAGTGGTGGTGAGAGGATTTATTCCTATTATAAAATGCTCAGCCAATATTGTTTGACCCAAGTGCGAGATGCAACACAGAATGAGAGTGAAATGAATCCAAGATGGCACGAGGGTAGGGAGTGACATTGTTCGAGTTTCTCTGCTTGATGGGAGCGATGCGTGGGTTCTATAAATACGAGTGCATAGAGGCTTTGAAATGAGATGTTGTTGACAGTTTTAGCGCCAAATCCTATGTATCAGCATCACCAATACCAGTGGGTTGCTTTGAACAATGTTGCTCGATACCTAATTGAGCAATGGGACCAGTCTGAGGCCAAAACAAAAGCGGGATTTGCAGACACAAATGTAGTGATGCCATTCATACTATATATGGTGAAAAGTGAATGATGAAAACAATAATATTGAAAGTCTATCAAATATTCAACCACAAAACTCTAGCCTAACAATGAAAGCAATCCAGCAGACACAAATGAAGATACTTAAGACCATGCAAATAAAATAAAAACTAAATATACCATTCACATGTCTAGTAGGGTATCAATCTCCATTTCTTCCTATCTCCATTGATCTTGCTAGATATATTTTCTCTTGTATTTTATGTGTGCACAAGAGCTCAACAAAGAACGAAAATGCAGTTGATAGCTTGATTGTAAGAAAGCTTGATGGCATAAGATCGATTAGATGCATTAGAATATTACGGTTAATAATGAAGGAGAATGTCCTGTTATGTAGAAGACACTATAAGAAATGGAGGGATAAGATTTAGAGGTGTAAAGATAAATGGTCAACTAGGATTAAAGGATAGGTAGAGGAAATAATTAAATGATAAAGGGGGGTAGGTAAGAGAAGAATTAAGAGATGAATGCCATGTTTCATGGGTAGAAAAGGCTAATGAATTAATTAAATAAATAAATATTTATTTAATTAATAGAGGAAGTGGGATCAATTAAATAAATAAAATATTTATTTAATTTAGGAAAGTGACAATTTAAATAAATAGAAGTATTTATTTAAATAAGAAAAAGGCTAGAAAGGGATAAAGTGAATTAATTAAATAAATAAAGATTTATTTAAATAATAGAAAAATTAGGCTTAAATAATTAATTAATAAAATATTTATTTAATAAAAGAGGACAATTTTCGGTGTCTAAATTTTTCCCCTCTTTGAGATAACACAGTTTGCCGCGTTGGCTCAAAGAAGAAAAGATAAATTGATACAAAGTTGCCCCATGATGGGAATGATATGCCCCCTCGAGAGATTGGATGAAAAAACTAAAAGGCGTTGCAGGCAATCTCTCAATAAAAGAGAAAGGCGAGGAAAGACTGACAAGATAGGGTAACAAAGTCACATAGGATAAGACTAACACGGGAAGCTAGGGTTAAGTATCCTATAAGATAGGGCCATAAGGAAAAACATCCTCATTTGCATCCACACACTTAAAAGCTCAGAGTAAAGAGAGGGAGCTTAGAGTATTCAGAGGAATCAGCGATGATGGATAGAATTCACAGGTTTGATAGAGTCTGGCAATATTAGAGACTAGCTGACATGGTAGAGCCAGTAAGTACTTCAAAGTTACTTTGTACATTTTTGCATCTATTGTTGTCATTAATGTATTTTAGAGTAAATGAACAAAAATGCAAAATCGGTGTTTGCATTCGAAAAGTGTCTAGGTTAGTGCCAGACACGTCTAGGATGGATAGTTGCGTCTAGGTCAGATTAGGTCACATTTGTGAATATAATTGCATCTATGTTTAGTGAGGATGCGTCTAGGTGCAGAAAACATGTCTATGTCACAAACATGTGTTTATGTAGGACAATGGCACGTCTGTGATGTGCAGGCACATCTTGGGCAAGAAAGTACATTTGGGTTGATGAAAACCATGTCTATGATGTAAAAACACGTTTATGTCTAAGGGGGCACAAGTCGGTAGTTATTTGATGAACATACGTTGTCGATTGGATAAGATGCTAAGGGGATACACTCAAGCAGGTTCCCTAAGAAGACAAAGTGAGAGGTAGGCTAGAATTGACAATTTTATGATGAACATATGTTGCCAATTGGATAATCTACTGAGAGGATACACTCAATAGATGCCTTAAAACATGTAGGTTTTCTAAGCTAAATGTTATATAAGTCATCGAATTGATAAAATCTGATGAGTGCTCTAGCAAGATAGGATATAGTGCAATGTGACAAAACATATACACTAGGATGCAATGCCATGTGATAGACATAAGCACTAGGATAGGAGTAGCACTATGTGATAGACATAAGTACCACTAGGATTGAAACGATTGGTTTAGTTGGATGTAGTAGTTTCCCCAGATAGAATCATGGGAGAGATTCCCTATGACACAAAGATTGCAACTAGAGTTGGCCTTTAAGGAGCAAGCAGCTATCGAGGGTATGGGATTGAGACACATCATGTATTTGCCTGAGATTTGGGTGAACATAGGATTATTGACTGCTTTAGTAGAGAAATGGCACTCTGAGACCTGTTCATTTCATTTGCCAACTAAAGAGATGTCAATCATTATAAAGGATGTGTACAAGATTCTGAGGATACCGATCACTAGCGAGCTAGTGCCATATGATTGAGAGGGAGACAGGGATGCACTGAGACAAGTGTTTGGAGACCCAAATCTAGAGATAAGATCAGGTCATGTTAGCTGGGATGTTATGCTAGTGAATAGACACATACTATCGATAGTAGTTGAAGGAGTCATTGGTGGCTATGTATTTCCAGACAGGGCAACACGGGGTATGGCTATTGGTTGGGGGAGGACTATAGAGACATTGGTTACTTAGCACACTAGGTATGCATGTGGTCCATGTGTACTTGTACATTTATATCACAAGCTTCACCAGTTTATGTATCTTGGTGGTTGTGGGTTAGGTTATGGGGTTACTCTATTACAGATATGATCATATGAGCACATTGCAGTGACCAGGCTAGTGCACTTCAAAGGGAGAGTGCATGGACAATCCTTTGCATATTTATATAATATGATTACTTCCCAGCCATAGATTTGGAAGGTGGACTACTAGAGACGATTTATTGACAACATAGATAGTGTCATATGGAGACCCTATCTTGACTATGAAAATTGGGAGGAGGATGCCACAAAGCTACCATATGTATTCAAGAGAAGGTATCTGATTGGGCAGATACCTTATATACTAGACATACATCTGATTGATAGGGTGTGTAGGCAGTTTGGGTGAAAATAGAGGATGCATTGGGGTTCAATAGAGTTTGCGTAGACAATGCTAGGGCAGGCTCATTAGGGGCCAATTTTGTCTTTTGATGTTGCAGTGACACAATTTGAGCAGATGGTTTTGATACCTTGGGATCTACTGAGGGATGTTATTGATAGAGGTACAAATGTAGAGTATGATGCTTATTTTATAGCACATCTGGTACCTAGGTCGATAGATCCATATGTCTATGGTAGTAGAGGATGATGATGATGATGATGAGGATGATGATGATGGAGGTGGAGGGAGACAGAGGGTGGTGAGGGGCAGGGGTGGACAGAGGGATGGTGGGGAGAGGGATAAGGAGAGACAAGATTCACATGTAGGCAGGCCACTGAGACCACCGAGGGGTAGAGGGGGACAGGTGCTATAGGTTGGTGGATAGGTATAGGGACAGGCACCAGGGAGAGATGCATAGGGACAAGCTAGACAAGAGGAGGGTTCCCAAAGTGGAGATGAGGAGGAGGATGAGTTTCTAGCACTGTGAGAGATTCCAGTAGGATAGGTTGATGAGACCGAGGATCGAGAGAGAGACGTGACTTGATTGAGGCAACAATTAGCAAAGATGCAGAGGGAGAGGGATCAGGTCATCCATAGATATACTGAGGCTAAGGAGGCATTGAGAGAAAGTAGGAGAGCAACTGAGGACACAGGTGTTGGGTATGCATATGTCCTACAGGAAGAAGTGGAGATAGCCCACTGGAGATATCTACACTATGCAGTTGTTCCTCTAGAGTTGAGGGCTAGGAGCTTCAAGAGAGCTTCCAGGACTACTACCATAAGGGGGATAGACCAACAATAGGCATCCAGCAATGGGGTTATGGGTCTACCCACACCAACAAAGGGAGAAGATAGAGGAGGTGATCCTGGAGCAGGACCTTCAAGAGCTCAGATTCCTTTGAGGCTAACTCGCTTCGAGGGAGGGTCTTCATCATAGCTCTCTTGGATCCCATTTTGTATCATTTTTGTATGATTATGTAGACATGTTTGGGTGATTTTGTAGCCATATGAGATATTTTTATATCATTGTATCATGACACTTTATATTATATATAAATATATGAAATGATCCATCCTTATAGTAGTTATATGCATGTGTTCCTATGTGATGTTCTATATGCTTTATGATGATTTTATGATGCTTATGATATGGATGCAAATATGTAAATGATGAAATGCAATATATTTTTGTTTTTGTTTATTTTTCATGATGCAAATGTGAATGTATGAATATTCAAATGGATGTATGATTATTAGCATGCCTTGATAATTTACATGATCAGAATGCATGATGTGTATATGATATACTAATCAATGGTGTGTGCAGGATGTGATACAATTATGATTTCTATATGTATGTATGAAATGAGATATGCTAACATGTGATGATGTAGGTGAATACTACATGAAATGTAGATTTTTTTTGCGTGTCATTATACTCAGTCATGTGATAATGGGCTAAACTGACTCAGGTAGAATGATGGGGGTTAATCACGAAAGGGGGATGGAAGATAGAAGATATGGAAGTGAAAGAGCTTCTTGTGTTTTATCATCATTGAGCTTTATTATGGAAAATGGGTTATGATATTTGAGGTATATAGGTGTGACCCAGAAATTCATTGTACTTGTTTGCATGGAGATCAGACAATTGCAAACAAGGAATGCCCCAATTCACACTAGACTCATAGTGTCCTCATATCCTTGGACAAGTCATAGTATTACTAAGAGACAATCCACAGACAACAAAAAAATAGGTTAACATACCCCATCCTTGCCTTTCTAGTCAAACACATCCTGGAGATATAATCTCTAGTCAGAGACATCCCAAAAAATCTAAAAGACATGTCACCAAAGGATAAAATCAAAAGAAAACTGAGATTTGACACCAACACATAATGAAATCTTCAAGTTATTTGTGTTTCTTTCCACATATGTTAACACTAGTACATTCAGGGCTAATTTTTGACGGTCGATTGTCATAATTGCAACTACTTTTCATCAGACTACTGACAAAAGTAGTCGTCAAAAACTCGTCATTGAACTTGTCGACGATGCCTCTTACCATCAGAAGTACGATGACCCCATGGACTCTACCAGCAGCGGGCATGATCACTCTTCTGGTCAAAAAAGTCATCAGACATACAACATCCTCCTCAAATGTTTGTTTAGATTACATCAAAATGTCAATGGAAGTCTGAAACTTTGCATAGACAGGAATGTTGTTTGGCTGATGGTTTTGTCATTAGTCCATTAATATGCATCGACGACCATCTGACAAGGAAGTATCGTCAGACATACAACATCCTTGTCGGATGTTTGTGTAGTTTGAGTCAGAATTTTGATAGATTCCAGAAACTTTGCACTGATGAGAACGTTGTTGGTCTGACTATTCCATCGTCGGTGGAAAGTTTAGTCTCCATCGTAATTCCAATGAAAAATTATTATTTTAAAAAAAAATTATTATTATCTAGACGTAAAGCATACCTAATTGATATGTACAGTGAATTATATTCTATCCCCATCAGCTACTAATAGGGGGCATATGTTTGAAGCTAATATGAGGTGCACTAGTTTCAAGCTAATATGATCAGGCACACCATGGTTGAGATGGTCCAACTCCTAAGAGGACTATATGAACCACTGAGTACTGATAAACCTAATAAAAATGGTGCTGATAGGGAATTAGCTAACCCAAATACAAGAGCCTTTAAAGCCAATCAGGGAGATGAAATGAATTTATCTACCTTATCTAAGTTAGTTGTTCTTGGGAGCTACCAAAACGTATCTACTATATATATACATGAAATGAATTTATCTACTATATATACACATATTTCTTATAAGTATATCCCAAATTGATAATCTCATATAGAGTGTCATCTTATGTCAATATATGACATATACCTATTGAATGGCATGTATATATCTCATACTAAGTAGTCACTTGTTATTATATATTCAACATATATTCAAAGATGATAATCATGCATTCCAAACTACATGAATATCCTCTTTAATAAAATAAATCACATGTTCAAGGTTATTGGGTTGATCAAGTCCAATAGAAAAGTACAATAGGTAAAGATAGTACTAAAAATAATGTTACTAGCATCTTAAAAGAAAACATAAATGCATTATGACTACCCACAAAACACTTGATATAAAATAGTTCCAACCTTTCTTTAGTTTAAGTAACTAGGGTATCTGAATTTAAATTTTGGTATAAAAAAATAAAATTTTAGAGGTCATCTCTCCCCCTATATAGTTCAACATGCCCACATGTTTACTCCTAAAAATTTTCAACTCATTTAGATATCTTATTTTCTAGTTATGAAATTGATCTAGGGACCTATGGGTTATGGGCCCATAATATACTTTAGTGAAGTTAGCATAAACCATATCAATTATGTTCAATTACATCAATCTCCACTTGGAGTGTTTAATATATATATCATCAATGATTACAATGCTTATTTCAATATATATTTGAATTGCAACTTGCAAGAATAGATGAAAGAGAAAGAACATGTGTTGAGGGAGGTGGAAGTTCTCTCCGAGGTGATCATGAATTGAGTCCATCAGTCCACAATAGTGGTTTGCAATGCCACCCAACCATGTGGAACCCTTAGGTCCACCCCATCGTGCTTGTGGAGATAGTTCCAAATAGTCAATCAAAGTATACAAGGGGGATGATAGGCTAACACATGCCATACACGATGCATAAATGACACAAGTAATGGAACAATACAGTGCAACATCAATAGAGAAGGATGATACCAAGTCGTGAATCCACATAGGGTCACTACGTTAAAACTACACAAGGCATTAGATTCTAGAGTGTAGTGGAGGAAGTGTCATCGTATGTATCTTCGTACAAGTCCCAATGCTCGATGGGCTTGCGTATCATTCTATGTGCTCACGGGGATGCACCATATGAAACCAAGTATTCTCTCTATGAATGAGAACAACAATCACACAATCTCTATGCTATATGAGTGGGTATGTATCTTTTCACAAGTCCCAATGATCCATGTGCAGGCATGCCTTTCATCATTAGTACTACATGAGGATGGACCATATGGAACCAAGAATTCTCTCATGTGAATGAGAACAATGATTACATAATCCTTGTGTGAGTGGGCATGCCTCTTCGCACAAGTCCCAATGCTTCATGTGTGAGCATACCTTGCCAAAACACCCTTGGTGTTATGATAGCCCTCAAGGCATGCTCAAGGAACCAATTTTCTTGTTATTTGTTTTAACCCAAGTCTATTGTCATGTTATCACTTGATTACAAAACTCCCCAAACATGAATGCCAAGCGTACTACTTTCAGATGAGGGACACGAGTGGGAGCCACTCCCTAGTCTCACTCTAGGACTAAGCTCATGCCATATCTAAATGAAAGACATCTCAAATACATCAAATTGTCTCAATTAAAAAATGCCATTTTCATACATAAGCAAGATGTACTCAATTGGGAACAATACCAAGAGAATGGATCCCAATTGATCCCTTATCAGAATTCACATATATGTTATCATGATTCCATAATAGAATATCATCTCAAAATCATCAAATACCACTTTTCAATAATTCCCAAATTTGGACCAAAAACCAGTCATGAGGCCAATTAGCATTGTTGAATGAATGAATGAAATATTTTAATGACATCCACGAGACTAAATAGTCTATGGGACCAAGACAAACACCCTTAATTGATGGACCTCAAAAACCCTGAAATTTCAAAGTGCATAAAATGAAAATGCAAGATTAGCCTTTTGATCCTAATCAACTCAACAATACAATTCTCCCTCTATTTGTCATTTCAACATCCCAAATAGAATTGAACAGCATAACCTCATATATACTCGTAATTTCCAAATTTGGTTCATACAAATCATATAATCATCCAAATGGATAGATTTAAATTGGAAGAATACTTTAATTCACTCAATAATTCATTTGCAACAAACTAAAATTAATTCAATTGAAAAATAAAGGAGGAATTTGAGTTCCTACCTCAAACTTGACCAAATCTTCAAATTGACAATGTTATTGAACATAATTGAGATGAGACATGAGTTTCTTAAGTGAAGTTACCCATAAACTATGTACAATTGTTTGAATTCTTTTAGAATAAAATCTAGCGAGGCATGCTATCTAAAATCCAAAATCATGAGTATTGGATCCTAGAGTATAGCACAAAAATTTGATTATAGCAATCTATTATACATAATATATCAAAGAAATTTCCAACCATATAAACTCTTATCTTTCTTTTTTTTGGTAAGCATTATTAGCTATAATGAATATATAATACTCTAAAGAAGTCTTTATTGTTCATTATATAAATGGGGATATGTATAATATGGTATCGTTATATATATTTAATTGTAATAGATAAGATTTGAAAAATATGTTTTATGTTTATATGTATTTATTCAAATAACTGATATTTTATCATTGAAATATAAGGATATATACCACTATTACTATTGAAAATTACTCATTGAGAATTAAAACAAAATAAATCTAGGATATGGAACAAAATTTTCTTAAGGTTTGACAATGGATGTATCCCTCAAATCAATCACAAAATTAACTATATAGATCAATATCTTACTTTAAATCACAAAGAGAAAGCTTATTGATTGACTATGAACATGTTAACTTAGGATGAGGTTAGATATGAATTTGGAGTTATCAAAGAAATGTTAACAACATGTATCGGGAATCTAGGATAGTAGCATAGAGAAAGTGGAATATAAGATAGGTGAGAGTGAAGTGCCTTGGATGGAATGTTGGAAGAGATGTGTGGGACCCCTTCACACCCCATAGAAGAATTTAGAAGCCATAAAAAAGTGCCATAGACCAAATATTAATGACTGTCCTAAGGGTACCAATTGTGACAATCACAAGTTTACCAGTGATACTGCTTGCTCAAACAAGTTGTGTTTGGAAACCCCTCTAGGTGTGTATATGTAATGATAATGAAATGTCCTAAGAGTATCCCTTACACTAGTATGCACAAACCTTGGTGTCACAACAGTGTTGATGTGGCCTTGGGCCAATGATGGTTGACTATTACAATTAGGACAATGATCTCAAACACAATTTATGATGTTTATAACTCCAATGTCCCAATCTACTTGTATATATTTTCACAAAACACTTAACAACCCAACCATAGCTATTAATAATATTTCCCCATAAAATGCATGCAAAATGTATCATCATTGATAGAATAACTAACTTGCATTTAGTAAGAGACCTCAATGAGTGGAGTTTCATGCTGAAAAGAGTACTTGCAATAAAGATATTGAAATCAACGAGACATTATGCATTCAAAAATCCACAAGGAAGATCTAATATTTATGAATGAAATTGAAAATCAATCTAAGTTACATGTTTGATATCTTACTTATATCATGGCAACATAAAATGTATATATGCACTCAACATACCTCTTTGCTTGTTTATTTGAGAATGTTGCTAGGAATTGATAGGTGAATGATACATTGATCTACACATGAATCACTTGTACTTTCCTGATACTTTCATCCCTTGGTCAAGGCCACGTACCCCCTAACACTTGAATATTGTTTCAACTCTCATGATTACTTGAAGTCCATGCTCAAATCACACTAAATGACAATAGTTAGTACAAAATAGTGACCATAGCCAAGGAAGCCCTAATTTACTCATACTCAACATAATAAGAAATAACTAAATCATCTAGACCATTATTCATAACATAACCTCTTTTTCACATTATGGAAGGCCAAATTTACAAGGATCACGCTTCTTCGAAGAAGCCATTGTTCAGAGCCACCAAACTATCAACAAGAGTAGAAGCTATTAGGCTCATACAATTTTAGGACATGTAAAGAGTTGAATCAGAAACGAGATCATGAAGCATACAATAGAGAGGTATTCATGGAATAGACATCTGAAAACATCTCATTCATGAAGTAACAAAATGCTAAAGAAAATGACAAGTAATAAAAAAACTTACAAGGATGAGGCATATTCATAACTTTTGCAGTCCCGCCATGGATATCAACACTAGAAGCAACTCATATTGTTAGTGTACATACAAGACAATATTGGAGTTCATTATACCTAGCAACTTCTGGTGTTGTTGTTCATGTTGGCTCTGTTGGACCCTGCAATTAAGATTCAATATACATTATTCAATAAGATTAACTATGCAACATAATGAAATATTGAAAAGTGTGTTATCTTGTTGAGCTTCGTTTGGTTTCAAGAATAGTTTAATATTCTCTACTTAACAGGGCCAACCACATGAAGGTGGAAGCTCATTTGGCCACTCCATGCCCTAAAATCACTCTAAATTCCCTGTTAATATCTTATAACATTCATTCATTCATTCTTTCTACCATTAATAAAATATAACATTCATTCATTAATATCATATAATGTTCATTAACACATAACATTGATTAACATTAATTAACACGCAACATTCATCAATATTAATTAACACATATCATCCATAACCATTAATTAGCACATAATTACATTCACTAACACATAAAAATCAGTCATTATCAAATAAGGTAGATTACAATCATTTGTTTTTTTGTTTTTTCTTTGAAGCTATGAAAAGACTAAGTGGAACATTAGTTTATTCATCATTTCCCCCCTCTGCAATTGTTTCACCCTTTGCTCATGATCTCGATGTATGCGTAGTCCTATACTGAGGATGAGGACACTGAAGCAAAGGGGGGTCCTCTGTAATAACAAATAAATGGGTTAAATTCAAA
This sequence comes from Cryptomeria japonica, assembly GCF_030272615.1. NCBI lineage: Eukaryota > Viridiplantae > Streptophyta > Pinopsida > Cupressales > Cupressaceae > Cryptomeria > Cryptomeria japonica. Next base: position 361,898,009 of record NC_081411.1, read on the forward strand.
ACATTTTTTATTATTGTTACAAGTATTTCATTAATTTAGAGAACATAACTATTGTTCTCTTTACCTGATGGGGCCACATCATTTTGTCTAGCCTCAACCTCAACATGTTGAACACCCTCTAGATCATCTGGAGTTGAAATACTAAAGGTTACATTAATGCTGAACACCAATTGCAATTATATTTGTTTAAAGGAATAATAGTGGTCCTCTTTACCTGAGTGGGGAACATCATGTTCCTGATGTTGTGTACCCAGATCATTCTCCACTTGGTCACCACTGACTACATGCTCTAAAATATTAACAAAAAAGGTTATATTAATTACTACTCTAATTACAAATTAAGATGTTTAATTGTATTAATAACTACATAAATAAATTTGAATAGATAATGAATACCTCCACTACTATGATGCACATTTGGACCTTCATGTGCAGGTGGTGTTTCACGATTAGTGGGCTGCATTCCAATGTCATGCACATTGTTATCATTGCTTGCTTATTTAAAACAAATATAGTCACTTTATGTTGGAACTCAACATCAATTAGATTATTGGTAAAGTATTAAATTTGAAACAATTTCTATTTAGCATATTTACCTATGTGATATATGCACTCAAATATTGTCTATGCCCACTCAATTCTCATAGCCAATCAGCCATGGCTGAATAGCCTTACTGGTAGGCAATTCTCTTGTCATCTTCTATGGGCACTCTATTGAATTTAGAGTCCTGCATTTTTGCTTGGTATTGTGAATTTTGCATACATTGTTTGATAAAAAAACATCGTTTGCAATTTATTAATATTTTGATGTAATATTTCATTTACATGAGATACTTACAATTCATGCAGCAAGTTTCATATAACCACCAGAGCCAAGTTTGTGTTGCCTGTACTTTTCTTGTCTTGCCTTGGTTGCCTTTGATGTGTCACTTAGTCTATAAAAAGTTTGAAATATGTTTTTGATTAAGGAAAGTCAGGTTTTAAGGGACCTGAAGCCTGCTTACAACACGAAGGATAAACAAGAAAGAGACTAGAGAAGACAAGACCTAGAAAGAAAACCTGCAAAAAAACCTATAGAAAAACCAGCAACTAGGAAAAAAGGACAGCACAAAGCCATCAAGAGACTAGCAACCAAATACCAGCATTACATATCAAATAAAAAATTTTATGGACTCCTCTGCATTCTTAATCAACAACATCATAGCCTTTGCGGCTTCTCTCAGATCTTTGTTCTCCTGCTTCAGTTGAATGTCTTTCGTCTTTGTCTCCAAATCACTATTCGTCTACCTAGTCCTTCGCCTGGAGATTTGTGGAGTAGAGTTGGAGGTTGGAATATCATCAATGATTACCATATCCTTATTCTATTGTTTCCTCTCCAAGTAATCCACCAAGGCATTCATATTTTGAGATGATATCCTCAAGACCTCAAGACTATGATTCATAAAATTCTTTAGCACCTTCTTAGTTTTAGCAACCCGATTGATGATGATTTTGTTATCAGCCTCGGCCTTATCTTTGACAATTCTAATCACATCTTCCAGATGTTTCACATCTCCTTTTATAATTTATTTTTCTAACCAGTCCTGCATTTCAATTTCATCCTCTGCTTCATTGGTTTCCACCTCCGCACTCTTTTTCCCCAAATTTATATCCTTGGTCAAGTTGTGAATTTGATACTTCAGGTCTGAATTTGATACTTCAGGTCTCTCTGTTTGCTTTGTAGGCTAGTAATATTTTCAATAACCCACTTCTATAAATTGAAAGATTCCAGCGTGCAATTTCAAGCGGCATTCAAAATGGTGTTCGTCGTATCCCTTCCCTATTCAGAGCTCATAGATTTAGGGTTAGCTTCATCCATGGAATTCTGGGCAACATTCCTGCTATCTGAAACCATAGGGTTAGAATCAGGGTTTTCAATATAAGCATCTCGTTTCCCTTCCTCCTCTTCTCTAGCATCCTCTTTCTTCTCACTCTCCACTTCAATATTAGCCTCCTTCTCCTGTTCCTCCTCCATACTATCATCCACATCCATGTCCACTTTATCAGTGCCAACCCTCCCTTTTTTATGGATTGGAGCATTAGACAAATCATCTTTAGACTCAAAGTCATTACGACTCTCTGAAATATGAGAATTTGTCACCAGATTATCATCCTTGCTAACCCTAGCTTTTTTCTTCAAGTGTTCATAAATGAGTAGAATAAGCCCTTGATGGGCTATGGGATTAGATTTGGGCTTTTTGGCATGATCAACCAAGCTCTCATTCAGGGAGCATGCTACATAAAAGGGCAAAGAAATCTTAACCCCATAGCAGAAATGATTAAGTATTGCAAAATGATAATTGTAAACTTTAGTAAATCTACCATCACCAGTCAGGAATTCCATCAAAACCCTTAGCATCTTCTACCAAAAAGACTTTACCTGATGGGGGAGGTAGTAAGAAATTTTGTCTTTCTTGGCAAGCCAAGCCTTCTCATCATTAGTTTTTGGGAAATTTTTTATTGCTTCAATGGAAAACTTTTGGTCTCTGTAGAACTTTGTGCCCTCCTTCGGTAATCTCGTTACCTCTGCAAAAAAATCCTCATCAATCTTCTAGGTCTTCCCAAACAAAGTAACTTTGTTGTTGTTCCAACCCTTAGCAAAGTTTTGAGACATCGATTTTTTGTTTCCATGCAGCTTTTCCATGTAGTCTGTAAATCCATGTCTATGGAGCCTCCTCCACACTTTCCGCTCACTTTTCCAGTTCTCACAACCACAGGGCTCATTCCGGTTTAGGTTACCTCCCATGTTGCAAAGCAGGTCAAAGTCTTCAATAGGATCAAATTGCAGACCAAGGCTTAAACACAGGCTTTTGAGCAAAATACTAGGTTCATAAATAGAGCACCTTTCATGATTTTAAAAAAGTAAATAATAATGGCCACAGAAATCCAGCACTTATTATTATAATCCCCGTCACACCCTTGATCATAAAAACGATGCCTAAAAACAATCATTAACTGACATTTCGCATACCCCCCAATCTCTATTTTTGATTTCTGAACCCCAAGAGGTAATTATGATTTTAACTTGATCCATTAATACAATCAAAAGATAATTGCTCCTGAACATCCCTTTTACATTGGGCTTCTCCGATATATTTAACATCCACCTCTAAATAGACCCCCTCATTAGCTAAAAGGTCTGCTACCTTATTGCCTTCCCTTAGAGTATGGGTTATGAGAATACTATCATAGTCATTTAATAACTTTTTAGCACTTTCAATAATATTTTTTATATTCTAAGAGGAGGATGTAGTACCTTTAAGAGCCTAAATGATATGAGGGAGTCCCCTTCCAACCATTTTTTTTAAAATTTGAAACCCTGAGCAAGTTGGAGGCATTTCAGCATGGCCTGAGCTTCAGCAACATGATTATTTTGAACTCCAAAGGGAGAAGAAATAGCAACAATGCAGACACCTTGATAATTTCTGATGACTCCTCCCCCTCCAGACTTCCTAGGGTTTCCTTTAGCAGCCCCATCAAAATTCACCTTGACCTAGTCATAATCAGGAAATCTCCAAACAACATGTTCTCTCCTAGTCTTATTGTCAGATTTCCAAACTCTATGAATAAAATTACATTTAGTAAGGATTCCTTTCTCAATATCATTGATGTCAGCAAAAACCCATTGCTTGTTGTTTTTGTGAGGAATATTTATGTTTTATTTTATAGCCCTACAAATGTTTTCAAAGACCACCTGAGACACGCACTTAGCTTCCCTAAAGATTTTGTTATTTCTCTCTTTCCAGATATACTAGCAAGTCATGGGAAGGATCAAGGACTAGAGGTTCTTGATAAGGAGAGATTTGGTGGGAAATGTCCATTGCCAAATAATTTCCTTGAGACTATTGTGCATAACCCAATCAACTTTCCATTTCACCCAAAATTTACTCCATATTTCCCAAGTGAAGGAGAAATAGATGAATAGACGATCTACTGATCCTTCCTCTTTCTGAGAAAGCTCACACCTATTAGGAAACATAAAACCTCTTCGGGCCAAGTTATCAATAGTAAGAATCCTATTATGAATAGCAAGCCAAAAAAACATGTTAACTTTAGGAATAAGAATTCTATTCCAAACTTTACCCCATATTGGGTTTCTAATCTGGGTAAATGTGTTTTTATAGGCTAAGGAAATAGTGAAGTTACCCCTAGGATTACTCTTCCAGAGGAACACATCATCAAAATATTTATTAATAGAAAAGGACAATAGATTCCGCTAAAGCAATGAAAACCCAGCATAAATAGGATCAAGCCTAACCCATCTATTCTCCTTCTAGTAGTTACAAACCATAGACCCAAACCTTCTTTTACATACATCAATGAATTGACTATAGTCTTGATTAAAGAAAGGTTCATCTTTAATCCAAAGATCCTCCCAGAACCTAATTTTGTCACCTTTGCCAAGGACCCATCCAACTTCAGTTTTGGCAACTTTTGTGGATTTGATAATACTATTCCATATAAAAGACCAAGCAGAGATGTCTTCAGAGTAGAGAAGAGACTGGAGAGGTTGATCATGAATATATTTATCAAACCAAACCCGGTTCCAATCTTTCTTAATGTCATAAGCCCTCCATATATGTTTAGCATGTAGAGATTTATTAAAAGTTTTGAGATCTTCAATACCTAGACCTCCCTTGCTCTTAGACTTACACACTTTTTCCCATGCAACCAAGGCAATCCTTTTTTTTTCTTCTACCCCTGATCAAAGAAATATTTTCTGAATCCTCTCTAATTCTTCAGCAAATTTAGCCGGAATACCAAATAGACTGAGAGCATAGATAGGGAGATTCTGAAGAGTAGCTTGAAGGAGTTGCAACTTTCCTACTTGAGATAACATGGATCCTTTCCAGGCAGCCAATTTTTTGTTGAGTTTGTCAATTAACAAATTCCAAAATGAGTTTGGGGGAACTAATCCCAAAGGGAGACCCAAATAAGTGGAGGGGAGCATTTCCACTTTGCACCCAATGATATTAACAATTCTCTGCTATCTTATGATAGGAGTATTCATGAAATAGATAGCAGACTTGTCCCAATTGACTTGCTGACCTGTAGCCAATGAATATGAGCTAAGAGCACCTTTAAAGGCAGCAACCTCCCCAACAAAGGAATATCCCATTAAAATTGTATCATCAACAAACTGTTGGTGAATACAATACACATTAGCAAAGGAAGCTTGAAGACCTTTGATAGTTTTATTCACTTTCATTTTTTGGATCAGTCTACTAATACTCTCTACCAAGATGGTAAATAGGATAGGAGATATGGGATCTCCTTGTCTGAGCCCCCTTGAAGATTTAAAGAATCTAGATGGAGACCCATTGATGAAAATTGAAACATTGGGGTGGAGATCATCTCTCTAGTAATTTTGATTATCTTCTCATCAAATCCAAAGGCCTCCATAATTCTAAAAAGAGCCTGCCACTCCACTCTGTCATATGCTTTAGCCAGATCCAACTTTATCAGAAAGCCTTCTTTATTGGTAGCATTAAGAGAATGAATATTCTCATGCACAAGGATGATAGAATCCAAAATCTGCCTACCAGGGACAAATCCTTTTTGCTCCTTTGAGATGATAAAGGGGAGGACAGCCAAAAGTCTAGTAGTCATAACTTTAGAAATGATCTTATAAAAGGAGTTACATAGAATTATTGGCCTAAATTTTTCCATGGAATCCACCCCAACGACCTTAGGAATTAAGGCAATAAAATTAGAGTTGATTTCCTTAAGGATTCTTCTTGTTCCAAAAAATTCTTTAACAACATTGACCATGTCTTTTCCCACAATATGCCAAAATTCCTTGAAAAATAACATGGGGAGGCCATCAGGTCTCTAAGCCTTATCCCCTTGAAAGGACAAGACCGCTTTTTTAATTTCCTCAACAAAAGGGATAGCAAAAAGGGCCTTATTTTGGTGAGGTTCAATAATCTTGGGGATGTTGTCAACTAGATCTTGTTGCTTAGCAAAATCATTCTCCTTACTACCTGTGAAGAGCTGAGAGAAGAAACTAACAACTTCATCCCCAATGTCTTCATCCTTAAGAAGAATTTTGTCCTCAACAATTAATCTAGATATTCTATTTGCAGCTTTGTGTTTCATAAAGGTCATGTGAAAAAATTTAGTATTTCTATCCCCAGCTTCCAGCTAGATATCCCTAAATCTTTGTCTCCAATAGATTTCCTCCCTAGATATAATGTTGTGAAGTTTGACTAAAATATCATCCTCCTTAGCCTTGGGATACTTTTTATAGCCCTCTTTTTGAATAGAGTTTTGGATCTGTTCTAATTCCTCCTTCAACTTTTTTTTTTATTCAAAAATATCACCAAAAACCTTCTTATTCCAGATCTTAATGTTATCTTTGATGTTTCTAAGTTTTTTAGTAACTTTGTACATGGTTGTTCCATCCACATCAATATTCCACCAATTGGCAATGGATTTTTCCAAACAGGGGTGAGAAATCCACATTTTCTCAAACCAGAAAGGGAAACATTGTTTACTCTTAATAGACTCAGTAACAAAAGAAATGGGATAATGATCCGAGCCAATTCTATTGACAACTGACAGGGAACATCTATGAGAAAGGATCCAGTCATAAGTAATAAGGGATCTATCAAGCCTTACCTGAATGAGGTCTTCTCCATCCCTTCGACTAGATCAGGTGTAAGAAGCTCCAATGAGATCAGTATCAATAAGAGCATTGACATTGATGAAGTCCATCAAATTAGTTCTGCTATCCAATTGGGCTTGAGTTCCTCCAAATTTTTCAATTCCTTGATGTGGAGTATTGAAATCTCCCATCAACATCCAGCTGTCTTGAGAAAAAGAGCTTCTTTTCTGCTGGATTTTATCCCAAAATTTACTCCTAGTAGCTTTGGAATTAGGGGCATAGATATTTGTAATCACCCATTCCTTTCCTTCAGTGATACTTTTAACTTTCATAGATATAATATTACCATCTTTATCAATCATATCTCCTAAAATAGTTTTCTTGTTCCAAAAGATAGCCACCCCACCTAAGGTCCCATTCGAGCTACTACCACAGAGTCCTCCATTTTTAAAGAAATTTAAATTCTCAACTTTCTCCTTACTCATTTTGGTTTCTTGCACAAGGATAATATCCGACTTATGATCTCTAATGAGATTCTATAATATATCTTGTTTATTGAGACCATTTAGGTCTTGAATGTTCTAGGAGATTACCTTCATTTGGAAACCTAGGAGCAGGATTCCTGTATAGTTCGCTACCTTCCATCAACTATGTTTTTCTTACTCTCCTAGTCCCTATGCTATTTCATGGGTTTATGACCCTACGGAGATTTGGAAAGACCAATATCTGCCTTGGATCTAGTCCTAGTTTTCACCCCATTAGGGCATCCTGCCTTCTTATTTTTCTTTTTTTCATTCCCTATTATTTCTTCCACATGTTCATCTTTAAGATCAGCTTGTATGTTATTCCATAATTCTCCTCCTTTCTACGATGAAGTGGGTGTGTCAACTCCAACTTTCTAAAATAAAGAGTTTACGTTAACCTTAGGCGATCCAAACTTGTTCTTCCTTCCAGAATTAACTTCAAGTCCTTCAAAATCATTTGGGCAGTCTTTATCACTTTTCATTACTGAAACTTGAAGGGCCTCATGTTGGGATTCAATTATATCATCAATCTCACCTTCTTCAAGAATCTCTTCAATGATTACATTCTCTTCCTCCTGAGTCTGTAAGACTTCAAAATTATTGATTGTTGTGATCTAAAATCCACTAATTTCATCCTTTTTATCTTCCTTCAAAAGGAAAACCTTAAGAGGGTTATCTTTTCTATCATCTTCTGATAAGTCTTTTAGGTTACTAGGAATTCTGCTTCCTCCTTCCACTCTACTATCTTCCTTAATATTTGTCTTTTCTTTCCATACTTGTTTATGAGGATTATCAATCTTCATAGGTTTTTTGGGGTTACTAGGGCAAGCCTTAGCCCAGTGTCCAGCTTTCTTATAGGAAAAGCACACAAAGGGGAGGGACTCAAACTCTATTGTTTGTTCCCATAACCCAAGTTTGGAACTTATATCAATTGAACTAGGGAGATCCATCTTCTAAGAGATATTGACACAAATTCTCGCATAAACCAGTCTCTTTCAAGCTACAGTCATTGAATCTATCGCAACAAGCTCCCTAAAGGAATTCACTATACCTAAAAAAACATCCTCAATCTAGAATTCAAGTAGCAAGTCGAGCAGCCTTACCCAAACTGAAGCAGATTCAAAGAAGGAATCATTGAGTTCCATATTTGGAGACCATTTCCTTAGGGATAGGGAAGATTTACCAAACATCCATGGTCCACCACTTAAATTTGCTTCTAGATCTTCCCCACAAGAAAAGGAAAAAACAAAAAGACCCCTTGACAGGGATGAAACATCAACCTAACCTTTCAGCCTCCATTTTATCTTAACAAAGGATCTAACATCCTCAATATTGGGTCATGGTCCAACAAACTTTCCCACTAGAGAGAAGGCCATTAAAGAAATGCTATGATCAATAACCAAATCTGGAACAACAATAGCTAATTTACCCATTTTTCTATCAAAGATGTCTTCCACAGAGGGGAAGGATGATTTTCTAGTAGGTTTGTTTGCAAAAAGATCGCTCCAGGGTTTGAGAACCTTCACCTTTGTAGTCTTTTCCAAGTCATCTTTCATGCTCTCGGGACCCGATTTTGGAGAATCTTTCATCTTTTTATGGTCAAGAGGAGGGTTTCAATTCCATGGGTCCCCATCCTCATCATCCATCACTTGTCCTTGAGCTACAGAGGCAGCAGGATCAGAGGAACCGACCTCATTGTTCCCTCCATTTCCAGAATTCAAATTTCCCTCTGCTTGCGCTATTCCCTCCATACTTAAAGTTTGAAATATGTTGGATTATATAAATATAAAGAGTAATTAATTAGTACATAATTGCATTCTTAATAGTATCCTGTACCTTCTTTTGGCGTTTGGTGGTGTATTTCCTTTTTTCCTTTCAATTCTCTCCTTGGCATCCAAAATTAGGTCCTTCCACTCTGTAGTGCCCCTACCCTAGTCGGCTTTGTAAAACTGGTTTGAGCTTGGTTGACCTTTTTATGTGGCATTATTGGATGGTTGATTTACCATTATGTAATGTTGTAGTCAAATATTGTGATTATTGTGCGTACCTGTTAATGTCCTTTCACATCAATTCTTATGTAAGTTTAATTGTTCTCCTAATTCTTGTTATTAATCTCGAGCTAACACTTTCATTATATATGTGTGTGTGTGTGTGTGTGTGTGTGTGTATGCTTGTGTGACTCATGGTCACAAGAGATTGCAAGTACAGTACTGCCTAGGTGCGAAGTTTGTCTTCACCTAGATTTGCAGGTTTGAGTGTTCCTCTTTGACCTTTAGAAATTGGATTAGGTGGTCAGGAGACGCTCATGTGACCCTAGTCATGCCCTGGTGAGCATCGTCAGTCATCTGTCATAATTCCTTTATTTAGGGATGTAGGTCATCTATTTGTTTGGCTTTCTTGGTTTGTGTGTTTTGTATGTGTGGTTAAATTGAGTAATTATCCTATTTATTTAATTTGATTAAATGTGTGTTTATGCATAAAAAAAATTAAGGGATAAAATTAAATAGGTTCCCCTTATGCGATTAGTCGTTATTTAGAATTGCTCAATTTAAATTTGTAGTTAGTTTAATTAAATGGTTAACTTTAATTGATTAATTTATTTAGTTATGCTTTCGGAAAAGGAAGATTTAAATTTATTTGAAATAGAAATAATTTAATCTCTTTTGCATTTTGGAATAGAAAGGTTGTTTTTAATTAATTAAGAAAATCAACTAAATAAAAAAAAAAGAGTTTTAAATTGTTGGATATAGTTTTCTTTTTAAATAAATAAATAAATAAAATTGGGATTTTATTTTAGTTAAAAAAATAAAAAATAAATAATAATATATTTTACCCTCATATAATTTTGAAATATAAATGCTAAGTTGTGTTAATTAGAAATAAAAATAAAAATTAGAAATTACATGAGGGAGAGAAAAGCATTTTTTATTTTTCTAATTTGAAAAAGATAGATGCTCTTATTATTAAATATTATTATTAGGGGAAAATAATTTTGGGGGAAAACCTAAAAAGTTTAGGTTGCATATATTTTTCTAAATTTGCAATACCTAGGGGTTCACGGGAAGTAGGCGGCAACCTGTGGAAAGAAGAAAATCTTCATTTTTTTTAATGCAGGTTGGAGGAATAAGAATCTGGAAGGAAGGTTGGGGGTGGATATCTAGTTGCATGAGCTCTTCCTCAAGATCTTTCAGGAAAGCTCCCAAGGTTGGATAGCTTCTGCCTATTTTTTATTTTTTTATTATTTATTAGCTTAATAAATTTATTCCTCTCTATAGATCTATGTCTTTGAAAAAGAATAAATGGAAATTGGTTGTGTCTTCCATTTCTGGTTGTGCTTTGCTTTGTGTAGGAATAAATGTTTTGGTTTTCCAGTTTGAATTCGCAGGGGTTATGCTGGCAAAATTTTGCCAGGATTTCCCTCCTGTGCTTACAGCCCTTGCATTTCTTCTAGTAGATTTGTTTGAATGAAATAAGAAAAAAAAAATTATATTTCCTCTTTACCATTCTTGTGTTGCCTAATTTATTTGAGATGTTCAACCGATATGACTTTGTGAAAGAATTTGTCTAGGTTGGTGTTTTTCCCAATCTTTGGTTTTTGGAGTATCCAGGTATATTATTTTGCTAGTATTTATTTTATGAGTTATTGTTTTGATTTTATTTTTTTTTTAAATAAATATATACCTCGTTGTGTTTGTTTAGACTCTGTTGTCTCAGAGTGGGGAAATGGAGATTTTAATAATCTTTGTTTTAAAAATAAAAAATAAAAAAAAATTATAAAATAAATGGGGGGGGGGGGGGGGGGGTAGCTTGCTACCAACGGTAGAAAGTACTACCGGTGGTAGCAGTGCTACCATAGGGTAGCATGCTTCCCTATGGTAGCAAAGCTACCAGGCAATATATATATATATATAGTTTGTTATTTATTTCATTATGTGGGAAAAGGGATAAAGTAATATTTTATTTGGAAGATTTTAGAAATAAAATATTTTTATTATTTAGTAAGTTTTAAACAATATATTATTATCTGAGAAATTAGACGATAATAGGTTATCTGGAGATTTTAGAAATGAAAAAATATAGTGTATTTGGGTAATTGGAAAATAGGAATATTATATCATTGGGTATTTTGGAAACTTAAATAATATACTATTGGAAATGTTGGGAATTAAATAAAGTATTGTTAGGAAAATTTGGTAAGTAAATGGAATTTTCATTTAGTAAAATAAATTGTTAATTTATATTTTTCTCTGAATTGGGAAATAGGCAAGATTGTACTTTTGCAATTGTGGTATTGAATTTACCTTGTAATGGTGTTTTTGTTTTTTGTTATTGTATTTTGAGAACTTAGAATCTTTAGAAAGCTGGATCGATTGTTGTGTGTAAACATTAGGAAAGAATATTGACTTTTCCGGTTTATGCCTGTGCCTGTGTAAATTTATGTTTTCGCGTTTGCTTATGAGGTGGCAAGTTATTAATTGTGAATGTTCATCATTGTTGTTTGTTGATTTGGGTACCACGTATGTCCTTGATCTCGAATAATTACTCTTTTCATGTGTTGGTGTTGTATCCAGTCATGTCCTGTTGTTTTTGCCCTTGTGAGAAACTGATATCTATGTTAGACCATGGGTTGCTTATGATGAGTTGTGAAGACTTAGTTTCACGGATCCACTGGTCAATTCTTGCATTTGTTTCTTATTATGTTCAGTTGGATCCTTTTCCTATTTTGGGATCATTCTTGTATTTATTGACCGAAGTGGTCGTATGTATTATTCATTTAAGTACACCTTGATGGCAGGTTGTAAATGATGTGAACCTTATGTATTCTTCACCCTATTATTTTATCAAAGGGGTCTTGTAGTTGAGAAGACCCAGAGATGCAACCCACGAGGGGTGAACTCTGATACCATTTCAGTGTTATGTGATTTTTATGTTCTTTTGTTTCCCCTTTAATTTAGCATGTATGGATGAAATTATGTTAAAATGTGTAATATGGAATTAGATGGAGTTAATTATAAATGCATGTGTGTAGTCATCTCATAAATACTGTGATTTGGATCATGAAGAATGTAAATTCGAATAATTGGAATGTATTAATTTGTTGATAATGCAATTAAAGTATGCTTGGAAAGCATTCGTTAGTTTATTATAACATTAAATTATGTAATGTATTAGATGCATGACTTATGTTTTAATAAAAGTTTGGGCAAAATGTATGGTTAAACATTAATGGATGTACTTCATCAGGTTATCTACATTTTAACCTTAATAAATGAACTTCATCATATTATTTGTATTTTAACTATAGTGGATGAACTTCATTTTGTTATCTACTTTTTAACCTTAATAAATGAACTTCATCATATTAGCTATATTTTAACTAATGGATGAACTCATTTGGTTATTTACATTTTAACCTTAATAAATGAACTTCATCATATTAGCTATATTGTAACTAAAGTGGATGGACTCATCAAGTTAGCTATATTTTAACTCTAATGGATGAACTTCATTAAGTTATCTATTTTTTTTTACTCTAATGGATGAACCATCACATGTTATCTATGTTTTAACTTTAATGGGTAAATTTCCTCATGTTAGCCTCATCTTCAACCTTAATGGATGAACATGTCCTATTATCTATTATTTTAATTTAGTGAAAAAATTATATCCATGTTTTAAGTAATAACATGTAATTAAGATAACCTTCTTAATTGGATCAAATGTCGCGAGTTGAGTTAAGTGTTAAGTTACATAATCACGTTGGGAACCCCTTTAGGTGTTAGTTATGTATTCCGCTATGTTATCTAAACATATGATAACTCATTGTATCATCATGTTGTGTTTAAAACTCTTAAAAAAATAAATATTTGCACTCCTTTAGTGTATTTTAGCTTTATCCCTTCGGGGTTTCCTAGCGGGGCATTACACACTCCCTCTCTGGAATCATGGGGGGATGCTTGTACTTTAGGTTCCTCTCTAAATGGGTCCTGTATTGGTCTCTCACATACTTTAGATATGTGCCAGCTTTTTCAAGGAGCTTGGTTTTGTCAAAGGTATCATTTCCAAACCACTCAATCATTTGGTTTGTCAGTTCATCTTTTAACCTTTTCTCTTGGTCATTCCACCTTTTAAAGCAAAAACAAACCTATTAGATTCAGAAATGAACTAAAGCTACATTTATTATAGTTCAAGAAATGGATCAAAGGAAAACTATTCTAGCAATGATATGAAATCAAAATAGTGGATTAGGGTTAGTACACATATGATGTACCACCTCTTACGTATGGTGGGCCCAAATATCTGCAATGCAATGTCACTAAGATGTTTATAGAAAATAGCATTTCCTGCAAACAATTCATGGGACCATTAGTCCAAAATGAGTGATCATAAAGTAAATTACAATTAGACTATATATAATAATAATTTTAAAGTACCTGGAACCTTTTGTATCTTTAAGGGAATCATTTTTTCATCACTTACCACCAATGTGGCCTGCAACATTTTCATACTAGCAATATGAGAAGATCCAAGAAATGATGGTATGTTATCAGTAGTAGTCACCTCTGGCGCATCCTCATGTGCATCTCCTCCTGCAGAAAATGAATCCACTATGAAATGGCCCCAAGAAAGAACTCTTGAAGGGAAATAAACACATAACAGAAGATAGAGCAAAAGAAGGATCTACCAATAGTGGGCAGGCCAATATGACGTACAGTAGAGGATGTCTGCATGCTAAGTGTTGCCGACATTGAAGTCAGGAATACAAGTGGGACTAACCTCTGATGAGGTAGCGGTGACATTTGTATAGGTACATTGACAACACCTTAAGAATAATACATTAAATATATCAAACATTAAATATATGAAAAGTGCAAGAATTGTAAATAAGGATGAACCTTTATTTTGAAGATCGACAGTATCAAGTATAATGTGTTTTGGGTACTCAGAGTGATAAGCCAAGAAAGCAATAATACAAGAAAATTGTCATCACCTGAAGTATTTGCAACACCCTGATCATGGCAACGACTTTCATGAGGGTGGATAAATTGTTGTAAAAACAACACATACATATTTTAGTTAATGACATAATAGAGAATAAAATATAAACCATTATTAAACTTTTGTTATAATTAAAGCTTTCATTACTGCTTACTTGCAAGTTTTCTGTTGTCCAAATCAATACTTACACCCTCTCTTGTATCTCATCAGTCATAGGATGCATGGCTGCCAAAGCAACAATCTCTTTAGTAATTTTTCTAAGAGGCTTTTTATGAATTCCATAGGGTGTGTGGAATTTTTAGGGTCATCATCGATTAATCCTATTGAGTCCACATCCCTAGAGAGGTGCTCAAGTACTGTAGCTCCCTTTCCCTTTCCCCAAACATCCATTTGTGTCAAGAATATCATTAACAATTACAAAATTAGTCTAAATCACTAAAAAAAAGAACATAATGATGTAACAATTTGCTTCTATATAATTTGTACAATTACAATGAGGTTTACCTACTCAGTAGAAGTATCACGACCTACATCCCTGTCTGCGATATATGATGGATCCATGTCGCCCTGTGACAAAGAAAAAATATAAAAAACGTTAGCGAAATTAAACCAATACACTTAAAAAAAAAACTTCATAATAAAATGGTATATTGGATTCATTAATTGGAGGTTGGCTAATTTAAATGGTATATAGTACGTACCACCCCCATGATATTAACTTTGTTTGTATCTATACAACTCAAATTGTAATTAATTAGAAGCTCTTCTCCTGCACTTATTGATTTTATCGCACATACGAATACATGATTTCCCTTGCGTGCCTCAAATATGCAATTGGGTTGTTTATTAGTTGACCCAGGTTGCATACTATTTATAAAACCTACAATATTCCCTATTTCTTTTGGCTGACCATCAATGTATACAGCCACTCGTTTACTTTGATCATTATCTTTCTGTTGTATATAATTTGCTAATAGTGCATACCTACGCATACTTTTTTATATTGAATAATCTGCATCCAATTATTGTAATTATAACAAGGTTTGACAAACTCCACCAATTTAGTAACTTTGTTGTAACAGACCTTTATGTCATCCATGGAAAATAAGCCGAAACCATGTCAAGACAAAGGTGCTATGCGATATATCCTATCGTTAACACAAAAATTGGTGTTTATTGGAGGAAGTTCCTTGGGAATCCATTGTTTCTATAGATGTGTGTACATCAGTGGCACCTCAATGTTACCTTTGGTGTCATCATCATAAGAACATGAGCCCCCTTGAGAAAGGAAAAATTTCATGCATTTATTGAATTTCTTCTAATCTTTTGACCTCTTGTTGATCTCCATATTGTAGACCTACTACATGTCTCACTTTTATTTTCTATTCCTACATTTCCCTCACTCAACAAAGATAGATCTAACAAATACCTATTTGGGGGTACCTACATTCCATCAAATGAGAGAGTTAATTAGTAATGAGAGAGAAATTTTGCAAATGAGGGTAATGTTGATGAAGAAGTCGGTCCTAAAGTTGATTTGGGGATGAAAATTTGAATAAGTCCAACTAGGGCCTCAAGTGTTGATAAATATATTAGATTTTCTGGTAATGTCGAGCTTTGAAAAAATGAGGAAGTTTGTTTTCCAAGTAATTTAAAAAAAATAAACTGTTTCTACAGGGTGTATTGACTATTTATACCTGTCCATCCATGAGACTATGCACGATCCTCGTCAAAGGGGTTCAGGTTCCTGCACATGTAATTCAATTATCTTATGTTAGCTAAAAATTACATAGTACACAACATGAACAACATGAACTTTGTAGACAAAAAGAGTATTAAATAATAAAAAGATGTCATCAAAATCATTGTAAATTTTTTAATTCCTTACCTTTACTTTATGTAGACTATGCAGGATCCTCAACTAAATGGTTGACGATGTCTATAGTCAATTACCTATTCCCACCAAGGGTGACAACATCACACAGGGACTATACATGAATTCAACACCATCAATTGAGCATCATAAGCATTACTACATCTGTAACTTGATAAAAAATAAATACATATGTATCATAAGCATCATAAGCATCACATGATGTATCATCATATATGTAATTGAGCATCATAATTAGCATCACATATGTGTCATCATAAACATGTAATCCATCACATATGTATCATAAATCACCATCCATCACATAGGTAATAAACAATCCACATTCTATAAATAAACACAAAGTTCAAATAATGTCACATGTATCATCATAAACATGTAATCCATCACATATGTATAAATCAACATCCATCACATAGCTAATAAACAATCCAAATTCCTTAAATAAACACAAAGTTTTAAAAATGTCACATAAATAGTCACTCTCCCTATCTCCATCTCTATATTAAAAGGTGCATCATGAATTAATTATGTATTGGCATTAGAATTCAAAACATAATGAATAAATTATGTTAAAAATATTCTATCAAGAAATCAATATTAAATAGATAATATACTAATCGCATACCTCATACATTTCATTCATCATCATGAATATCATCGCCATCATGATCATCATCATGATCATGATCATGATCATGATCATCATCATCATCATCATCATCATCACGACCACCACCACCATCATCGTCTTCGCCATCGTCATCACCATCATCACCATCACCATCATCACCATCACCATCACCATCACCATCACCATCATCATCATCATCTTCTTCTTCTTCTTCTTCTTCTTCTTCTTCTTCTTCTTCTTCATCATCATCGAGAAATTATCGATCGTGATCATCATCTACTTCATCTTCTACTTCTTTGGTATCTTCTTCTTCTATCACATTATACTTTATCGACCTTCCTCTTGCATCATGTCTAACAACAAATGACCAACCTGGTTTATGTGGAAACTCTGAGTAAAATACTTTCTCACATTGGCTTGGAAGAACATTGGGCTCATCCCCAACTAGTTCAAATGACCTTGTATTAACCATTGTAAAATCATTATCATGTTCAATAACAGTTCTATCAGGATCATTTTTATTCAATCATAGCTTGTACCATTTGACGATGAACAAAACTAATTTGAAGGAATTAAAGTCACACTCAAGTATATCATCCAAAATATCATAGTATCAATTTTGAGATTATTGAGGATGTATGTAATTTCTCGATGAAATATTTGTCACCTCAAAGACTGTAGTGATGCCAAAATCACAAGTTTTCTTCATGTCATCCAACTTTTTTATGCGAAATTTATGACCATTGCAGAACATAGTGTTGTGGTGTTTGACCTGCGATATGTCAAACATGTAAAATTTATTACATTGTGAGTTGATAAACATATGGGTGATTAATAAATTTATATGTACCTATTTATCTCTTAAACCATATGCTAAATCAATTTCCCTTTGCGCAACATTGGAATCTCCATTACGATGAGCTTCTTTAACCAATGAAGCCACACCTTCCCATGTTAATGTGCATCCAGAATGTTGACAACGTTCAATCCATACCATCATCCAATCAATATTGTTTGCAATATACAAATGTAGTGCATCCCACTCTCGACCAACTGTACAAAAAATAAATAGACATCTTACAAAAGATTTCTTTTGAAGATTAAGAATTAATTAACTACAATAACATCTTATAATTACCTCTCACTTTACTCAATCTACATTTCCCTGTCAAGTACTCCCCTTCAAATTTGTTAATGGGGTTGGGATACCAAATGTGATCCATGTGGATCTTTGCTGCAAACTTAGGAAGATATTCAGAAATGTACACCATAGTCTGGTATACCATATATCCCTCCACCATAGAACCCTCAGGATGTTCTGTTTGTCAAACCAAAGCCTTCAAAAATTTCAAGTAACTCTAAACAATCCACATTGACCTAGTGTGTACAGGTCCACACAATTCAATCTCCTCAACTTGGTGTATGAGGTAGTGTTCTTGTGCATTGAAAAAACCTGGAGGTAGACACTTTTGCATTTCACACACTATATGAGGAATTTTTCTCTTCCAATATTTAATATCTTCTTTATGGATTTCTTTACATGACAACCACCTACAATATATTCAAGACAAAAAAAAATATATTACATAAAAAGTAAAACAAATTGCAAATATAATATCTATACAATGAACTGAACAAATATCACTACTTACCTCATGTATTTTCCAAAATCATATATGACTTTCTTGACATTATTGTCGAAGTCATCTAGGAGAGATAGAGGTAGAATGTACTGCAACAATTATAAAATTATATTTTCATTTTTTTCTAACATATTAGAATGAAAAGTACACGTACACGCAATACTTAAATACATAGTAAAAAACACAAGAACATGAATTACCTTAATGAAGGTATGTCAATCATGCATTTTCATCCCTAGCCCAAAATTCACTTTTCTTTGATATGAGATTGTTTATGTTCGCAACAAATCTTGTGGGAAATCAAATTTTTTGTATGACTTCTTTTATAGCATTGCTTTGCTGGTCTGTTAATAACCAAGGAAGCTCACTTATATTAATCTAGTTTCAGTGGCTATTTGATTGAATGACATTTATCATTGCAATATTGGAATCCTGAATGTCACTACATACTTTGACAATTTTTTCTTTGTCACGCCTTCCATCCAATATTTTCCATAATTTCTTTGTTATATTCTTTCAATTATGCATAGCATAAAACAAATGCACAATTTGTAAGTGCTCGTAGTAGGGCAACCTACTAAATTGTTGGGGATAACTTTTTAGTTCCTTAGGAAGGTGGTCATTTATGCCTTCACAACCTTCACAATCATCAATCACATCATCAGTAAACAAAACAAAATAGAAAAGATGTTCTATGACATAAACCATTAGATGGAATGGCATTACCTTGATGATTAATTCTATTATATTCCAACTTCCACAAGTGAGGTGTCATTCTTCGTGGCTTTGATGTATTCTCTTCTTTCCCATTGAAAAGATGTTTTTCAGTATTTCGATACTTATGATTTTTGTGGACAAAGTGCCTATACTCATCAAACACCTGCTTTCCTAAACTTTTTGAATGATGAGATTTCATCTTTGGACCACAAACTGGACTTGCAAATTTTCCCTTTGTTTGAAGACCTACAAGATAATGTATAATTGGATTAAATATGATAATTTTTTGAATTATAATGTTCATGCACAACTTAAACACTATAACATACCACAAAAATGTGTTAGCCTTGGGGCATCGTGTATTGTCCATAGAAGCATCGCATGGAATTGAAATTGTCTTTGTCCTATTGGTCTAGAGACATCATACATAGTGACACCATTCCATAACTCCAGCAACTCATCGATAAGAGGCTCAATATATACATTCATATCTTTAACTTGGTACTTACCTAATCAAATGAACAAAAACATTACATAATTATTAAGACTATTTTACTGTAATATTTATAATTAAATGTAGACGACTATATTTAAATGATAAAATACCTAGAACAAGCATTTCCAATGTTATGTGCTCCCTCTTTATTGACATCCATGGAGGAATGTTATTGTTGATAACAAAAATAGACCACACTGAGTAAACATATCTCATCTCTCCAAATGGATTGACACCATCCGCTACCAATGAAAGCCTGAGATTACGAGGTTCTTCTTTAAAGTGTGGCCACTTTTCCTCTTGTCCATAAATGTTGAACCATCCGCAAGCATTCAAATAATGTCATTTCTACTTCTATTGCATGGGTAATCCATAAATTGTGCCAAGCTAGTGCACTTGAATAATCCTTGCATACGTGGAATAATGGGAATATAGCGAATAACCTTGTGAGGAACCCTTTTTGTTATTTGATCTGTTTGATATCTACTGATATGACATTTAGGGCATTCAGTTTGAAATTCATGTTATTTGTGATATATAATATGATCATTGGGACAAGCATCTATTGCTTGATACTCCATTCCAGTATCTTTCATAATGGCAAATAATTATCGGTATGAGCGAGGTAGAATATTTGATGGTGGTAACAAAAACTCACCTATCAAGCTACAAAAAAAAAATATAATTTGTTAATATAAAGAATATTAATGGTACAACATGATTCACCATTTATTATGACATATATGACATACCTTAACATACATGAGATTGTTATGTTGGATAAACCATTCATAACCTTCAAGTTCACCAACAACAATACATCGGAGAGAAGAGTTGTATGTGAGCCTTCGTAAAGGGCCTCAATTGCCTTCTCAAGTAGAGGGACATCATGAACAACATCAAGGTCATCTTCATCATCATGATCAACTGCACAAGTACTAAATGTGGTCATGGATCAATGTATTTATACCATCATCTTCAATTGTGTTTTGTGGCTCATGATCGTCATCTTCCATGGGATCATTATCTTCAGCTTCAATATTCACACCTCCATGTTCATCCACTTCGAAAACCATATTCTCCGGGGTGCTCGACCTATATAAAATTGATAAACATAAATAAACCATGGTCATGATCTCATCATCAAGTGATTTATTATGTATATAAATTGTTAAAAGGATATAATGAAAAAATTACCAATGGATGATAATCATGTCCACCTTCAATGTGACCATGCAGCCTACAATTTTTCTTAGCTATTTTGATTAGAAGTCTTCTAGTCTTTAACCCCTTACAAATTTTGCAGGGACAATAACATTTTCCATCACCTTTTCTTTTCAAGTTAGACCACAATCTAGCAATTGTCTCCTTATTTTGTTGTTCGTTGATATTGTCTAACATGGTCTTTCTTCACAGGCAAGAAAATCGGGCTATAGAACTAGTTATATAGAAGTTGAAATGTTAGTTATGGAATCACATTTCAGTATAATATACCAAATTAAATTACTTAAACATAGAAATTATCATCATTGAACCAAAACCATTTAACTCTTATTTTTTATCTCAAAACATATCTAATGGCTTTGTGGTATGCAATCCTTGTATCATATCTTAAGTTGACTAATGTCTACTTGGGGTAATCCATGAGTGTCTAATGTGAATTCATTATCACTGTTGTGAACTCATGGAGAGTATGGTGATATTCATTCCTTATAGGGTCCTCTCAATACTGTCCAAATCAGTCTAGAAGGAAAGCAACTATCCATTCCCATGCTCATGCATACTTACATGACTAATGTTTCCCTTGTGTATCCTAAACATTGGAGAGACCTTATCTGACTTTCCTAATCAATGTGTTTGTTGTCCTAATATGAAATACTAAGTTCTACCCTTTCCTCTGCATCAAACTTCTCACATCATGTTTCTTCAACAAAACACACTAATATTAATTGAGCCAACACCATGAGGATAGGGTCAAGTATCATGTCAACTAATCATAATACCTGAAGACCAGGTTCACACATAAGTGTTGGCTCTCAACAATGCCACACTTCCAAAATTGTTAGTCTCAATACTTCTCCTATTGGGACAACACTCATTGATGGCCACAAGGCCAAATCAATGTATCTAGGCTTCAAACTCCTTACTCTAGTCTTGGAGGACCCTACAAAAGGTCTATGAACACTAGAAAGAGCCTTCCTCTAGAACTTTGTTTGAAACACACACATCATTGGTAATAATTGTTATGATGGATGGTCTATTAGGACGGTAAATAAAATGCTTATTCTTTTTCCACCCTTTGAAACTACAACAAGGTATTTGACTTGGCAGGGTCCCCACACATCACTTCAACAATAAACATTAGGCAATTCAACCTTTTGCCTTATCAATGCATTATTTTTTGTCTTTCACTAGTTTTCTCAGTCTGGTACATAGGGATATTAGACCTTTCATGGCATCATCATGTGTGCCTTCCAATATGTAGTCCTTTCATAATTTAGGTGCCTACACACTATGTTGTTGTTAAGTATTGATGTAGTCTTAAGAAATCTCATGACTCCATTACATGTCCACACTTGGTTTTAAAAACACAACTCTGTCAAAACAAAAACAATATCACTAGTAAAACTATGACTATGACAATCAATACCCTTAGGACAATCATAAGAATTTAATCTATTTCATTTGGTTTTGATCCACAAACCCTTCTGAAGGTTGCATAGGGTCGCCTCACCCCTCTCTCTATCATCAACCACTTAAAAATACCAATCGCTTGGCCTTCCCACCAAATTCTTCACTCTTACTGCCTTTTACTATCAAATACATAGAGATATCAGATTGTCCTCATGTCCAAACACATACCAAATCTAATTTGGAGCCATGCACACAACATAATATGATAAATAGCATGAAAAAAGGCCTTCCCACACATTTGGGTTAATTTATATGCATGGGAGACCAAACTATACATTATTTACTACTCTTAGTAAACACCAAGCAGGGTTTTGACATTTTTGGAAAAACTATGATATCTTCTTTAAAACACTATGAAATTCAATGCCACAAAAAGACAAAATGATGTTAACTCTATAAACTACAATCTTGTATTTATTTTCAATCTATGCTTTCCTACATTGTTTGATCTACCATCTTGTTATAAATCTCATCTCTATTATGCTTTGATGGATGTCACATCCTATTACAAACCTCACATTTTGGCACTGGCACAAAGGATTTTAGCAAAGGTTGTGGAATATGGCTTTTAAATATACCAATTGTCATTCCATCTTGTGCATATGGCTTTTACATGTAGAAGAAATAAATTTGATAAATAGGCCACATGGTGGATGATAAGTGAAGTATTTTTCATACTAAAGGTGTGGCACTAGTGGCTTTGGTACATGAAGGTGACTAGATGTTGTGGAAGGAGAAATGATGGAAGTTGGATCTATGGTAGTGGGAGTAGATTTTATTTGCACATGAAAATGTTAAGCTAATAATTATAAAATAGCTAGGAATCCAGCTTAAGGCATTCTATTTGTTAATAAATTTCTCTACCATTGAGCTACTACCTCCTTTCTTACCATTCCATTGTTGGCTTGAGTGTAGATTATTTTCAACACCCATTATAAGACACATTATAGGTTCTTGGGGCTTCTAACCTAACCTAGCTTTGATAACATTTTGAGATACTACTCATGTAATAGTTAGGTTACCAAGATATGACCTTCTATTTGTTGTTAGAATGTGATCTATGACTAAGTATTAGAGGATCTTACTAACTTGGGTATCATAATTTTATGTGTCTCTGACATGACTCCTAGTAACTATATAAGGATCTTACTAGTCCTAGATCTATCCAAACATTTTAGTCATCTTGTGATCGTCAAAGAGGGCAATAGTAATAAGTCTTCATGATGGAAGTCCATTAAAGGTGGTAGTCAACATAGTGAAAAAGCCTAGTCATGTTTAGAGCAATAGGCAACCCCGAGAACAAGAAAAAATAGTCATGTGATAATGCATAGGACAACCTTAATGCCAAAGTTTAGAGAGAATATACAAGATGAATAATGATAGTCTACCAGAAGGGATAAAGACAAGGGTAAGTTCAGTGTCAGGTATGTATAAGCATGAATTTCCTGAGTTAGAATTAGAGTATATATCAGCCAGTATGATATACATATTTAAATTCAGATTTGTGCATCATTGAATATAAATTAAGATGTTCTTAATCAAGTCAATGACAATTAATATCATATTAAGTTAAGAAGGTAAATTTTATCTATTTATTCAAACAACATTAAAATAACATAATGTTACTGTCGGACACAACATATAAATATATATATTTGCACATAATCTCAAGAATACATAATACAATCAGATTCAGGTTATACAAATTATGGTAATACTGCAAATTCTTATAAGGAATAACAAATTGATTATAATGAAATGACAATAAGTGGTTAATGCTAATACAAAGTAACACTAACAAGAAACTTTGGTGACAATCTAATACACATCACTATTTAGCTTACCCCTACCTCATATAACCCTATGTTGGCTAGGCCCCACCATAATTAGAAGATCCTAATTACTACTGTCCTAAACCTTGCATTGACTGTCACAATTTGACAGTGAGTTGAGTTAGTCCATTAGCAAGATTGGGAAAGAGTTTGGTATTGAGTTTGGTGTTGGTGGAAGGTTTAAGGAGGTACACTATGGCATGAAATGACTCTTCTTGTCCCTCATGTGAATGTGATCCTCTTGAAGCACTACGGCATGGATGACCCTTCCTTCCATTTCCTACACCCTATTTTCTAACCCACATCTCATAACCTTTACCTCACTTCCTATCATTATTACCTTCCATCTACCTTTCATATCCCCTCTCTTAACCTCCTTCACTTTCTTACATCCTATCCTAAACCTTAACCTCATACACATTTACTTTTACTTCACCTACCTAACCCCATTCCATCATTCACATCCTTTTATCTCCCCCCATTCACTTTCCTACCTTCCAAACCGCTAACATATCCTAACTTACTATTTCACCATTACATCCTTCATCACTTACCTCCCTATCTTATCCTAACCCACACCTCATAACCTTATACCTCTCAGCTTCCATTTTATACCACCTTCCTATCATGGTACGCTTATCCGCCCCTTCAAAACATCGACAAAAAATGGCACTCGATCACTACACAGTGGTCTAATGGTCCTGTAGCAAGGAGTTTCTATCACAACCATATATAGCAACATCCATACCCAAGGTAAGCTCCTCAGCTAGAGCTGACTTTCATGCCACTTCCAACAGATGTTGGATACAAGAGTGACACAATATGTGTTCTTCCCTATTTGATCACGCAGGTTTAGGTCATCCCGCTCCTTAATTAGGGTCTGCTCTAAGAGGTTATGCCTATAAAGAGGATAATTGATCATTTCATTTGATCAACCATCCAAATCAATCTTATTTATCTCTTTTTCTACCAGACTAAATATGAGCTAGGGAAAAAAAAATTATGAGCAGGAAAGTTCATTATAATAAAGATAAAAATTGATCATCAACCAGCACAAATGCAACCTCCTATGTAAAATTCAAAAAAATTCATCACTACATAAAGAAAATTCAACACATTGTCACAAACATAACGATTTTTTCTTCAAGAAAACATCCTGTGAATGAATTGGCTAATTACCCTACCTTTTTTCTTCAACCGGATCTTGGTAGCACCGTAATCCAGAACTATTTCCCTCCTTGTAATGCCCATTTTTTTTGTGAATATGACAAAGGTCGATGGGACGAAGAGGTGGGATTAATGTTTATCAAATGACTTGGTTTTTTTTTTTTTAAGTAATGCCCACGGTCGTCAGAAGTTTGACGAACGTGGGCACTTTTTCAAAAAAACACAAATTTCATTGCCAATTCCTTTTTCGTCAAAACAAAATGTTGAATTATCATCGGAATTCCGATGAATGCGGGCATTTTTTCAAAAAAAAATCAAATTTGGTCACAATATACCTTCTCCGTCGGAAACCTTTGTCAAAATTTTAGGCCAAATGTATTAGTGTAACATGTTTGATTTGGTCACAGTGTTGTCATCCTGATAAAGGACAGATCATGCTGCAAAACCATGTTGTTGCCAAAGTCTACTAAAAGATTTGATTTGTTGAAAACCCACTGCTGCTTGTGTCTCATTTGAAACTGACTGAATCCATGAAACTGATACTTTATTTCAAATAAGAATGGAACTTTATTGCGGATTGTGCGCAAAAAGAAAGAGGAATGAAAAGACGATGCTCCACAAAACATGTGATGCTCAAGGTACCACTTCCATCACTAGATTTAGGATTTTTACCCCAGTTATAGATTGAACCTGATTTATTATGGAAGGAAAGGGGAAAAGGGAAGGGTTTATTATGAATGGCCAACTAATCTTAGGTAGATCAATAACAAGCCATGATGAGAATGGGTAGGTTTATTATGGATGGATAGAGTGTGAGTGTGTGCAAAGTGAAGGGATGAGATTGAATCTTGAAGGAGGGAGGAGCAATGTCTCTACACATGGCACCAATAACCTTGTTTTCACCATGTTACTTTACCAGCGCACCACTGAAGTTGTTTTCACTGTTGGACAAATTTTTTATTGCAATTTTTGAAAAAAAAAAATTATTTATTTATTGATATTGGGATATTCTGAAGAGCTATGTGTAAAACCTGTGAAGGTGTATGTTGTTAATTGGATCTTCCAAAGGTTCTCCATTTGGTGTTCAGAGTTGATATGCACCTGATCTATATACTGTTGTGATGACATAGGGACCAACCCAATTGGGCTCAAATTTTCCTTTCTTTTCTCGGTCCTATTGATTCCTAAGATTCTCTCTCAGTACTAAGTCACCCACCTCAAATGTGCAAGGCTTTACCTTGTAATTGTATCTTTGACGTTCCTTGATGGAATGATGTGTTTCTCCCTTGATTGTCTTCCTTGATGAACTAAGGTATAATTACTATTGTGTGGAGTATGTAGGCCCATATGTGTGTCACCTAAAGAAGTTTGGGCATCCCTGACAATAAAGTCCTTCAAGAAAGTTCCATTAATGGTCCATTGATGTGATGTATCACCAAAAGAGGATGGATGTGTGTAACAAGTGGATGCGTTCTAAAGGCTTATGATTGAAAAAAAAGTGAAAGTAAGATAGCATGATGGAGACTTAGGATCAACAAGTATATCTTTTGACTTGAAATTTTAGAACTTTTACCCCTAGTTATTTTGATATTAGGGGAGATCAACTCTTGTTCTTTTTTATTCATATGATTTTTATCTTTGACTTTTATTTTTGTAGAGTCCAAATTAGCTTTTGATTTTGATTTAGACAAAAGGATTTTTCTTTATTTTTTATTTTTAGATTTTTTTTCAATGCATGATTTTTGATCCCCAATTAGTACGGGCTTTTGTGATTCTTGTTGATCCAAGCCTAGGAGTGGAGTAAAAATGGAATGAGTGGATGAAATGGTCAGGCCATAGGAGTTATCAAGAGGGTTTGCGATATATTCAATATATTATTTGTTGGAACCACTCTTAGGATTATAGATATCAAGAGATGCTTGCACCACTAGAGGAGATTTGGATTCAGACTTAGTAGCCACAACATTAGGTGCTTCGTACCCATTTTATTGGCATTGCAAATTGTTTGTAGGTTGTTCTTGTCAACTAAATGTCTTAGGAGATAGTGGGAGTTTATCAACATGAAAGATATACACACCACATCCCATGTCTTTAACCTTTAATTTTTCTTTTATCTCTGCTTGTTTTGATCTAGAAGCTTTCAATGATTTTGGATCCACATATGCTGACGATGGAGTTGCTTCTCTATTAATTGGGATTGTTATTTTTGATCTTGCTCACAATTTATTACAATATATGAATGGATTTGGATTGCCATTAACAGTCACCTCAACACCATTGTGTGGGAACTTGATACATTGATGATATGTTGAGGGACCAACTCTCATTTCATGAATCCATGGACATCCCAAGGGTATATTATATGTGATCTCTAAATAAAGGATTTGGCATACCACATCCTTCATAACTAGCCCAACTCTGAGAGGAAGGTGATCATGCCCTTGGATAAGTTCTCTTCATCATCACATGATTTTATGGTGATTGTATGTGTATAATTCATAGTCTTTTTAGAATATCCCAATTGTTTAATAGTGTTTAATGTACAAATGTTTAGACCCACTCCTCCATCTATCAAGACTTGTTTTATTCAATTTTTATAGATAAAGGCTTCAATATGTAGAGGTGTATTATGAGGCTAGGATATAGATGGATCATTGGCTTCTGTGAATGTAAGACTATGCAAAGCAAAAAGGTATCCCACCATGGCTTGAAAATGATGCATGTTCAGATCAGTGGGTACAAAGGTCTTTCCCAAAATTTTATCAAGGATGGCCTTATGTGTAGGAGATATGCGTAAAAGCTCAAGGATGGAAATGAGGGCGGGTGTTTTCCCTAGTTGATCTACAAGGTCATACTCATTCTTTGTTGATGAAGAGGTTGTCATCTTTGATGGAACACCTTTCAAGGTGACTTTACCTCAATGGGTTGTGACATTACATTCATAGGTTTCATTTTTGGAAGATGAGGAAGATGGTCCAATGCGTTTCAAAACAACTTTACTCCTTTGGCTAGAATGTTTGGGAGTTTTATCCTTTATGATGATAGTATAAATATGATTATCCATTGAGATATGATTAATACTAGAATCATAGTCATGGGACACCTTGGTGTAATTTGTTGGAAACCAAGAACACTGAGAGGGGGGGTGAATCAGTGTTTTACCAAATGAACAATTTTAACTTTATTTAACCATGCATTCACTAACCGGTATACCAGTACATATAAGATTGAAAGAAGTAAAGCAACCAATAAGCCAATCACACAAATGAATACTATAACACAGAGAATTATACGTGGAAAACCTCAAAGAGGAAAAACCACTGTGGGATTTGTGATCCACAATATCAATCCACTGGCCATATGAAAAGATATTACAAAATATAGGGGCCCGCACTTGTAGGAAGGCTTACAGCTTAGAGAACATTTCTCAATCACAATAAGGAGTCTCACTAACTACATACAAATCCAAACTGCAATCCAGAGAAATGAGTGAGCTAGAAAGATAGCATCTCCTATACCTGAATACAGTTCTGGTTAAGCTCTGTTTGTTCCAGTCTGAAGCCCTAAACCCTTACCATAATACCCTCTTACATAAATGTCCTCACATACATGATCTCTTTCTCACATATCTCACATTACATTCTATATGTTATATATATTTCATATCCCACAAAAATGATCTAATCAACTAACCTATATACCCTTACAATTCATCATGCCTTATGTCGGCTTACAAAGATAATTACAAAATGAATATACATGTTGGATAATTAATAAATATACATAAATATCAAAATCAATTGCCAATGCTAGATCTCCCAAAATGGTGCTAGCCTCCAATATCAATAACCTGATGAATTCATGTCGACCTACAATGTTGGTACCCAAAGAATTCCTTCCAACCAATGAAGATACCTACTGGTGCTAGTGTCGGTGAAGTGTCTGTCGGTAATCAACCAGACCAAAATGTGAAAGCCAGAACATATTAACAAGTTGCCATCAATGACAACATATTGAAACCAACCAACTTGAGTGTCAATTTCCAACAATATCTCCCTATGGCATTGATGGCAACACTCATGTGAAAAATAAAAATGGTTTCCATTTGTCAGTTTCACCCTGAGACTGATCCCCCTAAGTTGAATATCTATCTGTGATCATGATCAATTCAAAAATACTCCATACCTCCCAATGTCAATAATATATACCTATACTCCCCCTTTGACATCAATGCCATAAAAAAATAACAAAAAATGGGATGAAGAATGAAAGACTATACAAAGAATGTCCCAAAATACCTTACCAGACCTGAATATATTTGAAAATATCAGGATAGGCTTTCTCCAAAAGCTCTAGATAGGTATCCCAACTTGATTTGAGTGTGTTGAAAATAGATACAAGTCCATTAAGCATATGGGCATATGACTCTTTATCTTAAAGTTTTGTCAATGTGGGCTTACTAGCTATATCAATACACTCCTTCATATGTACACTTAATGAATCTAACCAGGGACTCACCAATCCTCTAAGACTTCGAGCTCTCCTTATGATTTTATCTTTATCCCTCTCAAGAGTAGAAACTTGAGCTTCAAAAACCAAAATCTGACCATCAATGGATGTAGTCAAAGAATGTGATCCATCAAAAGAATTGACTATACCCACAATATCCTCCTGAATATCCTTAATTCTATTATCAAAATTAGTTGTAAGTAAACCTATTTTACAACATACTCTATAAATATTAGTACACTTCCTTAAAGTATTATCTATGAACTTTATCTTATCATGAATCTCCTACTCTGAATCAATCATCTGATCAAATATTTCTCTCTTTCCCTTTGTAAACCTTTCCACTGCCTGTCAGTTTGATATCAGCTGCAAAGATTTAAAGTCCTTTGAAATGTGCTCTGTGATAATTGTAAGCTTGTCAGATGGGCTCACTTCTTTGTCAAATTCGCACTCTAGGACAAGTCTATGCAAAACAGTGATAGACTGATCAATAACACTTTTGTCCGTAGATCCTTCCTTCATCATTTTCTATGCAGCCATCATCATGAGTTTAGTAGAACTCATCTTGGTAATGCTTTTCTATTCAACCTACAAGGTGTCGATTGACAATAATTATGGACTCACTACAAGTTCCCTGCTAGATTCTCCTTTCTTCTCCTCTGATGGTTTAACTTTTATAGCTTCGTCACTTGCACCAGTGGCTTCACCACTTGGTGCAGTATCAATTACTGACGGTTCCTCCTTATGAACTGTGACCTCAAACTATACATTCTGATCTAGAGGGCTATTGTCCTCAACATTAGTAACCTATACATTTGCAACCTTTACACTCTCTGATTCTGTCGGTATCTCAAAATGTTCCTGTACATTAATTTCTACTAGGGGATCTATATCCAATATCTTAATATTTTTCAAAATTGAGGGTGAAGTACCCATAATACCTTTACCTTTCCCTTTAATAAGGATGTTTGTAGTGATTGTCTTAGGTTTTGGTGAAGTGTAAAAACCAGGGTTTGTAGCCAAAAAGTGAACCCATGCCTTGTGTGTCTCAGTGACTATCTCATTGACCCTACCTAACATAAGACTGATTATTCTATGCTTGCTATGAAAGATCTTCCTATCTGTAACCTCAAGAGTCATGTCCAAATCCTCTAGAGTAATGGATGCACAAGTATTTAACAACTCTTGAATCTTTATATGCCTATCCTCTTCCATTGTTGGTAATCTTCTAGCATCTAAAATCTCATATAATTGTGCTGTATTTGGTTTTCAATTTATAAAAAGGATTTCTTATAAATATCCAAATACAACAAAACTAATCCCTCAACTTCTCTCTGTTCATCATCACAAAAATGCTCATAATAAAATTGCACATTCTTCAACACACCATCTTAAGTGATTTAATCAACTAATTATGCACAAGTCTTGGGTGGAATAGTAGTTACATTACTGGTGACAAGTGCCAAATCAATGTCATCCATCTTCTTTCTTCTTCCAATACCGGATGGAGCTAAAGGTGTTTCCTTTGGAACTCGCTATGGTGTCGGTACCCTGATAGTAACTTTCCTAACTGGTTTCTTCTTTGCTTCTACCTTAGTCTCTTCAATTTTCTTTCTTAATACCCTCTTGAATGCTAAGGGTGTGTCATCATCAGATCTAGAGTCTATGGCAATTGGCTCAATAAATATTTCAGGTTCTTTCATCTTCCTCCCTTTCTCCAGAACAACATCAATTAATGCTTTAACGTCTTGTGAAACCTTCTCAACAAATTTTGCTTGCCTTGCCTTGATGCTTCTCCCTCTTCTTCTGGTTAAACCCAGTTTCAACCTCTTTCTTTTTTTGTTTAGAAATACCAAAGGATTTTTCTGCCTCATCAATAGGTACTTAAATTAGCATTTGTGCATATGCATCTAGAATCTATGCATTAACTTCATAACCCATCTCTTCAATCCATATCTTCTGGGGCTTTAGAGATTCCATCAAAGTTTTATCTCTCTTAACCATGAATCTTATCTCGGTTCAGTATTTCTCAACAATGTGCTTTGGAACCCTTTCCCTATATTTCATAGCCTTTTGGAATGCCTTAAAGTAACCCCATACTTTTTCATCTCGCTGACTACCCAATGTAGCAATGGATTGTTTTAGTTACCTCCCTACCAGGATATCAAATTCCCATTGTCTCTTTCCAAAACCAAGAGTTTCATTGATGACAAACAACATTAAACAGACAATTAGGTTTCCATACCAGAATGTTCCTTTCTTCTCTCCCTTGATCTTCCCTAGGTTAATTAATAGTTCATCCAACATCCAATCACATAGATCTAACTTCTCATTTTCCCTCATCATCTTATGAGTTGCATAAATGTAGAAGCAAGAAATAGAATTCAGTCAGTTTGATTGAGTTACCTTGTAACTGATAATCATGCTTCTGAATTTGATATCTTTGTTGGTGATAGTGCTAACCCTCATTGATCACTTGTCCAATGTTGCGATGGTGATCTTGTTGACCCGATCATTAGAAACCTTCTTCTCTATACGTTGCCCAACCTACGGTAAACTGGTGATTGCCCTGATGGCCTCCTTCAAAATCTTATACGGTCTATCTAACCAGATAAATTCTCCATGCACTCTACTTAAAACATATCTAACAATCTCATCCTCAAATTTTGGAATATCCAGAATGTCGGTAAACCCTAGATCCTCAATGTGTTTGTACTCGGGCTTAATCTTTCTAGAATCTCCCATTAATTTTCTCATGTACATGCTCTTAATATCATTGGTTCCCAAATCCTTAATATGATAGTGAATGTAATCTTTGACATCTTCAACATACACAACTTCTTCTGGGACATGGGAAAAAGCACCAACCAAATCATCCAGGGTGGCTATATGTGGGCATCATTCAAAAGTCAGCCTAGGAAGGTCCTTGACCTCAACAATAGTAGGAATTGAAATAAACATAGGTACAAAGGATGATCCTACTTCAATGATGAAAGATAAATACATGTGAATAACTATCATTGAAACCCCAAAAGAACTGTTTCGATTACTGGTGAAATCGCTCAAGAAGATATCGATCGCACTAAATTGCCTTAGACTTGCTCTGAATTTCTTTGAATGTAAAGTGATCAAAAAT
The DNA here is from genome assembly GCF_030272615.1 of Cryptomeria japonica. Lineage (NCBI taxonomy): Eukaryota > Viridiplantae > Streptophyta > Pinopsida > Cupressales > Cupressaceae > Cryptomeria > Cryptomeria japonica. Next base: position 361,930,900 of record NC_081411.1, read on the forward strand.
AAAGTGAATTCAACCTTTTAACCTCCAAGAAAAACCCTAATCCGTCATTGATATGAATGACTTGCAATGAAAGATACCAGATCTCGATCAAACATCTCCATGTCGGATAAGCATCTCCAATGTCTAGAACATCTTCCAAAACCTCTTCTTGGGGCTTAAGCAGTATTGTCATGAATTTTTCCTACCCCTAAGGAATCTGCCTCAGTTACTAGATGAGCTTCCTACCGATACAGGAGCAACCTCCTATGTTGGTTGAGTAACCAGAGCATTTCCATCTACTGATTGATCATCTGACTTCTTGACCCATCTCTAGGTATGATCTTGCCAAATTTCATTAACCTTCTCTTTTCCTTTATCATTTGATCCATCATAGTTAACCAGTGGGTTTCTACTTCTACAGAACTTAGTTATGTGTCCAACCTCATTGCATGCATAGCACGTAACATTTTTCCTTTGAATTGCTTTGCTAAAACTGGTATAATTGCTCGACCTGCACTAGTTAGCCATATGTCCAAATTTTCCACATGCATAACATTTAACATTAATTCTGTAATCTTCTATCTTATTACCATACTTATTGCATTTAGAACATTTACCAAGAAAAGAATTATAGTTCTGATTTGCTCTATTTCTACATTGCCTAGCCATGTGACCAAATTTATTACAAACAAAGCATCTACCATTAAATTTATAAGCATTAAGCTACCTTACCAGTTCCTTCTAGTTTTGATCTTCATTAGCAGTACCAGAGCATTGACCTTGTTCAAATCCAAGTCCATCAGAATCTCCATTCTACCTTTGTCTCCTCAATAACTCATCAAGTTGTGCTGAACTAATCTCGAATTTCTCTTTATACCCACTTGCAATAGTTAGATCATCTCTCAAAATTATCATTTGACTCTCAAGTTCTTGTTCTTTACTCTAGGATTGTATTAAATCAGTTCTCAACATATCATTCTCATGAACCAACCGAGTGCATTCTTCAAATTTATCTTTCAGAGATACAACAAGATTTTCTTCCTTCTTCTTCCAGTCTTAAATATCCTTTGACATCCTCATATTTATAGCTTGCATTTTATTCCTCATGACCATTTTCTCCCGACTCAGCTTCAGACATCTTTCATTAAGGGTATCTTTCTCTTCATTGTCCTGATTTTGCAAAAGTTCCTTCCTCCTAGCTTGAACAGATGACAACCTCTCTTGTAGGATAAGACTGAATTCCTAAGAAGAATTCAATTCATCTTGTAACTTCAAGTTCTTCATCCTTTTAGTATCATAATCTTCAAGTGCTACCTCAAGTTGCTTCTCCAAAATCATATTCATGGATTCTAGATTCAGGATCTTCCTCAAGTTGTTACACTTCTTCCGAGGCACAAGGCTCTGATACCAATTGTTGGAATCCAAGAACACTAAGAGGGGGGGGGCTGAATCAATGTTCTATCAGAATGATAAATTTTAACTTTTTTAAACCATGCATTCACCAACTAGTATACTAGTACATTTAAGATTGAAAGAAGTAAAGCAACCAATAAGACAATCACACAAATGAATACCATAACACAAAGAATTATACGTGGAAAACCTCAAAGAGAAAAAACCACAATGGGATTTGTGACCCACAATATCAATCCACTGGCCATATGAAAAGATATTACAAAATATAGGGGCTTGCACTTGCAGGAAGGCTTACAGCCTAGAGCACACTGCTCAATCACAAAAAGGACTCTCATTGACTACATACAAATCTAGACTACAATCCGGAGAAATGAATGAACTATAGAGATAACATCTCTTATGCCTGAATACAGTTCCAAATAAGCTATGTCTATTTTGGTTTGAAACCCTAAACCCTTACCGAAATACCCTCTTACATAAATGTCCTCACATACATGATCTATCTCTCACATATCTCGCATTACATTCCATACCTTATACATATTTCATATCTCACAAAAATGATCTAATCAACTAACCTATATATCCTTACAATCCATCATGCCTTATGTCAGCTTAGAAACATAATTACAAAATGAATATACATGCCAGCTAAATAACATATATACATAAATATCAAAATCAATTGTTGATGTTAGATCTCCCAAAATGATGTCGGCCTCCAATATCAATAACCTAATCAAGTCATGTTGGCCCACAATATTGGTACCCAAATAATTCCTTGCAACCAGTGAAGATACATGTCAGTGCCTGTATCGGTGCCAATGAAGTGTCTACCACTAATCAACTAGACCAAAATATGAAAGCTGGAACATGTTGCTAATTTGCCATCAATGACAACATATTGAAACCAACCAATTTGAGTGTCAATTGCCAACATAATTATATTGACTATCTGTAGTTTTGTTTTCCCTTATCATGTGTAGGAAATGGCTCCTTAAACATCTCATGTTCTTCATTGGAGGTGTGATCATCAACTTCTATGTCGCCTCTATCAATTAGGTCTTGTATGATATTCTTCAATCTGTGACAATTGATAGTGAGATGTCCTTTGATCTTGTGATAATCATAATATTCATCATCATTCCACCAATTTGGTTTTACTTTTGGCTCATATGATGGATTATCTAGTAATGTTATGAGCTTATTTGTGACTAACTTTTTGAATGTTGTTTCAATCTGTTCTCCCAATGGAGTGTACTTTCTTCAGGGTTTTGATTTCCTTTGATTGTTCACTTGATCATTCGTATTGGATGATCTTACACCAGGAAAAGTTATCTTATGTTTTACAATATTTGCATCTACTACCCCGTCATTAATTGTATTCTTATTCTTGCTCTAAAAGAAGGGTTTGTCTTTCTCATTTGATTCCTCTTTGTTCTATTTGAATATCTTGATGACACCTTGTTCAATAAGGACTTTCTCAGTCACCATTTCTTTCTCAATGACCTCTTTGAAGGTAGACAAACAAGCTTTTCTTAGCTCATATCTAATGTCCTTATTAACATTTTGAGTGAACATTTCTACCATTTTTTTTTGTGGAATATCAAAAGAGCTTCGACTAGCAAGACCTTTCCATAATTGTAAAAATGAAGCAAAATATTCCCCATTTTTCTGCTTAGTATTGCACAAGGTAGCTACTGACACATATGTTTCAATGTTGTATGGAAGCCTCTGTTAAATGACTCCATGACTTAATTCTAGGTGGAAGTTGGGAGAACCATTCCATTATTTGTTCACCTAAGCTTTGTGGAAATAATCTCATCAAGTATGTTTCTTCTCCTACTACCTCAATGCACGTTGTGAAAAATTGTCTTATGTGTGACTTAGGATCCCCTTTGCCTTTATATTTATCAAACTTTGGTAAAAAATGTGGAGTGAATGGAGGCATAGGAATACTTCTATCAAATGGATAAGGGCATACATATTTCATTGTGTATTGTTGCTTTGGTGTATTCATGTCTGCCATTTGCTTTGTAAATCCTTAATCTATTGTTTCAAGTCATTCTTGGCTGGTATCTTTTCTCTTTGAGCTAGTCCCATGCCTGAGCTATTGGGTGGAGGAGGAGGGGTATAATACATATATGGATGGTATCGATCATAGATGTGTTCATATGGAGGATGGACATAGTTATATCTTGGATATAGACCACTTGGTATGGTATTGTAATGAGGAGCACTAGGTCTAGGTCGATACATGTCAAGACCATGAGGATAGGAGGTATCATAAGAGTGATCTTGGATATTGCCCACAAATCTGGCATGGGGTCTCCTTTTGTCATGATTTTGAATGTTCACTTGAGTGTAAATGTATGCATTGGTATGATCTTGGGTATCATCATGGTCATGCATAATGGTAGTTCTTCTCCATGGGAAAGGATGACCGCGGGGTTTTTCATGAGAGAATCTATCATAACTGACATGAGAATGAGTGTATGTGTTTGAAATCTCAGGTTTTTGAAATACGAAGGAAGGTGACTCAAGCGTGAGGCAATTTTTCCTATTACCACCATTATTAGCCCTCCTTTGTCTTATGTTTACTTGATTTATTTGATTTGTATCATCCTCCAAAATTTTAAAAATATCAAAATCGTGGGATAATCTTGTTCCACTTTGTGCCATAACTTATAGGAAATATTGTCTATCCCTCTTCATGACTTCTTAAACTAATTTATTAAAATGGGGATCCATGATAGTTTCCTCAACTTCCATAGAATCCACAGATACATTGTTATTGTCATTATAATTTCCATTGTTGTTCTCATTGTTGTCATTGTCATGGTCTGGTATATTACTGCAATTGTCAAATGCATTGTAAAATTTGTCTCCATTAAACTCATAAGTACTCATGTTTAAAGATATTAAAGCTTCTTCAACTTCCCTTATAGACCTTTGTGAATTGGTTTCTACCGTAGACTAAAGTCTTGACCAAACTAAAAAGGGATAAGATGAAGATGCAAAGACTATGGAAGACCAAGAGGTGTATGAAATGTAGATGAATCTAGGGTAAACTTGCAATATCCAAGAGTGTAAGATCAAAGTATGTATGTTTGAGAGTAAGGTGTGGCTTCCAAAGAGATGATAGATCTCTTGATGAGGTAAGTTGACCTTAACTCAAGAAGACCAAATGAGACTCTAAGATTATAGATCTTGATATGCGAGTCACCTAGTGTTGTGTTGTAGTATGTCTGCAAAGTTTGATGAGGATAAGCAAAGTAACCTTTTGACTCAAATTTGGAAAATATGTATAAGGGAAATGAAAGTGAAAAAAAATGGTTGAGTATGTGTGACCAAGATAGGTTGACTAAAAATTGAAGCCTTATAGGAAGCAGCCTTAGAAGCTCTTTAGATCTAAAAACTTAAGTCCCTTTTTGTTCTCAAGTGTTTGCTATAATTTCCCAAATATAAACACAGATGCAGCTTTAACCAATCCAAGCATGAATTATGATCACATACGCAATTTTAATCAACACAGATGCAGTTTTTTTTATGATAATGACAATTTTAGCTCAAAAATCAAAGACGCAATTCTACTTTGCATAGACGTGATTTCTCAACACATGCGTGATTTTAATAGATAGAGATGTTGTTTTCTGAAAATGTGGCAGTTCTTCCTGATAGCTTGTTGTAGGACACAGACACAATTTTTGTACTGCACAGATGCAATTTCTTAACACAGACATGATTTTAATAGTCACAAACATTGTTTCTGATATTTTGTGCAATTCTACCTGATTGTGAAGTTGTTGATGTTAGATAGTTCAAATTACAGGAAGACAACTAAGAGGGGGGTGAATGAGTTGTCACCATTTTACCAGAACCTTAATCAATTAAAACTTTAATACCGGAACCCAAAAGTTCAATACCAGAATGTGTAAACCAAAGACCAAAATAATAGATAAACCAATTAAGCATAAACAATAATCAGAGAATAAATACCATCCACATGAGCCCAAGATTTGTACGTGGAAAACTCGGTAAGGGGAAAAACCATAGTGGGAAGCCTACCCATAGTCAAATAATACTTTTTGTAGTAGCTATGTGAATTACAATTGAGGAGCGTGCACTTGCAGGAAGGCCAACAACCTAGAGCACACTGCTCATCATAAAGGAGAAATGAATGAACTGCAAAGATAGCATCTTCTATGCCTGAATACAATTCTGATTAAGATCAATACCGAAGGACTAAATCCTCTTACATAAACCCAACTTGATCACCAATGATCGAGCAACTCCTCTTCCTGAATGATTATTACATTATTCACTCATTACATATCCATATCCCATCCTATATGATCTATAATGAGATCTTACATCATATATCTACAAACCCTCGACCATAAACAATAAGGTTGGCCACTAGACAATAAAAAAAATTACATAATTACAAAACATGTCGGCCTTAGACCAAACAAATAATATCCAACCCATAAGTTATCCTAGAAACCCATCAAGAGGTCCAATCCACACGTTACATTAAGTCGGTCCATAAGCTAGATAATACTGGGACCCAATATAGGTCCATACACACCAAAGAAATGATCCCAATCAAATAAGTCTCTAACACAATCACAATCAACATCCTAAATCTCCACTAGAAGCCGCACCAACACCACTTATGCATATCATCAAAGATCTTCAACAAAGCTCTATTGGTGAAACCCTCACCGGAACAACAAACCAAGCTTACTAGCAAGAAGGATAGCATCCGATCACCAAATCCAAAACCAACTAACTGAATGTGAATCTAAGTAGCATGTGAATAAGCCAATTTCATAACCCAAACATATCGAAGCATACTAGAGTATCATGATCCAATCCAACCAGAAACCAAACAACCTACTGGGACCAGAAGGAAACTAGTAGAGTAGCCAAAACAAATAGTGTTGACATCAATGACAAAACATCAATGCAACACATAATCAATTCCTCCAAATGGCTAACAATCTCCCCCTTTGGCATTAATGGCAACACTAGATGTGCAAAACATCCAAGTGCGAAGAAATGCCAAATAAGTCTCCCCCAATGGAAGACAACCAACAATCTCCCACAAAAAGATATAGCAATGAAGTTCTCAAACAAAGATGAAACTCCCCCTATGAATGATATATCTGTAAAGCTCTATTTTTCACATATATCTCTCCCCCTTTAACATCAATTCCACAAATCTGACCAAAATATCAAAGAAAAAACAAAAACCAATGAAACACAAGGCTAACTACTCCCCTGAGTAGTAGCATCACCACATCAATGCCAGACTGAATAACATCTCTGATAATGCATACCAGACTTATGCCAAATAACATCAATCATTTCTCTGTCGGAGGGGTAAAAACCCCTAACCTGTCTCTCAGGTACTCAAATGATGGTTTAGGCAAAGGTTTAGTAAAAATATCTACAATCTTCTCTTTAGTGTTCACATAAACCAGTCTAACTTCATTTTCTTCCACCTTCTTCAAAAAGTTATACTAGATAGATATGTGCTTTGTCTTAGAGTGAAATACTAGATTGTTTGATATGTCTATAGCAGCAAAGTTATCATAGTAAATAACTAATCATCCAATGCAATGCACTTTGATATCCTTCAACATTTGCTTCATCCATAGAACTTGTGTACAGTTAGTAGCAACAGCAGCATACTCAACTTTAGCAAGAGATAAAGAAGTACATGATTGTTTCTTGCTGACCAATGAAACCAACTTCTTTCCAAGAAAGAAAGCTCCATCGGAAGTAATTTTTCAATCATCAACATCACCAGCCCAATCTGTATCTGTATATGCACATAAAGTAAAGTCATTATCCTTAGGTTACCACAAACCATATTAAGATGTACCTTGCAAGTATCTAAACAAAAAATTCACCTCACTCTCATGATTTTCTCTAGGATCACTTTGATATCTAGATGCAATACAAATAGTATTCATTATGTCAGGCCTAGTCTGAGTCAAATATAGTAGACCTCCAATCATAGACTTGTATCTTGTAGGATTTACTAGTGCAGATTCATCTTTCCTTGTCAATTTATCACTTGTAACCATAGGAGTACTTACTGGTTTAGAATCTTCCATACCAAATTTCTTTAACAATTCCCTAGCATACTTAGTTTGATAGATGAAAATACCTTTATTAGTCTGAGTAATCTGCAAACCTAAGAAAAATTTCATTTCCCCAATCATAGACATTTCAAATTCTTTCTCCATATTCTTAGAAAATTCCATGCACAACTTATCTTCACCTCCAAAAATGATGTCATCAACAAAAACTTCAATAATCAATATATTATCATCAATGACTTTATAATATAGATTACTGTCAGCATTACCTTTAGTGAAACCAAGCTTCAAAAGATATTTATCTAACCTTGCACACTAAGCTCTAGGTGCCTGCTTCAATCCATATAAAGCTTTCCTTAACCTGCAAACCATGTTTTTATCATCTCAAAGTGAAAAACCATTAGGTTTCTCAATATAAACTTCCTCATCAAGATCCCCATTAAAAAATGCACACTTGGCATCCATCTAATAAACCTTGTAGTTCTTATATGCAGCATAGGCAAGAAATAATCTTACAACTTCAATCCTAGCTATAGGTGCAAAAGTTTCACCATAATCAATTCCTTCCTTCTAAGAATATCCTTTACAAACCAATATAGCTTTATTTCTTACATCTTGTCCATCTTCATTTAGCTTATTCCTAAAAACACATTTAGTTCCAATAACATTCTAATTTTTAGGTCGGGGAACTAAAGTCCATGTGTTATTCTTTTCAATCTGATCTAGTTCTTCTTCCATAGATTTCATCCAACATTCATCTTTACATGATTCAATTACTAATACTGGTTCAACTTAGAAATTAAACATACCTCATTAGATGCCAATCTCCTTCTTGTCATCACTCCATTGTTCTTATCCCTAATGATCTGATCTTCTAAATGATTCAATCTCACATACCTAGGAGTCTTCTAACTCTTTGTTCCTCTTCCCGGTTCTTCAGTTACTGTTGAATTTTTTGATACTGCTGGAGTAATATTGGAATCCAAGAACATTGAGAGGGGGGGTGAATCAGTGTTCTACCAGAATGATCAAATTTAACTTTATCAAAACATGCATTCACCAACTAGTATACTGGTACATGTTAGCATTACAATGGAAAGGAGATTGTTAGCATTCCAAGAGGATATTGAGAAGGTTGTTGGAGATCATTGATATAACTGAAGAAGGATGATTTCTATCTTAATAATATTATTTTATCATTGATGTCAAGCAATTGATTTTCTAATTCAATATGATGTTGCCATATCTTGAGAAGAATGTTTTGATAAGTATTAAGAGGTCGGTAAGTGACACAGAAAGAATGTGACAAAGAAGGGGAATAATAAGTTATTCAATGGGCAACTATTATTGAGTTAGACAATGATGAGATCATGTTGTTTTGATTGTTTTGATATCCTACATATGTTGTTGATTACAAGTTTAATACTGTACTATGTCATTGAGCTATGAACCTAGTCGGTAAACCCTAAGAACCTAGTTGGTAAACCCTAAGGTTATCGCTATCAGTTAAAGAAGGCACAATATAAATCGAGTAAAGTTTAGTATTTACCGAGTAACAACTGAGTTATAATAGATCACATTGGATGGATAAAAGCATTATTTAATGAAGGATGTTGATGAGCTCGAGAAGAATAAATGATTGGTATACAGCGCATGAAGTCTGTTGAGGATCAACAACATGAAAATCAAGAGGAAGATCTACAAAATAGATTGAACCACAATAACCTAGCACAAGTTCCAAGGAAGGAATGCAAGTTCCAAGGTGAGGTAAAATGTTTTCATATCAAAGGATACAATGAAACTAGTCAAGTTTGAAGATCTGATGGTTAAGATTGATCATGGGAAATGTGATCAAGGAGATTCAGCGGTTGGGAACTATTTATAAATAAGAATTGTTGATGAATAATGTATGCGGGAAAATGTATGCACAATGATGCTAAAGTAATATTTACCAAGCACAGAAGCTTGAAGATCTGATTGAAGAATAGATTGAGAAGCCCAGCAAGCCCAACAAGGGACAATATAAGTCATATGACAAGATTGTTTTGAGCAAATAGAATCTGCTTTAGCATTTTAGATGTGAAGTTACAGATATATTTTATTACTATTGTTTATTTTGTAAGTGACAAAAATCTCTTAACAGAGTGGACTTAACAATCTTATTTGTAAACCCTCTAGCAAGGTAACATTCTAAATGAGTGTTTGAAATCCTTTGACAAGGTCACTTCTAACAAAGTGCAAGACTCTAACAAGTCTGGGGGAGATCCCTTAACTGTGTCACATCTAGCAATGTGTTTGTAATCTGTAACTGGATTAGCTTTTAACTGATCATACTCTAGAAGGGTATATTTCTTAGTGGGTCCGAAATCCCATAGTGGTTTTTCCCTATTTGGGTTTCCATGTTAAATTTGGTGTTAAATGTGCTTTGGATGTTTGGTGTTTATCTGTGTGAATGATTTATAGTTATTGTTGCATATTAGTAAAGGCTACCGAGGTTGAATCTGATAAATATATTAAACAGTGAGTTTGTATGATTCACCCCCCCCCCCCTCTCATCTTAATCAACAATTGGTATCAGAGCTCTGGACTCTAGAAGAAAAGTTTAAAGGTACTTGAGGCAAAGATCCAAAGATGTACAAAAGAGATGCACCAAAGCTGAACAAGTCAAGTTTCTCCACATGGCAGAAAAGGATGAAGCTCCACTTATTAGGAATTGGAGAATATGCAACATATTATCTGGAGAATGATTACATTGCACCTATCACCTACCCAATGATAATGGAAGAGATAAAGGCAAAGCAAGAACATATTCAAGAAATGATTGAAAGGACATCAGCATTAACTGACTCGGAGTTTAATGACCTAGAAGGTTGCAATGATACCAAAGCGATGTGGACCAAGCTCATATCTCTATATGGTGGTGATGAACATGTTTAGAGAGAAAAAGTAGATAGTCTACGAGGTAAAATTGAATCCATGAGAATGAATGAAGGTGAGAACATAACCCAATACAATACAATATTAAAGGAGACTACCAATCAAATCAAAGGAGCATGAGGAACTATTGAAGAAAAGGATGTAACAAGTAAGTTACTTAGAACACTTCTACCTGCTTATGCCATTCAAGTCTTTGCAATCAATGAACTAAGGTTTGTACCAAATATGCCAATTTCTTTGGATGCTACTATCGGTAAGCTACATGCATTTGAGTTAAGTAATTTTGATAACAGTGGGTCTTCAATAAATAAAGTTGAATCTACATTCAGTTCATTTCATATTGGTGAATCTGATGATTACAATGATAGAATGTATAAGTATACTGAAGGAAATCATAGTGGATCAAGTGAAAGATTTCGCAAAAATATGGAAGAGGTACACAAACTATATGAAGAAATCAGAAAGCAAGAAGAGTTTGAAGCACTATTAGCCAGAAGGTTACCGAGAGGCAAAGGTAAGTACAAAGCAAAGTTACCTTTAAAGTGTTTTAACTGTGATAGAATAGGACATATGGCCTCTAACTGTCCTGACAGGGAATCTAGTGAAAAGAGAGACTATTGAGATGATAGACAGAAAGACAACCAATACAAAGGACACCGAGACTTCAGAAGGAGAGATAGAAAGACATGCCTAATAGTTGATGAGGAATCCAACGATGATAAATCTGATAAGACTAAGATAGAGGAAGTTGTTTATGTGGCTATCAAAGATGAATCAGATGAAGAAAGGTATGAGGAAAAAGCCCTAATATCTCATATAAATAAAAGTGATTCTTGGATCATAGATAGTGGATGCTCACATCACATGATAGGTGATAAACACAATTTTTTTAAATTAGAAGATTATGATGGAGGTTATGTAAGATTCTGTAATGATGCTCCATGTCTAGTGAAAGGTAAAGGATCCATAACACTTCTTCATAATGCTAAATGTGATGATGTATACTGGGTTGAAGGTCTGAAATACAATTTGTTGAGTGTAGCATAGTTAAACAATACAGGATATCAAATAGAATTTTAGAAGGGATGTGTCAAAGTTCATGACAAACATGGAAAGCTAGTTGCTATTGGGACACAAACAAAAGGTAATACATTTCATCTTGATTCAACTAGGAACAATTGTCTATATGCTAAAATAGAAGATACCTGGTTATGACATAAAAGGTTTTGTCATGTAAATTTTGATAACCTGATCAAAATAAGAAAGAAGCACCGAGTAAGAGGACTACCGAGCTTGGAAAAACCTAAGAATGCAATATGTTGAGGATTTTAGATGGGTAAGATGACAAGGTCAAGCTTTACAAGTAAGTCCTACACTTCTAAAGGAATTTTAGATCTTGTATACACTGATCTTTGTGGTGCTATGAAAGTTCAAAGTTATTATGGAGATAGATACTTCATATTATTTGTGGATGATTACTCAAGAATGATGTCACTTATGTTTTTAAAAGAGAAATCAAAAGCCTTTCAAAAGTTCAAATGGTATAAGGCTAGAGTTGAAAAAGAAACAGGAAGACAGCTGAAATGTCTAAGATCTGAAAGAGAAGGAGAATTCATCTCTGATGAATTTAACCTATTTTGCAATGATCATGGTATAAAGAGACAAGTGTCTGCACTGAGAACACCTCAACAAAATGGAATAGCTGAAAGAAGAAATAGATCAATTGTAGATTATGCCAGAACCTTGATGATAGAAAAGAGGGTACCTCAAACTGTGTAGGGGAAAAAGCAAGACTAGGCTAACATGTCCTAATTCTAAATTTTGACACACATTGCGGAATACAAAAGAGCCTAGAGGTATCACACAATTGGCTACTTCTTTTTGTGAAAGAGAGAGCCATGGGCTACCTATTAGGGTTTATATTCCTTTGTTGTAATTGAAAGATAAAATGATGCAAGTATGAACTAATAACAGAATTGCAAAATTGAAGTTAAACAATAGAAAGCTGTAAACACAAGGACAAGACAAGAATGCAGATGCGTACCCAGAGTTAAAATCTAAGTGAAAATGTTCGGGACGGGGGTGCAAGCGCCACTGTCCTAATACTGCCCCTGAAACTGCTCCTAAAACTGTTGTTCTGCAACCTGAAAAGCTGTCTGAAACTTGTTGTCTGACAGAAGGACCAGGGCACCCAACACCCCTGTCCTAGCAGGACCAGGGCACCCCACGCCCCTGTCCTGGTCTTTTGCTCTGAAATTTGGTGTGTTGTTCTGTCTTGGTCCACTTCCATCGGATCTGCAACTTGCGGCGTCGTCCGAATCCTGAAACCTGCACTTATATCTGAAAAGGTATGGTGGGCGGCTATATAGGGTTTTGCCTTAGTCAAACCCCTACTTTGGTGATTTGCCACCTCCATGAATAGCCAATTTGTATTGTAAAAGTAGTGTGTGTGCAGACCTTGTGTGTGTGCAAGATCCTAAAATGAAAATAAGCAAACTAGAGCAACCTAGAAAATAAACCCTAATTGCTTGTACATGATAATGTAAATGCTCCAAATCAAGATGCAAAGTGATCTAAAGCATGAATACAAATGATATGATGAAGCTTATGCAAAGACATGAAAACAACATGAAATCATACCCAACCCCAAGGGAGGGGTACAAGCCAATCTTTAGTTGGTGATCCCTTATTGTTCTTCAATGCCTTCAAAGCCCTAAATGGATGAATGAAATTGATAGATGCTTGATGGATGGATGTTGAATGTTGTTGAAGTCTTCAAAGATCTGCTCTTTCGCTGCATAGAAGGTCCTTGAAACCAAAAATCTGGATGCTTTCAAATGAAGAAAGGGAGCTCTTATATATGAAACCCTAGGTCTTAATTTCAACTTTTGGTCGACCTAGAGATTGAATCTCCTGCCAATTTCTTGGGGTTAAGCTTTATTTTATGATTAGATTGCGCTCCTAAAATTTCAAGAAAAATGTCCGAGACTGTGTGCACTCCGAGCGCCATGGTCCTGACAACTTTTCACCAAATTTTCAGGGCCATCAGATATGATGAGTTTAGAGAGAATCCCGAAGTTACAGGTGATTTTGAGATGTTTTGACCCTCGAAATCAAGCCCCCAAGTTCAAAATAGGACCTAATTAGGGTTTTTGATTAAATGATGTATTAGAGGAATAAAATGAAAGGGGCACACTTTAATGAAAAGGGCCCAACTTTATGATATGGGAGATGATAAAATAGAACCCTAGACCTAATTAATTTAATTAATCAAGTGCTAAAGGGGAAATGCAATGCAAAATGCAAAATGCACCAAGGCGGGTGCTAAACTAGGTGTGAAATTGTACCACCGTAGCAAGTGCATACAATTTACAATGCTACACAAACATTTTGGAGAGAAGCAATCAGCACAACAGTTTACACCCTGAATCGAGTACAACTGAAGAAAGGAACTTTGAAGACACCATATGAAATCTGGTATGACAAGAAACCCAATGTAAGATATTTTAAAATATTTGGGAGTAGATGTTATGTTCACAAAGATGACAGAAATGGAAAGTTTGTGTAGCTAGGAAATTGGAAATCATCAAAGAAAATCAATATTAGTCATAGCTCAATCACAAAAGCACAAATGCAATGATCAATCCTAATTACATCCAATAGAGACATGAAAGCTAAACATTCAAGATTAAAAACTAAGCAAACCAAATTCAGATCTGAATATCTCCTTCATGTGGCTCTATTGTCCTTCTTTCTTCTTCAAATAGCTTTGTTTGTGGATCTCACCTACAAGTGCATACACATGAGATGAAAGCAAGTAGACAAGATAGTAGCGCAGGAATACTCGAAGCATGATTGATTCGACAAAGTGATTAGTTGGGATTGGAGAAAATCATCCAATTTACAGACAAATTGGAGAAAAGATCAAATTAGCATGAAGAGATTCAAATGGAAATTGCAAATCAAAAATGTCAATTATGACAAATTATGACAAATTTGCACTTTCTATGCAAAATTGATTGATTGATAATTCATGACAAAAATTATGACAACTTTCTATGTCAAAATTGATTGATTGTCAATTATGACAAATTATGACAAATTGAAATGTCATTCCCATGAAATTAGGAGAAAAATAGGAGGAAATTGAATTAGAAATTAGGAAAATTAGAAATTTGGAAATTAGGAATTTAGTGAATTAATTAATAATTTTTCATTTATTAATCAATTCACAAAAAGGGAATTTAGAAATTGATGAAAAATTAGGTAAATCAATTAACAATTTGTCATTTATTAATTAATTCACAAAAAGAGGAATAATTAGTTAGCCAATTAAATTAAACATTTAATTGTGACACGAAGACCTAGGATAAATAAATAAATTATTTAACCTAGAGGGAGAAATGACAAACAGGGTTAAATGAATAAAATCATGAAACCCTAAAAGATGAATTAGAAATGCAAGGATGACAATTAGGTCTTGACAAAAGATAATTGATATTGATTCGATTTGATCATGATTCTGACTTGATAAAAGACAAATGCTGACAAATGATTTGATTAATAAATGCGCCAATTGACGAGGAACAATGACTAATTGATCCAAATTGACACAATTGAGAAAGACGACGATCGATGACAAATCGATCGCAAAATGACAAAATTGACAAGAAGACAAGGATTGATGACAAAATAGATCACAAGACGACAAGACTGATGACAAATTGATCAAAAGACAAGAATCGATGACAAATCGATCGCATGATGACAAGATTGATAAGAGGACAAAACCCTAATTAGGATTGATGATGTCCAAAATGATGACAAATGAATACGCACATAGATGCGACAGGATAAGATTGACCAAAATCATGACTGATATTGTTATCGACAAGACCAAATTCGAAAGAGAGATAAATGAAGAATGTAGAAGAAAGACTTGATGCTCGTAAATGATAAAGACCAAGTGTGAATCATAGGAGAAATGTTAATGCGATGCAAAAACCCTAAAATAAGGCAATGCGCAAATGTTAAAGTATGATTCTGCAATCATTGACCATTTTTAGGTGTCTACATTTTGCCCCTCTTTGAGACAATGCGATTTTAAGCGTTGTTTCAAAGAACAATAATGAAAATTCCCTAGACAATGACAATGACATATGCATGCCCCCTCGAGGAATTGGCCAGAAACCTGCAAAAAAGAGGCCAATTGATTGATAATAATGATAGAACACGATAGGAGCAAACGGACTAACAATCAGAGATTGGATGCATGAAGGACAAGCAATGAAAGATGCAAAAAACCATGACCAACATAAGATGGAGAGGGTGCACATCCATCTATGCACTAACAAAGATCTATAAATGAGACAAACAGACTGAAAATTGATCATTTGCACTAGCTAAAGAGGAGGATTTGTTGCTTTGGAAAAGGACACTTGCAGAGAGATGGTGAACATTCCAATGGCAGATCACCTTGGGGAATGTGTATGCACATATAGATGACTGGACGACATGGGAGCAGTGATATGTATCTCAAAAACCCATATTTTCAATTTGATGAATTTGACTTGCTTGCGGGACATTGCGGTGCCCACCGAAAATGCAAAAAGTGACTTCTGTGCTTGTGTAGGGTGAATCCTGTGCTTGTGTAGGGTCTTCTATGCTTGTGTAAGGGTACATAGGTGTAGGTTATGTTACACAGGCATAGGAATGAGAACACAGGCACAATTGTGCATTGGCAACCCTAATTTGGTCAAAATTGGCATGCAAATGATCCCGAAAAGGGGGATAAGAATAGGATAGGTCAAAATAGAGGAAAAAAACCCTGATTTGGACATGAAATGAGGAAATGTAACCCATAGGAGAAAACCCTAAAATTGACAAAATATGCCCCAATTGTGATGCAGAGTCGACAGTATCCATTGATCACGCGGGAGAACCGACCAGATTGCTTCATGTTACGACATAGACTCAGGAGCATAGACAGAGATACATTAGCAGGACTTGGGATATACTATATCACATTCATGCCCAAGATTAGGGAAAACACAGGACTTCTTACCGCATTGGCAGAGTGATGGCATTCAGAGACTTCCTCATTCCATCTGGCGACTAGAGAGGCGACTGTGACACTAGAGGATGTATGGCGTATCCTCCGCATTCCGATTCATGGAAAGATGGTAGAGTATGACCCAGTGATAGGGAGAGATGCGTTGTGCAGATTATTTGAGTGCGACGTAGATGATCTTCATATCATAGAGAGGGAGATCAGCTGGGAGACCATGGCATCCGAGTATGATCGACGATACGTGGTGATAGTAGTAGTTATAGCATGCCTACTAGCAAGGGATAGACAAGGACATGGATTCCCTATTGGATAGGGAAGAGTGCTAGAGCGGATGGTGATAGAGGGTACGGTGTACACATGGGGACCATGTGTACTAGCTATGCTATATTTTTAGTTGCATCAGAGAGCATATCAGGGAGTGCAGACTTTGAGCTGTGGAGTCACATTGTTATAGGTATGGGCATTTGAGCACATAGCCATATGTCAACCGATTGCAGAGAGACAGGTATTACCACATCGACCATATGTGTACTGCTATGGGGGAGCATTGAAATAGGGTCCATTTAGATACATATTGTATTGGTGACATGAGCTAGACAGACTGAGAGAGTTCACATGGAGGCCATATCGTGATTGCCCTGGATGGTCAGATGATAGTGATGAGCTACCGTATTGTAGATAGGAGAGGTACCTGATTGGGTGACCAGTGAATCGCCAGAGAGTGATTGAGATGTACCTTCCAGAGAGATTTAGACGATAGTGTGGAGAGAGGCAGGATGTACCTAGGAGGACTGCACACTTTGCCCGATCTCATAGAGAGACGAGTCAGTGGGGGAGTATGATTCAGCCACACATAGCATATGCTGACTTCACCTAGCTACAACAGAGACAGTGGGATTGGAGATCAGATGTGGAGGATGTTGGGATGATAGAGGAGTATGAGAGATGGTTTGCACGATAGCGACCAGTGCCATTGATAGATCCTGATATTCCAGTACCGAGGAGACAGGAGGACTTACCACTCACAGGAGAGGAGGAGGGAGATGATGAGGGTGAGGAGGATGAGGATGGTGATGAGGATGAGGGGGATGATGAGGATGGAGATGAGGATGGGGATGACGAGGATGAGCTAGATTCAGGTGAGCATGAGGCACTGCAAGATATACCATAGAGCCAGAGACAGCTAGGATAGAGGAGATGGAGATGTGCAGGGCTACCATAGCGAGTCAGCATGATCATATTGCGACATTAGAGAGATAGAATGCCATCTTGAGGATAGAGAAGGATCAGTTCAGAGCAGAGATAGCCATACTTACAGCGGCTCGAGATACAATGATAGCCTAGGCACAGCGAGAAGAACAGAGAGTCACTGAGTATATTGGGTTGATTAGGGATGCCAGTGCACATGAGATGGCATAGATGTTGGTAGAGACCGGAGAGGAGATATACCATTGGAGGAAACTATATGAGAGTGCAGTTCCACCAGAGCAGAGAGCAACTTCATATCGGGCACGATCGAGGACAGAGAGCAGGGCATGCTCTTGGAGGTCATTGAGCAGCATGGGGGTGAGTGGATATATGAGACCACCATAGCCAGGACTAGGAGGGACATCATCCTTGAGACATGGCAGGGATGAGGAGGATAGAGGGAGCACCCAATGACAGAGGCATGTGCTCCTTAGGACAGAGACAGATGTAGTTTGACATTATGTAGTGTGATATTATATAGTCAGCCTGCAGGCCATACTTAGGACAAACAGTCCAATTTTGTACTCCGATATTATGTGGATATATGATATGATATGCATCAATATGATGGGATGCAATGTGTTATGACTGATAGGTATTTTCCATGTATGGATGACTTATGCACTGTTGATGTATTATTGTGGAGCATGTATGGATATATTTTTTATGTGTTTTTGATGCATTTATAATATGAAATGGATAAAATGCTTGATGTGATGCTTGATGTAATGCAAATGCACTAACCAAGTGGATGCAGGATGAAGCATATGTGTGCGGGGAAATCGGAGCACTAGACCAAATTGACTATCCAAACTAATAGAAGAAATGTTAGTAAGAAGAAAATGAGACAGAGGACAGTTAGAGACGAAGAAAAAATTGCTTTCAGTAATGCACTTTGTAGGTGAGAACCTTTATTTTAATGTAGAAAAATGGATGCGTAGCATCATGGCATGGAAGGCCAGAGCTGAAATGCAACCCTTTTTGCAAAAGATGGACACATCACAGACAAACAGCAATCACAACAAAAAAGAAAGGGACCATGAGCCATCCTAATCACTCTAAATCACTCAGTGACATCATCGAGCAACATAGGAACATGATCGAAGATAAATCAATAAATGATAAGACTCACTAATGCCAACAAGTCAAACAAACATCTTGATCTTCATTGTCAAAAGTTGAAAGTGTTGATAGGAAGATCATGCTGTCTGGTTTTAGGGAATGCGGTACCCCGTCTAAGATAGGACACAGTCTGGTTTCGAGTATACCACACCCTGTATAAGACCCATGATAGTGTGCCAAGGATGAATGATAGTGATGTTGATATTCGATTGATAAGACAATTGTGATCAGTTTGAATGTCTGGTTTTATTGAAAAAGTTCATCTGTTAATGCATGATTTTATTAAAGCACAATGTGTGATTGCGAGTCATTAAATGTATGCTCAGTGATCTGTCTTATGCCCGAAGGGGATATTTTTGTTTTGTTTTTCTTTTCGAGTTTTTACAAATTTTTTTTTGTGTTCATTTTTTCAAGACTTTATTTGACTTTTTCGGGATTTTTTCAGGACATTTTTTTTTATTTTTAGAGATTTTTTTAGGACATTATTTGATTTTTAAAGATTTTTTTAGGACATTGTTCGATTTTTAAAGATTTTTTCAAGACATTGTTTGATTTTTAAAGATTTTTTTCAGGACACTTTTCAATTTTTTTGAATTATTTCAGGACATTTTAGATGCAAAAGTTCCAATGATTGATCAGGACAAGGGGAACTCACCCAATGCACATCTAAAAGACATATATAGAGACTTGGACCGAAACATATGCACAAGAAATGGAGTATGCAAGACAATGATGTTGACCAATCACAAACTTGGAACAGAACATTGGGTCAAGACAAAGATAGACATGATAAATCGGTCGAGAGAAAGCATAGCTAGAGGTCATGACAGATGACAGAGCAATGATCTCATTACACATGGTGCCTGATTGCCAGGTTTTCACCATGGTACTTGCCCAAAGAGCCTGTTTACCAGGTTTTCACTAGAGGGTGAATCATTTTTCTTTTTTGTGCTCTTTTTCTCTTTTGCTTTTTTTTTTTTTACTTTTTTTTTATATTTTTTTTTTTTTGCTTTTTGATTTTTTTGTATTTTTTTTCTTTTTGATTTTTTTGTATTTTTTTGCTTTTTGATTTTTTTGTATTTTTTTCAGGATCATACTTGAAGAAGTGCTGATAGAAAATTATACCCAGTACTTGAGAAGGTGCATGCTGTTTATAGGATCAGACAAAGGTTCACCTTCTGGAGTGGCAAGCTGATATGCCTCCGAGCCATAGGCGGCAGTCACTATGAAAGGCCCAACCCAATTAGGTTCAAACTTACCTTTGATGATGTCAGTAGACTGTGCATTCTTAGGGTTTGCCTTTAAAACCAGATCTCCCACTTTGAAGTGTCACCCTTTGACCTTCTTATTATAAGAGCGACGGAGACGATTTTGATATGCTTGCAAATGTGTCAGGGTTGTCTGACATTTCTCATCTAACATCTCAAGTTGGTGCAACTGAGAGACTCTGTGTGTCTCATCATCAATCAAATGTTGCAAGGAAACATGCAAGGAAGGAATCTCCACTTCCAAGGGTAAAATGGCTTCTGCACCATACACCAAGGAATAAGGTGTTGCACTAGTAGGTGTGCGGATAGAAGTGCGATAAGCCCATAGTGCTGGATTCAACTGTACATGCCAATCTCGACCAGCGTCATTGACAAGCTTTTTCAGGATCTTGATAATGGTTTTATTTGATGCTTCGGCTTGACCATTACCCTGTGGATAGTATGGACTGGAGAAACAGTGTTGGATATGAAAATTTACACAGAGTTCCTTGACATCTTTATTCTTGAAGGGATGACCATTATCTATGACTATGGAAAGGGGAACCCCATACCGGCATATGATATAATTCAATAGGAATTTTGAAATTTGCACACCAGTGATATAGGTCATGGGGATAGCCTCGATCCATTTTGTAAAATACTCTGTGGCTGTAATGATAAACTTGTGTCCATTTGCAGATGTCGGGTGAATCTTGCCAATAAGATCCAATCCCCATTGAGAAAAGGGCCACGGAGATATGATAGAATGAAGCTCTTCGGCTGGTGCATGAATGCAGTTTCCATAGATCTGGCATTTGTAACACTTCTTAACAAAATCATGAACATCCTTTTCCAGAGCGGGCCAATAATACCCAGCATGAATCAACTTTTTGGCTAAGCTCAAACCATTGAAATGGCCCCCACATATACCATCATGAACCTTGTGTAAAGCCATTTGTGCTTCATCAGAATCCAAACACCTGAGGAGGGTATGGTCAAAGGAACGATAGTAAAGGGTGTCGGCGATGATTACATATTTGGCTATCTATCGGATGAAGGCTCGACGGTGGTTAGCAAAAAGGTTAGGTGGTAAGGTTTGGGATTTCAAATATTGATATACATCATTGTACCATGGGGAGTTGGGACCAACAAGAATGCACATCACATCTGTTGTCGGAATGTCAAAAGAAGGAACCAGCAACTATTCGACTAAAAATTCACATTTGTCCATATTGTAGGGCATATTCAACATGGAAGCAATCGTAGCCATCGCATCTGCCGACTTGTTTTGCATTCTTGGAACTTGACTGAAATGGATAGCCATGAATTTTGTCTTGAAGAAATCTATCATATTCTTATAGGGAATAAGTTTTTCATCTTTTGTTTCATAGTCATCATTCACTCGTCAGATGACTAATTGAGAATCTCCATAAACTTGCAAATGTGTGATATTCTAGTGGACCGCTACTCGGAGTCCTGTCACTAGTGCTTCATACTCTATAATGTTATTGGTACAATGAAAAGTTATTCTATAGGACTTGGGAATAGCATCACCTTGAGGGGTGACAAACAAGATGCCTGCTCCAGACCCAAACTTGGTATGGGATCCATCAAAGTATAACTTCCATTCATTAGAAGATGTGAGAGCAAAGACTGATTCATCTGGAAAATCAGTCAACATGGGATGATCATCATAAATAGGAGCCTCTACAAGTTGATCTTCTATGACTTGTCCTTTTATTGCCTTTCGCTCCATATACTCAATATCAAATTCACTGAGGATCATAACCCACTTTGCTAGGTGACCCGTCAAAGCTGCTCTGCTAAGCAAGTATTTCAAGGGATCAATTTTTGCAACTAGCAATGTTTGGTGATTTAACATATAGTGTCAGAGCTTCTATGTTGCAAATACTACTGCTAAGCATGCCCATTCAATAGTTGAATAATTTAGCTCATAGCCTACTAGTGTCTGGCTGATATAATAAATAGCTCGCTCTTTGCCATTCTCATCCTGCTGGGCCAAGAGAACTCCTAGTGTCGTTTCAGTTGCAAAAATATACAATATAAATGGCTTTCCTTCTATAGGAGGCATTAGAATAGGCGACGACAGCAAATAGTCTTTGAGAGCTTGAAAGGCTGATTGACATTGCTCAGTCCATTTAAAAGCGACACCTTTATCCAATAGATGCTGGAATGGATGACATTTGTTGGCCAACTGAGCTATAAACTAGCGAATTGACTAGAGCTTTCCTTGTAGACTGTGTAGTTGATGGAGATTAGAAGGAGGAGGCATATCCATTATTGCTTTAACCTTGGCAGGGTTGACTTCAATGCCTCTGTGAGAAACAATGTACCCTAGTAATTTGCCAGCTGTGACACCAAAGACACACTTCTTTGGATTGATTCTGAGCTTGTAGGTCTCCATTCGGTCAAAGATTGGGCCCAGGATGGCTAAATGACTATCTCTTGTGACAGATTTGCATAATAAGTCATCAACATAGTCCTCCATCAAAGTATGCATGAAATCATGAAAAATTGTCATCATCGCTCTTTGATATGTTGCGCCTGCATTTTTAAGACCAAAGGGCATCACATTCCAACAATAAGTACCCCAAGCACATATGAATGCAGTCTTATGTTGGTCTTCAGGAGCAATGCAAATTTGGTTATAGCCAGAGAAACCATCCATCAATGAGAGAATCTCATATCTAGCAGTCATGTCAACTATGATGTCGATATTTGGCAATGGAAAATCATCTTTAGGGCATACTTTATTGAGATCCCTAAAATCTGTATAGATTCTGATGCCCCTAGTTACTTTGCTAATTGGTACCAAATTTGAAATCCAGTCCGCATAATTGATGGGTCTGATAAAGCCCACATCCAGTAGTTTTTTAAGTTCTACCTTGACCAAAAGAGCCACCTGGGGATGCATCTTTCTAAATTTCTATTTGACAAGCTTGGCATCTGCTTTTAATGGAAAATGATGAAGGACTAATTCTAGATCAAGGCCAGGCATATTTGCATAGGACCATGCAAATCTGATCTTCTTCTCAAGAAAGAAATTGACAAAATCTATCTTTTCCTATTTTGATAGAGAAGCAGCAAAATGATTGACCTTAGGGTTGTCAGGAGTACCCAAATTGATTTCTTCGGTCATTTCCACGAGCAATGTTGATTTATCCTGACTTGATAGGGGTATGTCCACTCTTCCACCTTTGGGCACCTCAAAGAGGTTTTCACCCATAGGTACATCTTTTATTTTTACTTTTGCATGATTAGAGAGTGCCTTACAGTTTTCACTCAAAGATCTATTCTTTTGATTTTTTACTTTTTCTTTTCTTTTTTCATTTTGATGACTAGAAGATGGAGTTGACTCCCCAAAATATGTTGTGGAATCTAGGTCAATAGCAAATCCTGCCTTATGATCACCTTGTGGTATGCCTTCCCGTAGTCCAAGGAATTCTGCAATTGCTTCATCATTTTGAAAACAATCCAATGTGAATGGTTCTTGTTGGTCATGTTGGATAAGCTAGGGATAGACAAGGGGCATGTCATCATTGGTTTTAAGGAGAGAGAGGACTGAGATGGTAAAGATGTAAACATCTATGGTATCACTATCTGAACTACTTGTATCTAATCCAGAGCTTGGATCCCAGAATGACTCTATCCAAGCATTAGGACATGTTTTAGGAAGAGGGGTTATTTCATGTTTGTCTTCCATAGGCAAATTATCAGGGTCAAGGAAAATATTGTCAAGGGCATAGGAGCTAGAAGAAAAAGAACTCCACTCCCATTCATTGGAATCAGTTTCGGGTCAGGTATCCTCAGGTGTTATTTCATCATCAGAGTCATGCCCTTTTCCACATGTGGTTGCTTTGGTAGATGAGGATCCAATTCGCAATGGTACAAAACCTAACCCTAAAGTTGGAGGTCGCACCTTGGGTATAATAGGTTCTAGCCTTCCATTGTTGTTCAGGCCTTAGCCACTACAGCCATCATATCCTTTCTTTTGCAACATAGTAAATCCTTTTCCATACCATTCCACTGGCAACCTAACAGGTGGGATCTTAGTTGGATCCTTATAAAGCCAATCTATGACATCATCAGCTAAAGTTTCTTTGTCAAGTTCACCCCATCTTGTAAATGTAGTGGGAGGCTGATATTGAATAACTACCTTAGGTTCCTTTTGCAACAAATGCAGTTTGCCATATGATTTTGGAGATATTGGTAAATTCCCAATGAGGAATGTTTGATCCATTGAATATTCTCCGCATCCTTGGTCTTGTATCTTCAATTTTCCTTTGACAGCATCTAACAATTCATTAGGATCCACATAACTATGTGATTTGGCCTCTCTATTGACTGGGACTTTCTACTGCGGAGAATCCTTTAGGGAAGCACAAAATTGAAATGGATTAGGATCTCCTAGAATTGTTATCTCAGTTCCATTGTAAGGATATTTTAAACATTGATGATAAGTGGATGGAACTGCTTTCATTGCATGGATCCATGGACGGCCAAGAATCATATTGTAAGGGAGATCAAGGTCTAAGACCTGCAAGAAAGTGTTTTTTGTCACTGGACCGACTCTGATAGGCAATGTAATTATCCCTTTGGATGGGTGCTCAGCATCATCATATGCTTTGATTTTTATTCTTCTGGAAGCATCAATGTCATTTTCTGTATAACCAAGGTCAATGACCAATCTTAAGGTACAAATATTAAGACCCGCTCCACCATCTATCAAGACTCATCGGATTTTGCAATTATGGACAAAGACTTCAAGGTGCAAAGGATCATTATGAGGGAGCTTATCAAGTGAGATATCATTATCAGAAAATGAGACATTTTGGGAAACAGCTAGATGTCCAATTTGGGCTTGAAACTGGTCAACATCAATGTCTGTCAGGATAGTGGACTCAATTAAAGCTTTTTCTAGGACTGCACAGTGCATGGGGGACATTTTCAACAACTCAAGGATTGATATTTGTGCAGGTGTCTTTCCTAGATGATCCAAGAGATTATACTGACTTGCAGGAGTTGGTTTGGGAGGAGCTACGAGAGCTCCTTTCAGGGCTATTTTGGATCGATGAGTGGTGACCACGCAAGAAGGATCTTGTTCCTTTATTCTTAGGGTAGAAACATACTCATTTGATGCTTGAAAACAATTGATGACATTTTTGAAACCAGTATTTGCATAATTTGTTGTTTGGGTAGAGTTTGAAGAAGATGTCTTACCCTTGTCATGATCAAGCAAAGGAGTTTTGAAAATGGTATGATCAGTGTTAGAGGTCGCGTTGGGCGGATCTACCTCAATTACTCCTTGCTCTAACAAGTCTTGAATCATATGTTTCAATTGAAAACATGATGTAGTTTTATGTCCTTTTGACCGATGGTACTCACAGTATGCATTATCATTCCACCAATGCAGTTTTACCACTGATTCTACCTTGATATTTGGTAGCTTAATAAATTTTGCTTGTATTAATTGTTTCATTACTGACTCAATAGGCTCTCCCAATGGCATAAACTGTCGAGGAGGCCCATCCCTCAATCGGAAAGGTCTGCGTTGTTGGTTTTGTTGCTGGCCTTGTTGTTGATTATATTGTTGAGTGTATTGTTGAGTATGTTGCTGGTATTGCAGCTATTGAGTAACATTGGTCACTGGTGTTTGATTTTGTTCCATAGTTGACATATTAGGAACACTCAATTTCTTCATTGTGAACAGGGATTGATTTGCATTCACCGCTCTTGCATCAACAACTCCATCATTAGTGACATTCTTGTTCTTATACCAAAATCTATTTCTATCCCCTGAATTGTTCGTATTGTCACTGTCTTTGTTAAGCTTAATGATTCCCTTGGCTACAAGGGTAGTTTCAATGTTCATTCCTTTCTTAATGAGTTTCTCTATAGTACTGGGACTTTTCAATCTTAGTTCATACATCATTTCTGGGACCAAAATTTGGATAAATAGATTCACTTGTTGTTCTTCAGGTATATCTAGGGAAGAACGACTATACAAGCTTCGCCATCATTGCAAGAAAGTCACTAATGGTTCACCTTGCTTTTGCTTGGTGTTGCATAAATCTGACATGGTCACGTCACTGTCGATGTTGAATGCGAAGTGAGTTATAAACTTTTGAGCCAATTCAAACCAAGTCTTTATATTTCCTGGCAGATGTGAATACCAATCCATGGCTTGTCCCGTAAGACTTCATGCAAATAAGTGCATTAAATATGTTTCCTCATAACTTACTTTAGTACATGCCGCAAAAAATGCTCAAATGTGATCTTTTGGATTGCCATTCCCTTTATATTTCTCAAAATTAGGTGCATCAAAATGTTTAGGGAATGGAGGCATGTATAAGCTATTGTCAAATGGATTAGGACATAAATCCTGATCTGTATACAACTTCTTTGTTCCTTTAGTTTCTAATGCGTCAACTTGTCGTTGCAACTTCTCAAGCTATTGCACAATTGTATCAGATTTTGGAGGTCCATCATTAATCCCGGTGGGTACTCTTTGTCAATACATCATGTTTCCAATCGGTTGTTGATGCTCTGAAATGGCCATTTTTGGTATCTCCGGCATTTAATGTTCTTGGTACATCTCTTGTTGTTGTGGTTGTGCCATGCCTTAATATTGACCTTGTTGCTGTGCTTCTTGTAGCCTAGGTTGATATTGCAATTGAGGGTGTTGTTGATATTGCACAGGCACCAATTGCAGTTGTGAAGTATGATAGCTTGTTTTCCTTGGCATATATTGAGGCACATGTTGTTGTTGATGCTAACGAATCATAATTTTCTAACTTTGTGCCAATTGTTGTCACGGTGTATATCCCATCATTTGTAAAAAACTTTGTTTGGGTGGTTTTTGTTGTTTCTCCTTAAGATGGGGTATGGCACTTGCATTAACTTGCTGTGTTGTTTGTCCAATCCACTATGATGGTTGCAAGTTTGCATTAACTTGTAATGGGTTAGAAGGCACTTCAATTTGTTCTCGAATGCAATATTGTTGTTGTTGTACATTTCTTGTTTGCACATTCGATTGTACCTTTTGTGTATTACTCAATTGTTACAACAATTGTTGTTGGTGCAAACCACTATCCATAGTTCTTTGTGTCACCATTATCGAAGGATCTGTCACAATAGTGTTTGGCAAATACATTGAACTTAACGGGACATAAGAACTTTGTTGCATCGTGGAATTGTTTTGGACATTGGTGATATCAGGCATTCCAGTAATGAAGCTTTCTTGCATCTTAGATTTGGATCCAATTTTATGCATGTAAGGAACCACTTCTTGTTGAGGGATAGTTGTCAATATTTGCGTGGTCTTCATTTGATCTTGTGTTACAGGTGTTGTGTTGAATAATGGATTATTTATTGTCTCAAATGGTGACTTTTGAGGAATAGTCACTGTCAATGCCTTTGAAGCACGTTTACTCATCAAGGTAGGTTGAGTTTCTTGTTGCATATTTTCTTCATTTGGATGCGGAGAGAAACTTAACAGCTCACTGCCTTGTTGTTTTTGCACATTGATTTTCTCACTTGAGGAGGTCACATTACTCATCATGTTAAGATACTTTTGTGGGAACATCTTAAAGACCTTGTTCAAGAATTTATCCATCTTTTTTGTCAACTTTGGATCTTGAAGGAACATGTCAACATCATCAGAAGCATCGGAATCTGATGAAGAATCTAGTTGGACATTTGGATTCATTTCTTGTTGAATGCCTTGATCTGAACCAAATCCTTGTGAAAGGGTTTGTTCCTCATGTAATGTTTGAATTTCATGTTGTAGGTTTGGTTGATTCCAATCGAAAGGTGCATTTCCTCTTGCTGTTGGTGGAACACTCCCATGTCCTAGTTTCATGGGTACAAATACTAGTTCATATAATGGAGGTGGTCCAAGTTGAACCATTCCATATGGTGGTAATGATGTGTTTGATAAACCTTCAATTTGTATTGTTTGACTAGTTTGAAATTGTGAATTTGATATGTTGTCAATGGGTTGATACGTTGGTTCACCCATCTTTTTAGATTTTCACCTTGTTTCAATAGGCATGTCACTTATGCAAATGCAATATTTTTGGAAATTTTCAAGAACAATATATGATATGCAACTAAATGCAAACTAAATGAATGAGAATACAACCTATGGCAAGAATGCAACCTATGTTTTTGGTTGTTTTTGAAGATTTTGACAAACTTTTGAAATGCAAATCTAAAAAGAGACCCTTAGGAAATTGAAATGATGTCTAGACCTCAAAGGACAAAAGGACCAAGTGACAAAAAGGACAAATGACAATGTCTCCCCTATATGCTTGGATACTAAGCTAGGTTAGACCAAATGACAATAATGACATAAAGAGAAAAGGTTTGATAAGGTCTAGACTTCTTAACAATGACTTAGGGTTTATCAAAGATTTAGATTACTCAAGTACGACAAAACCTAGTTTTGACACTATATGCAAAGGGACAATTACTATGCAAATAACCCTAATATGATATGATAATGACCTAAACTTAATGAAGAGACCTAGGGTATGCACATGCAAATGTATGACAATGTCAACCTAAGCTTGAATTATGAAATGGTATTACTCTAATGCAAGAGGACACATGCAAATGGATGACCCTTATTGATATGCAAAGGAGTATGACCTAGGTGAAACTTAACCTTGGTAATTGACAATTACTTTGAAAAATGCAAACCTAGGATGAACCTAAATCTAAGTGACATGAATGTTGAGACAAGATTTTGAAAAATATTTGACAACCATGTTTAAAGATGTTTTGAACCTTATTGGATGAAATGTTCTTGTGTTTAACCTTGTTTTGAATCAATTTGCCTTGTTTTTGAAATGAGATACAATTCAACTTTTGACAAACAAAGAAGACAATATATTTCAACTTAGACTCAAGACAATCATGCTCATTCACACATTTCTTATGGATGGCAAGGACAGTAGGTACTTGAGAGGTAGACTCGTTATGAGATTCAAGGAGAATACATAGATGCTTCACCCCACGGGCTCCCCTCCATGGCACTCACTTCTCAAGGCAGCCAAGAATTAGTCCCCATGGAAATCTCCCCATGGCAAACTTAGTATCTCTTCCAAGTATCCGAACTTGTCCTTCTCAAGCAACTAGAAGGATTTTTGGCCTCTAAATACAAGGTGTTTAGTCAGGATTTCTGTTAAGAGTTACTCCTTGGCATCACGCAAGCATGATTGAGACATTAAGACCACCAAGATACAAAAAAAATGTAGTCGTGCAAGCACGATTTAGACCGTGAGGTCCTACTTAGATGTTGATATGAGAAAGAGTTCAAGGGTCATCACTTCCCAAGTAACTGCAATTCCCACGTAACCCTTCCTTCAAAGCTTTCGCCCATCAGGTATTTGTTTATAGTGAGTTAGAATGCCAAGGTATTCTAGCCGTACTCACTTTGGGTTATTCCCTTCTCACGATTATCACTTGCTTGCAAAAGCAAATGGTCAGGGAGGCAAGCCCTCTAAAGGTGACAAACAATCAAAAACATGAGCATGGTATCGAAGATCTAGATTTCTGATCACCCTAAGAAGGATGAGAGCATACTCTCCTCCTTCAATGTCAAACTCAACAATCAAAGAAAACATATATTCATCACCATCCTATTTAGAAATCATACTAGGTGCCTAAATATTAATTACAAACACAAAGTTTAGTTGTAGTCCAAGGCAACCTGCAAAACCCAAGTCAAAAGTTTGATATGTTTAGTCTTTGACTATCGAACCTGCATAAAACGTGTTAGTAGTTTCATTTATTGTCTTTGTCATGCATATGCCAAGGTGCTGCATAGAGAATCAGTACCAAAAACCAAAAAAGCAGAAACAAAATGCAAAAGAAAATAATTTGGAAGTGAAAAACACTGTCTTTTACCTCTGTTTCTGGCCCTACACAGGTGCAGAATGTCTGACACAGGCGTAGAATGCTTGACACAGGTGCAAATTGTCCTTGACACAGGCGCAGAATGCTTGACACAGGTGCAGAAGTTCCCAGAAAACCCTGCATTACCTTGTTTCTTGGGTTTTTCACCTGCAACAAATCAACTCAAAAGCACTCAAAAGCATAATTAGGGGGTTAGTTCACATCGGGTTCACCAATTAATGTAGCTAGGAAATTGGAAATCATCAAATCAAATCAATATCAGTCATAGCTCAATCACAAAAGCACAAATGCAATGATCAATCCTAATTACATCCAATAGAGACATGAAAGCAAAACATTCAAGATTAAAAACTAAGCAAACTAAATGCAGATCTGAATATCTCCTTCATGTGGCTCCATTGTCCTTCTTTCTTCTTCAAATATCTTTGTTTTTGGATCTCACCTACAAGTGCATACACATGAGATGAAAGCAAGTAGACAAGATAGTAGCGCAAGAATACTCCAAGCGTGATTGATTCGACAAAGTGATTAGTTGGGATTGAAGAAAATCATCCAATTTACAGACAAATTGGAGAAAAGATCAAATTAGCATGAAGAGATTCAAATGGAAATTGCAAATCAAAAATGTCAATTATGACAAATTATGACAAATTTGCACTTTCTATGCAAAATTGATTGATTGATAATTCATGACAAAAATTATGACAACTTTCTATGTCAAAATTGATTGATTGTCAATTATGACAAATTATGACAAATTGAAATGTCATTCCCATGAAATTAGGAGAAAAATAGGAGGAAATTGAATTCGAAATTAGGAAAATTAGAAAATTGGAAATTAGGAATTTAGTGAATTAATTAATAATTTTTCATTTATTAATCAATTCACAAAGAGGGAATTTAGAAATTGATGAAAAATTAGGTAAATCAATTAATAATTTATCATTTATTAATTAATTCACAAAAAGAGGAATAATTAGTTAGCTAATTAAATTAAACATTTAATCGTGACACGAAGACCTAGGATAAATAAATAAATTATTTAACCTAGAGGGAGAAATGACAAACAGGGTTAAATGAATAAAATCATGAAACCCTAAAAGATGAATTAGAAATGCAAGGATGACAATTAGGTCTTGACAAAGGATAATTGATATCGATTCGATTTGATCATGATTCTGACTTGATAAAAGACCAATGCTGACAAAAGATTTGATTAATAAATGCACCAATTGACGAGGAACAATGACTAATTGATCCAAATTGACACAATTGAGAAAGACGGCGATCGATGACAAATCGATCGCAAAATGACAAAATTGACAAGAAGACAAGGATCGATGACAAAATAGATCACAAGATGACAAGATTGATGACAAATTGATCAAAAGACAAGAATCGATGACAAATCAATTACATGATGACAAGATTGATAAGAGGACAAAACCCTAATTAGGATTGACAATGTCCAAAATGATGACAAATGAATATGCACATAGATGCGATAGGATAAGATTGACCAAAATCATGACTGATATTGTTATCGACAAGACCAAATTCAAAAGCGAGATAAATGAAGAATGTAGAAGAAAGACTCGATGCTCGCAAATGATAAAGACCAAGTGCGAATCATAGCAGAAATGTTAATGCGACACAAAAACCCTAAAATAAGGCAATGCACAAATGTTAAAGTATGATTCCGCAATCATTGACCATTTTTAGGTGTCTACAGTTTGATCAGAAAAGTGAAGAAGGAACATTTCTTGGTTGTTCTTTTAGAAGTAAAACATTTAAATGTTTGATCAAATCATCTAACAAAATAGTGGAAAGTGCAAATGTGAAAATTGATGAATTTGCAGAAAGAAATGATGGAGATTCCAAAGAACCAGAAGATTATGAAGAGTTTGTTTATGTTGAACTGAGAAATTCTACTGAGAAAGTTGATGAATAAAATGAAGAGAATACTCAGTTACCGAGTGATGAAGAAGATCATACAGAGCCTACCGAGCCTATATTAGCCAAGTATGATAGAAGAAATCATGCTTCAAGTCAGATTATAGGAGATAACGATGATCCAGTAATGACAAGGAACAAACTGAGACAAAACACGTCTGATATCTGAATTTGAACCGAGGATAGTAAAAGAGGCATTCAATAATGAAGATTGGATAAATGCTATGATGGCAGAAATTGAACAAATCAAGAAGAATGAAACATGGACACTGGTCCCAAGACCAAAAGAGAAAAATTTAATCGGTACAAAGTGGATTTTTAGAAACAAGCTAGACTAGTTTACAAAGGTTATGCTCAAGAAGAAGGAATTGATTATGGTGAGACTTTTGCACCTGTGGCAAGACTTGAAGGAGTGGGAACATTGTTGGCATATGTTGCTTACAAAAATTTCAAGGTGTATCAAAAGGATGTTAAATCTGCATTTTTATATGGTATATTAGAAGAGGAAGTTTATATTGAACAGCCTAAAGGATTTATTGAAGACAAGAATAAAGATCAGGTATGTAAGTTGAACAAAGCATTATATGGTCTAAAGCAAGCACCTAGAGCATGGTATGAAAGACTGCACTCTTATTTGATCAAGATGGGATTTATAAGGACAAGTGAAAATAGCAACATGTATATAAAGAATGATGAGAACAATGGTATACTGCTCTCAGCCATATTTGTTGATGATATTATTTTTTTTGGAAATGACTCCCTATGTAAGAACTTTGGAAATGAAATGTAAAAAGAATTTGAGATGTCATTAATCGGTGAAATAAAGTATTTTATAGGTTTATAGATACTGGAAATGAAAAATGAGATCTTCATTACTCAATCCAAATATATACAGGAAATCCTAAAGAAATTTGGAATGGAGGATTCTAGACCTGTAAGTACTCCTATGACTACCAGTTGTAAACTATCAAAGAATGATGAATCTGCATATGTTGATGAGATACTTTATCGATCTATGATTGGAAAGTTGTAATATGTGGTTCATAGTAGGCTAGATATAGCACATGCAGTAGGTATAGTTGCAAGATTTTCTACAGATCCCAAGAAACCCATATGACAGCAATCAAGAGAATTTTCAGATACCTGAGAGGCACTGAAGATTATGGCTTAGTATATCAAAAGGGGAATGTTTTTGACTTAAAAGTCTACACTGATGTTGATTGGGCAAGAAACATTGATGATAGGAAAAGCACGAGTGGTGGACTTTTCTTTTTGGGAGACAGACTAGTAAGTTGGCTTAGCAAGAAACAAGGATGCATTTCATAGTCAACAGTTGAAGCTGAATATGTTGCAGTAGCATTGAATTGTACCAATACAACATGGATCAAACAACTATTGGAAGGTATGAATGAAAAAGTTACCGAGCCAGTAAGTATATTCTATGATAATACTAGTGTCATTAACATTTCAAAAAATCCGGTAATACACTCTAAGACAAAGCATATCTCTATAAAGTATTATTATCTTAGAGAAGAAGTTCAAGAGAAGAAAGTTATGCTAGAATATATCAGTTCAAAGGAACAAATAGCAGACATCTTCACAAAGCCACTGCCAAGTGACACTTTTGAGTATCTCAGAAGTCAGTTAGGGGTCCTACCCCTATCTAGTACTCACTAACAGAGTTCGGTGAAAGCATCAATTCTATGCATCTACAAGAATAACTATCTATGAAGTTGATGTTGCCTTACACTTTAGGAGGTCACCTAAAGCTGTACAATTAAAAGTGATTGAAGCCAAAGATACTCTAACCTTGAATGAGACTGCAAGGAAATTAGTTCAAAGGATGTAATCATGAATTAGTTTTTTTTTTTTTTTGGTATTGTTGTCAAAGGGGGAGAAGACTAAATAGAGAAGACTAATGACAAGAGGAGAAGACTTCAGAAGGAATCTACACAGCAATCAGGAAGAAGTTGACACAGCAATCAGAATTAAAATCAATTGAAACAAATCAAGTTGGTCTTGCCATCAATGCCAAAGGGAGAGATTGTTGGAATTACAATGGAAAGGAGATTGTTAGCATTCCAAGAGGATATTGAGAAGGTTATTATAGATCATTGATATAACTGAAGAAGGATGATTTCTATCTTAATAATATTATTTTGTTATTGATGTCAGGCAATTGATTTTCTGATTTAGTATGATGTTGCCATATCTTGAGAAAAATATTTTGATAAGTATTAAGAGGTCAGTAAGTGACACAGAAAGAATGTGACAAAAGAAGGAAAATAATAAGTTATTCAATGGGCAACTATTACCAAGTTAGACAATAATGAGATCATGTTGTTTTTATTGTTTTGATATCCTACATATGTTGTTGATTACAAGTTTAATACTGTACTATGTCACCGAGCTACGAACCTAGTCGGTAAACCCTAAGGTTATCACTATCGATTAAAGAAGGTAGAATGTAAACTGAGTAAAGTTCAGTATTTACCAAGTAACAACTGAGTTATAATAGATCGTATTGGATGGATAAAAGCATTATTTAATGAAGGATGCTGATGAGCTGGAGATGAATAAATGATTGGTATGTCGCGCATGAAGTCTGTTGAGGATCAACGACATGAAAATCAAGAGGAAGATCTACAACACAGATTGAACCGCAATAACCTAGCATGAGTTCCAAGGAAGGAATGCAAGTTCCAAGGTGAGATAAAATGTTTTCAGATTGAAGGATACAATGAATCTAGTCAAGTTTGAAGATATGATGGTTACGATTAATCATGGGAAATGTGATCAAGGAGATTAAGCGGTTGGGAACTATTTATAAATAAGGAATTGTTGATGAACAATGTATGTGGGAAAATGTATGCACAATGATGCTACAGTAATGTTTACCGAGCAAAGAAGCATGAAGATCTAATTGAAGAATAGATTGAGAAGCCCAACAAGCCCAACAAGGGACAATATAAGTCGTATGACAAGATTGTTTTGAGAAAATAGAATCTACTTTAGCATTTTAGATGTGAAGTTGTAGATATATTTTATTACTATTGTTTATTTTGTAAGTGATAGAAATCTCTTAACCAAGTGGACTTAACAGTCTTATTTGTAAACCCTCAAGCAAGGTAACATTCTAAATGAGTGTTTGAAATCCTTTGACAAGGTCACTTCTAACAAAGTGCAAGACTCTAACAAGCCTGAGGGAAATCCCTTAACCGAGTCACATCTAGCAATGTGTTTGTACTCTGTAAATAGATTAGCTTTTAACCGAGCATACTCTAGAAGGGTATATTTCTTAGTGGGTCTGAAATCCCACATTGGTTTTTCCCTATTTGGGTTTCCACATTAAATATGGTGTTAAATGTGCTTTGGATGTTTAGTGTTTATCTGTGTGAATGATTTATAGTTATTGTTGCATATCAGTAAAGGCTACCGAGGTTGAATCTGATAAATATATTAAATAGTGAGTTTGTATGATTCACCCCCCCCTCTCATCTTAATCAATAGTGCATATAATATTCATAGAAGTAAAGCAACCAATAATCCAATCATACAAATGAATACCATAACATAGATAATTATACATGGAAAACCTCAAAGAGGAAAAATCATGGTGGGATTTGTGACCAACAATATCAATCCACTAGCCATATGAGAAGATATTACAAAATATAGGGGTCTGCACATGTAGGAAGGCTTATAGCCTAAAGAACATTGCTCAATCACAAAAGGAGCTTCACTGACTACATCCAAATCTAGACTACAATTTGAAGAAATGAGTGAAATACAAAGATAACATCTCCTATGCCTAAATACAGTTCCGGTTAAGCTCTGTTTGTTCTGGTCTAAAACCCTAAACCCTTACCAAAATAAACTCTTACATAAACTTTGCATTACAAAGCATTATCATGTTCTCCTTTCCTTGCACTTTTTCATCATATCAAAATGATCTAATCAACTGGCCTATATACCCTTACAATCCATCATGCCTTATGTCAACTTACAAAGATAATTACAAAATGAATTTACATGTCGACTCAATAACATATATACATAAATATCAAAATCAATTGTTGATTCTGGATCTCCCAAAATGATGTCATCCTCCAATACCAATAACCTAATGAAGTCATTTTGGACTAAAATGTCGGTACCCAAAGAATTCCTTCCAATCGTGTCGATGTTGGTGTCGGTAACCAAACCAAAATGTGAAAGTCAGAACATGTTGCCATGTTGCCATCAATGACAACATATTGAAACCTATCTAAAGAGTGTCAATTTTCCAACAATCTCCCCCTTTGGCATTGATGGCAACACTCATGTGAAAAATGATAATGGTTTCCATCTGTTAGTTTCATTCTGAGACTGCTCCCCCTGAGCTGAATATTCATCTGTGATCATGATCAATACAAAAATACTCCATATCTCCCAATGCCAAGAATATATTTTTTACCTATACCTCCCCCTTTGACATCAATTTGAAAAATAACAAAAACCGGGACGAAGAATGAAAGACTGTACAAAGAATGTCCCAAGATACCTTACCGGAGCTGAATATATTGGAAATTTTTTGGATAGGCTTTCTCTAAATCTCTAGATAGGTATCCCAACCTAATTTAAGTGTTCCAGAAATAGATACAAGTCCATTAAGAATATGGGCATATGACTCCTTATCCTTAAGTTCTATTAGTGTGGGCTTACCAACCATATCAATACACTCCTTCTTATGTACACTTAATGAATCCAACTGGGGACTCATCAATCCTTTAAGACTTTGAGTTTTCCTTATGATTTTATCTATATCCCTCTCAAGGGTTGAAACTTGAGCTTCCAAAATGAAAATCTGACCATCAATAGATGCAGTCAAAGAATGTGAACCATTAAAAGAATTGACTATACCTACAATCTCCTCCTGAATATCCTTAATCCTTTTATTTGTCTCAGTTGTTAGTAAACCTATGTTACAACATACTCTATACATATTAGTACACGGCCTCAAAGCATTATCAATCAATTTTAGTTTATCATTAATCTCCTTCTTCTCTGACTCAATCATCTAATCAAATGTTGCTTTTTTTCCTGACTAAATCTCTTCAGTGACTGTCGGTTTGATGTCTACTATAAAGATTGAAAGTCCTTTGAAATGTGCTCTGTGATTATTTTAAGCTTTTTGGATGGGCTTGCTCCTTTGTCAAATTTGCACTCTAGGACAAGTCTATGCAAAATAGGGATAGACTGATTCAAAATTCCTTTGTCCATATATCCTTCATTCATCATTTTTTGTGTAGCCATCATCATGAGCTTAGTAGAACTTGTCTTCGTAATGCTTTTATGTTCAGCCTACGAGATGTCAATTGACAACAATGATCCATTCACTACCGGTTCCCTATCGGATTCCCCTTTCTTCTCCTCTGATTGTTTAACTTTTATAACTTCCTCACTTATACTGGTGGCTTCGATACTTGGTGCAGTAACGGTTACTGTCGGTTCCTCCTTATGAACTGTGACCTCCACCTGTACATTCTGATCCAGGGGACTATTGTCCTCAACATTAGTGACCTGTACATTCACAACCTTTACACTCTCTAAATCTATTGGTATATGTACATCTTTTAGTATTACCTCTATGTCTTGTACATTAGATTCCACTAGGGGCTCTATATCCAATATCTTAATATTTTTCAAAATTGTAGATGTGGTACCCATTATACCTTTACCTTTCCCTTCAACTGGGATGACTGTAGTATCTATCTTAGCTTTCGATGATGTGTAAAAACTAGGGTTTGTAGCTAAGAACTGAACCCATGCTTTGCGGTTCTCCTTAGCTATCTCATTAACCCTACCTAACATAAGACTTACTATCTGGTGCTTGCTATGAAATATTTTCCTATCTGCAACCTCAAGAGTCATCTCCAACTCCTCTGGAGAAATAGTTGCACAATAGACAATAGCTCCTGAATCTTAATATGCTTTTGCTCCTCCATTGTTGATAATCTTTTAGCATCTAATTTGTCATATGACTATGTCGGTATTTGATTTTCAATTTCTAACAAGGATTTCTTATATATATCCAGATACAACAAAACTGATTCCTCAACTTCTCTCTGTTCATCATCATCAAAATCTTCATAATAAAATTGTACATTATTCAAATGCTATCTTTAGTTATTTCATCAACCAATTTTGCACAAGTCTTGGGTGGAATAATAGTTACATTACCGGTAACAAGTGCCAAATCAATATCATCCATGTTCTTTCTTCTTCCAATACTGGATGGAGCAGAAGGTGTTTCCTTTAGAGCTCATTTCTGTGTCGGTACCCTGATAGTAACCTTCCTAATCGATTTCTTCCTAGCTTCTACCTTAGTGTCTTCATTTTTCTTCCTTAATACTCTCTTGAATGTTAAGGGTGTGTCATAATCAGATCCAGATTTTGATGGAATAGGTTCAATAAAAAAAAACTGTTCTTTCCTCTTCCTCCATTTTTCTAGAACAACATCAATTAATGCCTTGATATCTTGTGGAACCTTTTCAACAAATTTACTTGCCTTTCCCTATTGCTTCTCACTCCTCTTTCAGTTAAGCTCAGTTTCAACCTCTTGCTTTTTTTTCTTAGCAGTACCAAAGGATTTCTCAACTTCATCAATAGGTGCATCAATTAGCAATTATGCCTAAGCATCTAGAATTTGTGCATCAACTTCATAACCCATATCTTCAATCCATATCTTCTAGGGCTTAACAACTTCAATCAAAGTTTCATCTTTCTTAACCGTGAAGCATATCTCAGTTGAGTATTTCTCAACAATTATCTTTGGAACCCTCTCTCTAGAATTCATAGCCTTCCGGAATGCCTTAAAGTAACCCCATACTTTTTCATCTTGCTGACTACCCAAACTCACAATAGATTTTTTCAGTTGCCTTCCTATTGGGATAACAAATGCCCATTGTCTTTTCCCAAAATCAGGAGTTTCATTAATGAAAAACAACATCAAACAGACAATTAGATTTCCATACTAGAAAGCTCCCTTCTTCTCTTGTTTGATCTTCCCTAGGTTAATTAACAATTCATCCAACATCCAACCACATAGATCTAACTTCTCATTTTCCCACATCATCTTATGTGTTGCACAAATGCAAGAGCTGGAAACAAAATTCAGATGGTTTGATTGAGTTACCTTGTAACCAATAATCATGCTTCTAAATTTGACATCTATGTCGGTGATAGTGCTAACCCTCATTGATTGTTTGTCCAATATTGCATTGGTGATTTTGTTGACTTGATCATTAAAAACCTTCTTCTCTAGATGCTTCCTAATCTGCAGCAAATCGGTGATGGCCTTGATGGCCTCCTTTGATATCTTATAAGGTTTGTCCAACTAGATGAATTCTCCATGCACTCTACTTAAAATGCATCTGACAATCTCATCCTCAAATTCAAGAATATCCAGGATGCCGGTAAACCATAGATCCTCAATATGCTGATACATGAGCTTAATCTTTCCATAATCTCCCATTAATTCACTCATATAAATTCTCTTAATATAACTGGTTCCCAAACCCTCAATATGACAATGAATATAAGCTCTGACATCTACAACATATACGACTCCTTCCAGGACATGGGAAAAAGCACCAACTGAATCATCCAAGGTGGCAATATGTGGGTATCATTTGAAAATCAGCCTAGGACTATCCTTGACCTCAACAACAGTAGGATTTATAATAAAATTAGGTATAGAGGATGATCCTACTTCCATGATGAAAGATAAATACTTATGAATAGTTATCGGTGAAAACCCTAAAGAACTTTTTTGATCGCTGGTGAAATCCCTCAAGAAGATATCAATCACACTAAATTCCCTTAGACTCACTTTGAATCGCTCTAAATCACTCTGAATCACTTTGAATGCAAATAGATTAGAAATGACATGAATTCACCCTTTTAACCTCCAAGAAAAACCCTAATCTATCATTGATATGAATGACTTTCAGGGAAAGATATCGGATCTCGATCATCCATCTCCATGCCAAATAAGTATTTCTAATGTTTGGAACATCTTCCAAAACCTCTTCCTAGGGCATAAGTAGTATTGTCATGAATTTTTCCTACCCCTAAGGCATATGCCTCAATTATCAGATGAACTTGCTATCGGTGCAGGAGCAACCTCCTCTGTGGGTTGAGTAACTGGAGCATTTCCATCTGCTGCTTGTTCATCTAACTTCCTAACCCATCTTTTGGTATGATCTTGTTAGATTTCATTAACCCTCTCTTTCCCTTTATCATTTGATCCATCATTGTTAATTGGTGGATTTCTTCTTCTACATAACTTAGCTATGTGTCCAACATTGTTGCATGCATATCATGTAACATTGTTCTTTTGAATTGCTTTGCTAAAACCAGTATAATTGCCTGACCTACACTGATTATCCATATGTCTAAATTTTCTGCATGCATAATATTAACATTCATTCTACAATCTTTTGTATTATGACCATACTTATTGCATTTAGAACATTGACCGGGAGCAGATTATAGTTTTGATTTTCTCTATTTCTACATTGCCTAGCCATGTGACCAAATTTATTACAAACAAAGAATCTACCATTGAATTTATAAGCATTAATCTGCCTTACTGGTGCCTTCTTGATTTAATCTTCATTAGTAATACCAAAGCATTGACCTTGTTCAAATCCAAGTCCACTAGAATCTCCATTCTACCTTTGTCTTTTTAATAATTCATCAAGTTGTGGTGAACTAATCTTGAATTTGTCCTTGTACTCACTTGCAACAATCAGATCATCTCTTAGAATCATCATTTGTCTCTCAAGTTCTTGTTCATTACTCTGGGATTTCACTAAATCAGTTCTCAGCATATTATTTTCATGAATCAACCGGGTGCATTCTTCAAATTTGTCTTTCAAAGATATAACAAGATTTTCTTCCTTCTTCTTCTGGTCTTCAATCTCCTTTGACATCCTCATAGTTATAGCTTGCATTTCATTCCTCATGACCATATTCTCCTGACTCAACTTTAGACATCTCTCATTAAGGGAATCTTTCTCTTCATTATCTTTATTTTGCAGTAGTTCCTTCCTCCTAGCCTTAACAGATGACAACCTCTCTTGTAGGATAAGAATGAATTCCTGAGCAGAATTTAATTCATCTTGTAATTTCAAGTTCTTCATCCTTTCAGCATCATAATCTTCAAGTTCTACCTCAAAACTCTTCTCCAAACTCATATCCATGGATTCCGGATTCAGGATCTTCCTCAAGCTGTTAAACTTCCTCTGAGGCACAAGGCTCTGATACTAACTATTGGAATCCAAGAACACTGAGAGGGGGAGTGAATCAGTGTTCTACCAAAATGATGAAATTTAACCTTATCAAAACATGCATTCACCAATAGGTATACTGGTACATATAAGATTGAAAGAAGTAAAGCAACCAATAAGCCAATCACACAAATGAATACCATAATGCAGAGAATTATACGTGGAAAACCTCAAAGAGGAAAAACCATGGTGGGATTTGTGACCCACAATATCAATCCACTGACCATATGAAAAGATATTACAAAAAAAAGGGGCATGCACATGCATGAATGCTTACAACCTAGAGCACACTTCTCAATCACAAAAGGAGTCTCAATGACTTCAAAAATTCAGACTACAATCTAGAGAATAGAGTGAATTGCAAAGATAACATTTCCTATGTTTGAATACAGTTTTGGTTAAGCTCTGTCTATTTCGATCTAAAACCCTAAACCCTTACCGGAATAACCTCTTACATAAACTTCACATTACAAAGCATTATCACATTCTTCTTTCCTTACACTTTTTCAACATATCAAAATGATCTAATCAACTTACCTATATACCCTTACAATCCATCATGCCTTATGTCAGTTTACAAAGATAATTAAAAAATGAATATACATGTCGGCTCAATAACATATATACATGAATATCAAAACCAATTGTTGATGTCGGATCTCCCAAATTGATGTCGGCCTCCAATACCAATAACTAAATGAAGTCATGTCGGCCTGAAAATTTCGGTACCCAAAGAATTCCTTCCAACCGGTGAAGATACCTACTGGTGCCGATATCGGTAAACAACCAAACAAAAATGTGGAATTCAGAACATGTTGCCATGTTGCCATCAATGACAGCATATTGAAACCAATCAAATGAGTGTCAATTTGCCAACAAGTAACTAGTTCAACATTTTGTTTTGGTAAAGGTGTTACCGGTTCAGTTATGATCATTTCCATTGTTAGTTCTTGCTCATAAACTCTGATTTGACTTCTATTCAGCTTATCCACCTCAACATTAGTGCTCTCCACATATGCATTTCTTTCACTAGAATAACCAATAAAAATTCCTTCATCACATCTAGGATCAAATTTGCTAATGATATCATCTTTCCTGATATAACATTTACTACCAAAGATTTTGAAATGCTTAACTGTAGGTGTATTGCCAAACCATAATTCATAAGGTGTCTTACCGGTTTCTCCTTTGATATGCACTTTGTTGAATGTATAGACCATTGTGCTCACTACTTCTCTCTAGTAGATATGAGGTAGACTAGCTTCCATCATCATTGTTCTAGCAGCATCCAAGATAGTTATGTTCTTCCTTTCCACAACTCCATTCTATTGAGGTGTCCGAGGAGCAAAGAATTGTCTCCTTATACCATGTTTCTCACAAAATTTATTAAACTCACCGGATGTGAATTCTCCACCATGATCTGACCTTAAACATTTAATCTTCAATCCTATCTCTATCTCAACTTTAACCTTAAATATTTTAAACTTTTCAAAAGCCTCATATTTCTCCCTTAGAAAAGTAACCCACATCATTCTAGAATAATCATCACTGATTAGCATAAAATATCTATCATCTTAAAAACTTTTAACTCTAGTGGGGCCACATAAATTATTATGAATAAGATCAAGAACATCATTATATTTGTCTTGTATACTCTTAAAAGAAGTTCTGACCTGTTTTCCCATTTGACATTCTTTACATACCAGATTATAGGGCTTTACAATCTTTGGTATATCTCTAACTATCTTAGTTGAAGTAATCTTTATAATGCAATCAAAATTCACATGACATAACCTTTTATGCCATAGCCAACTCTCATCAATTTGTGCAATCAAACATGTCTTCTCACCAGAATTCAAATAAAATATATTACCTTTTGTCTGTGTACCGGTTGCAATCTCCAAACCAGATCTATTAATTATTTTGTATTTTCCATCCTTGATCTATAATTGAAATCCCTTATCCACCAATTGTCCTACACTCAAAATATTATGCCTCAAACCTTCAACATAATGAACATTATCAGTATTGTGCTTACCATCCAATGATATAGATCATACATGCTTTGTCATCTCCAAATCTAACTAGACCACTGTCAAATTATTGCAAAGATAGAAACTTCCTTTTATCTCTAGTCATATGATGTGAACATCCACTATCAATTACCCATTCATACTTATCTTTAGGTACATTCTCTTCTAGTTCTAGAACATCTTCCTTGATAGCCAAGAACACCCATTCCTTTCCATTGTCAGAACCACTAGCAGAGTCTTATGTCAGTTCATCATCAAAATCAGTCACACCTTCCTCATCTGCTATGTAGCATGATTTGTCTATGTTTTTCCTGTACTTATACTTGTTTTGATATCCAAGGTTAGCTTTAAGAGATCTTCTAGCTCTCTCTTCATATCTTGAATTCCTTTCGGGACATCTAGATGCAAAATGACCAATCTTATTACATGCAAAACATTTAAAAGGTATTTTTCCTTCATACTTACTTCCTATCGGTCCTTTAGGTACTCTTTTAGAAAATAGGGCTTCAAGTTTCTCAAATTCTTCATCTTCTCTCTTCATATCATCCAATTTCTTTGCATATAAATCTTTCAAATCTTGCTTGTCAGTTGATGATGCAGATGCATGAAAAGCAAGTTCAGACTTCACAGCTCTAGAAAGTCCAAATTCTTCAAGCTCAAAAGAAGATAATATCCCAACCAAGGTATCTCTATTGACAAAAGTATTAGCCATTGTTCTCAATTCATTAATTGCAGTAGCCTTCATCTTGTAAGCCAGTGGTAAAGTTCTCAAAACTATAGAAACAATTTCATCTTCACTCAGAATTCCACCACAACATTGAATTCCCATAACAATCTCATTTACCCTTTCCATGAATGTAGTAATCCTTTCATCTTCTTCCATCTTCAATTTTTCATATCTCACCCTATAACCATCAAGTTTAGC
This sequence comes from Cryptomeria japonica, assembly GCF_030272615.1. Taxonomy (NCBI): domain Eukaryota; kingdom Viridiplantae; phylum Streptophyta; class Pinopsida; order Cupressales; family Cupressaceae; genus Cryptomeria; species Cryptomeria japonica. The sequence goes on from NC_081411.1 coordinate 361,975,220, forward strand.
AACCTTCACAGTAGAGTCACCTTCATTAAGAGTCTCCAACTTATCCCATATAGCCTTTGCATATGATTTGGAAGAATCTCATTATTTATTGATCAAAAAGTGCACAAAAGAGGGCTTCTCTTTCTCTACAATCATTCTCAAGCTCCTTATCCAAGTTTGTCGAAGGAGGGTTACTAGATGTCAGATTATGAGGTGTAACACCATTTTCTGTGATCTCCCAAATCTCCTTACCAAGACATCTCAGATGAATCTCCATCCGAATCTCCTAGGAATATCTCTTTGAAAGATAGCTCCAGATGAAATTGAATTGTTAGTCACCATAGGATCTTCCTCAAGTGGTTAAGATTTTGCAGAGAGGACCAAAGCTCTCATACCAATTGTTAGATAGTTCAAATAACTAGAAGATAACTGAGATGGGGGGGGTGAATCAGTTGTCACCAAATTACCAGAACTTTAAGCAATTAAAACTTTAATACTGAAACCCAAAAGATCAATATCAAAATGCATAAACCAAATACCAAAATAGCAGATAAACCAATTAAGCATAAACAATAATCAAAGAATAAATACCATCCACATGACACCAAGATTTGTACGTGGAAAACTCGGTAAAGGGAAAAACCACGGTGGGAAGCCTACCCACAGTCAAATAATACTTCTGTAGTAAGTATGTGAATTAAAATTGAGGGGCCTACACTTGTAGGAAGGCCAAAAGCGTAGAGCACACTGCTAATCACAAAAGGAGTCTCACTGACTACATAGAAATCCAGACTACAATCCGGAGAAATGAATGAACTGCAAAGATAGCATCTCCTATGCCTGAATACAGTTCCGATTAAGCTTAATACCGGAGGACTAAATCCTCTTACATAAACCCAACTCGATCACCAATGATCAGCCAAATCCTCTGCCTGAATGATTATTACATTATTCACTCATTACATATCCATATCCCATCCTATATGCTCTATAATGAGATCTTACATCATATATATACAAACCATCGACCATAAACAATAAGGTCGGCCATGAGACAATAAAACAATTACATAATTACAAAACATGTTGGCCTTAGACCAAACAAATAATATCCAACCCATAAGACATCCCAAAAACACATCGAGAGGTCCAATCCACATGTTACATTAAGTCAGTCCATAACCTAGATAATATCGATACCCAATATAGGTCCATACACGCCAAAGAAATGATCCCAATCAACTAAGTCTCAAACATGATCACAATCAGCATCCTGAATCTTCACTAGAAGTAACACCAGTGCCACTTATGCATATCATCAAAGATCTTCAACAAAGCTCTATTGGTGAAACCCTCATTGGAACAACAAACTATGCTTACTAAGAAGCAAGATAGCATCCGATCACCAAATCCAAAACCAACTGACTGAACATGGATTTGAGTAGCATAAATAAGCCAATTCCATAACCCAAACATACTGGAGCATCATGATCCAATTCAACCAAAAACAAAACAACCTACCAAGACCAGAAGGATACCAGTAAAGTAGCCAAAATATAGCTAGTGTTGACATCAATGAAAAAACATTAATGAAATACATAATCAATTCCTCCAAATGGCCAATAGTTGAATGTGACCAAATCTCTAAGTTTTGAGTTTTTGTGGAAATTGGACACAATAATAGTGAAGACTCAATGTTTAAAAGTGTTTGTCCAAGGACTAAAAATGTTTCCAAATGTGAAATATTATGTGAAATGTTTTTGCATACACTTGAAAACATGGTAGGCATAATGTTTGTTTGCCTTGTTTGAAAATGTTTGAGTGTTTTGATCATGCAAGCACAAGTCCTAGGGCTAGTCAGGACTATAGTTGGTGAATCTCACTTGGGGGGTTACCCTTAGCTATGCAATTTGGATAGGATACTCAGATGGTTGACCCCAATGGCTCCACCCTTGGCACTCACTTCTCCTAGGCAACCAAGCACCAGTCCCCAAAAAAACTCCTTGTGCCGAACTTTGTATCTCTACTAAGAACCGTAAGAATGTGAGCCAACAACTAGAAGGTTTTTGGCTTCTAACACAAAATGGTGTCTAGTAAGGGCATCCATTCGGGTGGCTATAATCAACAGTGTGTTACGATCCATTAAATGGAAGGCCTCCCAGCCTATAGAGGTTGTTCTCTATAGGGTTTATGGGGAGTTATAACATCATTATACTAACATGTAACACCCATTGCTTGCAAATTTCATCACAAACACTTTTATTTATAGCAGCTTGGAAAGAGCTTGGATTTAGCTTGTTACCACTTGGGTCATTCCCTCTCACTTAGATTTATGGGCTACTCAAGAGGCAGGCCCTCTAAGAGGTAAAACAAAAAAAGAGCCTATTTCTCAAGACGCAAAAGATACTTGTTAATTTTAGAGCACCAATTGAAGTGCTTGCTAAACAAAAGAAGACAAAGCAAGAAATTTCAAAATCAAAATATTTTCCAAAGGTCCCGCACCAAACTTGTTAGTAATTTGGAAATGATACCCCTCTCGCAAGCACATAAGTTAGGTAAATTTTAAAAAATCCCAAAAGACTTTGTGAAATAGGGGCCTTCGACAAGACATTTTTCTCCCTTTTAAATAGTTGCACCATTTCATTAGTTGAATCAAAAGACGTTAGCCCTAAAAGCCAAATCTGAAAAACCCTAATGAAAGCGAAATTGAAAACTAAAAATGCAGATGTAGCTATACTAGACACAGACACAGAAATAGAACACAAACATAAAGAGATGAAACATAGACGTGAGATTTGGACACATGCACAACAATACAACTCGCAAACGTGATTCTAGAGACCTAAAACTGAAAAACTAAGCAAAAAAAAAACTCAGAAAAATATAAACGCAATAATATGCAATGCAAACATGATAATAAAATAAAAATGTGATAGTATTCTGCATAGACACAATTTCAGGGTGATAGATCTGCAAAAATAGCAGAACCTCAAAAACATAGAATTGGCAGTCGTAGACGTGGAAAAAAATGCAGACATAGAAAAATGTAGAATTGTCGCAATGTCGAACCTACAACTCTTAAAAACACAAAATCTGCAAACAAGATGTCAAAATCAAAGGGATGAGAGTCCCACAAGGCATGCAAAAATGTATATGGTGAAAAGTAAATGATGAAAACAACAATATTGAAAGACTATCAAAGATCCAACCACAAAACCCTAGCCTAACAATGAAAGCAATCCACCATACACAAATGAAGATACCTAAGACCATGCAAATAAACTAAATATGCCATTCACATTTCTAGTAGGGTTTCAATCTCCATTTCTTCCTATCTCCATTGATCTTGTTGGATATATTTGCTCACATATTTTATGTGTGCACAAGAGCTCAACAAAGAACGAAAATGTGGTTGATAGCTTGATCGTAAGAAGTCTTGATAGTATAAAATTGATTAGATGCATTAGACGATTAGGGTTAATAATGAAGGAAAGTATCCTCTTATATAGAAGACACTATAAGAAATGGAGGGATAAGATTAAGAGGTGTAAAGATAAATGGTCAGCTAGGATTAAAGGGTATGTAGAGGAAATAATTAAATGATAAAGGGGGGTAGGTAAGAGAAGAATTAAGAGATCAATGACATGTGTCATGGGTGGGTATGTGCAAGATCATGGGGGGCCAAAAAGTGGCAATGGGGGAAAACCCATGTTTTAAACTTTGCCAAACACACCAAAATCTGCTTTGACTTTTTGTTTCGGTCGGCCAAAATTTGAATTTGGTTTGGTAATACTAAACTAAATCAGATATCAGTTAATATCGAATATCTAATATTAATGGATATCTGATTTGTGGTGTCATGCCTTTTAAAATTGAATATCCATTTAAATCGGATATTCATTTTGGAAACAAAAATGGATATCCATTTTGCTCAACATAAAAATTATAGTTTAGTAAAATGGGCATGACTTTTGTATTTCTTGTTGAAATTTTGATCTTTTATAAGTGTTGGAAAGGTAATTCAGAAACCTATCAATTGGATAAGGTAATTTTATGATATTATATACCAAAAATTAATTATAATCATTTGAAGTTAACTCATCATTTAAAAAAATTTAAATACTTACAAATTTTGCATACAAAGTCTTGTTTTTTTCATATCACCTCCTTTATCTATCACTTGTCTATCTATACTTATATAAATATATTTTATCTATCTCTTTCTTATCTACTTATGTCACTTCTTTTCTAATCCCATATAGATAAATAAATTCCCAAGTTACATGCATCTTTGCATATATCTCCATCTTTCTATTCTTATCTCTCCCTCTCCCACTCCATCATTGTCACTTCTTATTTATATATCTCTCTAGTAATCTCTCTTCTTTCTATTTATCCCACTCCTCTACCTTATCCTACCTATACTTATCTATTACTTTATATAACCTCCTTTCTCTCCCTATCTTGTCCCCTCTATCTCTATATCCATATAGATCTATCTTCATGTATATTTATATCTCATTATCTCTAAATCTCACTTATTCACTCCATCTCTCCCTTCATTTGTCACACTCTCTCTATCAATTTCTATCTATATCTATCTCTATCTCCATCTTCACATCTCTATCTCTTTCCCTATCAATACCTATTTCTATATGTTCCTCTATCTTATATATATTCCTCTATACATGATTAATCTACCTCTCCCTCTCTTCCTCTATCACCCTCTCTAAGTATCTTTCCCTTTCTCTATGTTTATCTCTTTATTTACTCCCTTTTTATATATCTTTGGCTCTCTCCCCCCATCCTTCTCTATAGTATCCTTATATATCTCTATATCTCCCTCTTTCTCTCTCCCCCACTCTATCTATCCCTATCTATAATCTCTATCTATCTTTGTCACTCTCTTGCACTATCTACATCTCTCTATCTATCGATATTCTTCTTCCCTTATATCTCTCTATCTCTTCCTTTTTATATCTCACTCTCTTTACCCCTCTCTATCCATTTTACTCTCTTTATATAATTATCATTTTCTTTACCTCTCTCTTTCACTATATCTATTCATCTCCCTCTCCCTTTATTTTCATTTTTATCTCTATCTTCCTCTCTCATTTTCAATCTCTAGATATATATACCTCTTTCTATCCATCCTTGTCCTTTAGTTTTTCTCCCTCTCACTTCACACTCCTTAATATCTATATCTCTATTTATGTCCTTGTCCTTTAGTTTTTCTCCCTCTCTATAGCTCTTCATCTCTCTTCATCTCTCTTCACCCTTATATCTCTCCTTTTTTGAAACTTAGTAAATATGGTCTCCTAAGGGATTATATGGTGTCCTAAAGGGTCATAGAACACCATATGACCCTTTAGGACACAATATGACCCCTAACGACACCATATGGTCTCCTAAGGGGTCGTATGGTGTCCTAAGGGGTCATAGAACATCATATGACCCCTTAAGACACAATAAGACCCCTAACAACACCATATGGTTTCCTAAGGGGTCATATGGTGTCCTAAGGGGTCATAAAACACCATATGACCCCTTAGGACACTATAGACCCCTAATGACACAATGTGGCATCCTAAGGGGTCATATAGTATCCTAAGGGGTCATAAGATACCCTATGACCCCTTAGGACACCATATGACCCATAGCACCATATAGTGTCTCAAGGGGACATATGGTGTCCTAAGGGGTCATAGGACACCATATGACCTGTTAGGACATAATATGACCCTTGAAGACACCTAATGGGTAATATGGTTGCATAAGGGGTCATAGGACACCATTGGACCCCTTAGGACACCATATGACCCCTAATGACACTATATGGTGTCCTAAGGGATCATATGGTTTTATAAGGGGTCATGGGACACCATATGACCTCTTAGGACATAATATGACCCCTAATAACACCTAACCAATCATATGGTGTCATAACAGGTCATCCATGATGTCCTATGACCCCTTACAACATAATATGACCCATTACCACACCATATGACCCCTAACAACACCATATGGTGTCCTAAGGGGTCATACGACACCATATGACCCCTTAGGACACAGTAAGACCCATAACAACATGATATAGTGTCCTAAGGGGTCATATAGGATCCTAAAGGGTCACAAGACACCATATGACCCCTTAGGACTTAATATGACCCATAATGATACCTAAGGGGTCATATGGTGTCCTAAGGCATCATATGATGTTTGATGACCCTTTAGGACATAATATGACCCCTTAGCACACCATACAACCCCTAACGACACCATATGGTGTCCTAAGGGGTCATAAGACACCATATGACCCCTTATCACACCATACGACCCCTAAAAACACCATATGGTGTCCTAAGGGTCATAAAACACCATATGACCCCTTAGGACACCATACGACACATAACAACACCATATGGTGTCCTAAGGGGTCATGGGACTCCATATGACCCCTTAGGACACCATACAAGTCATAACAACACCATATGGTGTCCTAAGAGGTCTTAGAACACCATATAACCCCTTAGAACACCATACAACCCATAATGACACCATATGGTGTCCTAAGGGGTCATATGACACCATATGAACCCTTAGGACATAATATGACCCCTAACAATGTCATATAGTATCCTAAGGGTTCATAAGACACCATGTGACCCCTTAGGACACAATATGAGTCCTAACAACATCATATAATGTCTTAAGGGGTCATATGGTGTCCTAAGGGGTCATAGGACACCATATGACCCCTTAGAACACAAAATGAATGCTAACGACACCTAAGGGGTCATATGGTGTCCTAAGGGATCATAGGGCACCATATGACACCTTATCACACCATAAAACCCCTAACAACACCATATGGTGTCCTAAGGGGTCATAAAATACCATATGACCCCTTAGGACACCATATGACACATAACAACACCAAATGGTGTCCTAAGGGTTCATAAAATACCATATGACCCCTTAGGACACCAAATGATCCATAATGACACCATATGGTGTCCTAAGGGATCATAAGACACCATATGACCCCTTATGACATACTATGACCCCTAACAACATCATATAGTGTCCTAAGAGGTCATTGGACACCATATGACCCCTTAGGACACAATATGACCCCTAACGATGTCATATAGTGTCCTAGGGGGTCATATGGTGTCCTAAGGGGTCATAGAACACCATATGACCCCTTAGGACATCATTAAACCCATAATGACACCATATGACTTGTTAGGACTCAATATGACCCCTACCGACACCTAAGAGATCATATGGTAAAGTTAGAGGTGAGGATAGGTGTGAGAGAGATGGTATTTGGGGAAGAGAGAATTAGAGAGAGTTGGGGGTAATTAGGGGTTGGGAGGAGAGGGGGGACTAGAAAGTATCAACAAAGGGAAAGAGGGAGAGATGAGGATAGAGGTTCAAAGAGAGAGTTCTAGAGAGAAGTTAGTTAGGGGAAGGGGGGGGAGAGAGAGGGAGGGAGTATCAACAAAGGAAGAGGGGGGACAGATGGGGAGAGAGCCCCCTGATAACCCTCTCTCTCTATCTCTTTGTTAATACTTCCTTCTCCCCCTCTGCTCCCCCTAATTATCCTCTCTCTATCACTCTCTTCACTTATATCCACATCTCTCCTTCTCTCCTTTTGTTGATACTTACTATTCTCCATCTCTTCTTATCCACTAATTACACCCAACTCTCTCACATTATTTCTTTCCCTCAATTACCCTCTCTCACCTCTCTCCTCCTATGGGTTTATAGATACTTCCCTCTCCCCCTCTCCCCACCCCCTAATTACTCTCTATCTCTCTCTTCACCTCTATCCCCATATCTCTTCTCTCTTTGTTGATAATTTTCTTTCTCCCCCTCTCCTCCTACCCCTTAATAATCTCAAACTATCCCTCTAATTCTCTCTTCACCTTAATCACCCCTCTCTCTCTCTTCACCTACCACCTAATTACCTCTAGCTCTCTCTCACACACTATCTCTTCCCCCAATTACTCTCTCCTTCTCACCTCTCTCCCCCTCTCCTTTTGTTGATACTTCCCTACCCCTCTCCTTGTCCCCTCTGAATTTTGTTGCTAGAGATGAGAAGGAAATGCAGAGAGACTAGTCTAGATCTTAGGGAAGAGAGAGTGACATAGAGGAGGAAGTTATGAAGAGGTAGAAATATAAGTGTAGATCTTGAGAGAATGAATGAGTTATTCAATGGTAGTTATAGATATAGGTCTAGAGAGAGATGTAAAAATATGGACAAAAGAGAAGGAGGAAGAAACAAACAGGTGGAGTGATAGGTTTAGGAGAGAGAGGTGGAGAAAGGAAGAAACATAGATAACATGGTTTATCAAAATTTATTGAACTCAATAAAATTCCTAAATTTTATATTATTAATTACTTATTTAGTTTATTTTGAAATGATTGTTACAAAAACTTCATGCAATAGGGAAATCATATGAAAAAGTCATGAGCTTTTTATGTTTAAAAAATGAAGGATGAATTTAAATTAATTATAATTATTTTTAAAAAAAATATATTAAAAATATACCTATTCCATATCATAGAGCTCTGAATTACCTTTCCAGCGCCTATAAAAAATCAAAATTTTGATATAAAATGCAAAAGTTATGCCCAATTTACTAAAATATGCTTTTTTATTTTTTCAAAAGGGATATCCGATTTTAACGGATATCTGATTTTAACAGATATCCAATTTTAAAATATAAATTTTTCCCTCCATTTTTTCATTTGGGAATGCTTTGGAATTTGGCTTGGAAATCACAAGCCTATCAACTGAAAAAACATGTTTTTTTAGTATTGCTTGATTTTCTAGACTTCGCACTAGTGGCTGACGACTTTTTTTTAGCCAAATTTGATAAAACAAAAAGGGATTTTTAAGGACGTTCTTAGCTTTCCAACAATATAAGGTTTGTCTTATTTTGACTTTAATAAATAATTATTATTTATTTTCTAATTGAATTATGACAAAAGTCTTGATTGATAGGTTGATTGAAAAATACCCATAACTTTTAAATGGTATAACATTTTTTGAATCTGAAACATGCGTCACATTCTATGCTTTGTCTACTATAGGGAAAAATTAAAAAAAAATTAATTTCATAAGGTTTTGATTAAGTTAAGGTGGTCAGGTGTAGGAGTTTCTCAATTACTGAAAAAGTTGTAGTAAAATATTCATAAATAATTATTTACTTTATAAAAACATAAAAAAAAATGTGTCACATCCAGACATGAGTCTAATACTTATATTATAAATCTTATAAAAAAACATTATGATTTGATTGTGATTAGGGTGGTCAGACATATGCCTACTTATTTTTTCCATGAAATTTTAGTACCACTACATTGAATTTGAAATTTTCATCAAATAGGATTTTTTTTTCCAAAAAACTTGTATCTTGGAAACTACTTTCAATTTTCTATAGATTCTCTTCTTACATATTTTTAAAATATTGTTGATAACTTATTCAAATTTTCATGTCAAGTTGCATAACTCTAATTTTCTGAAATTTCATTGCCACTTAAGGGCCTGTTTTGGCACACCATGATCTTGCACATACCTGGGTAGAAAAGACTAATGAATTAATTAAATAAATTAAGATTTATTAAATTAATAGAGGAAGTGGGATCAATTAAATAAATAAAACATTTATTTAATTTAGGAAAAAGACAATTTAAATAAATAAAAGTATTTATTTAAATAAGAAAAAGGTTAGAAAAGGGCTAAAGTGAATTAATTAAATAAATAAATATTTATTTAATTAAAGAGGACAATTTTAGATGTCTACACATACTAACCATGATGCTTTTGCAATGATGCATATTGGGCAAGTTGCAGTGGGCGTGGATGCGAAATGTAGAAGTAATAGTGCATGGGATTGTCACAAGACCCATGGCAGGCATGTATGCAGGATGTGGGAACTAAAATAGGAAGGGAATGTTTTGAACCAATTACCGTGGTTGAGCTCAGCTGCAAATAAAATGATGGATGCAACTGAATGCAAGAGATGACTATGGGTATAGAACAATGTGGGGGGTTGTGTGATTTTTGCTAGGGCATGATGTTTGTAGTATATGCAATGATGAAGTGGTGTTTGTGCAGTACGAAGAGTATATTTTCAAAACATCCTCTATGTAAATAAAAATCTTTGTGTGGTTATAGGAACATATCCACAATTGTAGACTATAATGCTTAACCCAGTGAAATTTTTCAAGCAAATGCAATTGGTGGGTGTAAGGCTAGGTATTGCAACCTCTCATGATATCAACCTCCCTACCTATGCATGGGTACCATTGCTCCGAGGGATTATTTGTTCACCTAGCTATATATTTTGTATATGCCAAGTTTCTTAATGCATTTAGTGAGATAGCATTTATAAGGCACGTATAACTACATTCCATGATGCCTAGCAAGAAATGTGTCTCATGAAATTCTCGGGATGCCACGACTGCAGCTATTGCACATTTATGGATCCGTTTGCTTTCTCTATGATAATATGTTTCCCAAGAAATACTATGTAGAGGAGGAATGTGAAAGTTTATGTGGCAAGAAAGAAATGTTTTTCATTTAAATGGGAGGTTGAAGTTGCAGGGTTACTTCACACAGGGGTGAAATAGTTAAAAGGGGACACAGAAAAGGAACATTTTTCACCCAAACCAAAATGTTTTTCATTTAAATAGGTATATAAATGTTATTGAAACGTTTCTATTACAGGATAAATTTTTCACCAAAAAACAAAGTTAAATAGACATAGATAAGGTGAATCATGAGGACAACATTCATCACTCAGTAAAGGACATTTACTAGACAAGTAGGAAAAGGGGCATTTTTATCAAATATAAGATTTTGTTGCAAAAGGGAAATGAATGATTTTCAGTCAAGGGTGAATAATTTTATTCACTAAGAATGAAGGATTAAAGTATGCAGATTTTCGAAAATCACTTGTCATTTCTAGCAAAGGGAGCTCTTTTTTGCCATTTTTAAGAAGATTGAAGTGTGTGCAGATAAAGTCATTTCTTGACTTTCCCGAATTGGGGCATTTTTCAATTTTTAAATCAAATGGAAAAATAAGCTCCTACAACAAAGTGGACAAAAGCTAATTTTAGCAAACATTGGCATGTGAATAAAAGGTGGAGTGGAAAAGGGTATAAAGAAAAAAATTTCAATTAGTGTATAGAAATTAGAAGTGACAGTTGCTTGTAAATGACATATTTTTAGATTTTGACAGCATCCAATAGAGGTGCAGATTTTGAACTAAGCAAGCAACCTAAGGGAGATTTTCTCCAGATTTTCAAATGCTTCAATGGGCTCAACGAAGAGAGGTCATCCAATGATAGTGAAGTGTAGATTTCAAGAGGAAGGACAAGTCTTCTCAGAGGTTCTCTTAGGGTTTCTATTAGGTTTTCTTCTCTTTAGTATATCTTTCTCTTCTCTTCTCAGCTGGAGGTATTCTTAATATTGTAATGCCCTGCCAGAAACCCTAAAGGAAAACCACACTACAAAACAACTAAAGGGTGCAATAATTTTTTTTTTTAACATTAAGTGCATTAATTATAACATTGCACGTATAATAATACAAGCGAAAGTCTAACATTGACATCCTAAAGGGTTACTAATGAAGATTACTTCAAACTAAAACAACATCACAATGTTAATCCAATTATCCATCTAATTAGGGAGCTCAATTACAATAATTAAATCAAACCCATAAACTGATTTCCAAATTGAAGATTTAAAGAGTTACAATATATTTACATCCAATGATTCATTTACACATAATAAGAAAGATAACAAAAATAACATACATTCCATTGAATTGAAATTACAACATTCAATAATTACATGGCTTCAATAGTACAAATGAAGTACATAGGTTACAATGCCAAGGTTACATAGTTTACTGATACAATGACCACATGGTCTCAAATATACAATGATCTCGAACATGAGCTGATACAAGAATCACGAACCAAGAAACACCAGCGAAGTCGATCCTCACATGAAGGTATGAAGCTAGATATCCAATGGGAAGTGGCACTACCACCCAACCATGTGATCCCAAAATGGAACCACCCCACTATGCTAGGAGATAGCAGAAGACCCTCAAACAAGCATAACAAGACAAGTACAAAAGTACAACATGACTGCAAAACTCAAGTGACTCAACTCACAAAACACTAATGACCCTAAAGAGAGAGTGTCATCACATGGCTTAAGATGGTTACCCTAGGCAGGTCTCCATAGGTCCCAACCCCCATCCTGGGTTATCCTAGTAACCTTTTTTGAACCCTCGGCTCCATCCAAGTATCATGTGGACCTTACCAACCCTTCGTAAGGACAAGGTGGTAAGTATTCCATTACAGGCCTTCTCACAGCATCTTGAGCCTAAACAAACACTCAACCATGTGTGAGGTACAATATCTTTATTAACATTATAACTACCCACCCCCCAATCAATTATTAGGTTATCATTTATTAACTGACTTTTGAGGGGTTAGCCTACCATCCTCTTTGGGTGTAGCCCTTGCTCGAAAGCCACTCTCTCTCATAGGACACTAATAGGAATGGTCTCTCTACGAGAACTCTTTGGCGAAACTGACAGCCATATCTAATCCTGACAAACCACAGGTGAAGGATACACAAATCACTAACCCAAGATTGACCATTTGGAACAAAACACACAATGGCTCACATCAATAGGGTTACACAACAATACCTGACCAAGGGGTAAAAACAACCTTTATAACATGACAACAACTCAAAATCAGATTTACAATGAAATATGCTTTTACCAGAGAATACCTTTTATTCTAAAGATCCTATAATAGGCAATCTTTTTAAAATAGTAAAAAGCATTAATTACTTGCAAATACAGATGATGCCCTCCTAAATGGCACAAGGTTAGCAAATGATAAACAACACCAAAGACACAAAAACCGTTAGTGTTAGTCAATCAAAAACTAATCTATGAAGGCAAACCAAGAGAGACACTAAAAGCATGCTAATGTATCTAATAAACAAAATGAAGATTATGAGGCATCTCCAACTGCCTCTTAGCATGGCCTTAGCTTCTTCTCCCTTGTTCCTCTCCTCTCCAAGTTCCAAAATAGTGTAGCTCTCAACAGTTTTTTGCACTATGGATGCTTATGGAGGATTGAAATTTAATATTAAGCTTCAAATATGAAATGAAAAGCTAAATAATATGCTATTGATGCTAAAATGATTGATTTTACCAAAAAGACAAGATTTTAGTTATACTATGCTAAATGCTCTCTAAAAATGTCTATAGCCTAAATGCATACAAGTTTTCAGGATCTGGATTATGAAGGAATGGGCTCTATTTATAGGAAAAATGGAGCAATGGATGGTCAGGATTGAAAGGTTTAATCAAGGGTCAAGGTTGAAAGTTGGGGATCCATGTGTACAATTTGCACCAATAAAATGGTGACAAGTGTCAACATAGGGTTGGGTTGAGAGAAGGGGTTGGAGGCATTGAATGCCTGAGAAGACTTCATGGTTATCTAGAAGGTAAGGGTCAAGCCTAAGTTAGGATTACCCACTAGATTAGGAGTTAATGCAAGGATAAACCTTTGTGCAAATGATTAAGAGATAATCATGGTCAAAGCATTAAAGGCTTGATGAGACCCTTGGGTTGGGTAGAGGTTGAGTCAAAACAAATGTTTTAACCATGTAAGAGGGTTTGAGTTAACCATTAATGGTTATTGGAGAGTTTGGGGGATTAAGTGGTTGAAGGTTGAAAGCCTTTAATGGTTATCAAAGACTTTGGAGTCTTTGAGAAGTGACTCCATTTTGCTTAGGAATGTGACAATAATTAGGGGATGGATTAGGCTAATTAGGAAGGGGTTAGAAGAATCTAGAAGGGGATTAGATTTTTGCAAGTGGATTTGGTGGGTGAGGGAAAATAGGATTTTATTTAAAATAAAAATTCATTTGTTTCAATAAATGTGTGCAAGTTGCATTTGTAGGAAAATGCAACTGGGGGGGGGTTAATGATTTAAATAAATGTTTTATTTAATTTATTTAAAAGAGGAAAAGGGGATTTTATTAAATAAATAGATTTTATTTATTTAATTGATTGGAATTTGATTTAATGAATTAATTAAAATAAATTGAATAATTTATTTAATTAATAGAAGAATGTTTGGGGATGAATTAATTAAATATTAATTTAATTAACTGATGGCTAGTGGATTTTTAATCAAATAAATACGAAATATTTATTTAATTAAAATGGACAGATTTGTGTGACTACATTTGCCCCTCTTTGAGACGGTGCGGTTTATCGCGTCATTTCAAAGAAAGAAAAATAGGTGTGAAGAAATGCCCCATAAAATGTAAATTTAATGGGTGGTATGCCCCCTCGAGAGATGGGCTGAAAAATTTCAAAAAATCGGGCAATCTCTCGAAAAAGAATGAAAATTGGCAGGGTGGTAGAAGAGAAGAAGTTAGGGATACTGGTGAAAAATAGAAGAAATCGGGGGAAACATGGAGAAATGGGGGGCTTGGGAAGTTCACGGGGACCACGGCGATGAGCGGGGCGAAGTTACGGTGACGGCTAGGGGTATAAATGGGGTGTGAAAGGGGTGAAAATAGGATCATTTGTGACCGCGACCAGTTGAAAATGAGAGCTCTGATAGTGACATTTGGAGGAGCAAGGAGTAGCTACGATGCCAATTCCGATCACCGAGCACAGATTCGAGCGAGTCCGATGGTTCCAACACCCAGATGACTATGAACCAGCGGTACGCAAATTTGAAAACTTAATTTTCATGCATTTTTGATAGGTTTTTAGTTGAGTCCAAGTCAAGTAGGAGCAAGAGCGCTGGAACTCTGGTTTTGGCACTTTTGCTCCATAAACTAGCGCTATTGTGCCGCAATGGCGCTATTGTGCTCTTGTTTGAGTGCTTTTGTGTTTAATTAGCACTACTGTAGGCAAGTTTGAGCGCTATTGACTAAATAGCGCTATTGTGGGGTGAATTGAGTGCTATTGATGTTAAAGAGCATTATTGTATAGCTGGTTTAGCGCGTTTGGAGTTGTAGCGCTTTTGTATAGCTTTTTGAGCTCTTTTGTTAGTGTAGTAGCGCTATTGTGTAAAATAGCGCTTTTGTGGGTAAAATAGCGCTTTTGCCTTAGGATAAAGAGATGCCCCAGTGTTGGACAAAACAAATCTCCTGATGCCAATGATTGATGGATGGCGAGGTGAAGTAGGAGTTGTTTTGAACCATAGCAGCCTGATGAGACTTAGGGCATTTGTTAGGATAAATACCCGTTGAAGCCTAGGTGGCCATGATTGCTTACCTGTTGAGACCTGAAGATACTTGATCAAAGTATCTGATGATAGTCTAGGTTTAAACTTAAGAAAGTTTGAAAACAAAACAACTGATGGTGATTGATGAATGTCTATGTGCAGCAGGATCTGTGCATGTTGCAGTTACGCGAGCGTCATCCTACGACATAGGGGTTGCGGGACCAATTGACTCAGACTGAGATAGACTGCATTGCTGCGACTGGTTTGTACGAGGTGATGCACATGCCCATAATTCGTATGAATCACGGTTTGATTATAGCATTGGCAGAGCGGTGGCACAGTGAGACGTGCACCTTTCATTTGGCACAGGGAGAGATGATTGTGACCTTGGAGGACGTGTGGCGCATCCTTCGGATTCTGATTCGAGGGGAGCTGGTCACATATGATAGATCCTGGGAGATGCTTTCATGTCAGAGGATTTTTGATGATGATGTATATATTGATGATGGCTCGATCACATGGGAGGATATAGCGGCACTATATGAGCCCCTTCCAGCAGTGTTGTCAGGGATTGTGGGAGGTCTTTTGTGTCCAGACAGGTGGTCACATGGATTGGCAGTGGGATGGGGACAGGTGATAGAGATGATGATGACTGAGGGGACCCGATTTGCATGGGGGTCGTGCGTGCTGGCGCACATGTATCAGGAGCTCCACGAGGTAGTGTACTGAGGGAGGGGTACTCTAGCAGTGGGCATGACGCTGCTACATGTTTGGGCATGGGAGCACCTACCAGTGACCCGACCAGTGAGTCTCAGATTCTGAGCCGTGGACCAGCCATACATGTTTATGTACAGTGGCATGATGAGTCAGCCCCACTTGGGGAAGTTAGAGTGGTGGCGGCGGGCATTGGATGACTTAGATGTAGTGATATGGCGGCCATACTTGGAGTGTGAGCCATGGGATGATGACATAGAGACACTGTCGTATGTGTTCATGACCCGATTCCTCATTGGGAGGACCTCATATCATGTGGAGAGATAGGTGTCGGGATGAGTGATGAGATAGTTCAGACGGCAACAGGGACTGCCTAGTGGATCTGGAGAGTATGCATGGGTTATTCGGGAGCGGTATGCATGGGGTCCAGTGCTACCGTATGATCAGGCACTAGCAAAGTTTTGGACACTGCAGGCGAGGCCATGGGACCTACGACCGAGGGTCGTTGATGCAGGGGTGACAACGGAGTATACACAGTATTGAGCGGCACACCCGATCCGATGAATATCAGACCCGGTAGAGTCGATCCCATCTTTTGAGGATGAGAGGGGATGGGGACGAGGACGGAGAGCAGGAGGTCAAGGAGGAGGAGGAGGAGGAGGATGGGGGGAGAAAGAGGAGGAGGAGATGGAGGTGGCGGAGGAGGAGGTGGGGGAGGAGGAGGTGGGTTGGGGATGCCGAGGCAGCGGAGAGGGAGAGGTGGACTACCTCTTCAAATATCATAGGGACCTTTGATGCAGGGAGGAGTGCAGCTGAGTGGGAGGGAGATGGAGAGAGAGATCCCGATGGATAGAGGAGAGGGTATTACTAGAGAGGGTGGTGCAGGGGAGGGACCTGCTGGAGAGGGTGATACAGGTGAGGCAGCAATGGACACGGGAGAGGGAGCTATTGGAGATCTGTGGGATCATATGATAGTTTATTTGCAGACCCGAATAGAGAGATTAGAGGAGGAGGTAGCAGCTAGGGATGTGTAGCTTTTTGCACGAGAGTCAGAGCTCACAGTGGTGCTGCGGGAGAGAGATATTGCAGTGGAGAGATTGACCGAGCTGCAGGAGAGGGTTCGGATTGGAGTAGGAGCACAGGGTCCTACAGGGGAGGTGATGAGGGAGATGCGGCGAGTGCAGGCAGAGATAGAGTACTAGCGGGGCTTATATGAGCAGGTTGTACCAGTTAGCCAGTGAGCTCTTAACTATTCGCAGATGCGGCAGGCCAGATCCGAGAGATCACAGAGGATGCAGAGCAGTGGGGGTGTGATGGGTCCTCTATAGTAGGAGAGATCAGGGGATGCAGGAGGGAGTGGGGGTTCGATGAGGCCTCCACAGAGAGATGGATCAGGTGGTGCAGGCACCAGTGGTGGAGCAGGTAGAGGTGGTGGGATAGCATCGGGCCAGAGCAGCATTTGAGAGAGCATTTTTGCATACATATATTGTATCATTGTTTATTCATGGACTGTATCTTGGATGGCTCTTGGTAGCCGATTTTGTAGACTTCTTTGTACTCTGATATATGAGATGATATATATGAGGAGATCCCATATTGTGATGATATGCATTTGATTATGTATGGATGTTTATGCATGATGATAATTTATTGCGTAGATGGATGTGTGTATATGTATGCATTTTGATGAGATGTTTTTTTTATGCATGTTTTTATGATGATTTATGATGTGGGATACTGACATATGAATGCAGGTGCATATATGTATGATGTACTTGATTTTTGATGTAATGCTTTATGTATGTAATGCCATGATGATGATATATGTTTATGATGATTTTATGAACAGGATTTTGATGTTTCCTATTGCAATATAATGATGAGATGATTTATGTGATGATGTTAATGCAATGTTTGAATGAATGATTTTATATATGGATATGCATCTAGCTGTGTTTAGATGAATGTAATATGGATAAACCAAATGTTAAGTACAAATGTTTATTTGATAATGTGTTAAATGAATGTAATATGGATAAACAAAATGTAAAGTACAAATGTTTATATGATGATATTATAACTGATGGGTTTAATAACTGCACCTTAATGCAATTAAAAAAAAGAGGATAATGAATGCGATGTGAAATGAATCCTAAAATGAGCATAAGAAAATACTTTAATAACTCGATGAATGAATGCAATGTTTTAATTATGAATGTATGCAATGATAAATGATAAGGGATAATGAAATGATGATGGATAATTGACATGATATGAATGCTTAGTAAAGGACTAAATATAATCAAAGACAATTTAATCCTACGAATAAATTGACCTATTTATGATTAATGCAATGATGCAAAATGATTGATGAAAACTAATGTCCAAAATGAACTATATGCAACATTAAAAAATGACATGAATGTTTAATGCAAGATATAACTAAATGTTTAATGCAAGATGCAACTAAATATTTTAATGCAAGATGCAACTAAATGTGAGGATGATATGATCATGAGGAATGCAAGGTTTGTTAGACTTTGCGTGATGCATTGATGATGTATCAGAGTACTCGGTCGTGATTGTATCCAAGACCAGCTTTTATTGGTCATTTTTGCATGTAAATCCTACATATGAATCAATGAATGGATGGGTGATATGCAATGGAATGCAAGATATAAATAGATGAGGCGAAATGATGATCCATAGTGCTCTATTTTCATCATTGAGCTTTAAAATGTTGGTAGAGAATACAAGCATCTTGACACAATGATTCAAGATGACCTGAGTATTTCTTTCATGGATTTTAATATAGCAAGTTAATACAAACGACTTGATATAAGGGTCAAGTCGACCAGAGTATTGCTTGCAGAATAGACAACGATTATCTCCTTTCGTGCATGACTTGGATCGTCCTCCTTGATCTTAGGCTGATCAGATCCTGAGACAAGTGCATACCGTACTAAGAAAATAAAACCTTTATCCAAATTGGATGAGGAAGAAGCAAAGAATGAGCATTGTACCTGTAAACAAATAGTATATACATAAAGAATGAAAGAATATGGATCCTTGGTAATGGTTCATGCTCATATGGTCGAGGTATACGTTGTAGTCAGCAAGCCGTAGTGATCTATGACTGTATTTTTGCCTATGATCACATAGCTTAGTGAACTTCCCACGTAGACACCATTAGTACGTGCCCCAAAACTTCATCGGAAATAATGCGTAAATGATACAAAACGATGCTGAAAGATTCTGATATAGATAAACAAATGGATTACTCACGAATCAACCAAGCATTTGATAGCTTAACATAATTTTCTTGTCAAAGAAAATGTCACTTTTGTCTTTGTTTTGATAAGGAAGGATGCATCCTTGTTTAAAGACAGTTTTGGATTGTTGATGTTGATTGTTTTGTCAATTGATAAGTGGTCATTTTGTGGAGTATATCACAATGTTTGTTTGGTATCTACACAGATGAGTATGTACAAGGTGTTGCCATGTTTTTGGGTGATTTTCGATGGTTTTTTCGATGTTTTTGGATTTTGTGAAACATTTTTGAATGTTTTTGGTATTTTGTATTGTTTTTGAATGTTTTTGGTATTTTTTGGGACATTTTTGAATGTTTTTGATATTTTTGATGATTGCCTGAATGAAGAGCGTAATGACACATAAGACAATGTAGAATCCACTTCCATCAATAGGTTAAGGGTATTGCCCCCAGTTTTTAGACCTGACTATGAAAAAGTGGGATGCTAGACGCATGGAGTACTTTCTTAATGACAGATGAATAACAAGCCATGGCTTTGGATGGATGGATGTGTGTATGCATGAATGTGATCACAACGAGCCTGAAAGATATTGGAGCCATTGCCTTTATGAGTGGCACCTGTTTGCCAGGTTTTCACCATCGCACTTACCCAAGGTGCCACCAGAGTGGTTGTTCACCGTTTGGATGCATGATTTTTCTTTACTGTTTTTGAATGTTTTTGTATTTTCTTCAGGACATTTTTCTGAATGTTTTTGGTATTTTTTGATATACAGGGGAAGCTGATGCCTTGTACACCTTAAGTATAAAACCGTTTGAGGTGCATGCTATTGATTGGATCGGCGAGTGGTTCTCCATCTGATGTAGCCAACTGATATGCCCTGGACCCAAATACAGCAGTGACAACATATGGGCCTAGCCAGTTTGATTCAAACTTGCCTTGATGTTCTCTGTTTGGTTGGTTGCGAGGATTCTCTCAAAGAACAAGATCACCTACCTCAAATGTATGAGATCTAACTCAATGATTGTAGCTTCTACTCATGCGCTGCTGATAGGCTTTGAGGTGATTGTATGCAGCTTGTCGCTTCTCATCAAGTAACTCTAAGTCCTGAAGATGGGATACTCTATATGCTTCATCATGGATGAGATTGTGCAAGGAAACTCGTAATGATGGTATCTCGACCTCAATAGGCAAGATAGCTTCTGCACCATAGACCAATGAATAAGGAGTTGCACCTGTAGGGGTTCAAATGCTAGTTCGATATGCCCATAGCACTGGATTTAATTGAACATGCCAATCATGACCGGCATCATTGATTGTCTTCTTTAGGATCCTCAATATGTTTTTATTGGATTTTCGACCTGACCATTGCCTTGTGGGTAATAGGGGGTGGAAAAGCGATGTTGGATATGAAATTTCTCACAAAGCTCACGGACATCCTGATTTTTGAAAGGAAGACTATTATCTATGATGATGGACATGGGCACACCATACCGGCAGATGATGTAGTTGAGGATGAATGAGGCAATCTGCTTGCTGGTGACTTGGGTAAGTGGAACAGCTTCAATCCACTTTGTGAAGTATTCGGTGGTGGTAATAATGAATTTATGGCCATTGGATGAAGATGGATGGATTTTACCCACAAGGTCAAGGCCCCATTGACAAAAAGGCCATGGTGTTGTGATTGGTTGCAATTCCTATGCTGGTGCATGTATCAGGTCACCGTGAACTTGACATTTCTTGCATTTCCTAACAAAGTAGTAGAAATCCTTTTCCATAGATGGCCAATAGTATCCAGCTCGCATGATCTTCTTGGCTAGTGATGGACCACTTGAGTGAGTCCCGCAAATTCCTTCATGTACCTCTTCCAAAACCTTTGTTATCTCATCCTGTTCCAAACATCGAAGGAGAGTACCATCAAGACTGCGTTGGTATAGGGTTTCGGCAAAAATGGTATATCGAGCAGTTTGGCGAATGAAGGTTTTATGTTGGTTATTTGATTGGTTAGAAGGAAGGGTGTGATCGCGGAGATAGGTGTAGAACTCACCGTACCATGGGGATTCAGAACTGACAAGGCGACATATCATTTCGGATTCGGGGATATCATAAGTGGGGATCCAAAGCTGTTCTACCAAGAACTCGTAGCGTGTTGAATTCTGTGGAAGATCTAGGAGAGATGAGATAGTAGCCATAGCGTCAGCAGCTCGATTCTGATCTCTTGGTATCTGCTCAAAAGTGATAGTAGTAAATGATGTCTTTAGAGTGTCCACCATTTGCTTGTATGGCATGAGTTTATCATCCTTGGTCTGATATTCATCAGTTGCCTGCCAAATGACTAGTTGGGAATCGCCATATACTTGTAGTTCTTATAATTTCCATTGTACGACTAATCTGAGTCCTGTGATCAAGGTCTCATACTCTGCTATATTGTTGGTGCATGGAAATGTGAGCCTATAAGACTTTGGGATGCTATCATCTTGAGGTGTGATAAATAGAATGCCTGCCCCCGAGCCGTGCCTAGTGTATGAACCATCAAAATATAGCTTCCATGGTTGTGCTTCTATGATCACGAATATCTCTTCATCTAGAAAATTGGAAATGAGAGGATGATTGCCTATGAGTGGTGCATCGGCCAACTGATCGGCAATGACTTGCCCTTTGATAGCTTTATGGTCTACATACTCAATGTCAAATTCACTTAGAATCATCACCCATTTGGCCAAGCGACCTGCCAATGCTGCTTTGCTGAGTAAGTACTTGAGTGGATCAATCTTTGCGATGAGTTGTACCTTGTGTGTCAATAGATAGTGTCGTAGTTTAGTGGCTGCTAAGATCACTGCTAGGCAAGCTCGCTCAATAGGTGTGTAATTGAGTTCATAGCCAACTAGTGTGCGAGAGATGTAGTATACAGCACACTCTTTGCCTTCTACATTATGTTGTGCCAATAATACACCTAATGCTGTACTTGTCACTTAGATATAAAGTAACAACGATCTACTTGGATCTGGTGGCATCAACAATGGTGGATTCATGAGATAATCTTTAAGCGCCTGAAATGCTTGTTGGCATCTGGCATCCCACTGAAAGCAGATATTCTTGTGTAGTAGGTGTGTGAATGGGTGACACTTATCAGCCAATTATGCAATGAATCTTCGGATTGATTGAAGCTGCCCTTGTAATGTCCTTAGCTGACTGATATTCTTTGGAGGTGGCATGTCCATTATTTCTTTAACCTTTGCTGGATCGACCTCAATGCCTTTGCTTGAGACAATGTATCCTAGAAGCTTCCCGGAGGTCACTCCAAAGACACAATTCTTTGGGTTGAGTTGAACATGGTATTGTTCCACTCTATCAAAGATTTTATCTAAGATGTGGAGATGCCCATCTCTAGTGAGTGATTTTTCTATTAAGTCATCCACATAATCTTCCATCATAGTATGCATCATGTCATGGAAGATAGTGGTCATTGCTCTTTGATAGGTCGCTCCTGCATTCTTTAAACCAAAAGGCATTACATTCCAACAGTATGTACCCCATGGACATGTGAAGGCTGTCTTATGTTGGTCCTCTGGTGCGATCTTTATTTGATTGTATCCTGAAAAGCCATCCATGAGTGAAAGCATGGCATGTCCTACTGTCAAATCCACTATGATGTCGATATTTGGTAGGGGGAAGTCATCCTTAGGACATGCCTTATTCAGATCTCTGAAGTCAGTACAAATGCGGATGCCCCCT
This sequence comes from Cryptomeria japonica, assembly GCF_030272615.1. NCBI lineage: Eukaryota > Viridiplantae > Streptophyta > Pinopsida > Cupressales > Cupressaceae > Cryptomeria > Cryptomeria japonica. Next base: position 361,998,220 of record NC_081411.1, read on the forward strand.
TTTGGTTTGCCAACTAGCACAATGTTCGAGATCCATTCTGCATAATCAATTGGTCTAATGAAACCAACATCCAGGAGTTTCTTGAGTTCTGTTTTGACTAGCACTGCAATCTGGGGATGCATCTTACAAAGCTTCTACTTGACAGGTTTGGCTCCTTCTGCTACAGTGAGGTGATGCATAACTAAATCAGGATCAAGCCCAGGCATGTCTGCATATGACCATGCAAAGTTGATCTGACGCTGCTGGAAGAACTCTATAAATTTAGGCTATTCCTCTGGAGTGAGAAGAGATGCCAGATGTATGATATGAGGGTTTTCAAGAGTCCCCACATTGTATTCTTTGGTCTCCTCAATGAGAATCGTTGACCATTCCTATTGTGCATTAGCAGGGAGAATGTCAAACCCTTCATCCTCAGGCGCCTCAAAGAGGTTTTCACCATTAGATACGCTCTTTCTTTTTACTTTTGTCAGATCAAACAGCGCCACGGTGTGGTTTTCACTAGAAGATCCATGTTTTATTGTTATATTTTTGTAGTTGAAGGGTTTGGCATCTGCCCCAAAGTATGCTGCGCTATTAAGTTGAATGGCAAATCTAGCTTTGTGATCCCTGCTTGGTAGATTATCCCTTAATTCCAAAAAGTCAATGATAGCCTCATCGTTTTGGAAGAGGTCAAGACATGGGGGATTTGATTGGTTCCATTCGATGAGTTCAGGGTGGATAATGGGCATTACTTCATCGATTAGGTTAAGTTCATTAGAGGTATCAGTGAGGGTTAAGACAGTGTGGTGAAGGTCATTGATGGTACTCTCCCTGTAAGAATCAGGCATAGGATGAGACGTAGGGTCTGTGGAAGATGTTTCTAGCTCAGGAACCTAAGTGATCTTTATCTGTGCTTCTCCGTAAACAGGGACATCTTTGCATGGTGGAGGTGGTGATGTGTCTTCCTCATCTGAAGTGTTAAGCTGTACAGAATCAAATTCCCACTCATGTGAGTCGGTCTCTGAATCACTTTCCAGCATTCGATTTTTATACCATACTGGGATGTCTTTGGAGTTAAACACGGCAGGTGTGATTGGTTTATGTATCTTTGTAGTAATTGGTGCTGCAGGAACTATGATGGGGATTAAAGGATTTGTTACTGGAAGTATCGGCAGTGTTGACTTAGTGGCTTCTGTTGGAACGACTGGTGCCATAGATGCTGCTGCGGGTTCTAATACAGTTGTTGCTACAAATGGTGTTGTTGATGGGATTACTGGTTCGTTTGGTGGGATGAATGATATTGATGACGGTTGTGGTGGGGTTGTGAGCCTTGATGGGGTAGTGGGGATAGTGCTTGATGGTGCTTTGATTATGAAAGGTGTCCTCTTTGCAGTAGGTGGGCAAAATGGTTTGCTGGGTTTTCCTTTGAATCTGAGTTTAGGAAGGATCTCTTTTTCAAAGCCTAGGCCTGTATTACCTTTGGGCTTGAATTCTGGTAGCAGAGGTTCATGTCATCCTTGTTTGCAGTATCCCAAAGCACTCTGACCATCATATCCCATTCTTTGCATAATGAGGAGGCCTTTGCCATACTATTTCGTAGGAAGCGTAACTCGCGGTTTATCAGTGGTGATGGGATCTTTATAGATCTAGTCTGCTAGGTCCTCATCTTGTGTCTCTTCTTCTTGACTCTTTCCAAGGATGAAAGGTGTCAAGGCACATGCAGGCATGATTAGTGGTTGCTGGAGTACCTATTGTGGTTTACCATGTGTTCTAGGAGAAGTGGGCATTTGTCCCACACAAAAGAGTTGACTTAAGTTATATTCCCCGGGACCTTCCTCTGCTACTTTCATTTTAAGCTTTTCTTGCTTGGGTATAGGGGTGTTTGAAGTGGCAAGAGAGGCGGGACTTACATATGATGTGGAGGAAATGGCTTCCCTATTATAAGGAATAGTAATTTCTAGTTGATGGCTGATATTATGGAAAAATGCAAAGGGATTTGCATCGCCCAGGATTGTGATCTCTGTACCGTTATGTGGGAACTTGATACATTGATGGTAGGTAGATGGAACATCTTGCATGGCATGTATCCAAGGTCTCCCTAATAATAGATTATATGGCAGAGGAAGGTCTAGAACCTGATAGATGATGTGCTTTACCACAGGGCCCACTCGGATTGGTAGTACCACAACTCCTTTGGATGAACACTCTGCATCATCATAGGCCTTGATGGTGATCTTCTTGCGAGGATCCACTGATTCTATTGCATATCCCAATGCTATGACCAACTGTAGTGTACAAATGTTTAGGCCTTCTCCATTATCTATCAAGACTCGCTTGATCCTGTGTTGGTTGATAAAGCCTTCAATGTGTAGTGAAGCATTATGAGGTTGTTGGAAAGAAGAGTTGTCACTTTCGGAAAAAGTGAGACAAGGTGATGACTTTAGATTTCCAACCATGGCTTGAAACTGGTCTATATTCAAATTTGCAGGGACTGATGCCTCTTGTAGTGCTTGATCCAAGATTGTTTTATGAGATGGCGATAGGTGCAATAGCTCTAAAATGGATATAAGCGCAAGGGTTTTGTCTAATTGTTCCACAAGATTGTACTACTTTGGGATGGAGGTGGTGCCCTGTGGAGCTACCTTGATGGTGACCTTGCCACGACGTGTAACAACATTGCAATTTGTTCACTGGCATCATACAGGTGATTTACAGTGTAGTTATACGCAGCCTACGTATAATCAGTGGTATCAATGCCTCACCAAGAAGTGGAAGGACCCCTTTGATCTTGTGATGGAAGTGGATTCTTGAACATCAGATGATCATTATTGGTCATTTTTGGGTCATGTCCTTTAATTTCAATTTCTCCTCGATCAATAAGATCCTGAATGAGATCTTTCAATCGGTGACAATTACTTGTCTTGTGTCCTCTTCCTTGATGGAACTCACAATGTTCAGTATCTCTCCACCATGCTGGTTTGACCTGAGGCTCATAGTTGGATAGCTTAGGTAGAGTGATCAAATTCTAAGAAATGAGTTGTCGCAACACTGTTTCAATGGGTTCCCCTAAGGGAGTGTATGTGCATTTTTGTTTTTGTGGACGAGGTCTTGGTTCATCATGAGACGTGATGCGACCTTGATTGGAAGGAACATTTGTGTTATTCTGAGGTGGAGGATTTTGTCCTACAAATCGAAACACAGGTTGTGCATTTTGGATAGTCCTGGCATCCACCACTCCATCATTGACAATATTCTTGTTCTTGTTCTAGAAGTTTGGTTTATCACTATTGAAGCATGGGCGAGGACCATCTTTTGGTTCATTAAAGATTTTGATGAGTCCTTTCTTGATGAGTGCCCTTTCACATTTTAAACCCTTGGTGATCATATCGTTAAAAGAGTCTGTGTCTTTGACATCCAGGTGAAATTCCATTTCTTCGTTTAAGTTGGAAATGAAAATTTCCACTAGTTCTCGTTCAGGTAACTGAAGAGAACATCTGCTAGACATTTGGCGCCATCATTGTAGGAATACTAAGAATAGTTCACCTGGTTTTTGTTTGGTATTGCACAGATTAGCCATGGTGATGTCGCGTTCAATGTTATAAGAGTAATGAGATAGGAACTTCTGGATGAGTTCCTCAAATGTTCTAATGCCACCTGGTTGTCGGGAAAACCATGATGTGGTTGTTCCTCCCAAGCTTTGGGGAAAAAGGCACATTAGGTATGTGTCTTCATATGCCACTTCAAGACAAGCGGAATGAAATTCTCTGACATGATCACGGGGATCTCCCTTTCCTCTATATTTTTCAAATTTGGGTGTTTCGAATCCACGTGGAAAGGGTGGCATATAAAGATTCCTATCAAATGGATAGGGACAAATGTCGTTAAGTGAGAATTGATTGGTCTTAACACCACTATGAAGTTGTTGGGCGAGATTCTCGACTTGTTGCCGCAACATCTCCATTTCATTTGGAGGAGGAGGTGGTGGGTTACCTTGAGGAATGTTATATCTGATGTGATTTCTACCTCTTTCCTCCTCATGGCGACTTTGTCTTTCTGATGCTTGTCTTATTTGGGCAAGATCAAAGTCAGAGGGGAGTTTGGCTCCTTCTTGAGCGAGTTTTAAGAAGTGAGCATCCGCATTGCTCCTGAGTATTTCATCAAACAATCTGTTAAAGTGAGGGTTATGCTAAGCCCTTTCGATTGTTGCAGGAGTGGGAGTACTTGGGTTTTCGTCATTTATATTTCCTCCAAGTGCTTCTTGAAATTCATTGAGATTTTCGTCTTCTTCTTCCTCAATTTCTATTTCTCGTTGCCTTGACCATGATCGGGTTTGAGCCATTTTGCTTGCAAGTTTTTTGTTGAAGTTGATTGAAGATGATGATGAGTTGTTTGATGAAATGAAAGATTGATGGTTGGTGATTTGTGTTGTGTGTGGATCTCTAGCACTTTAAGGTAGATGTAACTGAAATTCCTTCTTTGAATTGCTTGTTTGTTTTGAGGAGTTTGGATGTGATAAGGTGTAGAGAAATCTGAGATGTGTTACAGATTTTGACTACCTAGCAATGAGAGGATTCACTCATGAACTAGTTTTAACCTGCGTTAGATGTGTCTCTTAGGATGAGCTTATCCTAGATGTAGAAACAATCTAAAAAAGTGATGTGATGTGTTTGATTCAAGCAATATTTAAAAAGGAATCTTGAGACAAGAACCTCTTAATGTTTTGAGAGTTTGGATGGATTGATGATGGAATGATGATGTATGAATGAGATGATGGGTGTTTTGTTTTCAAATTTTAATAAAAACTTTGTGTTACGAATGGGACAAACTCTATCTCTTCCCTTTCAGGTGTTGGAGTTATTTCTCAAGCTGTGTTGTAGGTGATACAAATGTTTGGGAAGAAGTTGGGGTTAATCTTTCCTCCTTGATTTTTGTGATAACTCAGAGCCCTATATTGCATAAAAGCTCTGTGATTCAATGATTCTGAATCAAACTCGTTTGTTTTGCCTTGAAGGTAAAGACGCATGTGATGCAGAAAGACTCTATGTGAGACAAAGATTTGTCTATTTAGATAGAAGAACTTTCTTCTTTTGATCAAAGCCTTTGAGCTTAATGGTCTTCTTTTCAAGTTGATATTTTGATGACGATTCTTCTTTCGCAAGATGTGAAGAATGATCATAAAATTTGACTCTTTGTTGTTTGCACTTTGTTTTTGGTATTTTTGATTGTTTTTTGAGAAATGTTGGATGAATACTTTGTTTTTGGGATTGATTTTTTTTATTTTTCTTTGACAAGAAAACAAAGCAAGCACACAAACACAAGAATGTTGCCCCCAAAGGCACAAATGAGTATGGGTCTAGATCAACCCAATCCTTGGACTTGTATATGACCCTTCTTTTAGATTTATTTTAAGGTGTATTTCCAAAGCCTGAAGTCGGCTCAATTTGCACTAGGTCTATAAAACGAACACACTTCAAACACTTTTTATCCCTAAGGTCAAATGGCCAGTTGTGATAAATTTAGGCCACATCTTGATATTTCTTCGACTTTGGTACTACATACCTTATGAATCCCGCCGTGGCAGGTAAGGATGTGATATACTAAGCCTTGCACGAGCATAACAAATAGATGATCCCTATGATGGGGGAGTCACCACTTTTATCAAGCCACAAGTGACTTCTCAAAAAGCTATGTTTCTACTCAAGGAAATATGTATGGTGAGTATCTTGGGAGCAAAACCACCTATGCTCTTACACTAAATTATATCTCAAATATCCTCAATCAATAGAACGGGTGGGCTACTACTTAAAGGTCTTTACTCATGTTCAATTTTTTTGGACATAAGTTCATTCTGCAGTGACTCACTTAAGAGCCTTGTAACTGGTGGTGGGGCCCATTTGTCCTTTCGGCCAGTTACACTGTAGGAACAGCTATACCCAAGGCTATAGCTTTCGCTCTCACCTGATTTCTATAGCAGCTCGAAGGATTTACCGCTCGAGGTCATTCCCAAGAGTATCGATCCCTTGGCAGGCCTCTCTTAAAAAGATAAAATTTGAGCATTACTAACACTTTTCTCTTGCACCTAGGACCACGAGAGCCAAGGGAGAGGATAGTGTGTGTTAGAGGTAGGACCACTCGACTGACCTTTGTGCACAAGCGTGCCAAACACCAAATTCACTTGTTCTTTTTAATCCATCATTGCAATGTGATTTAACTATTTGGAGGTGTTGCTCCAACAGTCATGGTGTTCTTTTTAACTTCAAAAGCAATGTGTTTTGTAATCTAGAATTCGGAAATCCTGGTCAACTTAATGAAAAACACGTTTGCATGAAGTAAAATCACTTGCAAAAATCAAAACAAGTGGATTGTGTATTTTATTTGCACCAAAATTTGAAGTGTGGTTTGTAAATTCTTTAGTTTGATGTAAGAAAAGAAACTTTGTGTGTTGATTTTAAGCACCAAAATAAAGATGAATCCTAACTAGAAAACAATGGAAATTTGATTTTGCTCAAGTTTTAAAAGCACCAAAATGAAAATTTTATGATTTTTTAGGGGTTAGTTTTAACCTACAAAAACCACAATTCGTTAGTAAAATTTATGTCAAAGGGGGGGCTTCCACAAGCCTAAGATGTTCAATTTTTCGGTTACAAGGCAACTTGAATGACACTCTGTCGCAATAGCGCTAGTCTGTGTTTTGGACAGAAGCGCTGAAAGAATGGGGGAGACAAAGAGGCAAAAGCGCTAGAAGTGTTCCAATAGCGCCAAAAGAATCACAAAAGCACTAAAACAATTTCAAAAGCGCCGAAACTTTTACAATAGCGCTATTGTAAGAACAATAGCGCTAAAAGAAAATGTTAGGTAGCGCTAGAACGTGTTCAATAGTGCTAAAGCGCGACCTATGTGGCACTTTCAACAAGCAAACATGTTAGTTAAAAAAAAAGGATATGTTTTTGGTGCTTCGATTCACATCGGGTTCACCAAATGATGCCCTCCTAAATGGCACAAGGTTAGCAAATGATAAACAACACCAAAGACACAAAAACCGTTAGTGTTAGTCAATCAAAAACTAATCTATGAAGGCAAACCAAGAGAGACACTAAAAGCATGCTAATGTATCTAATAAACAAAATGAAGATTATGAGGCATCTCCAACTGCCTCTTAGCATGGCCTTAGCTTCTTCTCCCTTGTTCCTCTCCTCTCCAAGTACCAAAATAGTGTAGCTCTCAGCAGCTTTTTGCACTATGGATGCTTATGGAGGATTGAGATTTAATATTAAGCTTCAAATATGAAATGAAAAGCTAAATAATATGCTATTGATGCTAAAATGATTGATTTTACCAAAAAGACAAGATTTTAGTTATACTATGCTAAATGCTCTCTAAAAATGTCTATAGCCTAAATGCATACAAGTTTTCAGGATCTGGATTATGAAGGAATGGGCTCTATTTATAGGAAAAATGGAGCAATGGATGGCCAGGATTGAAAGGTTTAATCAAGGGTCAAGGTTGAAAGTTGGGGATCCATGTGCACAATTTGCACCAATAAAATGGTGACAAGTGTCAACATAGGGTTGGGTTGAGAGAAGGGGTTGGAGGCATTGAATGCCTGAGAAGACTTCATGGTTATCTAGAAAGTAAGGGTCAAGCCTAAGTTAGGATTACCCACTAGATTAGGAGTTAATGCAAGGATAAACCTTTGTGCAAATGATTAAGAGATAATCATGGTCAAAGCATTAAAGGCTTGATGAGACCCTTGGGTTGGGTAGAGGTTGAGTCAAAACAAATGTTTTAACCATGTAAGAGGGTTTGAGTTAACCATTAATGGTTATTGGAGAGTTTGGGGGATTAAGTGGTTGAAGGTTGAAAGCCTTTAATGGTTATCAAAGACTTTGGGGTCTTTGAGAAGTGACTTCATTTTGCTTAGGAATGTGACAATAATTAGGGGATGGATTAGGCTAATTAGGAAGGGGTTAGAAGAATCTAGAAGGGGATTAGATTTTTGCAAGTGGATTTGGTGGGTGAGGGAAAATAGGATTTTATTTAAAATAAAAATTCATTTGTTTCAATAAATGTGTGCAAGTTGCATTTGTAGGAAAATGCAACTGGGGGGGGGTTAATGATTTAAATAAATGTTTTATTTAATTTATTTAAAAGAGGAAAAGGGGATTTTATTAAATAAATAGATTTTATTTATTTAATTGATTGGAATTTGATTTAATGAATTAATTAAATATTAATTTAATTAACTGATGGCTAGTAGTTTTTTAATCAAATAAATATGAAATATTCATTTAATTAAAATGGATAGATTTATGTGACTACAACAGATATTTCAGAAAAATAGGAAATACATCTTATTGATAAAAGAAAAGCAGAATTGTCATTTGATCAATAAGGCTAAATTAAACACATAAAAATTAGCCTCCTAATGTATTTCCAAGAATAAATATAGAATCTTAAATATAAGCTTTTCTGAAAATAACTAAATTCGGAAGTAATTATATATGTATAATAATATAATATGTATATGAATATATATATTCACTCAACATATACCATATGCATATATTCATATTAATATATATATATATCAATAATACTTAATTAATAAAATGCCCAAGGTTAAAAAACATATATATATATATATATATATATAAAACACAAAATAAATAAAAATCCAAATTCACATTAAAACTGGGCACAAAACCCAAGCTTAACTTTAACTAGAAACACACAAAATTAATAGGGAGGGCGAAGTATGAGGTCTACCATGGCAGCTTTATGTTACCTGTAAGGTAGCCCTGCTACCCTACTGTAGCACTGCTACCTTATGGTAGCAAGTACTACTGCAGGTAGTACTGCTATGTTATGGTAGTAGGTACTACCGCAAGGTAGCACTGCTACCATCAGTAGTACTGCTACCGCTGGTAGTACTACTACCGTATGGTAGCAAGCTACCGAACCCCCCCCCCCCCCTCGCCGATTAATTTTTATTTTTTTAAAATTTAAATTAAATTTTAATGAATCACATAGATTTAAAATTCACAAAGCCCCCTTTTTTTTAAAGGAAAATTTTCAACAAAGATTAAAAATCAAGCATCCCCACTCTGAGACAACAGAGTCTAATAAAACACTGCATAATAATAATAAAATACTACAAAAAAACCCATTTTTATTTACAAAAATTTCCTCCATAATCCAATTTTTTTCTTAACCCAATTTCTAATGATTTTTCCTCAACTAGGAAGAACACAAAATTGCATAACATAGAGAAAATTATATGGAACAAAGGAGGGTAAATCTAGCAAAATTTTGCCAGATAACCCCCTAAAATTTTCACAATGCCAAAACTAAAAATATAGAAAAGAAATAATAAACATGAGAATCTCCACAACAAAGATTGGAGATTCAAATAAACTAATTTATTTATTTATTAAAAGAAAACAAAACCAGGCAACACAACTCAACCTGTCAAGCTTTCATGGAAGATTCACGTGGAAGAGCTCAGTCCTGCAACCGGGTTTCCAAGCCAATCCCTCTTACCAGAAATCCTCTGATAATTTCTTCTTCAACAAAATATTGCTTCCAAAATAATTTTTCTTCACCAAAAATCTCTACCTCCTTCCTGTGAACTCACAGGAATGAAAAGTAAAATATATTTAACCTAAAATTTTAGGTTGAAATTATTTTACCCAAAAACATAATATTTAATTTATTAATAAAAAGGAATTTTCTTTTCTTTTCAAATTTCCACAAAAAGGTAAATAGAATGAATTTGCAAAAAACAATACTTTTTTTTTAATTTTCTTTTCTCATGCTAATTTATTTACTTTTCCAAAAAGAAATAAAAACAATACTTTAACTCTATTTTATTTTTAAAATCTAGGGAACATTAAATGAAATTAATTTAATTTATTTTCCACTAAATTTAAATACAATTATATTTCTAATATAATGCAACTTGGAAATTTAATTTAATTACTTCATTTAATTAACTAAATTCATAATCACCAATGCATAATAATACATAATTTAAATATACTAACTATGCAATGCCACCATAAATTTAATTAAATAATTAAATCCACTAGGGAACGCAAACTGAGAAAACTCAAATGAAGACTTTGAAAAAGTTAACCGACAACACTCAAAGGCCAAACAAACAGACAAGATGACCAACTGACGACACTCACAAGAGTGTAATTGGAGTAAAATTAGGGTCAACCACTCTCTCCTCCACTCCCATCAGACAAATAAGGTACGCTCAAACCTATGAAGTGAGGTGGAGAGGATACTTCGTACCTACCCAGTACTTGTACCTGCAATGTCCTGCATCATCAAACCACCATGTATATATACACATATAGAATACACGACATACACACCGATGAAGGAGAATCATGATGTTCCCTGTCTCATTGGAGTGAGTGAAGGAAAATCATCCCCTCGCATTCAATACACTCGCATACATGCAACATATAATTTACACATCGCATAGATAAAGTGAAGTGTTAGTACATAGAAATAATCCATAAAATACCACAATTCACAAGTACTGAAATACTGTAAATAAGGCATGCATCCCATATCTATATAAAAAAGAAATAATGTCATATAATTCTGAATAACACATAATGGTAATGTATCCACTAAAAGTAAACAATAGCAAAATATGAATCTAATAAGTTCAATTGAGGAGGGGTACTAAATCCTCCCCCCCTAAAATTAGGCTTACTCTTAGAAGCCTAAAACAAATAAGAGTAGATCTCTCTCATCTTTGCTACATCCTCCCAAGTCACCGAGGTCTCATCATTTGGGTCCCATAGGACCCTTACCTAGTCGATGGTATGATCCCTAAGGGTCAAATCATGACACTGAAGAATTCACATGGGCTCCATGGAAAGCTTCTCATCCTCGACCTGCAAAGCGTTCCAATCAAGAACATGAGTAACATCAGGATGACAAGATCAAAGGACTGAAACATGAAAGACATCATGGATGCAGGATAGACTTAGTGGCAAGGCAATATGGTAGGCAACTCGTCCTATCCTCTCAAGGATCTCAAAAGGGCCATCAAAATGAGGCACCAACTTAGAACCCTTTCCATAATGGATCAGACTCTTCCATAGATGTACTCTCAAAAACACACGATCGCCAACAGAAAACTAACAATCTACCCTATGAGCATCTGCATACATCTTCTGCCTATCTTGTGTAGCTACCAAATGCTCACTAATCCGCTCAACCTGCTGCTCCATCTCATGAAGAATATCTAGGCCTATACACACCCTGTCCTCTAATTGATCCCAACTCAAAGGAGTACGACAAGGATGACCATACAATGCCTAGAAGAGAGACATACCTATGGAGCTATGATATCCATTGTTATAAACAAACTCCACTAGATAAATATAATCCTCCCAGCACAACTGATTGTCCATAACCTACATGCGAAGCATGTCTTCCAACACCAGATTCACTCGCTTGGTCTGACCATCTATCTCTAGATGATAAGATGAACTAAAGTTCAACTGAGTCCCCAAAGCATGCTAAAGTGAGGTCCACAATGCTGAGGTAAATATAGGATCTCTATTGGAAATGATCCACCTTGGAATTCCATGCAATGTCACCACATCTTCCAAGAAGACTCATGCCACCACTACTGCCGTGTAGGAAGCTTGAATAGGAACAAAGTGAGAAACCTTGGTCAATTTGTCAACAATGACCATGATGGCATCATGATGGCGCGAAGAGATAGGCAACCCAACAATAAAATCCATGGAAATGATATCCTATTTCCAATCCGGTACCAAATTAGGCTGTAAAATCCTTGTCGAGTGTTGATGCTCTGTCTTCACTCGCTAATATTCTAAACATCTTGACACAAAATCAACAATGTCGCATTTCATGTCAGCCCAATGATAAATATATCTAAGATCTAAGTGCATCTTCTTGACACCAGGATGTGCCAAATAAGGTGCACGATGGGCCTTAGTCATGATCACAACGTGAAGACCCTCCAAAGGAGGTACATAGATCCATCCAAGATGATGAAGAAGACCATTTGCCTCAAGAGTATATCCATAAAATCTACCCTCTAATGGCCTTCAAAACTCCATCATGGATCTAACATCCTCATACCAAGTATCCTGAGGAAGAACTCCAAGAATTCTCTCTCTCAAGTCCACTCCAAGGGACAATGCTGAAACTTCATGCCACCTATGACTCAAAGCATCTACCACCACATTCTCCTTCCCTTGAATATAAAAAACCTCAAAATCATACTCGCAGAGGAATTCCATCCATCGTTGCTATCGAGCATTCAAGTTCATTTGTGTGAAGATATACTACAAACTGCGGTGATCACTATGCAGCTCAAATAGATGCCCTAATAGAAAATGTCACCATCTAACTAGCACATGCACTACAGATGCCAACTCCAAATCATGAACTGGGTAGTTCAACTCATGGTCCTTGAGTTTGTGAGACTCATAGGCAACCACACATCCATCCTACATAAGCACTGCACCTATACCTTCTAAAGAGGCATCTGTGCATACCATAAAATCTCTAGATGGATCAGGGATTGCCAAAATCAGAGCACTAACAAGGAGTTCCTTCAAGGTATAGAAAGTTGACTCACACTGCTCTGACCAAACAAAATTATTCCCTTTCCTCTGAAGAGAAGTAATCGGGTGCCCTATCCAAGAAAAGCCCTGAACAAAGCGATGGTAGTATCCGACCAAACCCATAAAACTCTAAACTTCTAAAACATCGGTCGACACTGGCCAATCAACAATGCCTTGGATCTTTGAAGGATCCATGGATACACCTTCTCCCAAAACCACATGACCAAGATAGTTCACCTCAAACTGGAAGAAGTCACACTTTGCCAAATTGGTGCAAAGTTGATTCTCCCTCAAGCATTGCAATACCTAACATAAGTGACCCTCATGCTCTTTCATAGATCTAGAATAAATCAATATGGCATCCAAGAACACAAGGACAAAATGATCAAGGTAGGTGCGAAACACCCCATTCATGAGGCACATGAAAATTGAAGGCACGTTTCTCAACCCAAATGGCACCACTATGAACTATTAATGACCATAACAAGTACGAAATGCCATCTTATGAATGTCTGCATCATTAATGCGCAACTGATGATACCTAGATTTCATATCAATCTTAGATAACACCTTGGCTCTCTTTACCTAATCAAAAAGATCATCTATACATGGCAATAGATATCGATTTCAGATGGTTAGCTTATTCAATTGTCGATAATCAATTCATAACTGAAGAGAACCATCCTTCATCTTAATGAAGATAACAGGCACACCCCAAGGGGAAACACTAGGACAAATGAACCCCTTGGCCAACAATTCCTCCATCTGCAACTTCAACTCACTCAACTCCTGAGTAGTCATCCGATATGGAGCTCTCGAAATGGGTTCTGCACTAAGAACCAAATCAATGCAAAAGTCTATGTCTTGCTTTGAAGGCATATTAGGAATATCCAATGGAAACACATCAGCATACTCTCTAAGAATAGGGTGACCATCAAGAGTGATTTCTTAACTCTCTTCCTCATCCACATCTTTAAGAGAAACTGCAAAAAGTTGGCACCCTTGACACATAGACCGCTTAAGTTGCATAGCAGAAATCATATGTAAGGATATCGATCTCTAAACTCCAATGATCCTCACTTTCCTGCCATGGTCATGTAAACACTTTACTGTCTTCTGACGATAGTCTACACAAGCACTATGAGATGATAGCCAAGCCAATCCATCCCCAACACAACTCCATAAGAACCCAAAGGAATGACTCGAAGGTCAACTGAAGTAACAAAGGGTCCTAGGCCCAACTCACAACTGGCAACAAAGGCATCTACGGAAACATGCACCCTGGTAGCCAACTCTACTTGCCACCTATCCGCCTGCTTAGCAGATGCAAGCCCACACCACTCCGTAATGGATGAAGAAATAAAAGAATCCAAAGCACCGAATTCAAAAAGCACAAAGATAGGAAGGTCACACAACACACTTGCGGTCTCAATAACTATACCCTGATGCTCAGCCTAGCAGCCATCAACCATAGCAAACACTCTGCGGGATCTACCAGCATCCCCTACTATTAGCTCTGATGCAGCTGGCCTCTAGCTTCTTGTCTGGTGGGAACACTGAGGACACAGAGTGGCTATATGACCAAACTACCCACAAGAGAAGCAAGCTCCCCTACCTGGTCCTCTACCTCCAGTCAACCCACTAGACTGCTGGAAGATTCCCCTGCTAGGTGCCTGAGGTGCATCCTGAGAGGCTTGCCCTGGAGGACCCTGTCTGCTCCTCTGCCAGTTCTTGTTCCTCCTATGCTGAGAATTGCCACCCTACTGGCCTTGGAACTATTTTGGTCTCTACGGCTACTACTATTGTTGTCCATCCTTAGCGGGTGTCTGAGGAACCCTAAATGCTGTAGATGGCTGGGAATGGTTCCCACAAGCTCTTAGTCAACTGAAATGAACACTCCTTATCTATACCCCAACTAACCACCATGTGCATGACTAAGGTTCTTCTCAACCAACCTGGCTTTTTCCATGACTACCTCAACTAAAGCTGGCTCAAACACCCTCACTCCTCCACTATTACGATCATTTAGACCCTGCAAGAAGTGTTGCACAAGCATAGCCTCATCGTTTACAATCTCAACATACTATTTAAGCTCATACAACCTGTGCTCAAACTAATCTACAGACAAACTATACTAACGCAACACATAGAACTCATTTGCCTAAGTCTACCTCCACTGGGGTGAGAGAAATCATGCTCTGAATCTCTCTAGAAATGTCTCCCATGATACGGTGTTAATACACACACCGATCTTCTCCTCCTGTAATCTCCACCAAATCAAAGCAAAATTATCAACACGCATGATAGTGCATCTCGCTCTGGTATTGCTACTATAAGGGAACATGGTGAAACACCGATCCAAATTGATAAGCCAAGTCTCTGCATCGAGATTGGTGCCTCTACCATCAAAGAAGGGAGGGTTGGTCCTCATCAAGTCCCTAATGTGACCTATGGGAGCTGGATCTAGGTCAGCTAGGACTTCCCTCCTTCTCAGAGACCTCTTTATCTCTCTCTCCTCTAGAATTAGATGATGCGACTCCCCAACCTGAGCATGACTAGGTTGCTCACCCTCAGGCTTGGGGCCTAGCCTATCTAGAACCTCTTGAAACATTTGTCTCAGCTCTTCCCTTTTGGGAACCTACTCTTCTACACATGGTTCATCCTGATGAACTGACTGCTCCTACTCCATACTCACATGAGTGGGTGGTGGCGAAGGACTAGGGTGATCGGAACCTTGACCCCATCCCCCACCTTTGCCTCTATTGCAACCTCCAAAATGGGCACCTCCCCTGGCTTTCCTAGCCATGACCTAACTCTACAAAAGAGAAAACGGTTCAGATCAATGGCAAGGATAAAATAAGGGAAACACAAACATTAAGACCTACACAAAAGGTCAAGCTAAATGGGCTCACTACAAACCCAGAGTACCCAGTGTTGAAACTTGGGCTCTGATACCAAATGTAATGCCCCGCCAGAAACCTTGAAGGAAAACAACACTACAAGGCAACTAAAGGGTACAATAATTTATTTATTTTTAAAGATTAAGTGCATTAATTATAACATTGCATGTATAATAACACAAGCGGAAGTCTAACATTGACATCCTAAAGGGTTGCCAATGAAGATTACTTCAAACTAAAACAACATCACAATGTTAATCCAATTATCCATCTAATTAGGGAACTTAATTACAATAATTAAATCAAACCCATAAACTAATTTCCAAATTGAAGATTTAAAGAGTTACAATATATTTACTTCCAATGATTCATTTACACATAAGAAGAAAGATAACTGAAATAACATACATTCCATTGAATTGAAATTACAACATTCAATAATTACATGGCTTCAATAGTACAAATGAAGTACAAACGTTACAATGCCAAGGTTACATAGTTTACTGATACAATGACCACATGGTCTCAAATATACAATAATCTTGAACATGAGCTGATACAAGAATCACAAACCAAGAAACACTGGCGAAGCCGATCCTCACATGAAGGTATGAACATAGATATCCGATGGGGAGTGACACTACCACCCAACCATGCAATCCCAAAATGGAACCACCCCACCATGCTAGGAAATAGTAGAAGACCCTCAAACAAGCATAACAAGACAAGTATGAAAGTACAACACGACTCCGCAAAACACAAGTGACCCTAAAGAGAGAGTGTCATCACATTGCTTAAGATGGTTACCCTAGGCAGGTCTCCATAGGTCCTGACCCCCATACTGGGTTATCCTGGTAGCCTTTCCTGAACCCCCGGCTCCATCCAAGTATCATGTGGACCTTACTAACCCTTTGTGAGGACAAGGTGGTAAGTATGCCATTCCAAGCCTTCTCACAGCATCTTGAGCCTAAACAAGCACTCAACCATGTGCAAGGTACAATATCTTTATTAACATTATAACTACCCACCACCTAATCAATTATTAGGTTATGACTTATTAATTGACTTTCGAGGGGTTATCCTACCATCCTCTTTGGGTGTGGCCCCTGCCCAAAAGACACTCTCTCTCATATGACACTAATAGGAACAGTCTCTCTATGAGAACTCTATGGCGAAACTGACAGCCATATCTAATCCTGACAAACCACAGGTGAAGGATACACAAATCACTAACCCAGGATTGACCATTTGGAACAAAACACACAATGGCTCACATTAACAGGGTTACACAACAACACCTGACCAAGGTGTAAAAACGACCTTTATTTAACATGACAACAACTCAAAATTAGATTTACAACGAAATATGCTTTTACCAGAGAATACCCTTTATTCTAAAGATCCTATAACATGCAATCTTTTTAAAACAGTAAAAAGCATTAATTACTTGCAAATACAGATATTTCAGAAAAATAAGAAATACATCTTCATTGATAAAAGAAAAGCAAAATTGTCATTTAATCAATAAGGCTAAATTGAACACATAAAAATTAACCTCCTAATGTATTTCTAAGAATAAATATAGAATCTTAAATATAAGCTTTTCTAAAAATAACTAAATTCAGAATTAATTATATATATATAATAATATAATATATTTGTATATGAATATATATATATTCACCGAACATATACGATATACATATATTCATATTAATATATATATATATATATCAATATGCACAATATTAATAATACTTAATTAATAAAATGCCCAAGGTTAAAAAACATATATGTAAATATATAATATATATATATATATTTTAAACATAAAATAAATAAAAATCCATATTCACATTAAAACTAGGCACGAAACCCGAGCTTAACTTTTACTGGAAACACACAAAATTAACAGGGAGGGCGAAGTATGAGGTTTGATTGCAACTTTATGCTACCCTACGATAGAATGCTACCCATAAGGTAGCCCTGCTACCCTACTATAGCATTGCTACCTTATGGTAGCAGGTACTACTGCACAGTAGCACTGCTATAGCCAGTGGTAGTACTGCTATCGACCCTCCCCCGTATTAAATTTTTTTTTTTTTTTAATTTAAATTAAATTTTAATGAATCACATAAATTTAAAATTTACAAAGCCCCCCCCCCCCCTTTTTTTTAAAGGAAAATTTTCAACAGAGATTAAAAATCAAGCATCCACACTATGAGACATGAGTCTAACAAAACACTACTTAATAATAATAAAATACTACAAAAAACCCCATTTTTATTTACAAAAATTTCCTCCATAATCCAATTTTTTTCTTAACCCAATTTCTAATGATTTTTCCTCAACCGGGAAGAACACAAAATTGCATAACACACAAAGAAAATTATATGGAACAAAGGAGGGTAAATTTGGCAAAATTTTGCCAACATAACCCCCTATAATTTTCACAATGCCAAAACTAAAAATACAAAAAAGAAATAATAAACATGAGATTCAAACAAACTAATTTATTTTTTTATTAAAAGAAAACAAAACCAGGCAAACCAACCCAACCTGTGAAGCTTTCCTGGAAGATTCACATGGAAGAGCTTAGCCCTGCAACCGGGTTTTCAAGTCAATCCCTCTTACCAACAATCCTATGATAATTTCTTCTTCAACAAAATATTGCTTCCAAAATAATTTTTCTTCACCAAAAATCTTTGCCTCCTTCCCGTGAACTCAAAGGAATGAAAAGTAAAATATATTTAACCTAAACTTTTAGGTTGAAATTATTTTACCCAAAAACATAATATTTAATTTATTAATAAAAGGGAATTTTATTTTCTTTCTAATTTCCACAAAAAGGTAAATAGAATGAATTTGCAAAAATCAATACTTTTTGTTTTTATTTTCTTTTCTCATGCTAATTTATTTACTTTTCCAAAAAGAAATAAAAGCAATACTTTAACTCTATTTTATTTCTAAAATCTAGGGAACAATAAATGCAATTAATTTAATTTATTTTCCACTAAATTTAAATACAATTATATTTCTAATATAATGCAACTTGCAAATTAAATTTAATTACTTCATTTAATTAATTAAATTCATAATCACCAATGCATAATAATACATAATTTAAATATACTAACTATGCAATGATGCCATAAATTTAATTAAATAATTAAATCCACTAGGGCACGTAAACTAAGAAAACTCAAACGAAGACTTAGAAAAAGTCAACCGACAACACTCAAAGGCTGAACAAATAGATAGGACGACCAATTGACGACACTCACAAGAGTGTAACTGGGATAAAATTAGGGTCAACCACTATCTCCCTCACTCCCATTGGACAAATAAGGCACACTCATACCTGTGAAGTCAAGTGGAGACGATACCCCATACCTACCTGGTACTTGTACCTGCAATGTCATGCATCATCGAACCACACATGTATATATACAAATATAGAATACACAGCATACACATCGATGAAGGAGAACTGTGACGTTCCCTATCTCACCGGAGTGAGTGAAGGAAAATCATCCCCTCACATCCAATACACTTGCATACACGCAACATATAATTTACACATCACATAGATAAAGTGAAGTGTCAATACATAGCAATAATCCATAAAATACCACAATTCACAAGTACCAAAATACTGTAAATAAAGCATGCATCCCATATCTAGATAAAGCATGAAATAATGTCATATAAGTCTGAATAACACATAATGATAATATATCCACTAAAAGTAAACAATAATAAAATATGAATCTAATAAGTTCAATCAAGGAGGGGTACTACAAATGTTATTTCTTTAAGGATTGTGGAAGCAAGCTTCCATGTGTATAGTGCAAGTATTTTCATAAAAGCTTAGTATTAACTTTTAGTTTGTAGTATTTTGGTATTTCAACAGTTTGCAATCTGAATGCAAGCAGATTTAGAGGTTTCATTTGTAGTTGTCTCTCTTATATGCACACTATTTTATGGAATGAAATGACCAAGGGTATTTTTCTTTGTCTTCGCAATTCAGATGTTTACTTTGTTGTTTTCTTCTCTTCAAGGGAGAGATTAATTTGCTTATCACAAAGTAGAGAAATATTGTTGTGTGTATGATATTCTCAAGGATGGATGTGGGTAAAACTATAAAGGGGGATGTTAGTGTAATGCGCTATCTTTTCAAGCCCAATGGTTGCATGTTACCCTATTTGGATACCAAATATGCATGTTGTGGAGTTGACTCTATTTCCTATACAAGGTGTTGGTCACGGTTGTTTCTTTCATAAAATTATGTATGAAAAGCCATACAATAGGACATGTCATATTAGTGAAAATGTTTGCTATTAATACAACACTATTGAAAAAAAGATAATGGTAAAAACCAAATGGGATCATGTTGATAAATTAGGATCCCAATTAGTTTTTTTAATCAGGATCTTGTATCCTAAATGGGATCTCGAATGTAATTTGTACATTTAATTTATTTTTTAAATAAATGGGATCCTGATTACTAATCACGATCCCATTTGTAAAAAAATTTAATTTTGGCTTGGTTTTCCCTTCAAATTTTAGTTTGGGAAATGGCTTGGAGTTTCAACCCTTAAGCTTAGACCTGGTTTGATCTGCAAGTTGAAGGCTATATCAGTGTCCATACAAAATAATGACTTTGGACATACATTTGAATACAATTTTTTATAATGTTTTGAGACAATGAAAACCCAATACAAAATAGACTATCTAGATGAACCAAATTTGTTTATAAAAATTAGATTATTTTTTATTTTAAAAATAATTTCTAATGAAAGAGGTTCATAAACTTGAAATAACAGGGTTTCTTATTTTTTAATAACTTTTCTATTTTTATTTTTTTTGAAACATACATTATAAATAATCAAACTAGAGACACTTTTATATAGTCTAAAAAAAAGAAGTTTAGGTCATGTTATGCTTACCGTACACGAAATTTTTTCAAAATAGAAATTATGCCCAATAAAAAATTAACAAAAAAATATATATTAAAAAAAAAGTACAAAAAAAATATCATCATCAAAGGTTAGTGAGTTAAAAATATTTTGTCAAAAGGATTCAAAAAAATACTTTCATTTAGGTCAAATTATGCTTGTTGTACATGGGCATGGCATGGTCTTGAAAAAGTGACTTTTAAACTATAGGTTTTGGAAATCCTATTGAAACTTAATTTATATCATCTATATATTAAAATAAATTACATATTTGGAAACTAGAATTCGAGAACTACATTTTCTATCATGAACTTTTTCCAAGGTTCATTCTTTAAGTGTTTTAAATCTTTAGGTCAAATAGGGTGATTTTTGAAAAACAAAGAAAACACTTCTTTTTAGTGAAATAGTGGACTCAACTTGTTGCACACACCCAGATGTGATCCTGGAGGAGTCCCTCATCATCAATGGAATTCATCTGGTGAAATATGATGTTTTGGGAAACTATTTATACACTTGATAAACTCTCTCTTCTACCCATGGCATGCACTACCTAGATATTCCTCATTGGACCAAAGGCAATATCTTGCACATTTGTTGTCATCCTTGAGTTTTACCTATTTTATGTAAAGTTGAGTATTCCCTAGCTAGTTGCTATGGATGTAGTCCCTTGAGTGGTTCATTCATATCATATGTTTCCTCATAAGGGTATTGTGCATACAACCAAAGATAAAAAAATATCAGCCATTGGTATACCATGGGGGCTTTTATCAATCATTTTTGGCTTGCTCCAATTGGACATGGTGATCTGCTATATAAGAAATATTACAAGTATAATACCAAGAAGTGAACACCTAAATTTATCTGACCTATAGTGTCTTTGGCTCCACCTACATTTATCTTTTCTCCTCCATCTTGGTTTTCTCCTATACTATGGCATGCTTCTTCACTCACTCTCTCTTTTTCAATGGTTAATGACAAGATCACTCCTCAAGGTAGGACTCCCCATCCACAAAGGACCATGTATCTTCTAGTGGCATCTTTTTTTCTTATAATTGTGCCAATAACAAATAAAGGAAAAGAACCCATGCTGCCAAAATCTAAGGCACCCTCCCTTTAAGCTTCGCATTCGTATTGATATTGCCCTACTTTATATGGAAATGTTAAGTGTTCATCACTTTATATTCTCCTTTAACACTTGTATCTTATCCTTTGAGGTCTCCTCCTATTCCTCCATCTACTTGCAAGGAAAAATGAGGAAATAAAAATATGATTGAGCCTACAGTACCTACTATGATAGAACTTGTTGCTTCATCAATTGGGTGTTGTTCTCTATCACCTATAGCACTTCCAACCTCTTCTATGGAGTAAGATGTTACTAAGGCTTTGTAGGATTCTCTTCTTGGTCCCCATATGTGTCAGAACCATCTTACATACAAGCATAAGAATTATTGATGAGAAATGGCTAGGGAATATAAGGATACATTGAAGGCTAAGAGTGACTCTTCAATGTATTCTTTTGCTCCCTCTGCATCTTTTCCTTCTTTGAGTTTTGTTGTTTCTATTGGCTCCGCATTAGTTTTTTCTCTATCTCCTATTTTTATTCCCATCACTACAAGGACTATTGATGAACCTTATCCTATGTACGTACATGTATTCATTTCTCCCTCCTTGGACCTCCCACTTATCACTTGTTTGCTTGATATCCTTCCATTTTTTTATCCTATAGACAAGTTTCATACATGGCTAGTGCCTAATGTAACATTATCTAGTCTTGATGTTTCATCTCTACATATTTATCACAAATTTTCTAGGGTCCTTAGACGTACCATAATTGGTGTGAAGCTCTCACCTCAATTGCCTAAGAGTAAGTTAAAGAAGGGTCATGTTCCTAAGTTTCATCACCAAAATAATTCACACAACTTCTTTATTTGAATATGTGCTTATTGTGGAGGAGGTTCCACATTCTCTAGAGTTTGTCAATGCCTCTCTTTTAGAGGTTGATGATGTGCCTCCTATTTGGTAGCTTCTAGATGAGTCACTTGCCTCTTCTTTAGAGATGTGTATATTTGACTTTCTAGAAAAGATCTTGGTTTTGTCAACTATCTTTACACAATTGATGACTCATTCCTCATAAGAGTTATTGGATGATAATGTTGAGGTGGCCTTATCCTTCAATCAAACTACTAGTGACACACCTAATACTACTTTGGCAATTTTCTCTCTTTAGGCTCGTCCTCCCTATCCTATGATCAAAGTTGGGAGGATGATGGCTTTATGGTGTGTGATTTCTAAAGCAATACTCATCTTATATTTAGATTAGAGCATGGATGTTTTGTTTTCCCTTATGCTTGTCTTTATATATTGTGCTCTCCTAAAGGACCAAAGTTACTCCATAAGTACTTGGATACAAATAATAATATCTACTCTATCTACCTCTATTTATCTCATCCTTCTTGTTTATGTCAAATATTAAATTCTAGCATCTGAAGATGACACAAAATGTTGGGGACATTTAGGCCTTTTTCCATGTTAACCAAAATTTTTAGTTTATATTTGTCTTCATGTGTCTTTCTTTAGGTCCAATAAATTTAGAACCAAGTGATTATTAATTTATTTGTAGTTGTATATGTGATATATTTACATTGCTATAAATGAACTATTTTTTTTCAAATAATTACATCCCCTTATCTCTTTATGTGTTCTTGTTGATGTTGTGGGTATCAAGTGCTACCTATTATAGGATAGCTTTCCATGGAAACATCTTTCTATATCAACATGAAACAACTTCCCTTTTCCTTAGAATGAATTTTTATTCCTCTACATGTAACACATCTCATTCTAATGGGTCAACTATCATATCTACATTCATATCATGTTTATATAGACTTTATCACATATATATTTTCAAAATATATTTACATATAGATAACTTATTTATTGCCTTGTGCATAGCCAAACCACACTATTTTATCTAAATTAATCTTTTTATTTATTTTTAGCCTTTATGTTGTTGTCCTACAACATAATTTGTAGCAATTGCATATTGACTAATCATATTGCTATGGGTGGGTGCTAGAAGTTGGGTCCCAATTATGGGGAAGCACACGTGTTGGGAAGAATGTCACTAGGAATGAGGTCCCATTATTTTATAGTTGGGGCCCTATTATGCTTTGGCTACCTGAGGCAAAAAAAAGCAATGGTGCCCTATTATTACAAGTAATGCAGCCCCATTTATAAACATAATAGGGCCTCATTATTTTCTAAACATGGTTGTGTTATGCAAAAGCTATTTTAAAAAATAATAGCCTGTGATTTAAATTTTTTAATAATTTTGCAGTGACTATGGAGAACAAGAACATGCCCCTGATTTTGCTAAGTGCATCCCACCTCCTACTAATGATATTTTAGCCACTTGGGTATTTTATTTCTTATAATTTGGCATTTTAAAGTTTTAATAGTTTTTTAACTTTGTTTTCTTTGTTATTTATGGTTTGTGTTTGTAATTTAGTGTTTGTGCTTGAAATTTTGGGTAATTTAGAAAAAAAAATTGAAAAATGGGTAAAGATTTATTCAAAAATCACAGAACTATAAATTTCTGGCCTTAGGTCCACCAAGACAGCAACAGAAACAAAAAGGATCCTAAAAACCCACCAACACCACCACTACAAAGTCCAGAGACCATAGCATTAGATCCGACCATCGGATTTCCAATGATAATACCTTTTCAAAAAGCCCTCAGAAAGATGACATGGCAACTTTGGAATTACACCAAAAACTAGGCTCATTTGGAGCCTCGAAGGCCTCAAAAATGACAATGAAAAGGAAACAAACATAAAAGGGAAATTGATCCTACACCACTGGGTGCTCTTGCATCATCCTGTCTTCTAGCATTAACATGTCTAAAGTTTCAAGATAATTAGGAGGTAGACCATCCCTTCCACTAAAATCCCAACCATCAACATGCTCTAAAGCCCACTTGGCCAAACAATCAGCCCCTCTATTCCACTCCTTGGGAATATAACAAAAGGAGACAAATTCCAATGTATTACATAGTTGTAAAATCTGTCTGACCACAAAAGCTAATTGCCAACTCACATAATTCAAATTTTATTTATTCAACATGTCCACAACAATCTGAGAATCCGACTCACAAATAATCTTCCTCCATCCTAAAGAACAACCTCGCTCAACAACAATCTTAATAGCTAGGGCCTCCATAAGATTGTTAGAGTGCTCCCCAATATAAATAGAGAACAAAAAATATGCACAACCATCATCACCTCTACCTATACCTCCAATACTTGCATGTCCAGGATTCCCACAAGAAGAGCCATCCGTATTAATTTTTAAGATTTCCATAGGGGGAACCCACCTTCCATCTCTAATTATCCATTGCTTTGCATGTCGAGATCTATTTCCAATAGCACAATCCATTTTAATGTTTTCCAATTGCAGATTACTTACAATAGCATAATCACCTAGATCAATATTTTCAGACAAATTGCACTTAACTGAATTGTCTCCTGAATCCTATTAACTATCTTCTGCCATAGCTAAGGACTCCCTACATGTGAATCACAAAAGACCCTTCAATTCCTTTCCAACCATAGATTCCAGATAATAAGGGTTGGCCTAATAGCCCAGGCCACTTGAAGAAAAGAGGTCTTCACTGGGGGTCTGCCCAAGCTATCCCAAAAGTCAATTAAGGAGGTAGCATGAAAACAAGCATGTTGCCAAGCCTCCCACCACTTGTGCCAAATCTCCCTAGAGAAAGGGCATAGAAAAAACAAGTGGGATCAGTCTTCCTCATTATACATATAAAGATAACAGATAGATGATCCCTATAAGCCTCTCTTACGAATATTCTCCTATGTGAGGCATTTCCTTTGAGCAACTAGCCAAAAGAAAAAATTACATTTTGGCCAAGAGAAGGTATTCCAAACCTTCTTCCACAAGGGAACATCCATCAGGCCATGCAATTTCCTATCAAGTTGAGCATAACCTTCAACAATAGAAAACTTGCCTCTTGGGTTAGGACCTCAAGCCAAAATATCTCTCTCCTTGAGGGAAATACATAACCTACCCTCCAAGATATTAACCAACACTACATGATCTTCATCTAATCCACCAAAGGGTCATTCAAGAGGATCCTTCTTGCAAGTCACCTCAACCTATCCAATGCACCTAACCATTTTAAAATTCTCCACTTTAACCCATCCAACATCAGTGAAAATGTTTCAAAGAGGTTGAAGTTGTGGATAACTAGACATAATAGGAGGGTGACCATCCCAAGGATCCTACCAAAAATGAGCTTTAGAGCCTCTATTAAGAATCCAGAAAAGGCCATCTTTGATAAGTTGGGCACCTTTTTTAAGAGTATCCCAGATACAAGAGCCCCTACCTACTAAACTAAGATGAGGCACCTCATGATCATTAGCACCGGGGAGATAGTTGTGGGTAAAAATCTTGGCCCAGTCTTGATCCTGACTATTACACCACCTCCAATACAGCTTAGCCACCAAGGCCTTGCTAACCAAAGCAATAGATCTAAGGCCAAGACCCCCAACATGTCTCGGTCTACAAACAGAGTCCGATTTAAATAAACTCCACTTAAAAGAAAGAAAATTACTAGACCAAAGAAATTGATGGGAAAAAGCATCGAACTCTCTCACAAAGATGGAGGGGGGAGCCTGCACAAAACACATATAAATGGGAAGTGCTTGCACCACAGTCTTCAGAAGAATCACTCTTCCAGTAGAGAATAACCACCTGTGAATCCAATGATTAACCTTGCAACAAAATTTTATCCAAATTTCTTGCCAAAAATATCCATGTTGAACCCCCAAATCTAAAGGAATCCCGAGGTACAACAAAGGAAGGGACCCTGTCTAAAATCTGAGGATCCTAGAAATCCTATTCTGAATAAGCCGAGGAGCATTAAATAAATATATGGATGATTTATCTTCATTAATTTTCTGACCTGAGGATTTGCAATAGATATCTAAAGCTCTCCTAAAATTCACTACCTCATTGATTCTGGCCCTGCCCATCAAACCTGTGTCATCCACAAACTAAAGATGAGAGTAGGAAGGTAAAGAATTGCTCCAACTCTAGCCTTGAATAAAACCATGTCTCACCTAGGAAGTGAGAAATCTACCAAGACCTTTAGTCATGAGAATAAATAAATAGGGAGATAAAGGGTCCCCTTGCTGAAGCCCCCATGAAGCGCTAAACAATTCCAAGGGTTCCCCATTAATAAGAACTGAGAAGGAGGTAGGAGTCACACAACTAAGAACCCAATTCACCCACTCTTCTCCAAAACCAAAAGCCAAAAGGATCTTCTGTAAGAAATCCCAACTCACCCTATCATAAGCTTTGCCCATGTCAAGTTTAATAAACATAGCCTTCTCCTTAGAGGAATCCATCGAATGAATATCCTCCATTGCTATCAAAACTCCATCAAGGATCCGCCTTCCATCAATGAAACCACCTTTCTCCTTAGAAACCAAAGTGTAGAGGAGAGGTTTGAGTCGTTTAGCAATCAATTTAGTGATTATCTTGTAGACAACATTACATAAAGTAATTGGCCTGTACTGATCCAAACTATTAGCCCCCTCCTTCTTAGGAATGAGAGCCAAGAAAGTAGAATTCATAGATTTTCACATTTGTTTATTCCGATGAGACTCCTTAACCACATCTAGAAGATAATACTTTATAATCTCCCAAAATTCCTAAAAAAACTCAATAGGAAACTCGTTAGGGCTAGGAGCCTTGCCTTTTTTCATTTGAAACACAACCCCCTCAAGTTCAGACAACAAAATGGAGTGCAAGAGAGCATCATTCATTTCAACAGAGACAAGAGGGGGAATACAGTTCAAGATGGCCCTCTCTTCCACCATAGCATCAAGATCCTCTTCGGTAAACAAATTAGAAAAATAACTGACAGCTTCCCTAGCATTTTCTTCTTTAGATGAAATATGAACCCCTTCTCAAGATATGAGAGAGGTATTAGAGTTATCATACCCCCGAGCCTTAAAAGAATTATGAAATAAAGTTGTGTTTCTATCACCTTCTTGGAGACAGTCCACACAAGACTTTTATTTCCAAAAAATCTCCTCATGCAACTCCCACTCTTCTAAGTCCTTAAGAGCAAGGGACTCAGCCATACTGAGCTCCACAGTCATCCCTTGATCCCTAATTTGACACATAACCTCATCCATCTTCGAAAGAGCTACCATCTTATGTCTATGTAGATTCCCAAAATATAGTTTATTCCACCTCTTCATCCTGTATTTCACATGTTGTAATCTCTTCCCAAAGGTGTGCATAGCCTGCCTATGGGTAGGCACCCCTTCATACCACCAATCAACAATAAGATCCTTCAATGACTAATCACAAAGCCACATCAATTGGAATTTGAAAGAAGGATTTTTAAAGGTTCTAAAAGATGTAATAGAAAGCTTAATAGGCCAATGATCAAAATCCATCCAATCAAGAATTTTTGAACTGGTGGACCACCTATCATGCACCCAATAGCAGGAAACCAAAAATCTATCAAGCCTTTTAGAGATAGCCTCAACACCACTCCTCCTATTATTCCATGTAAATACACCATTAATTGGCTTCACATCAATGAGGCGTAAGAGACCAATATTATCCCTGAGTAAATTTGAGGAAGGATCAAGGTTGAATAACCCACCTCACTTTTTCTCCAAATTAGTAACAACATTAAAATCTTTGGCCAAAATCTAGGGAAGAAAAGGATCTTGAGCCTAAACAAGATTTATGTGAGCCCAAATATGTGACTTACCTACAAGATCAGTAGGAGCATAAATATTAGAGAAGAGGCATCTTTCTCATGTCTCAAAGCTAGAAGCGACCATAAAAATGGAAGACTTGCTAGAAAACCACCACAAAGGGGAAACTTTCCTCGGGTTCCAAAATAAAGAAACCCCCTGAACTACCATGAGATCTCACTCCCTACCAAAGGCCTTGGGGATAGACATGCAAAGCACAACTGGCCAAACCATCCACTGAAACCTTGGTTTCTTGAATAAAAACAACATAAGGAGAGTCAGAGTCAATTAATCTACGAATAGCCTTTTGTCTAGGGATTTCTTCAACCCCCTTACATTTCATGAGAGCACAATAATTTATGTGGTTGAGAGAAGTGGGAATCAATGGGCTTCATAGACCCTAACTCAACCAAAGTGTCACCAATAAGCTTAACCTTTTCCTAATCCATTTTTTGTCCACTCCTTAAAAGTTTGTCTAAAGAACCCTTTTTGAGCATCTTCTACTGTAAGCCTAAAATAGGCGGGGCTTTGTTACTCTTCACAGAATCTAAGGCCACAATAGTGGAAGGAGGAGTAGACACCATGACCACTGCACCTCCAGGGACATGTGAGCCACTAAGATCTCTATTGTCCTGAACATGGGAAGGCAAATCCATAACCATTTGAGGATCATGTTGATTCTCCAAAGATAGGGCCCAACCCTCTTTCTTGGAGTCCCCATCCAACACCTTATGCTGAAATTGGGAACCCAAGGACATTTCAAATGGAACTCCTTCCTCTTGGACCAAATCATCTAGAACATCAAACCTATTTAGTGTGCCATCATTTTGCCTATCCAACCAAGTTCTCTTCTTTCCTTTTCCTTTATTCTGAGGTTCGATAGGAATGAAGACATCTTTATCAGTGTGACCATTAGGCATAGGGGCTTTCCCCTTATCTTCCCCCAGAACAGAGTGAGAAGGATTGGAAATGGCCAATTTAGAAGATTTATTTATGGGACATCTCCGTTGTAAATGACCATATTCATGACAAATTCTACATCTAAATGGCAGGGTCTCATAGTCCAGTCATTGGATCCAAGAAGATATCCCCAAACAAATTTCCATAGACTCTGGCAAAGGATTATTTAAATAAACTTCTACACATATACGAGCGTAGGAAATTACCTTTTGATCTTGAGTTTGTGAAGCTGAACCCACAGGTTTACCAAGAAGCAGTGAGATTGGGTGAAGAATATGTTCTCTCTCGAATTCCAATGGAAGCCTCAATAATCTGATCCACATGGGCACACGAGAGGGAAGCTCCTTAGTAGAATTAAAGCCAATATGCCAAGGTTTGATAAAGATTCCCACCTGGATGAAAAAATAAGGGCCACCCTCAAAATCCTTGTTCCTGTCTGCTAGGTTGGAAAAAATAAACAGAAAATAGTTATTAGCTGTCATAAGTAGCTCCGTATCTCCTTCAGGATTCCAGACACGACGTGCCCAAGACTCTAAAACATGTATAGAGAGGCGAAGACCGATAAATTTACTTATGAGAGCATGATTACACCAATATTCAACATCCTCTGAAATTTGCTCAGGTTGAATAACTAGAACTAGACGATCTTGTGATCTCTCCAAACAACCATTCACCTTTTTCATGCGAAAGGGCTCTTTCAAAGAAGAGATGCGTACCCTTGATTGGGATTTACTAATGT
Organism: Cryptomeria japonica; assembly: GCF_030272615.1. Classification (NCBI taxonomy): domain Eukaryota; kingdom Viridiplantae; phylum Streptophyta; class Pinopsida; order Cupressales; family Cupressaceae; genus Cryptomeria; species Cryptomeria japonica. Next base: position 362,028,178 of record NC_081411.1, read on the forward strand.
GTTCATTTCTACATGCATGCATCAAATGAGATAGATGCTCCATATCCAGATCTCCAAAGATCATCTGAGAAGAGGATTATCCTCTATTCTCCATGGACCCAGAGAAAATTCCAAAAAAAAGAAAAATAAGAGGGGCGGAAAAACCCAACCCCAAAACCCTGCACACCCCCAATGGCAACCCAGAGCAGAAGAAATAGAAAAGGGTTGCAAAAACAAACCCTGGTGCAGCCCATAAAACCCAACCACAGGTAAGCAAAAACCGACCCCCAGCAAGCAAGAACACCCCCCCCCCCCTTGAATGAAGCAAGCAGAGCACAGGACACAAGCTAGGGCACGTCAGCCCTAGCATGACACCCATGCAAACGCAGAGCCATCCTGAACACCAACCCTCAATGTAGAAAAATTATTGTCCTTATACTAATTTTCACATTAAAAGAATCTATTTATTTTATTGTGCTGTAATTACATCAATACATCAACCTCAACTCTTCAGATTTACAAAATCCTAACAATGTGATAGTGCTCAAACTACATAACATAATACCTTCATCTAAAGCATCCAATATAGAGAAAACAATTTGTAGTTTCCCATAAGTATAGGCACCCAAAACTACAATTTGTGAGAAAATCCTACACCCCCCTATGCAACAACAACAACATTAAAGATATAAATTCAAGTTCAAAAAGGCATATTTAAAACCCTATTACTCCAGTGGGAACACATTCCCAAGTCCACTGCTAGATTATGGATTTTCCAACTATGTGGACCTTGCATGTTATGTAAATATCATCCACTCTTTCTAATGCATTTTCCAAGCACTACATGGAGAGATTATTAATAACTCTTGTGGTGATGACGATTGTAAGCTCCACAACAACAATATTAGGTTTTAAGGAGTATGGCAATGAATACTCTCTCAACCACCTTTGTAGACATCTAGGTACTTACTTATATGATGTTGGAAATTAAAATGTTAGTACACTATGAAGTTAATAGTGTTTTATTCTAGCAGTCATAAAAATACACATCCTTTGACATTGATCCCCAAATTTTCATTCATGTAGAGAACATACACAAATAATTTAATCATTAGATCTGCATCCTCTATCTCATACTCATGAGTGATATTGATGAAATATCTCAAGTTCTCTTCTATCTTTATTTTATTTTTATTTATAATTCAAACTAATTTCCTCTAGTTTTATTTGAGATTAGGTTAGGGTATTTTAGGATACACAAAAAATCTAGTTCCTATAGATTTTTGCTCTTAGAGATTGCCTAAATGGTTCAAACTTTTGAGTGTACCCATGAACATGATGGTCATTATTTAATAAATTCTCTCCTTATTTATTTCTAAAAAAATTGGCTATGAACACTATCTATGTGTTGTTGATTAAATCTTCTTGTTGTGCAACATAAACATGGGCTTCAGATGTTTTATTAACTTTAGCCTAGAGTTACTATCTTCACTTTTTGCATTTAGATTTCCCTCTTTTGTGCATGAGTTTTGTTACCCTTATTCCTACATTTAATATTTCATTAAGAATAAGTTATATAATTAAGGCTTCCCAAGGTTTAAATACTAACGATATGGAGCCTCAGTTGGATAACTTATTCCATGTGAGTGTTGGTGCTTCCTCTAATCCAACAAATGACATCACTTATCTTTATTTTTTTCATACTTCTCATGATGTGGATGAATCACTAACTAGAGTACTGCTAACTAATTGGAGGAGATTGATAATGAATTTGATAATATTCAACAATGGATATGTCGACGATCAAATGGTAAGATAGGTGTGGACTTTTTGTGTGGCCTTGCTCATTTTTTTTTTGGCGAAAGTGGCAAGCCACTAGTATATATTAATATAATAAAAAGATTAAAAAAATTGGTTTGAGGGGAATACCAAAAGGAAAGAACTAGCAAGAAAACCTCCAGTTATAACTCGAAATATATGACAACTATCTAACCTAATAGACTAAATGTTCCTTTACAAAGCCAAAATGCTTGTTTTTGCATGGCCAATAATCCTATACAAAAAGATTTTTTAAATACAAGAAAAACCCTCCTTCTGCATCCATATTCAAAAATCAAAAGATAATGACATTGGTATCTAGAGAAGACCAAGGACTAATATATTCACCAAAATGGAAGGAACCAGACATCACCCAAAAAAATTCAAAAGTTGGATTTTGCCCAAAAAATTTCATCATCCATGTTTGTCCTATCGTTTATTCCTCCATTGCCTACACTTCGATCCCATTGTCTCCTTCTTCTTTCTGCACTCCAATTACTTGTGCAGGCGGGATACATGATCTTCTTGTAGCATCTTCCACATCCTCTAACTCATTAATTCTTGGTGGGTTATTAATATCAGGAAATGGGGGTTGTGCATTTCCCTGAGCTTGGGGTTTCAGGTTAATAGGGTATTGTTGCAGAGGAGCCATATTATCGACATGCTCATATCCTAGCAAAAAAACAAGGGCATTGGGTTTCTTTCACACTTTCTCTGCCAGTTCTTGGTCCAGAGCTCTAACATGCTTGTCAAGTGCATGTTGAATATAACTGAAAGATTGTATTTCCAAAGAATGTTTGATCTTATCATACACAGACACATAAACACATCCATTGAGAACACATAAACATGCTTGTCAAGTGCACTTTCTCTGCCAGTTCTTGGTCTAGAGCTCTAACATGCTTGTCAAGTGCATGTTGAATATAACTGAAAGATTGTATTTCCAAAGAATGTTTGATCTTATCATACACAGACACATAAACACATCCATTGAGAAGAAAATAATGTGTAAATAGTCCCCCAATATATGTCTGTCCTTTCTAAAGGTCATATTTTTGGATGGCAAAAAGTAGTTTGTTATCAGGAAGGAACTCACTCTTAATAACTTTCCTTGCTATTAATTTGAGCGAAGACATAGATTGTAGCGAATCTAGGGCATTACAAAGGAAAATTGAAACCAGTTGTAAGGGAAATATAATTTGTCTCTCCTTAGGATAACTAATTGCATCACCTATGACCCTCTTAATACTCTTCTTGTACTAGAAATAATGCACATTGAACACTTGCATAAACAGTTCATCTGAAATTTGGTCTAAGAAAGGTTTCTCTTCTGGTGCAACTAAGATGGCAGCCCTCTAATTCCTCAGCATGTACTCCATATGTGCTACAAGACATCCTAAACATAGTCGTGGACCTTCAATTTCCCCTTCCTTTATGGACGAATTACCTTGCTACATTGGGAAGGATTTACAATCTTTGGAAAATAGAGGACCAATTCTCTTTTTAAGGGAAAAAGAAGGGCAATGAGAATACTCTTGCCACACGTAACACCTATTTACCTAGACTAGAAGCACAAGCATACCCACAAAGCAATTAACCTTAATGAAAATTTTGTAGCACATACATAATTGTCATGCTTAATGAACCCAATGTTCTAGCATTGCACGATTGAAAATGATATTCGTGTATTATGCTCTCATATATCTGTCGCCTTTTGATGCAAAGAATTTAATGCCACATGTAGCTGTAGGATATGGAATGAATGAGCAATCCCCAAATTTGATACCTTAACTTAGCAATAATAACCTTAAAACCCATTCAGTAGCTAACCATTGATTACTTTAAATTAGTACTTCCCCTCTATGTCGAATTCATTTCATTTGTCATTATGTTGAATAATATTGGAAATCTCTTAACTTCATCACCTCCTTCAAATGATTCCATAGTTATTCTATCACAACCCATGTTTTCTAGTGTATCTGCTAGTTTATTTCCTTCCCTATATGTGTGGGAAAGAATGTAGTCATCAAAGGAATCAAGTAGATCCCAAGCTTTTTAAATAGCACATATTTTACTTGTTAATTCTTTGATTTTCTACTTTTACAAGTTTTTATAAATAGTAAAGAATACCATTCAACATGAACCTTAGTGAAGCCTATTTTCTTAACCAGTAGTAGACCACATAAGAGAGATTGAGCTTTAGCCATATTGTTTGTTCCCGGAGGAAGAACTATAAATTTGTATTCTTTCAACTTAACTAAGTGGTCCTGAACACACACACCTACTCCAGATACTCTAGGGTTGCCTCTAGAGGATCCATCAAAGTTGAGTTTTATAAATTTTTGATGTGGGGGTTGCCAATTTATCTGAGTTCTATCAATTTTTACCTTGCAATGCAATGGTAAATTACCACTAAAAGGTACACATATCATCTTCCATTTCTTGAGTATAAACCCATCCCACGAAGTAAAATGTGAATTACTATTGTTATGGTTCTTAAAATGTGTGTTGACTAATTCTTAAATTACTTTGTCTATTCCTATTTTGACTTTCTCAATAGGTGATAGAGTTTTCTTAAAATTTCTTTTATTGTGCTCCCACCAAATTGACAACAAAACTGTCGCTGGGATAGTTTGCCAGATGCATAAAAGAAGATGATTTATAAAGAGTAGGCCATGACTGAAATAGATCCCATACTGAATTTGGTAGTAGCATAGATAATTCCAACTTATCCATGATGATCTACCAACATTGTTGACCATATATGCACTGGATAAAAAGGTGATCAATAGATTCAATGATTTGATCACATAAAACACAATTGAATGGATGGGTTATTTGCAGTTTGACTAATCTGTCACTTGTTAATATTCTCTTATTGAGATCTTTCCAAGAAAAATGTCTTGCCTTAGGCATTATAGAATTGTTCCAGCAAAACAAGTAAGCTCTTTGTATCATATATTGATTCTCAATTTGTTGTATTGCTTTGTACCCTTTCTTTACTAAGAAATTACCATCCTTTGATAGAGCCCATATGACTTTGTCCTCTTGTTTTGATAGAAAAACTAGCCTATGGGATAAGATCTTTTGAAATAGATGCCTTTGAGTGAACTCTATTGGAATGTGGGAGGGTTATTTCCAAATAATTTTTCCTGAAAAAAGTTCAACCATGTCCACATAGTCTATTAATCTATGACCCCATTTTTGTATGAAGGTTGGAAATATTTCTTGTAACTATTGATTTTGATTAAGAGAGGGATATCCATTCCAGGAATCATTCCAAAAGTGAATATATTCTCCATTATGGATTGCCAAGAAATGTATTTTGTCACCACTTCCCTTGAAGATATCATAAAATTCCATATTAATGATCCATTCAGAGGATTAGAGATAGTTAGAATTCTGATGGGATTAGTAGAGTCTAGGTACTTAGCTTGCATGATTTGGCACCATTTGGTAAATGGATTGGTGTCATTTTCCATATTAACTTACCTCCAAACGCTTTGTTCCTTTTTCTCAAGTCATGCAAACCTAGTCCTCCTAATTCCTTTTCTTCCACCATATTGCTTAATGAAACCAGTGGTATTTTATTTTCATTTAATAAGGTTCCTTTCCATAAGATTTTTTTGATTATTTTCTCAATTTCAAGAATCACATATTTAGGAGCTTTAAGCATAGAGATTTAGTAGTTAGGGATAGCAACAAGAATGATTTTAATGAGGAGTATATGCTCTGAGAGAGAAATCCATCTTACTTTCCACACTGCTATTCTTTTTTTATCCTATCTATAACATTTTTCATATAAGATGAAATATTTGAACTTATAAAGAAAGGAATGCCTAAATGTGTAAAAGGAAAATCATCAACCTTGAAGCCCAAAATTATAATAGTCTTTCTTCTAACAACATCCCATGTGTTGAAGAGAATATACCTTTAACTTATGTGCACTTACTTGTTGTCCTAAAATTGATGTATATAGTTCCAGAGCTTTCTTCATTTGTTTGGCCTCTAGAATAGTTGACTTACCATACGCAAGGTTTTCATCTACAAATAATGTATGTGTAACTGATAATGATGTAGATAAGATATTAACACCCTGCCAATCTCTAGTATCATTTTTAGATCTGATCAATCTACTAAAAGCTTCTGCCACCATCCACCAGAGCAACTATTAATATCCTATCTCAAACTATTGCATCCTTACAATATCAATTGGCTTTTGTTATGTGTTACACAACATGCCCCATTTTTCTCTCACCAAAATAAGGACCCCCTTTTTGGGCATGAGTTATAGCTTGTCATGCAATGTGTAGTACCCCTCCTCGATCAACCTCTTTTGTATGTTTTGAGTTACTTTAGTGATTGTTGTGTGGAAAATTATTGTATATTGATTTGGATTCCATGTGATGTTGTTTCATGCTTTATTTGGATTTATGGTGTACGATTTTATACAGTATCTCAGTGCTTATGATTAATGTTATTTTATGGATCATTATCATGGACTGACACTTTTCCCTTATATTGCGATGTGTTATTTATATGTTGCATGTTTGCAAGTGTATTGGAATGCGAGGGGATGATTTTCCTTCACTCACTCCATTGAGATAGCAAACATCGTGATTCTCCTTCATCGGTGTCTGTGTCATGTCTGTATATATAAATATATTGGTCTATATGCACGTGTGGTTCTTTGGTGCAGAACATTGCAGGTGCTAGTACCAGGTAGGTACGAGGTATTGACTCCACCTAGTTTCGCAGGTCTGAGCATGCCTTATATATCCAATGGGATTGGATGAGATAGTTGTTGTACCCTAGCTTGACTACAGTTACACTCGCATGAGTGTTGTCAGTCAGTTGTGTTTCCCCTTCTAGCTGTTATACGTATCATAGTGCCTTGGTTTGGTCATTTGAGAGTCGTCATTTGATCTTTCTTGGTTTTGCGTGTTTCCCTTTATTCTAATGAAATGGATGATGCTATCTTATTTTGGCATAATTATTTAATTATTATACTCTGTGATTATTGATTTATTTAAATTAACGATTTCTGGACTAAATGGTTAAATGGATTATTTATTGTGTTTAGTTGATTGATATATTTTGGTGGAAATAAATAATTGCCTAGCCATTTAAATGAAAAATGCTTGTGTTGAAAAAAGTATTTTTGGATATAGAAATTAATAAAAGCTTTTCCATTTGACTTTTGCCTTTCTTTTTAATTGTTGGAAAAGAATTATTTTTGGAAAAAGGAGTAAATCTGATTACTTTTAGTTTTTTAAATATTTAAATCTGATTGGATGGAAAAACTTTCAACCTAGAAAGTTTAGGTTAAAAAGAGAATTTTCCTGCTATTCCTGGGGATTCGCGGGAAGGAGAAGAGGAGAATTTTTGCAGAAAAAATTCTGGAAAAACTTCCTGGAGGAGCTAGAAATTCGACCTGGTTGCAAGACTGGAATTTCTTCATCTCTTTGCTTGCTAATGCTTCAAGGTTGGGGGTTCTCTTCTTGTTTTGAATTTGTTATTTGAAATTTTCAGTTTGATTCCTGTGTATGGAAATCTATACAATCTTCTTGTAGATGCTTGTGGAATGATAGGAAAGAAAGAAACAATGCCTGTGGTGGTTAGTTTTATGAATCTTAAATCATATGGTTGCATTTAGGAAATAAATGGTTCATTTCTCTATTTGTTGTATGTTGTGTTCTTGAAAATCAATTTCTTGTTATACCTCTTCCTTTTGGAAAGAATGAACTAGATTTAGCTTGCTATGTGCTTTCTAGTATCTTGTTGTCCAAGATTTGGGGTTCTTGTGGGGTTTTATTTCACCATTTGCCTTATTGGTAAATATCCATTTGAAATTTGGATTTGGCACTGTGTATGTGTGTGCTCATGAAATGATCCAGGAATGAATCATTTTGATGTTTAAATGATTTGGTGGAGTGTTGATTTTAATACCATGGAGGGATGTGTTTTTGTTGTTTCATAGACTTTACTGCTCCTGTGATGGGCTTGTCTCATCATGCGGGTCGGTAGTGTCTGCTACCCACAGGTAGTAGAAATACTTGTCAGTACCACCGCTACGCAATAGCAGTGCTACCAGTTGGTAGATCTGCTACCGGTTGGTAGCACCACTACTGGTTGGTAGCAGCACTACCGATCGGTAGGACTGCTACCAGTTGGTAGCGGCTGCTACCAGTAGTAGCGGCGTCTACCAGTAGTAGCGGCACTATCAGTCGGCAGTACTGCTACTGGTTGGTAGCAATGCTACTAGTCGGTAGTCGTTGCTATCGGCGGTAGCAGCACTACCAGTTGGTAAGGTTGTTACCAGTGGTAATAGAACTACCCGAAGGTAGTGTCTGTTGCCTCGGCAGTAGCACTACTGCAGGTTGGCTTTTGCCACCGCTTGACCATGTGCCTTACCAGTGCAAACCAGTATGTGTTATAAATTTAATTTAATTTTATTAAGTGAACATTTTGAAGTGGTTTTAGTGTCAAATGAAATGGTGATTTTTTTCATGTGATTTTTATTATGTGGTTAATAAATTTATCAATGGAAATCAAGGCATGAATTAAAGATTTGAATTGATAGATTTGGATATATTCTAGAAATAAATTAAATGTCTGTTAGGAACTCATGTTATAACCGGTTGAATGTTTAATGTGGACTTCCTTCTTGATGGAATATTGATTTGGAAATTGATTAGACGTGACTACTGGAAAGAGTGTTTTATTTCATTTTTTCAATCAATGATGTTGCAAGTGTATTATGTGTTGTTTTGGTATGTGGTTCAGTCATCCTGTGGTGGCGTATTTGGTACCTTTGACCAAGAGATATATGTTGGCTTCATTGTCTTAACCATGTAGTGTCTTTTCCTTATGGTTAGCCAAGAGTCAATATGTCTTTGTTTGACCACTTGTTTCTATAATTGGTGTTATGGTTGTCTGCATCGCCATAGGGTCCTCAGGGAGTGACCATGTTTGTTTAGTGTCCTTTGAGAGAGTGGCTTTCACTTGGGGGTTGCGCCCAAATTGGTAGGCATTACGACCCAATGAAAGTCAAATAATAACTAGTAATCTAATGAATTGATTAGGTGGGTAGTATCATAACATTAATTAAGATAATTATACCTTGTGCATAGGTGAGTGCTAGTACAGGGCTCATAATATTGCGAGAAGGCCTGGAATGGCAAACCAACCACCTTGTCTTCATGAAAGGCTGGCAGGGTCCACATGAGACTTAGTTAGAACTGGAGGTTCGAGAGAGGTTACCAGGACAGAGAGCCAGAACCTATGGAGGTTGTACCATGGTATCCATCTTAATTTATGCGATGACACTCTCTCATTTGGTTCACTTGTGTGTTTGTGATCTTGAGTCACCTGGATTTTGTGGAGTCATTTTGTGTTGTCATGGAGTCATATTTTTTTGTTCACCATGTCATGCCTATGCTTGTTTGAGGATCCTCTGTTATCTCCTTGCATGGTGGGGTGATTCCATTTGGGAATTACATGGTCGGGTGGTAGTGCCACTTCCCATCAGATGTTCAGATTTGTACCTTCATGAGAGGATTGGCTTCGTAGGTGCTTTTGGGGTTCGTGACTCATGCTTCATCTCATGTTTGGAGATTATTGTTATTTGGAGACCTATGTGGTTATTGCAATATTTATCTTATGTAACCTTGTAATTGGATGAGATGTATCCTTATATGTATATTGAGAAGCTATGTATTTGAAGAGCAATGTAATCCTATGTTGGGATATATTTATCAATTTCCTTTATGATATTTGTTCATGCTTATTGAAGTGGAATTATATTGTATCCTTTAAACCTTTCAATGATGAATCTTTATTTGTGTATGGCTTCTTGTGATCATTGAGTTAATGATGCATATGTCAATTTATGGTTTTTGTGGAATTTATTCTGGAAGTTTTTCTTTGTTGGTAACCCTTAAGGAATTCTAGTGTTAGTCTTCTGCTTGTGTATCGTGCATGTTGTGTAAATGCACTTATGATGTTTATACTTTTAAAAAAAATTGTTTCACCCTTGTTGTCGATTTTCCTTCAAGGTTCTTGGCGGGGTATTACATTTGGTATCAGAGTCCATGTTTCAACACTGGGTACACTAGGTTTGTAGTGAGCCCATTTGTCTTGGCCTTTTTGTGTAGGTCTTGTGGTGTGACTTCCTTATGTCTTTCTTTGCCTTTGATCTGGACCTTTTTCTCTTGTGAAAAGTTAGGTCATGGCTAGGAAAGCCAAGGGAGGTGGCCACATTGGTGGTGGTACCAGAGGCACAGGAGGAGGAATGGGTCGAGGTTCCGATCGCCATAGTCCTTCGCCACCACCCACTCATGTGAGTATGGATGGAGATCAGTTAGTTCATCAGGAGGAACCACATTCAGTAGAGTAGGTTCCCAAAAGGGAGGAGCTATGTCAGATGTTTCAGGAGGTGCTAGATAGACTAGGCCCCAAACTCAAGGTGGATCATCCCATCCATAGCCGGGTAGAGGAATCACTTTGGTAGATTCTAGAGAGAGAGAGAGAGATATCTCCTAGAGGGAGAGAGGCCCCAGTGGACCCAGATCTAACTATCTTACGGTACATGAGGGACTTGATGAGGTCCAATCCTCCCTTCTTTGATGGAAAGGTACATGTCTCGAGGTAGAGACTTGGCTTATCAACTTGGATCGGTGTTTTTCTATGTACCTTTACAGTAGAAACACCAAGGCAAGATGCGCAATCATGCATCTTGAGAGCTTTACATCTATCTGGTGGAGATTAGAGGAGGAGAGGATCGGTGTAAACATTAACATCATGTCTTGGGAGATCTTTTTGGAGAGGTTCAGGGTACGATTTCTATGCTCTATGCCAGTTTGGGTTGTCAGTGGATCAGTTTGAGCACAAGTTCTATGAGCTCAAACAGTATGCCAAGATTGGCAATGATGAGGCTATGCTTGTGCAACACTTCTTGAGGGGTCTTAATGACCACATCAGTGGAGGAGTGAGAGTGTTTGATCCTACTTCAGTAGAGGTAGCCATGGCGAAATCCAGGTTGGTAGAGAAGAACCTTATCCATGCTCATAGTGGCCAGTCTAGAGTTCAAATTGGGAGTGACCCTTTCAATGGGTCTAGAGGAACAGGGAATTAGTCCCAGACTATTGCACCATTTAGGGGTCCTCATGCAACCGCCAAGGGTGGTTAGCAACAACAGTAGCCGCTGAGACCAAAGTAGTCTTAGGGCCAGCCAGGTGGCATCTCTTAGTTTCGGAAGCGAAGGTTCTGAAAGAAGAGTATGTAGACCTTTCTAGGGCAGTCTTCTTAGGGAGCATCTCAGGATCCTAGTGGGAAGAGCTTTCAGCAATCTAGTGGACCATCTAGGAGTAGAGGACCTGGTAGAGGAGCTTACTTCACTTGTGGTCAGTACAGCCACAAGGTTGCTCATTATCGTTAGCATCCTCACCAGATGAGTAGTCAGAGGTCGACCGCATCAGAGCCGAAAGTGGGGGATGCAGGTAGATCCCATAGAGTATTTGCAGTAGTGGTTGACCGCCAGGCTGAGCATCAGAGTACCATGATTGAGACCATAGGTGTGTTGCATGGTATTCCTATATATGTACTTTTTGATTTTGGTGCTTGAGATTCTTTGATTTCTTCATTCATTATGGAGCGGTACGGGCTCGTGTCTGCTAAGTAGGTAGATAGGTGGCAAGTAGAGTTTACTACTAGTGTGCAAGTGTTTGTAGATGCCTTTATTCCCAATTGTGAGTTGGACCTAGGACCCTTTGTCACTTCTGTTGACCTTTGAGTCATTCCTTTGGGGTCCTATGGAGTTGTGTTGGGGATGGATTGGTTATCATCTCATAGCGCTCGAGTAGACTATTGCTTGAAGATAGTAGAGTGTGTAGATGACCGTGGCAGAAAAGTGGGGATCGTTAGAGTTCAGTGATCGATATCCTTACACATGATTTCCACTATGAAACTTAGGTGGTGCATGCGTCAAGGGTGTCATCTTTTTGCAGTTTCTCTTGAGGATGTGGATGAGGTAGAGAGTCAAAAAATTATTCTAGATGGTCACCCTATTCTTCGAGAGTATGTTGATGTGTTTCCTTTGGATATTCCCGGTATGCCTCCGAAGTGAGACATAGACTTTTGCATTGACCTGGTTCCTGGAGCGGAACCTATTTCAAGAGCACCATATCGGATGACTACTCAGAAGTTGAGTGAGTTAAAGTTGCAAGTTGAGGAGTTGTTGGCCAAGGGATTCATTCATCCTAGTGTTTCTCCTTGGGGTGCCCCGATTAGCTTCATCAAGAAGAAGGATGGTTCTCTTCAATTATGCATTGATTATTGATAGTTGAATAAGGTAACCATCTAGAACCAATATCCATTTCCTCAGATTGATGATCTTTTTGATTAGGTGAAGGGAGCCAAGGTGTCCTCTAAGATAGACCTAAAGTTTAGGTATCATCAGTTGCGCATTCAAGATGTAGACATTCATAAGATGACATTTCGTACTTGTTATGGTCACTATGAGTTCTCAGTGGTGCCATTTGGGTTGATGAACATGCCTTCAGTGTTCATGAGTCTTATGAATGGGGTTTTTTGCACCTAACTTGACCACTTTGTCCTTGTGTTCTTGATGACATATTGATTTATTCTAGATCTATGGAAGAGCATGAGGGTCACTTGCATTAGGTATTGCAGTGCTTGAGGGAGAATCATCTTTTTGTGAATTTGGTGAAGTCTGATTTCTTCCAGTCAGAGGTGAGCTATCTCAGACATATAGTTTTGGGAGAAGGTGTATCTGTGGATCCTTCTAAGATCCAAGCCATTGTTGATTGGCCAGCATTGACCAATGTCTCTGACGTTCGAAGTTTCATGGGTTTGGCTGGATATTACCATCGCTTTGTTCAAAGATTTTCTCGGATAGGCCATCCGATTACTTCTCTTCAAAGAAAAGGGAAGAAGCTTGTTTGGTCAGAGTAGTGCGAGTTCAATTTTTGTACCTTGAAGGAACTCCTTGTTAGTGCTCCAATTTTGGCAATTCTTGACCCATCCAGAGATTTTATGGTATGCACAAATGCCTCTTTAGAGGGTATAGGTGTGGTGCTTATGCAAGATGGATGTGTGGTTGCCTATGAGTCTCACAAACTCAAGGATCATGAGTTCAACTATCCAGTTCATGACTTGGAGTTGGCAGTTGTAGTGCATGCATTGGTTCATTGGAGACATTTCTTGTTGGGGTGTCGGTTTGAGCTACATAGTGATCACCGCAATTTGCAGTATATTTTCATGCAATTGAACTTGAATGCTCGATAGCAAAGATGGATGGAATTCCTCTGTGGGTATGATTTTGACGTTCCTTATATTCAAGGGAAAGAGAATGTAGTGGCAGATGCTTTGATCCATAGGCAGATGAGGTTGTATCATTATCCCTTCGTGTGGACTTGAGTGACAGATTTCTTGGAGTTCTTCCTCAGGACACCTGGTATCAGGATCTTAGAGCCATGGCAGAGTCTAGAAGACCATTGGAGGGTAGATATTCTAGATTTACTCTTGATTCAAATGGTCTTCTCTAACATTTAGGATGGATCTATGTACCTCTTTTGGAGGGTCTTTGCATTTAGATCATGACTGAGGCCCATTGTGCACCTTATTCGGCACACCCTGGTGTCAAGAAGATGTGCACAAATCTTAGACAGATATATCATTGGGCTGGTATGAAACATGACATTTCTGATTTTGTGTCCAAGTGTTTTGAATGTCAGTGGGTGAAGGCGGAGCTTCAGCGCCCTACAGGGCTTTTACTGTCGAATTTGATATCGGATTGGAAATGGGATATCATTTCTATGGATTTCATAGTAGGGTTGCCTATTTCTTCATAGCGTCATGATTCCATCATGATCATTATTGATAGATTGACCAAAGTTGCTCATTTTGTTCCTTTTCGATCTTCTTATACTGTAGTAGTGGTGGCATGAGTTTTCTTGAAAGATGTGGTGAGGTTGCATGGGATCCCAAGGCTGATCATTTCTAATAGAGACCTTGTCTTTACTTCAGCCTTGTGGACCTCTCTTTAGTGTGCTTTGGGGACCTAATTGAACTTAAGTTCAGCTTATCACCTAGAGACTGACGATCAAACTAAGCATGTGAATCAGGTCTTGGAGGACATGCTTCACATGTATGTTATGGATCAATAGTCGCAATGGAAGGAACATCTTTGCCTTGTGGAGTTTTCTTATAATAACAGATATCATAGCTCTATAGGCATGTTGCCCTTCCAGGCATTGTATGGTCATCCTTTCCATACTCCTTTGAGTTGGGATCAGTTGGAGGATAGGGTGTGTTTAGGCCCAGATTTGTTTCATGAGATGGAGCAGTAGGTTGAGCTAATTTGTGGGCATTTGATTGCTACTCTGGATAGGCAAAAGAAGTATACTGATGCTCATAGAGTTGATTGCCATTTTTCTGTTGGCGATCGTGTGTTCTTGAGAGTGCATCTGTAGAAGAGTTTGATCTGTTATGGAAAGGGTTCTAAGTTGGCACCTCATTTTGTAGGCCCTTTTGAGATCCTTGAGAGGATAGGACCTATTGCCTACTGTCTTGCCTTCCCGCCAAGTCTATCCCACATCTATGATGTCTTTCATGGTTATGTTCTTTGTCCGTATCATTGTGATGTGACCCATGTTCTTGATTGGAACTCTTTGTAGGTTGAGGATGGGCAGCTTTCCATGGAGCCCATGCACATCCTTCAGCATCAGGATTTGACCCTCAGGGTTCATACCATCAACTAGGTAAGGGTCCTATGGGACCCTAGTGATGAGACCTCTATGACTTGGGAAGATGCAGTGAAGATGAGAGAGCTTTACTCTTATCTATTTTAGGCTTCCAGGAGTAAGCCTAGGCTTGGGGGGAAGGACGTAGTACCCCTCCTCGATCAACCTCTTTTGTATGTTTTTAGTTACTTCAATGACTATCTAATGGAACATTATTGTATATTGATTCAGATGTCATGCGATGTTATTTCATGCTATAATTGGATTTATGGTGTATGATTTTATATAGTATCTCAGTGCTTATGATTAATGTTAGTTTAAGGCTCATTATCATGGACTAACACTTTTCCCTTATTGCGATGCATTATTTATATGTTGCATGTTTGCAAGTGTATTGGGATGCGAGGGGATGATTTTGCTTCACTCACTCCGGTGAGATAGGGAATGTTATGATTCACCTTCATCAGTGTGTGTGTCATGTCTATATATAGAAATATATTGGTCTATATGCACGTGTGGTTCTTTGGTGTAGGACATTGCAGGTACTAGTACCGGGTAGGTAGGAGGTATTGACTCCACCTAATTTTGTAGGTTTGAGCATGACTTATATATCTGATGGGAACAGAGGAGATAGTTGTTGTACCCTAGCTTGACCGTAGTTACTCTTGTGTGAGTGTTGTCAATCGGTTGTGTTTCCCCATCTAGCTGTTATGCGTATCATAGTGCCTTGGTTTGGTCATTTGAGAGTCGTCATTTGATCTTTCTTGGTTTTGAGTGTTTTCCATTTATTTTAATGAAATGGATGATGTTATCTTATGTTGTCATAATTATTTAATTATTATGCTCTATGATTATTTATTTATTTAAATTAACGATTACTAGACTAAATGGTTAAATGACTTATTTATTGTGTTTAGTTGCATTGATATATTTTGGTGGAAATAAATAATTGCCTAGCCATTTAAATGAAAAATGCTTATGTTGAAAAAAGTATTTTTGGATATAGAAATTAATAAAAGCTTTTCCATTTGACTTTTGCCTTTCTTTTTAATGGTTAGAAAAGAATTATTTTTGGAAAAAGGAGTAAATCTGATTGGATGGAAAAACTTTCAACCTAGAAAGTTTAGGTTAAAAAGAGAATTTTCATGCTATTCCTGGGGATTCATGGGAAGGAGAAGAGGAGAATTTTTAGAAAAAAAATTTTGGAAAAAATTCTTGGAGGAGCTAGAAATTTGACCTGGTTGCAAGACTAGAATTTATTCATCTCTTTTTTTGCTAATTGCTTCAAGGTTGGAGGTTCTCTTCTTGTTTTGAATTTTTATT
Source organism: Cryptomeria japonica (assembly GCF_030272615.1). NCBI lineage: Eukaryota > Viridiplantae > Streptophyta > Pinopsida > Cupressales > Cupressaceae > Cryptomeria > Cryptomeria japonica. Next base: position 362,044,062 of record NC_081411.1, read on the forward strand.
TGAAATTTCAATTTGCTTCCTGTGTGTGGAAATTTCTACAATCTTCTTGTAGATGCTTGTGGAATGATAGGAATGAAAGAAAGAATGCCTGTGGTGGTTATTTTTGTGAATCTTAAATCATATGGTTGCATTTAGGAAGGAAATGGTTCATTTCTTTATTTGCTATATGTTGTGTTCTTGAAAATCAATTTCTTGTTATACCTCATCCTTTTGGAAAGAATGAACTAGATTTAGCTTGTTGTGTGCTTTCTAGTATCTTGTTGTCCAAGATTTGGGGTTCTTGTGGGGATTTATTTCACCATTTGCCTTATTGGTAGATATCCATTTGAAATTTGGATTTGGCACTGTGTATGTGTGTGCTTGTGAAATGATCCAGGAATGAATCATTTTCATGTTTAAACGATTTGGTGGAGTGTTGATTTTAATGTCGTAGAGGCATGTGTTTTTGTTGTTTCGTATACTTTACCACTCTCATGATGGGCTTGTCTCATCACGTGGGTCGGTAGTGTCTTCTACCTACAGGTAGCAGAACTACCGATCAACAGTTTACTGCTCCCGTGATGGGCTTGTCTCATCACGAAGGTCGGTAGTGTCTTCTACCCATAGGTAGCAGAACTACCAGTAGACAGCACTGCTACGCAGTGCTACCGGTCAGTAGGACTAATACTGGTTTGTAGCAGCACTACCGATTGGTAGGACTACTATTGGCTGGTAGCGGCTGCTACTAGCGGTAGCAGCACTACTGGTCGGCAGTACCACTACCGGTTGGTAGCAGTGCTACCGGTCAGTAGTGGTTGCTACCGGCGATAGCAGTACTACCAGTTGGTAGGGTTATTACTAGTGGTAACAGCACTACCAACAGGTAGTGTCTGTTGCCTCAGCAACAGCACTACTACAGGTTTGCTTTTGCCACCGCTTGACCATGTGCCTTACCATTGCAAATCGGTATGTGTTATAAATTTATTTTAATTTTATTAAGTGAACATTTTAAAGTGGTTTTAGTGTTAAATGAAATGGTGTTTTTTTTTCATGTTATTTTTATTATGTGGTTAATAAATTTATCAATGGAAATCAAGGCATGAATTAAAGATTTGAATTGATAGATTTGGATATATTCTAGAAATAAATTAAATGCTTGTTAATAATTCATGTTATAACTGGTTGAATGTTTAAAGTGCACTTCCTTCTTGATGGAATATTGATTTGGAAATTGATTAGATGTGACTTCTGGAAAGAGTGTTTTATTTCATTTTTTCAATCAATGATGTTGCAAGTGTATTATGTGTTGTTTTGGTTTGTGGTTCAATCGTCCTGTGGTGGCATATTTGGTACCTTTGACCAAGAGATATATGTTGGCTTTGTTGTCTTAACCATGTAGTGTCTTTGCCTTATGGTTAGCCAAGAGTCAGTATATCCTTGTTTGACCACTTATTTCTATAAGTGGTGTTATGGTTGTCTGCATTGCCATAGGGTCCTCAAGGAGTGACCATGTTTGTTTAGTGTCATTTGAGAGAGTGGCTTTCACTTGGGGGTTGCACCCAAAGTGGTAGGCATTAAGACCTAGCGAAAGTCAAATAATAACTGGTACTCTAATGAATTGATTAGGTGGGTAGTATCATAACATTAATAAAAATAATTTTACCTTGCACATAGGTGAGTGCTAGTACAAGGCTCATAATGTTGCGAGAAGGCCTGGAATGGAAAACCCACTACCTTGTCTTCACGAAAGGCTAGTAGGGTCCGCATGAGACTTAGTTGGAATCGGAGGTTTGGTAGAGGTTACCAGGATAGAGAGCTGGAACCTATGAAGGTTATACCATGGTATCCATCTTAAGCTATGAGATGACACTCTCTCATTTGGTTCACTTGTGTGTTTGTGATGTTGAGTCACCTAGATTTTGTGGAGTCATTTTGTGCTGTCATGGAGTCATATTGTTTTGTTGACCATGTCATGCCTATGATTATTTGAGGGTCCTCTGCTATCTTGTAGTATGGTGGGGTGATTCCATTTGGGAATTACATGGTCGAGTGGTAGTGCTACTTCCCATCAGATGTTCGGATTTGTACCTTCATGAGAGGATTGGCTTCGTAGGTGCTTCTGGGGTTCATGACTCATGCTTCATCTCATGTTTGGAGATTATTATTATTTGGAGACCTATGTGGTTATTTCAATATTTATCTTATGTAACCTTGTAATTGGATGAGATGTATCCTTATATGTATATTGAGAAGCTATGTATCGGAAGAGCAATGTAATCCTATGTTGGGATATATTTATCAATTTCCTTTATGATATTTGTTCATGCTTATTGAAGTGGAATTATATTGTATCCTTTAAACCTTTCAATGATGAATCTTTATTTGTGTATGGCTTCTTGTGATCATTGAGTTAATGATGCATATGTAGATTTATGATTTTTGTGGAATTTATTCTGGAAGTTTTTCCTCATTGGTAACCCTTAAGGAATTCTTGTGTTAGTCTTCCGCTTGTGTATCATGCATGTTGTGTAAATGCACTTATGATGTTTATACTTTTAAAAAAAATTATTTCACCCTTGTTGTGGGTTTTCCTTCAGGGTTCCTAGTGGGGCATTACACAATGTCCAACAATCTCACCAAGTCCCTAGGTCGCAAGTTCATATATGTCAACAATAAGTAAATAAATAAATAAAACTTCCAATAAGATGAAAAAAAAATTAAAATGCATATATAGATAAATAAAAAAGTCAAAAATTTAAAAATTTAAAAATTTAAAAATTTTAAAAATATTTAAAAATTAAACAAAATTTAAAAAATATTAAAATTAAATTAAATTAAAATAAAAAATCACAATAAAAAGAAATAACACCAAAAATAACCCAATTTGTCTTTTTAAGGTTTCCAAAATTCCTTAAAATGCATAAGTTGTGGTTTGGTATACATTTGAGAGCATTTGCACTGATTTTGCCAAAATGGTGAAAATTCCCTCAAAAGGAAAAGTCTCCTAAAAAAAATGCTTTGGTGGAAATTTTCCTCCATCATAATCCATTAAAATGTTCCAAAATGGTCAAACTCCCCTCAAAATGCTTTGTGTTCCAAAATGGCCAAACTCCCTCAAAATGCTTTGTGTTTTGTAGTGCCTCTTCCTAATTCGTCTTTCCCTTTTGTGCATCATTAGATTATATTGGCATAGCTTAGACTATTTTTATGATGCTTCAACTAGATGTTTATGGATTTATCTATGTTTTAGATGCTTTCTCTATGGATATTAGACATATTATATTGTTCTAGCATCATTATTACATGTGGATGATGACATTTCTACACTATTATGATGATGGATTACTCTTTGATGATTGATATGTGTGTGTTCATTCCTATGTGTGTATCATGTTTTCTCTATGATTATTTGATGATATCTTATGATGTACTAACCCTATTTCATGATTATGATTATGTGTGATGACTTGATGTTATATTGTGTGACTATCTGCATGAGCAGAGACGATTTTATATCACTCATTGTGAGCATGATATGTCATCACGATTCTCTATCACTTGTCTGCTTATTTCATTTTTAATATATTATTGTATATGTATTGGTGGTGATAGCTTTGCAGGTACCAGACATCGAATCCACCTGGCTTCATAGGTTTGAGCGTGTCTTATCCCAATGGCAAGTTTATCAAAGTTGACATAATATCCCACCCTATACTCTAGGTTTAAGTTGATTACACTTGTCAGTTTAGAGTCTTGGCACAAGTTGTGGTTAGTGTGTAGTGCTTTCTTGGTTTAATCTTGGTGGTTTGCTTAATGTAGTATGGTAATTATTTAATTGGTTATTTATTAATTAATTAATTGATTAAATTAATTTATAGAGTTTAATAATGTTAAATTAAATTAATAGATTAATATGGTTTATAATAATAAATTAAATAAATAGTTGATATAAATATTTAAATAATAATGTGTTATTGTTATTATGGATTCCTTGGTTTATCAAGGATTATTTATTGATTTTGGAGAGTAATTGTTATTTATTATTATTGGTGGTATTTATTTATACCTCTTGATTATTTAATTAATTGGGCTTTTACAATTATTTGTGTCCATGATTTTATGATTTGTTTATATTATTATTATTATTATTCTCTTATTACTCTTTTGGGTTGATTGGTAGATTCTTTCTACCTACCCTATTACTCTACTGGTTATATTATTGGGTAAGTAAATTAAATAGTATTTTATTATTCTTACCTTGAGTTTTGCAATGTTTGGTAAGAAATATATTATTTTTTAATATTCTTATTGGTGGATATTCTCTATAGTTTATGCTTTGATTTTTAATTTTATTGGCTTCCCGAGTATTTTGTCGAGTTAGCATTTTCGGGTATTCTTCTGCAACTTAGGATTTTTGGCTTGGATTCTTGGATATTTTGTTCTTGGCTTGGATTTGGAGGCTTTTGGTTTGCTAAGGATTTGCTTGAGTTTGTGATTCTTCGTCTATTTCATTCCATGACGCAGGGTGCAAGTTGGAGCCCTTTGTTCCTTGATTTCTTAGTTTTTAGATTTTCAAAGATTGTATACATGTTTGATTTATTTTGGGAGATAGGAATATCATTTATAATCTCTTACCATGGCTTTGATTTAGAAATTATTGGGTTTTAGTTTCAATTGCTTAGTTTTTGGATTTTGGAATATAGTTGTGTGTGTATTGTCATGAATTCTCAATCTATGAAAATGTATTATTTTCCTTTCATTTGCTTGTTATTTACTTATGAATGATATCATTTGAGTGCCAATCTATGTATTTTTACCTTTGTGAAGTTTGGATGTAATTTTGATTAAGTGATGTTTTGGTTTTGTGAGTTCTATGAGGTGTTTTGCTTCTAAGTCTAAGATATGATTCTGATCAGATCTCGTTGGTTTAATTTTTTTGTTTGAAGTATTTAGTATCTTCTTGGAGCTCCTTTCAGTGTTCCTTTGATGACCTTAGTTTCATCATTTATCTCCTTTTATGTTTTTGGCAAATGGGTTTTCCTACCTAGCTGTTTTCTGCAATTTTTGGTCTTTGTGACAAATGTGCCACATAAATAAACATATGCACCACAATATGATACAAATGTGCCATAAAAGAAAACAAATGCACCACTTCAGTGAATGTATGCACCAAACTACTAGTTTTTAGGGTTTTGGTCCAGTTGGAGGTTTGTTTGAGGTTTGTCTTATTTGGATTTGTACTAGAGGCAATTTGATGGTATGATTGATGTTTTCTAGTGTTGATGAATTTATTTTGAAGTTATCTTATGGTTTCCTATTGTGTTTTGATATCATCTTTGTGTTATGGCATTGCTAGATTCTCTTTCATGTTGATGTGCCTTGACAGAGAGGTGATAGTTGAGATTCTTGAGTCAACAAGTAGATAGGCCTTGTTGTAGATTATGTGATTATTTCGTGATGGACTTTGATGGATTAATGTTGGGCCTTGTTGTGTTTTTAATCAACCTAAGGTATAGGAGCATGCAAGGGGGAGAGTGGGCTTCTTAATGAGTGACTAGGATCACATGGAGTGGGCTGCCAAGTGTACCTAGGGTCTAGATCATTGGGTATCTCACAGGAATTTTTCCTTGTAAATAAGTGATAACATAAGTAAAATACTTGGGTTGGGTAAACTAGTTAATCTTAATAAGATAATAAAATATGTTGGCCCCTTTGCCTTGCCCTGCGGTAGAGGACCAGGATAGGATTGGGAAGGCCTTGGCAACCCAGGTAAGCTAATCTTCCTCACTCCATAAAGGAAGATGGCTTGACATGTGCTTTGGAATAGCCAGGACCAGTGCCCAAGTACCCACATGTTGCATGTGATGACACTATTTTCCCTACATGTAGGTCTTAATGCCTTGAGCTTATTTGTTGTGTTGCCTCTGGGGTTTTGTGTTGGTTTCTATTTTGATTTCAATGTTTTCTTCATGTTGTTGTTGTTAGTCTTCCCTTGGTTGTTAGGTATCAGCTTAGATCTAGAGTATGCATGGGATCTTGTGTCATCTCCTAGCATGGGGGTGGTTCCTTTGGTTCCACATGGTCGGGTGGTTTGATTCCTTCTTCCATTGGGATGTTCTTCATTGGATGCTCTTACGTGGATATGGATATCTTGTCTTCTTAGCTTTGGATGGATTCTTGTAGCAGATTGATGTAAATGTTTATACAACATTATATTTATTGATTCATGATGTAATTAAAATATATATAGAACTATGATCCTAGTTGTGAAGGATATTGTATTCAGATATGTTTTAATGGAATATATTCATGATACTATTGTAAGTAGATTAGATTCCATGGTTGTTATCTAGAATTATAATCTTATGTGAAGAAACCCTAGTAATAATGTTAAATTATTAATAAGCATAAAATAATTGACCAATTAAAACATGAATGTATTTGCAATTTAAATATGAAGTTACAAATTAATCATCTATTGATTTAGTTTGCAAAGATTAAGAGATTTAATAATCTTCTTATTTTTTTTGAAGGGAATTAAATATTTGTAGCCAATTTAATCTCTAATTGTTGAATTATTTTGTAGAGGTTATTGAAGAAAGAATGTTCTAGAATATTCCATGTCCCAACTGTGAAAGATGTTAATGTCACCCATGTGCCAACTTTCAACCACCACCATTGATTTATATTGATTGAATCTAGACCTTTGATTATATTTTGTAATGAATTTTCGAAGTGCTATGTTCTATAAATAGCCCAAAATTATCCCATTTTGTGGGGACTGGAAAAAAAAGAAGAGAATTTAGAATTGAGCATAGCTCTGAAAGAGATAACTGCTAGAGTTTTATGGAAAGCTACTAAGTGATCTAAAATCCTCATATTATTGATTTTTGTGGTACATGTAGTTGGGAATTGTCGATGCTTGTTCACTTCATGGTTTCTTATTGCTTATATAGTGAGATTGTTAGAATATGTTTATGAAGATTGTAAATACTAATATACAAAAGGTCAGTGTCATTATAAATCTAAATTTACTTGTCATATTTTTTAAAAATCTCAAGTTTCTACGTTGTAATTCAAGTGCACTTTAAAGATTTTTGATTTGACAAGATTCCTTTGAAGATTGCACTATCTATGTAATTGACACACAGTCTAGTGAAACACAGATTGGTAAAATAATATCATTTTTACAATTTTTGAAGCATATTTGTGCATGATCACTGTATGCTTATATTTCTAACTTTTCTTATTGTTAAACCTTTTCTCTTTTGAATTTTCTTTGAGGTTTGAAATCCTTGAAATTCACAACTCCTAAAGAATTAAATGTAATAAATCTGATGATAAAATATGTTCTTAAATATTTTAATATAATTAGATTGGAGATCTTTGAACATAAATTGAGGTTTCTTTTGTGAATATAACGAATATCTTTAGAATTTGACCCTTTTTTTATAGATCCAGGAACATAAGTCCCTTTGTGAAAGCAGTAAATACAATAAACCCCAAGAAACATCAGAAAGTCAAGACCTGACATTTTTGAGCCTTGGGATTAACAATACATTAATCTTCCACGAAAGATAGGTTATGTTGTAGAATTTATATATATGTGATGTGTGAGTAACATCCACATCAACAACTTTCATAACTCAATCCAAGCTCAATGCTCCCACATTCAATGTAGTAGTGATCCCACTATCCAATGGCATTGTCCATGTGGTTCCTCTTAAGCATATGGAAGTTCCTCAATTGGAGCTATACAATAGAAAAGTTGACCCTTTGACTCATGTGAAGATGTATATTGATTTTTCCCATGACTAAATATTTATTACAACACAATTTACTAGAACCTCTATAGATAAAGCTTTGCAATGGTATTGTTCTTTGAATCCCTATTTTTTTACTTCTTTTCAACAATTGGCTAATGTTTTCATTCAACAATTTCAAAATAACATTGGTCCTAAGATTACTTTGACTTATTTAATTCTATTGTAAACAAGGAATTAAATAAAAAGTGACTAATTTTATTGGTAGATGTAAACATTTGTATTCACAAATTATTTATCCTATGTCTGATCATGATCCTCAAAGAACTTTTATTGCTAATTTACTCAAAGATATTATAGATAAGCTTCTATTTTCGAATTTTACTTCTCTTACACAATTGTGTGTAGTGCTTCATAATTATCAACTTCAAGTGATCCAATTTGAATCATCCTCTTCAATGGCTTTGATTAATAAGATTGACAATGCTCGTCAATTGATTATGAAGTTCAAATCCAACAAAGGTTTGACCAACATAAGTGACAACATCAACACTCAAGTGGCATCCATGACATTAGGTTTGGATCTTTTATCCAAATACTTTAGAAAAGAATTAACTCCTCTTTATGAGTTTTTGCATAGTATAATATTGAGGTTGCTAAATTCTAATGTGTTGCAACTTCCTCCAATTGAACCAATTGACAATTATAAACCATTTCCAATTGATAATGATCCTAATGTTTTTTGTCAATATGATCGCCAACTTGGCCATGGTTTGAAAAAATGTTACCGATTCAGAATTAAGATCCAATACTTTATTGATAATAATATTATATTTGTATCTTATGTCAATGACAAAGAGAATAAATATATAGCTCAAAATCTTCACCAATTCATTACCTTCTCATTCTACCAAAGTTGTTGAGTCAAAGTCAATTACTTTTTCTCCTAATGACCTTAGCATAGAATTTAATAATATTGTGAACCTTTTTGACAAACCTACACCTCCAAAAGACATATATTACTTTCAATCCTTGTGAAATTGTTTTTGCACCTAATGGACCATTACATATCACTATGAAGATCAAAGAAAAACTCTTATGAGGAGTGCTCATTGATCCAATGTGTATGGTCAATTTGGTTATTGAAGAACATATTTATACTCAACAATTGAATCAAGTAATATATGATAAATCTGATGTTATGGTTAAGGTGTATGATTGGTTCTCTTACCCCACTATCAGTTCTATCACCCTTCCTATTGAGGTTGAGTTTAAGTGCTTAGATGTCACTTATTCTATTATTCCCACATTGGATCAATTTCATGTGAAGTTGGGACATCTTTGGTTCTCTTTCATGAAATTTATCATGTCTACAATTCATAAATGTTTAAAATTTCAGGTCATAATAGCAATATTATAATAATTGATCATAGTCTTTACCAACCCACTACGAAGAATGAAAATTTCACTCTTAATTTCTTTTGGCCTAAAAGACTTGATCCTCTTAAGGGTCAAAATGACATCTTGTTCTTATCTCATCAAAAGTGAAAAAATGAGATGATCGTGGCCTTGAGCAAACCTATAGACCTTATGCCTGATGATGTTCCTCCTTATAATGGACTTGGTATTCTTCTTAATCCTTCTATTCCTCCTATATATGCCTCAGTCTTGCCTTCTACATCAAATCAAGGAAATAATTTTGCATCAAGTATCTCTCAAGCTATTGTGGTTTCTTTCATTCCTCCCCCCATAAGGGAAGAAAAAAAGCTAATGTCCATTGAAACTAAGCCTTCACAAGTCTTGATTAAAACTAAAAATAATCCTTGTGTGAGATAGCATTGATGAAGACATCATGCTAATGCTCATGAACTTTCTTCCCAAACCATTTCCTCCCAGAAGACACCAAATGTTGACTTGGTCCCATTTCTCCAAGGTGATCCTACAATGCTAGGTTACAATTTTTGGTACATCCTAATTTTTTATTGAATTATATATTTTTTATAAAATATAATTATTTAAGCCTTGAGTTGTCCCATTTGAAGTAATTAATTAAATATGGTTAGATAAAATCCTCTTATATCAAAATCCCTTGAATAGAACCTCTCTATGAGGTATGTGCAGGATCCTGAGGGCGAAAAAGTAGTGATATAAAAACAATGTCTTTTCCGTTTGCCAAAAAATGTGAAAAATTTATGTTGACTTTTTGGTTGGCTTGGATCTCCGTACATGTAGCCATGGTGGAACACAAACCATAATATGCATCGAAAAAAATTCTATATCCGATACTATCGAATATCCAAAAATATCAAATATTCTATAATATTGAATATTTGATATTATTAATCATATATTATATAATATATGATATAATTATACAATATATAATATATGTAATATATAATATTATTGTATGCCTGGAATGTGGTATCAACCTACAATAGAGAAGAACACTTCAAACATACACATGAAACATTGCATTAGAGTTAGAAATCAATCAAAACAAGTTAAATGAATCTAAACTCTTTAAAATCATTTCATGTTCCTCTATCTCTAAAGATCCTCAAGATTCAAGGTGGCCCTCACTTGAAAGAGCACTTGATCTCTTGGATGACAACCTAGAGAACGAGATTTAAATGATTCTAGGATTAAAATGGATGCAGCTAAGATCCTAGTGAAAGCTAAGATAATGGATTCAGATGAGATGCAAGATGTAAGACTAAATGCTCAAGATGATGAAGATATGAAACTAGGTTAATTCCAAATTGAAGATTAAATGCTACTAGATGAGTTAATTAAGATAGAAAAGGATATACATTTAAGCTAAATGAAATGAAAATTCTATGAGATGAATGCTTGATGCTTGAAGATAACAAAGAGATCTCCTTAACCTAGAAAATGACTATAAGTTTGATGCACAAAAGACTTGATATTTTTAAAGAAGGAATGGGCTCTATTTATAGGGAAAATAGAGAAATGGATGGTTGAGATTGAGTAATCCCAACAAGGGCTAGGATTGCAAGTTATCAATCCATGTGAAGGATTCAATCCAATCCCAAGTTAACAAATGTCACCTTGAGAGCGCTTGAGAGGAGATGCAAGAGGCATTAAATGCCTAAGAAGACATGAAGGTTACCTTAGGAGGTAAGGGTTAAGGTTAGGTTAGGGTCATCCATTGGATAAAGCTTTTACCCAAGGGGTAAACTCTTGTACAAGGGTTAATAGGATAACTAGGGTCAAAGCCATTAGTGCTTGATGAGACCCTTGGGTTAGATGAGGGTTAAGTTAGAGAGAAAGTCTATAACCATGAAGGGAGGTTGAGTTAACCATTAATGGTTAGGAAGACTTTGGGGAAAAATTTGTAAGAGTCCTTCTGAATTTGGGGGAACTCAACAGGTTATCTTGTTGAATGGATAAAGCCTTTATTGCTTTTAGAAGACTTTCCTCCAAATTTGAGAAGTGACCTCCTCAAATTTAGGGAAAGGACATGATTAGAGGGATTACGCTAATTAAAAGGCTTTAGAAGAATCTAGAAGGCTCTAGAAGCAGTTTAGGAGGAAAGTGGGAGATGTAGGATTTTGCAAGTGGGTGGGAAAAAATAGAATTCAATTAAAATAAAATTAATTTATTTCAATTGTGGTTGCAACTTGCATTTGTAGGATTTTGCAAGTGGAGAGATTTTTAAATAAATTTAGATTTATTTAAATGCAAAAGGGGTTTTAATTAAATGTAGATTTAATTAAAATGGCTAGAGGGGGAATTTTAATTAAATGTAAATTTAATTAAATGGCTAGGAGAAGGATTTTAATTAAATGTAAATTTAATTAAATGGCTAGGAGGGGGATTTTAATTAAATGGCTAGGATAGAAGAAGGGAAATATTAATCAAATCTTTAACTTGATTAATAGGCTAATTTAGAAGAATAGGGATATTAATTAAATCTTAATTTAATTAATTGGAAGAATTGAGAATAATTAAATGAATAAAATTCACTTAATTCATTGTGCAACTTTTAGGTGTCTACAATTATAATAGATGAAAATGTAAAAAAGATATCATATAACTGATATTTGTGAGTATTATAAACCCAAACAATGCCCATTGTGGGTCAATTTTACCCACAACGAGAATGATTTTGAATATTTTTAGCTATCCAATATCCAAAATTATTAGATATCTGATTGCTACAACAAATTTTAATCACTTACCACCCTAGCATATATGAATTTTTTTCATATTCCTTTATTTTTATCATCAATTTTCATTTTTTTATTTGTTTTTCTATTTTTTTTGGGTGATAACATTAATAACAATTGCTTAGTGAAAGGTCTACAATTTTTTGCTATGAGGGATATTTTTCAGAAGCATGTTTTGTGGGATGAAGTAGCTGAGGGTCCTCTGCCACCTATGGATCCCTTTGGACAACACATGGACCACATTTCATAGTGGGTATTTCATGGAGGGAAATGGGTAGACATGGCAGCGATGCAGCATAATGGTCAATTTAATGAGAAGGGTTTTCAAGGGAATAATTTTTGTTATACTATTTCTAAATGCTTTTGGGGTGTTTTTAAACCCAAGGGAAATTTTGTTTTGGGCAATCAACAGAGGATTGGAAAGAGGGTTCCTCCATTGCATCGACATGGACGGAGTAGGATTGATAAAAATAGGGCATCAAAGGATGTCGTCAATGTGCATGGTAAGGCACCCTCTACTTCAATCCCTAATTTGAAAGATGGACATAAAGATGGTTTTAGGGTTTCCCCCGAGCATCTGTTGAAAACCAGCCTTCGTTGAACCCTAATTCACATTTACCACCATGAGATATTTTTGTGGATACCTCAAGTGACATCCATAACCCTGTGGTTGCTAGCCATAGTTTGGGGGCTGATAAGTCACATACGGTATGGCTTTTGGTGCCCTTAATTGATGTTTGTGCTAACCCGTTGGGTAAGAAAGCTCATGATCTTCAATCTCTTGCGCTCATTATTCAAGTTTGGGGTGATGGTATTACCCTTTCAAAATTGCAATATAAGATTCATATGCACTGGTATGGCACTTTATACTTTCACGTTTTGTCTGCTAGTTCTTTTATTTTTGTTTTTGATTCAGAAGAAGCTAGAAATAAGGCTTTGGAGGTTCCATTATTTTGGCTGGGTAGGAATTTATTTTTTGTTAATTTATGGAAACCCCTCTTCAAGCCCTCTTGGGTCTCTTCCAAACAAACTCCGATTTGGTTTAAGCTTCCTCAATTACCTTTTGAATTTGTTGATTTTGATATTTTATAGAAAATTGGGGATTCTTTCAGTAAATTTTTATTATCTCATTCAGTGTTTGAGGATGATATGTTCCTTGTTAAAATTTGTGTTTTGGTTAACTCAAGCACTTCTCTTCCTCGGACCTGTAATATTAGATCTATTGCTAGTATGTGGCATCCAAATATTGTTAGGGATTCTGATTGGTTTGGTAGATCTTCTATTATTATGGATTCTACATTGTTTTTTAATATAAAAAGGGTGTCGACCAAGTCCACTTCTAAAGATTTGCAATCTTCTCCTGGTTTCACAGAGAAGGATTTTTATAAGTTGGAATCATTCTCATGGGCTAAAATGCAAAATATATTAAAGGGATCTAATATCCCCACTTTTGTTCCTCCTCTGCATCCTTCATGTGTGATTGCCCCATGTGGGGGTGGTTTTGGTCCAGATAGGGTTAATTATTTCGATACAGTAAATTCTTTGACTCCTCAATATATTAATGTTCCTCCTTCACAAGCCAATGTTTTGTGTAAACCTAATTATGATGTGGGCAGATCTGGTTCTCTTTCTAATTCTACTTTTCATAAGTCTTTGGATATTCCTTTCATTGCTCTGGATGAGCATCTCATTGCTCATTTTTAGAATATTGTTAACAAGAATAACATTACTCTTGATTCTGATCTAGCAGATAGAGTGATCACTTCTATTGATAATGATTTGGTTAAGTTGAATAAGGATTTTTTTGCATTTCCTACAGCTAACCCTTTTGAGGTGCTTGATCCGGATAAGGAAAATAAGTTTCCTAGTGTCTCTAATATTTCTTTGGGTAGTGGATGTAGGTTGCCTTTGATTCAGTCTCCACTCTCTCTAGTATCTCCATTCACTACCCCTTTGAAGAGGGGTTCTAAACCAAAGCATGTCAAGACCCAATAGGAAATTGATGTTGGAATCCAATCAACACTTCTTTCTCTAATGGATTCTTCTAACGGGAAGAGAAAAAAGAAGCCATTTAGTCCGCCTGTTACAAGGTCTTTGGCTTCGAAGAGGTGTCTTCAACAGGACTTTACTAAGGGAAATATCTCTTAGAGTAGTGATTGTGTGAAGAGGGGAGCCTCAGTCTCCCCTCGAGGCCAATGAGGATCATTTCTTGGAATTTTAGGGGCTTAAATTCCCCTAACAAAAGGCACTTGATTAAGTCCTAGTTGGATTTAATTAAGAGTGATATTTTGATGGTGCAAGATACTAAATTAAACTTGTCTTCTGTTGAGTCCTTGTTCTCCTCCTGGAAGCTTTGGAAATTTTGTATCTCTATTTCTGAGGGGGCTTCGAGAGGGCTTGCTTTCCTTTAGAATGACTATAGTGTGGACCTTTCTTTGGTTGCTTCTTCTTCTAATTAGATGCTAGGTTTGGTTAAAAGTAGATTTTCTAATGCTAAATTTTGGCTTTTCAATATTTATGGACCCATTAGTATTGTTGAGAAGAGGAAAATTTGGGAGAGATTAGTTGTGATTGCATCTCCACTAAAGGGTATCTTTTTTATATTTGGGGGGGACTTCAATGCTATTTCAAGTATTGAAGAGAAATCAGAGGGTATTATTCCAAATAAGCACATCATTGGTGATTTTTGTCATTTTATTAAGGATATGAATTTGGTTGATTGTAAAACTCAGAATGGCCCTTTTACTTGGACAAACATGAGAAATGATTTCTTTCAGATTACGGAGAGATTAGATCACTTTTCAATATCTGAAAATTGGTTTGGTACCGAATGGGAATTATTTTCTTCAGTTCTCCCTTATACCGGCACAGACCATTTTCCTATTCTATTCACTATTCTTGAGGATAGGGCTCCTCAAAAGTTTCCTTTTAAGTTTGAACCGATGTGGCTCAAGGATCAATCTTTTTTGCCCATGTTGAAAGATTGGTGGATGTCTGCCCCTTATGTGAACGGGTCTAGGATGTATCAAATTGTTAAAAAGTTTGTTTATCTTAAAGGAAGGATTAGAGAATGGAATTCTCTTCATTTTAAGAATATTTTTGGAGAGAAGACTAGGATACATGGTGAAATTGAAAAGGTGAATGAGCTTATCTTAAATGAAGGTATGGATTCTTTGTCCTTTAATAGGCTTAAATGTTTGAAAGCTTAGCTTGAGGAGGTTTTGGCCCATGAGGAATATTATTGGAGACAAAAGTCTAGGGATTTGTGGTTGATAGAAGGTGATAGGAATACTAAGTTTTTTCATTCCTCAACCAAATTTAGGAGGTAGCATAATAGGGTATCTTGCATTCATGATTCTAATGGGAATTGCCTATTTGATGAGGGTGAAATTACCTCTGAGGCTGTTAGATTTTTTACGTCTTTTCTTACTTCTAATAGAGTGGATTTGAATAGTAATTTTGTTGATTTTATTCCTCCTCTCATTAAGGAAGATGATAACAAGATTCTTATTTCTCCTTTTACTAGTCTTGAGTTAAGAGAGGTGTTCTTTTCTATGTCCCTAGAGAAGTCTTTAGGGCCTGATGGGTTCACTACTTCATTTTTTCAAAAATGTTGGGATTTTGTAGGGAATGATGTCCTTCTAGCTCTTGAGGAATCTAGGCGTAATAGAACCATTTTAAAAGAGCTTAATACAACTCTTAAAGATATTATCCCTAAGGTGGATAATCCTAAATCTTTTTCTGATTTCTATCCAATTGCACTATGTAACACCATGTACAAGATCATCACTAAGGCAATTTCAGTTAGGCTTCCTAAACTCATTCCTATGATTATTTCTATTGAGCAGGGTGGTTTTGTACATGGGAGAGAAATTTAAGAGGGTGCTATTGTTGCGTAGGAGGTCTTGCACTCCATCTCTTTACAAAAGACTCTAGCTATGATTCTTAAACTTGACATGCTCAAAGCTTATGATCGGGTGGACTGGCACTCATTAGTCTTTGTTCTAAGACAATTTGGTTTTGCTCATAGTTGGATTAAATGGGTTTTTTCCTGCATCTCTTCTACTCAATTTTTAGTTTTACTAAATGTATCCCCTTCTAGTCTTTTTACTTCTTCTCAAGGTATTAGGCAAGGGGATCCTTTGTCCCCTTTTCTGTTTATTCTTTTAGCTGAGGCTTTTAGTCGGGCTATTCATACTGCTAGATCTTCAAGTATTTGGAAGGGAATTAAGATTAATGGTTATTTGGTATCCCAATCTCATTTTTTATTTGTAGACGATAGTCTCCTATTTGGTTCTTCTTCATTGGCAGAGGCTAAAGTCATTAAGAAAACTATTACAGACTATTATTCTTTTTCTAGTTAGAAAGTTAATAGCTCCAAATCTTAAAAAAAAATTATGAATGTTTCCCCTTTAGTTTAGAATAGGTTGACTCAATTTTGGGGATTTGTGGTGGGATATTTTCCTTGTAAGTATCTAAGAATTCCCTTTTTTATTAGTTCGGATAAGACAATGTTTTGGGAAAAAGTGGTTCATGCGGTGTCTTCCAGAATTTCTTCATGGAACCATAAATGGCTTACTTTAGCTAGTAAGATTCTTCTTATCAAATCAGTGCTTAATGCTATTCCCATTTATTTGATGTTTGTTTTGAAAACACCCCACAAGGTTGTTCATGAGCTTAAGTTGTCTTTAACATATTTCCTTTGGAATGATAATATTGGAGGTAAGGATAAGATCCCTCTCTTGGCCTGGGATAAGGTTTGTCTTCCTAAGGATTTAGGGGGATCGAGTATTAGAGATTTAGTAATTTAGAATAGAGATTTGGGGAGAAGTTAGTCTGGAAGCTCTATAAGGATCCCTCAAGTAAATTGGCTTCTCTCATGTTTGCCAAATATTTGAGAGGGGCTCCTGGAGAACGGTTATTCACATATTCATCTCTCCCAAAAGGGTCAGTTTTTTGGAATTTTATTACTAGTTATAGATCGGTTATTCTTCCCCACCTTTCTTGGGTAATCCATAATGGGAGAAAGGATAAATTTTGGGATGAAGTTTGGAATGGGCATGCTACTATGACTAGTATTTGGGATTGGTCTCCTTTATTAGATATCCTCAAAGCTCATTGGGGTGTGTTTGTTGCTGATTACTGTTATGTTGATGTTTCGGGTCCCTATCCTATGTTTCATTGGAAATCCATAGATTCTATATTGGTAGATCAAGCACTTAAGGTTGCTTATGTATAGGAACTTAAGAAGAGAAGGCTTGTATTTCAGGACATGGAGGATTATTTGATCTGGACTAAGAATGTGCTAGGTTCTTATACAGTAAAGGATGGTTATAAGATTTGTCTCATCCCTCTTCTTTTTTCTCTTGGCCTTCTCATCTCTTTTGGAAGTCGGCTTGTCCTCCTAAAACTGGTTATTTTTCCTGGTTAGCAGTACAAGATAGAGTCCTCATTGGGATGAGATTAGATAGACTTGGGATTACAACTGTGTTTCCCTGTGTGTTTTGTGGCTTCTTCATGGAATCTTTGCATCATGTGTTTTTGCACTGTCCTTTTGTATCGGATTATTGGTATTGGCTATTTGGCAAGCTTGGATGGACATATGCTATTTGTCTTAATCTCTTGTCCCAACTCATGGCTTGGCCTTTGTTGTATTTGACTTTCTTCTATTCCTGCCTCTGGATTGTTTCTCTTTCTATTGTTATTAGGACTAAATGGCTTGAGAGGAATCATAGAATTTTCAAACAAGAATCTATTTCCTTGGTTGATGTGATAGGCAGGATTGAATCTTCCATTTCTGAAGTGGTTCTCTCCTTTATTTATAAAAATTTGGACCATTTGCATTCCTTTTCTCATTGGGATAATTGGGTGACATGGAATTGGAAGGCTCTCTGAGTCATTCCCTCTCATGGGTCTGTATCCTTAGGGTTGTGTTTTGTTGTCAAGCATAGGCATGCTAAATGGTCCCCTCCTCCGCAATTCACATTTAAATTAAACTTTGATGGGGCTGCTAAGGGCAATCCAGGCAAATCAGGGATTGGAGCTGTCATTTTTTATTATAATTTGAAAATTCTCAAGGCTACTTGTAAATATATTGGTATTGGATCTAACAATTCTGCAGAGTTCCATGCTTTATCATTTGGCCTGGATTTACCTATTTCACTGAACATTAAGGATATTGTAATACAAGGTGATTCTATGGTGGCTTTTCATGCGGTCTCCAATAAGAGATGTGCCTCCTGGCAGCTACAATATCTTTTAGATCAAATTCTTGGTCAATTAGAGTTTTTTAGTTCCTTTTCTATCTCTCATTGCTATAGGGAAATTAATTGTATTGCTAATTTTCTTGATAACAAGGCAATAGTTGAGTGTTTGGATAACTTGGAGGTTGCCCCTTCAGATATTCCCTCCTCTTGCATAAGTATTTTATATTAGTATGGTTTGGCCAACATTTCCTGAGGTTAGCTGCTTCATTGGCTAGTGGTCAATGAGGTGCTTTTCATTAATGACTTGACATGGCATGACTATGTGTTGGCTTTTCTTCTAAGGCTAATCTGTTGATTGTGTAATTCTGGGGTTGTGACATTCTGAGATTAGGCAGTATGGTTTTCATCTTTAGGATTGGTGTTCTTCTTTCAGAAAGGTTTATCTTCATGATTGGGAGTAGTAATGGCTTTATCCTTTCATTCATGTTTATGCTGAAGGAGTAATGTCTATTCATTTCCGGTTCTCATTATTATTTTGGTTCTTTGTATGCTCTATGATCTTGAGAATTTATGGTTTGAAATCCTATTTTTAGAATTTCAATTTATTGGCATGAATACTTATGTCTTTCTTTTTTTTGTTTCGCACCCTTTTTGTAGTTGATATACTTGTATGTGTTACATTAGGAGGGGTGTTGTCCACTTATTGATTTTGTGGTAGCACTTTCGCTGATGCCACACATTCCAAGTGTCTTTTCAATGGAGGGTGGTGCTTTCTATGATCTTTCTATTATGGAATTGATTTGTGTGGCCTGTTTCTTTCATGATTACTCTATCCTTATTTTATTTCCTTCATTTGGATCAGGTTTATGAGGTTTCATATTGGTGAATGATTGTTATTATGTGTGTTCCTTCCTTCTACAAGTTGTACTGCTGCAATCATTATTGTTGAATGGTTTATCTCATTATTGTGGATCATATCTTGGGATCATTGGTTTGTTAATTATGACTGTGCGAGTTGTTTATCTCGATTGTTATCATATCTTGGGATCATTGGTTTGTTAATTATGAATGTGTGAGTTGTTTATCTCGGCTTGTGTGAGATATCAAGCATCTCTTCAAGCAATATTTTCTATGATGTCATCTTTCATGTCATTTGCGATAGATATGAATTAGTCATATTACTGTTCTTAGCATTTCATCCTTCTGAGGTTCATCATTTTCATGCATTCGAAGATGAGGAACTTGGGTGGGTTTGTAATTTATTTTATTTGGATGGCTTTCATGCAACTTGGGAGGTGGTGGATGAGTTTTGGCTAGTGGAAAATGCAGGTATTAGGATATCTGCAGTGGTTTCTTATTTTCCTATTATTTGCATGGTTCTTCTTATGGTTACTCATTTGGCTCAGCCTCTTGTTGATTCCTTCATGGTCTCAGCATCCTGCTCTCCTCTTCATATGGGTTATACTCTGTCTGTTCATGGTTTTGATTATGGCCTGCTCTCTTGTAGTGGTTTCATTTCTTTTCTTGAGTTTTATGCTAATAGATGGGTTGGATAATTTTTTTGTGTAGCCAGGGGTGGTGCGAGGATGTTCAATTTTTGTAGTTTAAAAGTTTTCACTGGTGGATGATCTTCTATTATGTTACCATGATGTTCCTCACAATCAGCTGAAGGGATGTTTATGCCCCTGATTTCTTTTTGTATGCCATTTATGGAAGCCTCTTTTGTACCTAATGGGATTTCTATGTAATATAGAGGAGGGTTTCTTGAATATTCCCTTGAGGCTTCTTGTAATGGGTAGGTAGGCCTTAATTTTTTGGAGCAATACTAGAAGGTTTTCTTACTGGCTCTTTCCTTCCAGTGCTCATTGAACCAAACATCGTGTAAAAATTAAAATATTAAATAAATTTAGTGGTAAATCCACTTTTATCAAAAAAAAATTAGGTTTTTTATTTGAAACACTTTTTTGTTTAAATTTTATTAATTATATAAATTTTCAACTTAAATTAGGTAATATGGCTCAGAACAATGAAAACCCACAACAACCACAACTACCAAACGCTCCACTACCAAACCCCCCTCAATTCACAATTTAATTATTCAAAATTTGGATTAGTTGAAGAGAATTTTTGAGGTGTATAGTATGATCCCTAGTTTATCACCAATGATAGCCACATTATAGTTAATAATTTGTAATATAGAAACCCTCAACACCGAGCATAATGTCATTCTTTTGTGGCAAGATTCCATGAGGAAACAATATATAGATGGGTTGTCCTATGATGAGATGTAGAACCTCAAAATATCAAAAATTAAAATAGTCATCCTATTTGTTAATCCCCACACTGGACAACCCTATTGATGGGCCTTTTGGCACACCTATCATGCAAGCTTTATGAAATAAAGCTTCTCATGAAAAAGAGTAAGGAATTGAAAACTCCCCAGCTTCCAAGGTCTCTTTTGTTGGGACACAATGGTGCGAGGGGAGTTTAGTGTTCACATGGTTGGTTGCAATCAAGGGTTCTATTGGTTTTGCAAGCAAAGCTTACAAACTTGGTTTATACTTCAAAAATAAAGTCAAAAGATAGAATAGGGTAGCAAGGGATAAGTAAAGAAACTTAAGAAAACATACACTTACGTAATAGTTACATTGCATAACATGATATTATCAATGGCATTCAAGATAACATTAAACACCATTTCCCATCAACATGCAAGGTCATTGTCTGACATGAAAACAAAGTGAGATTTTTAAGAATGGACTTTTCACAATATTAGTCAGTCCTGATATACCATTTACATGCACAACATGATTCATTGAATAATAAATCTTGGAACAACTGAATGCTTATCTGAATGAAAGAAGATACCAAATTATAGAAAAGTACCAATTACAAAGAACTTGTCTCATATACCATGCGATCCAAATATTGCTTGCATTAATTTAAGAACATAAGCATCAACAATCATTAATACTAGAAGTGCTTAACAATCTTCATATAACTTCTAAGTAAAATTGCATGGAAAGTAAAATTTCTAATTACTGGCCTTGAATCATCAATTCTCAAACCTCCAAAATAATTTAGCATATTACATTTATATGCATTTCTTCCTGTAGACCTGGAATAACTTCTACCTAGGACCTATCTAAAAAATGGAAGAGGTCACAGTTTGACTTGCAAGTCACTACTTCCAAACCTCAATTGGCTAATTCTAAACAAGTCATAACACAAATTATTCATTTACTACGACAACAATTTCACTCTCCCTATGAGTGTAGTGTCTACTTTGCAGCACCATGCATGTTGAACATGTTGTTTACTGTGGCTCATATCAAGGTTGCATCTTACTTGGTTATAGAAATGACTACACTCTTGAACTAAAGATAACTGGAGTTGCACATATACATAACTTATTACTCATCTTGTAATTATGGTAATTTCCTAGATAACATTCAATGGAGGCTTGAGGAGGAATTGGAACATGTTTGACCCAAAACTTTGAGACTCTAATGTCTTCTCTTAGTTCATCCACTTTATCCACCAAGTTATATGCCATTTGTGTTGCCTGATAAGATTGTGAAACAATGTACATGTACCTCTCCATCATACTAATATCAAACTTGATCTTTGGAGACAAGTTCTCTTAAACATATGTTTGCCATATAACTTGAGCACTTCTTCTTTTCCTCACATATTCTTGAGTTGTTTTTTATTGAGGATTACCTATAGCCTTATTTTTTCTTTTTGACTTTGGAAACACTTCCTCAAATCCTGATTCCTAGCCACTACTTACTTATTTCAACTACTTCCTCAGAGACATCATCAATTTTTACATTTTCAAGCTTCGATCACCTTATGGGAGAAAGAGCTCTTTGGTCCACCTTATGTTCTTGGTAGAGTGGATCTAGGATTATCCCATCATCTCTGAAATCTTTTCAAATATCAATTTCTAAATTAAAGGTTCTCATTTTGTAGGTAGTTAATTTACAATGCCTCCTATTTCTTTCCTCAAAACTATCCTTCAATCATGCCCAAAAGTCTTCCAATGTAGGCCTATGTCCTTAATAAGAATGTGGTATCATACCTAACAATTTGCCAAATTTATCATAATATTCTTGGACATAGTCAAATTCTTTGATATCTAAATATTGTAGCTCATGGACTATTGTTTTTGTCATTTGTAGGTTATGATACTTGTAGTGCTCAAGAGCATATGGGAAAATTACCCTATTTTTATGCTTTTGGGCTATTAAGGCTTGTACATATACAATCTATTTTTAGAATTCAAGAACAATGATCTTTTTATTACAATGATGGGGAAGGAGGAAAGGATTGCAAGAAAATTTTCTCAACTTAATGTATGTAGATCTTTGGTTTTGAATAAACTAGGTTCACCAAATCTCTACTAACTTCATGGCCTTTGGAGATAGTCGATATCCAACAACACAAGTTAGCAGGTCCATATGAATTTAAATATGAAAGCATAATTCATTCTCTTGAAATGATTTTTGGCCACACAAAAGAGTTGTTGAGTGTAGTATTCCCACACTCTCTTCTTATTAATACCTTTCCTTAATCTACCATCAATATTCAATCCCAGGTACACACACTCCTTGCAACCATCCACACCATATATAAATTCATAAATAGTCTCTTATTCTGAATCACATTGCAAATCTTTTCATGGATGTTGTTAGAAATAATTTGTGCCTAATCAAAATAATTCTTCCCTTTAAGGATAATATAAATGTAATGATACATCCATAAATGATAATTCTTATAATCTTCTTTCCCAAAAGCTCTACTGAGCATGATGACTAATCCACAAGGAGGATCCATGAAATCCATCTTGTGGATGTTGTCTATTGCCTTCAAACCTATTTTCCTAGGTTCTTTAAGCCAGGTATCATTTATATAATTTCAGTTCTTTCTCACATCACTGATAAAGTCTTTTACAACTTCTTCCTCGGTGGTCTGCAAAATCTCTCCATACTATGGGATTCCAAATGTTAGGGAAAACATATCAGATGAATGATCCACCACTACATTTCCATTTGTGTCCATGCACTTCCTGGTATCTCTATTGTATTGTTGTGTGATTCTTAAAACTAACTTGAGAGATAAAACTACCTAAGGAAAAATAGTACCCTCAACTACCCCTAACCTTCCAATTCTTCTCCAAGGACTGCTAGGATTATAAGCATTGACCTCTTGCTTGATTGCTTCTAATTCAATATGACCAATTTTTATATTTGTAATCCATTGCACCATATCTTCAAACTTTGGAGCATAAGTCTAATCTTGATACTAGTATTTCATTGTAACCAAGACCTTTTCTAGCTTTATCTCACTCCTTATCCTCTTCCTTGAAGTCCTTGGAGAATTTTCTACTTCCATATGAACTCCTTAGCCTATAAAGGGAAATTCAAAGATCAACTTTTTCAATATGGAATTTGTCTTTAGTAAAATAGTGAAACTCAGAATCTCAAGATCCTAGGGTTCTATGTTCAAAAGGGGCTTTTACAAATAACTAAGCTTTAATCCAAAATCCATGGGGTTCCAAGTTGAGAAGGTTTTAGGTAACTCTAGGTTTCAGGATCCTGAGATCCCTAAATCTATAATTCATGAAGCGAAAAGAGTCCATAACTCCACGACTCCTTCCAAAGTTAAGATCTTTTAAACCAAAAAACAGTCTTTCAGATCTCAGGATTATAAAATTTTAATATGATTCAAAGAAGGTATTCTGCAACTTTAGGATTCTGAGGTTCTAAGGTTCATTGGTTCCAAAGTTCATTGGAAAAACATATTGTGGGATCCTAGGATTTTGGGATTTTGATACTTGGGAAAAAGATGAACTTTTAAAGGACACGAAGATCAAGATCTTGGGACTTGGAATCTCGAAGACGAGGGATAAATAAATGCTAAAGAATTTTGGGGTTCTAGGATTCTAAGATCCCAAACTTATGAAAGATAGGAAAAACCTAAGGTATGGCTGACTAAATGATTCCACTCATGGAATCCTAAACCTGAGGGGATGGAAATTAACTTAAAGGGACAAAAAAATTTAATTCAAGGGCCAATGTTGTCATAATCCTCTTTCTAGACCTTGATTAAACTTATTATTATTATCATCATCATCATCATTATTATTATTAATAATCTTATGAGTAATGTTAGTTAGAGATGAAAAAAACTGAATAAGGATGGAATTATTTTAAAGAGAAGAATTAATAAGTGGTGACTTGCACGTGAAGTCATAAATTATTTGGGAAATAATTTATTCTCCCAATATTCTAATTAAGCACATGGTGTAGGAGAAAAGAGAAGATTATAGAAATGAATTCAAATTTAGATTTTAAATGAATGGTCAAATGTAATTGCCACTATGAAAACAATCATTTTGCATGAAAGTAATTTAGAAATTACTTATTTTCTCAACATGCTAATTTAGCACATGTTGTAGGAGGAAATGAGAAGGTTCTAGAAGAGAAACTCAATTCAAATTTTTGCATGTAACCCCAACTATGAAAATTAATCATTTTGCATGGAATTATTTTGGGAAAAGAATATGAAAATTAGTTAATTCTTTTGGTAGTGGGAAATGGTTCTCTTTTTCTATATATTGACTACTAGATTTTTGAAATAGGGGAGTTGATTTTTTTTCTATGAGATGAAATAGGTCTTTGAATTGTTAAGAAATTAGTTTCAAATTTATGTTAGTTGTAGGAAGAATTTTGTAGGAATATTGTAGGATTTTCTTTACTTCAAAGATTTGGAGAAGATCCTCACGAAGCTACAAAGAAAGGATTGAGGAAGGATGGCAGGAAATAGAGGGTGAATCATCAACAAAGTCTTCATTCGACATGTAGAAATGAGGTTCCCCTCTTCCATATTCACTTACTTGATTTTTTTTGAAAAAAAAAAAGCGAAAAGAGGGGAGGGATTTTTATTTTGCATGCATAATTTCATGGGGAATCTAGGGCATTAAATTTTTTTTATTTGTTTTCTTTTTTTTTTAAAAAGGATATAGATATTTCATTTAATTCAGACAAAATATGGATTGACTAGAATAGTAGATTCATTTCTCATATAAAAAAAAGTATTTCCTCTTTGTTTTCAGATTTTTTATAGAAAAATATGTATATGCCTTGTTAATTACATGCGTATATCTTCTTACTTTTAAATAAATAAATTAGTAGTTTCTTTCAAAGAAGGTCATATTCAAATGTACATATTACTTAAATCCATCTTCATTAACCAATTATTTATTATTTTAAGGGTTTTAATATATATATACTTCCATTGGTAAGAATAAAAAAATAAATAGATAAATAAATAAGAGTTAAAAATTTATTCTTATAAATCTATGTTCAAAAATTGTTTTTATTTATTATTAAATTTTAGTTTATTTAAGGTTAAATTTAATTTATATAATTGAATAAGTTGAGAAATAAAACTTCAGAGATCCCAAGAGCACTTGTAAGCAAAATATGTGTCACAAGAGAAGAATGAAGCCAAAAAAGCAATAATGGCTCTGAAGAAAAAGATTATCATTCAAACAGGGAATCATTAAAAAAGTACAATACAATCCTTATAAAAGGAGATTGTGCAACCTTAAAGGGATAAAGTGTATTTAATAATTAGAACAATTATTAAATACCTACAATATTATTCAATGCCTAAGTTTAGCTTAAGCGTAGAGTATAATAGACTAATAATTAAATAAATGATTATTAGCCAATACATGATAACTCTAACACCCCCGCTTAAGATGAACTTAGGGAGTAGCTAAAAACAACTAAGGACTAAAAATGCATGTAAACAAAATGCATGAAAGTAACAATGGGTCCCGAAAACTAGGCCTGAAGAGGTACCCAAGTACAAAAGATCTTTGTAAAGCAAAGAAAAAATGAAAACCTCATGGGAAAAAACTCTACTCCAAAAAGAGATGAAGGCTAGTGAAGGACTGAAGAAGCCTCCAAAGTAGAGAATGTTCCAGAAAATAGGAACAAAGGATGAACATGAAGCTACAAACACTGTCAAAGAATAACTATCGATTTGAAGAACCTCCACTGAAATAGAAGATGATCAGGTAGAGAAGATTGTAATTTGCATGAGTGCCCTCAAATAACACTTCTCGAATCAAATGGAAAACAAAAGGAAACAACTAAACTCAAAGATACAGATTGCATAAACACCAAAGTTTGAGAGTTGATCAATCAAAGATGGAAGGTTGCCTCCAAAAAAAGGAATGAAAGAGTTTCCATATGGTAAATGATCCATCTCACCGAATTGCATAGGTAACTAGCCACTGCATCCACCTAGTACATAGGAACAAATACTGAATACATAGCTCACTCCAACAAATCAAGGAAGCATTAGAACCAACAACCAATAGGAGAAACCCCCCCATAATGTTGACAAGGGAGAGGTGACAGGTACACTGAAATTGAATTCCAAGAAAAACTGCATGACGAAGAACCAGGAACATCGAGAGTGCAGCAGAAAGTACAAACACATATAAAGGCTAGTGTTGTGGAAGGAACACTCACTTGGCACACATCATGAGGCCAATGTCATAGAAGGAACATTCACATGACAAAGGTAGATGGAAAACAAAGGCAAATATCAAACCCCCCATGGCACTTTATAACGGAGTGTGGGTACAATAAGGCATAAGATGTGCAAAATCCCAAACATGCAAAGCATAGTGGCACTTTATCTTAGTACATTTACAAGAAGGAAAATGCTTACAAAAATGATGTATACAATACTCAAAGAAGACAAAAGGCTAGAAATACATGAAGAAAAGCCAAAAACAAGTCATCCCACGTAAACAAGAAGCTTCCAGAAGCTCAAATGTCCAAGTAATTCACCACAATGTGAAACACAAAAAATTGAATAAAATGTACTTGGAGTAAAATATAAAAAAAGTGCATGGATGGTTGTGAAGATATCTGAAACACTGTCCCAATGCCACCAGAATCGTGAAAAATAGAGAAACCTGCAAAAAGTTATGAGCTTGGGACTGAAAATAGTACCTCTGACTTTAATTGGCTATATAATGTACCAGCAAAAAAATCAGGTGATGAAACCCATATATCTAGAAAGTAGACAAAACCATCTTTCAGATGATATCTTGTTTGCCAAAAAATAATATCATATGCCCAAGTTATGGCCAAAAGAAAAAAAAAACCCTCTTTTAGGGCACAAAGAGGGTCACAGGGGCCAATATGTTGTCTATACTACTAATGTCAACATGACATCATGATGACGTTAGAAGAATATTTTGATAATATTCCTTGCTTCTAGAAAAAAAATTCATCGCTTGAAAAACTCGCCGAAAAAATAATCTGGTCACCAGAAAAAATACCACCTGCCAGAAAATAACGTCAAGCACCGGAAAATGTCAGTGGGGCCAGAAAATTGGCGGCAGCTAAACGGAGGTGGTCAGTTGCATGGCGAGGGCAGTCAAGAGGTAGTTGTTGTCTAAAGGGAAGCAAGACGACGAGGTAGCAAGAGGGCGGCAAGCGATGGTCAGGAGGGCGGTAGGTGACATGGGGGTCAAAGGGCGGTCGTGGATAGCGGGCAGCATGTGTCGGACGACAGTGGCCGAGAGGCAACATGGTGGCAGGAGGCAAGGCCAGCTCATGGCTAGAAGACAAGGTCGGCAGGTGATTGGGGGAAGGGTCCACGACTTGCTGTAAGGCGTATGGACCTGTAGAGGCTGGCGGTCCCCCCTCAAATTGCCCCTTTTTTTATAAAATGAAACCCCCTTTTTTTAAAAAAAGGTTTTTTTTTTTTCTTTTTTACAATTGTTTTTTTGCATTCGACCTAGGTATACCGTTAAACTACTAAAAAAAATTATTGATTTTTTTTTTCTCGAAATCCATGCCTAGAAGAGAGCAAAAAACCACCCAAAAAAATTTCAGAGCCAAAGTTGTCCAAATTGGACAAATTTTATATGAAAATGGGGATTTTTGGGTGTTCTGAGCTCAACGATGAGGTTTGTTTGAGTGCAAAATGCCCAGAAACTAAAAAAATCCCCAGATGCAAATAAAAAACTCTAAAAAACTTGAAACCCTGGCCTCCAAAATATCTTCTGAAAAATCAGGAACAAGTAGCAGCAGAAGTAGGCTCTGATACCATGAAGAAGTTAAGAAATACAACTTCAAAGATCCCAAGAACATCAACAAGAGAAATACCTGTCACAAGAGAAGAATGGAGACAAAAAAGCAATAATGGCTCTGAAGAAAAAGATTATCATTCAGCGAGGGAATCATTAAAAAGGTACAATACAATCCTTATAAAAGGAGATTGTGCAACCCTAAAGGTGTGCAACCCTAAAGAAACCCTAAAGGGATAAAGTGTATTTAATAATTAGAATAATTATTAAATACCTACAATATTATTAAATGCCTAAGTTTAACTTAAGCGTAGAGTATAATAGACTAATAATTAAATGAATAATTATTTGCCAATACATGGTAACTCTAACAATAATTATGAAAGATAAAATTTAATTAATAAAATTATTTAAAAAATAATAATAATGTTAATATTGAATAAATTAATAAAATAAATAAAATAGTTTGAATTTCAAAATGGACAGGAAAGGGGGGTGGTACCCCCCACCCCCCTTGGTACCACACATAGCTGCATTAATTGCAAGGGCTAAATGACAAGGAATATAACTTTGTTACTCTTTAAATAGAAACTAGCACACATTCCTAACAAGGAGCTTCTGTGGCTTATTGGTGGAAAGGCAAAATAGGTGGTGGGTAATTAGTGGTTTGAACCCTCCCCCAAACTTTTTAATATAGTTACTAAATTTTGATTAATTAATATAAATTAAATTTATTTTAGTAGTTAAGAATAATATTATAAAAATGAATTATTTTTATTTTGGAATTATTAATTAGATATTATTTTATTAGAATAAAAATATAGTTTATAATTAAAATTTAGTTTTATTATTAAAATAATAATAATGATAATAATAATTAATATTTAATGATTTTTTTGATAGTTGAATCAATTTATATAATTTGAGTAGTTAAAGTAATTAAATATATTTGTATCATTAAAATTAATTTGTACATTGTTAATTAAAATTTATTATATTGATAGAATTAATTATTATAAATAATTTTAATAGTTAATTTGTACATTGTTAATTAAAATTTATTATATTGATAGAATTAATTATTATAAATAATTTTAATAGTTGAAATTTATTACATGGTTAAAATTTATTTTCTAAGGTTACTAAAATTAATAAAAAGGGATTTATTCTTAGTGAATAGTAAATTTGTTATTTAATAATGACTCTAACTCACGTAAATGGTCCTCTTATTGGAATTTAATTAAGTTGCAAATTTGGACTTCTCCTTTAACAAGAATCTTATTTCTAAAAGAGTTTATCATCTCTTCAATGATGGGAATAGAGCCCCAAGTTAGGTTTTGAAAGGATAAATATTGCATAAGACAAAAAGGTCAATTAACACATGTGGAATTTCAATAGATAATCAGCCATTAAGAGATCTTTTATCTTCAATTAATCTTTCTTAGGATGTAGATATACCAGTTAAATCTTCTTATTAATTAAATGAGCTTCGCTTAAGAAAATAAAAGATCAAGGAAAATGATATTTCATCAATGATACACTTACAGTATAGGTTCTTTTCATCAAGTATCACTAGTTAGTCTCAAACAAATCTTAGAAGTAAATTATAGATTCCCTCAAGTCATTCAATATATTTCAAATATTTAGTTTTTTAATTATTGGACTTCAAAACTACCTTTTTGGTATTTTTCAATTTAGTGCAAGTATTAAAGGTTAAAGGTATTTACCTCCCAAGTAAATGTGTTTAGATTCATAGTTACCCCTTTTATGTATTTCAAGCAATATGAATTGATGTTTAGTTAAGGTTTCTCTCAATTCAAGAAGTTGGATATTTGATTGTCTCTTCACCCAAAACTAGTTTTCAAGATATAGAATATACAAGGCATTTCAGATCTATCTTTTAGCTTTAAAGAAACATAAGACTAGTAAAAAGAGAAGTTACATTTTTATTGCAAAGTAAGATGAATCAATTAACATTTAAACTTGGTGATGAATTGCATAGTTAAAATTTCCATAATGGTATAATCTATTTTGTAAGAACTAGTATTAATTAGGATGCTAAGAAGTTTATTTGAAAACCAAATTATTCCAATCCATGAAAACCAAAATAGTTTTAACAAATGGAAATGAAATAAAAACTGAGATCCTTTTTCACAAGAATATTATATTTGATTTATTTGGCCAAATCTCAAATTAAAGACTCATCTTTTGTTTGTAATGAAACTTAGTTTTGAAGGTGAAATAAAGTAGAATTTCATTGTTCTATATTATTGGATCCTTATCCTTATCAAGGAAATGAGTTTGATAAAACCTATCCCATGATCACTTAAAGAATTAAACAATAATTTTAATTGAAGTAAATTTTAGGAGGAAACATTAGCTCTCTTCTGAGAATTTGAAATCGATAAGAAAAGATATCTAATGATAAAGTTAACAGGAAGGAATAGATAAGAGCTCAAGTAGAAATAGATTGATTAAAATTATTTAATAGGGGGCCTTATTATTATTTACCTTGGTCATCTAGCAAGTGTTTAGGCTCTTTTCTAATATCTTTTTCAAACAATTAGTAATTAAAAAAAAAAAAAATGTTTATTTGAAGCATATTGTTGAATAGTTTCCCCTCAAGAAAGTAAGCATTAAATTCATTTCCAAAGTATTACCATTTGATAATTTAATTTTCTTTCAAGTATTAGGATTCATATTTAAGTAAGGTTATCATTTGTAGAAAGTAATTAAAGATAATTAGTTGGTTTATCAATAATGTGGTTATTCTCAAGGTTATTACTAAATTGCTTTTCCCTTCAACAATTAAATGTTAAATTCATTTCCAAAGTCTTGTTAATTTTCTTTCAAGCAATTTAGTACCTTTCAAGTATTAGGATTCATACTTAAAGTGTAATGGTCATTTTTATAAGCTAAAGTATCATAGTTTTGAAGCAATTAATACTTTCATATATTTAGCTCAAGTTTTAGAATTTTAACTGCTATCATAGTTTCTTCCAAGAAAATACTATTTCTAAAGTGGTTGATTTGTTTAGCATGTAATACTTATATCTTAGTTTTTTAATTTCAAGCAGTAATAACATCCATGTAATAGTTTCTTTTCATAGTTTTTCTAGTGTAATGTTTGTTTACGATTTCATGAATTTGTAGTTAAATTCTTGGATAGACAACTAAGAAAGAGGAGTTGAAACCAAAAACCTTAGCAGCGTTCAGTATCTATGGTGCCTTTGGGTCACGCTTATGGGTAATGACATCGTGTTGAACTACTGCACTTAATGCCTAATAAATCTACAACAATGACGTTTGTGGAATTATTCCTATAAATCGCCATGAAGAAATAAGGGTCATTTGGAAGTAAAATCCAAGGGGCGGGTAATCCCTCTTGGATCGATAATCTAAAAAGATAAATCTTAAATGAATTTACATCCACTTAGTTAAATCCTAGAAAACCCCATTAGGATTGGTTGTGTGTGACATTTTTGGAATTTATTTATCTTGATGAATCTTGGTGGATGATAATGGGTCAAGGGTAATGCATATGATAGGAATTAGGGCAGATGTTTTAGGCCGCAAGAAGAGGGTCACTTTGAGCCTTTATGCTATAGAGCTACCATTGTGGGTAGAAACCACAGAGAAACTGTCTAAGACATTGACCCTAGAAAGGGTTGTATAACCAACAAAAAGTTTACATTAAACCATAGTTAGAAACCAAAACTACATACTATACACCTTGATCCCGTGCTGAAATGGGTATGTAGGCAGTCTAGGGATAAAGTTGTCCTTGTACTTAGGCATTCGGGGATGGGGATTATGATTTGGTTAAGGGTGAGTTGATCAAGGTTTTTGAAACTCCTTAATCCTCTCACTCAAAGGGTACAGATGATGTTAATTGGAAGATAAGATTAATTCAATGCATACTCAAAAGGAATCATGTATGGATTCACTTGAAACCCTTAGGCTTTAGGGCGAATTCTGAGGCAAAAACTAAGCTTGTTTATGTAATTATTTTTATACTCCTAAGGACAGCGATCTCAGTGCACTCCTAGTAGGGGAGTGTAGTATTTAGAGAGTGACTCAGGACTTGGATGGTATCGATGAGTCTAAAGTCTCTGGCCAAAGAATTTCCTATTCCTTATGAATAGATGCCTACCCCATTTGGGTAGATTCCTATCCCAAATTGGATAGATGAAACCCCAATTGTGTATGGATAGATGCCTAAACCTAACAGTTAGATGCCTAAACCTAATGGTTAGATGCCTAACCCATATGGTTAGATTCCTATCCCGTTTGGATAGATGTACCTAAGTATGCAATTGAATCAAGCACAACAAAATTAAATTAAAAAAATTAGGTAAAATTTTTGGGTAAGCTAAGTGGGTCATTACAAACATGTTGAAAAATCAACTTATTTGAAAGAAAAAACAAGAAAATGAAAACCTTAACTAAAAAGAAAAAAAAGAAAACAAGACAAACCAAAAACAACAAGGAAAAGGAAGGCAAAAATGAAACCCTACCTTGACACAAATGAACTAAGGAAAACTCTAAAAACATGGGAATGTGTTACCTCAAATTTTCTATAATCGCTTAACACTCAAAGATCGTAGATGATCAAATGTACAAATGAGAAAAATGAGCTATAAAAAGGTATTTATACCTCCCAGAGATAATGGAAATCGAGGCATGACAACAAGACTTTGTGGTTTTGGGATCCCATAGTTCCAAGATTACATGACGAAAATTCATGATGCACTTTGGAAACCTAGGGTTCCAAAACTCCAAAGAAAAGGAAGAAAACAAAACAAAAGAACTTGGGATCTCAAGATTCTAAGGTTCCAAGGCTTCAAAAAAATAGGACAGATTTGGAATCCCAAGATTGCAAAGCTTTGAGGCTCCAACAAGAAAGGAATAGAAAATAGACAAAAGAACTCAGGATCATGGGATTCTAAAATTTTGAAGTTCCCCAAAAAAAAAAAAAGGTACTTTTGGATTCCAGGGCTCCAAAGTTCTAAGGTCCCAAAAGCTCACAAAACCTAAAAACTCACAAACCTAAAGTTTTGAAGATGGAGACAACAAACAAAAAAAATCTAAACAAAAAACTGGGGACTTGGGGCTCTGAAGTTCTGAAGTGTAAAACTCCAAAACTCAGGAACTCAAAAGCCCAAAGGCCAAGAAAAGAAAAGAAACATAAGGAAAAACAAAAAGGAAAACTAAACAAAGAGTGGGACCCCCATTTTACTAAATAAAAATGGAGGGGGTGAGTATGCAAGGCATACCAATAACATTGATGTTAATTAACCAAAAAATTTCATAAAATAGTGTGTGAATGATGATATCTAAAATAACTTTTGGGACCATTGGTGGATAGTTTTTGATCGACCACACAACAAAAATCTTGATGTGCCTTTTTATTTTATTAAGAAATTATATGTCAAGTTTGTGTTAGGTAAGCATGTCAACTACTTTGACATGAAACATTTGTAGGGCGTGGGTAGAGGTATGCCCCAAGACAGACCTAGGGTAGTTTGAGTAGTATAGGGAACATATGTTCCCCCTCCTTGCATTGTCTGCCCACATTCAGTAAACCCTCTAAATATTATTGTAGAGCCAACGTCACTGACTATATCAGTTATTCACTCTTTGAGTGGTCTTTTGGTTTCCCTGACAATGACACTAGCTCAACCACATGATCTTGATGTTGGCGATGCATTGGGTGGCATTAACATGTCCTCCTTAGGTTCACTGAGGATTCCTCACATGCTAGAGATGAGGAGGATCGTGGTTCATACACTGACAATATAGTGGTAAGACTTAACTTTTAATTTATACTACAATTTACTCTAAATGAATATTTATAAGAGATAGTATAATTACTAGTTTTTATATACATGGTCTATTTAACAATTGATGTTTGAGGAGGACATGACATAGCTACACGACATATATTTTTACACTTAATTGGTAACATTTTTTACTGTATACATGATTGTCATTTTAATTGTCATTAATTAAATTATATATTAACTTACATGTTTATCTTATTTTACTCTTGTAGGACACATGTAGTGTGAAGGAGGTGCAACACTGTCTAGACTTTGGAAGTGTAATAATAGACAAGGGAAAGGTAATTGAATTCAAAATTGATTAAATTAAGAGTTTAAATAACTTATTATTATTATAAATTTCTACGTAGATTGATAGTTTCACATACTTGTCATTTTTATGTACATGAAATTATTGATTTCACATTCTTGTTGACTACTTCCACAATACCTAAAGAAGCAACAGATGAGATCCCTAAACAAGTACATGTGTTTATTTTATTTTGTGTTTAGTAAATATGTTCTTATCACTAACAATTATATGCTAACTTGTATCAATTTTATGTTTTTAATCATATATAGGTTGACTTTGAAAATGTCAATGGTATCCCTTCTCTGTCATAGACACATACTAGGACTCCTGGCCATCCTAAGAGAAGACATAGATTTGAGGTAATCAAGAATTAAATTTAGTTCAATGTATATTTATTTTAATGTTAATTTTTTTTGTGTAAATTATATAATATAGCTAATCTCAATTGTGGGTTGAATTTTTCTTGTACAGGAACCTCCAAAGCCAAAGAGTGCTTCAAAGAGGATCAATTTTGATGATCCATAAGTAGTTTAGGATGTCATAGAGGTACTTTTGGATTCATACATGACTATTTGGCATGTATGTTTTCTATATATTTTGAGATGGCATATGTCACATTTCGTAAAACTTCGTTTGAGTTGGCATTTATGTCATTTTTGTATATGGACATACATAATTATTTGATAATTTGATATATAGATTTGAGATTCAATATATTTTTTTCCTCATGTGCATATCTTCATTCTTTTAAACTTTAATCTTGAATTTAATAATGAACAATGGCTAAATAATGAACTATAGCATATTATATTATATAATCTTGAGATTCAATATAATTTGTTCCATCTAAACCTTAAGTGTTAAATTTTGTGGCCTTGGGCAACTTCACAAAATTTAATGACCATGTTGGTATTGTTATTAATCATAACATAGATGTTTAGTAATGATAATTTACAAGTAAACAAAATTGAATTTGATTTCATTTTCTACCTCCTATGCACTTTAACATATTTGAGCCAAAAAAAATTATTATTTATGTGCATTTAATCAGTATCATTAATTATGCTTAGTAATAATGGAGAACAAGTCATTGCAAAATTTTAAAAGTTATTGTGGGAGTGAACTATCATACCCAAAAAATCCAATGATGTGGTTTTACCTTAGGGATACTCCTATTTTTCCTCCCAACTCGCCTAAACGTTCAGTTCCATACCTTAGCAACATTCTCGCTTCAGTTCCCTAAGTGCAAAAAAATATTGAACTTTGATAGGCTATTTATCAAAATTTGTGGTACATGAAAATAATGTGCATGAACTTACAAGATCATGTAAGGTTCCTCTATAATAACTTGTTTTTTATTTTCAAGATTCGGAGTGGTTTTTATAGGGCAAAAAAAATTCTATTGACCAAAAAATTGCATTCAACGAAAAGTTGCAACAAAACCTAATTATCATTTTGTTCATCATGGGCACAAACCATGAGAGAAACCACATTCATTTGGTCATTTTTACCCTAGTTATACTCCTATTTTTCTTCCCAACTTGCATTAACCCTCAGTGCCATACCCTATTAATGTTGTCCCTTAAGTGCCCTAAGTGAAAAAATTGTCAAATTTTAACAGGTTGTTTCTTGGAATTTTTGGTACTTGAAATGTGAAGTCCCTCTATAATAACCTATCTCAAATTTTCAAGATTCGAAGTAGTTTTCTGAGGGCGACAATTTTTTTATTGATAAAATGGAGCCTAATTCTCATTTTTTAAATTGTGAGTGTGAAGTGTCAGAGCCAACATATCTAGTTAGGTACTTTTACCCTAGAGATACTCCTATTTTTCCTCCCCACTTTCCCAAATGCTCAGTGTGTCATACCCTAGCAACAATGTCCCTTAAGTGCCCTAAGTGTAAAATAAATTCAAAAATTTGATAGGTTGTTTCTTAGAATCTATGACACTTGAAAATGATCTTTTTGAACCTAGAAGATCATGTGAGTCCCCTCTACATAAACCTATCTATTATTTTCAATATTCGAAGCGGTTTTCTTAGGGTAAATATTTTTTCATTAGAGGCATTCAATAAAAAGTTGCAATAGAGCCTAATTCTCATTTTGTACATTGTAGGAACAAACAATCGGTGCTAGCATGTCTGATTAGGTAGGTTTATCCTAAGAATCATCTTATTTTATCTCCCAATATTCTTGAATTCCTAGTTCCATATCCTAACAAATCCATCCCTTGCATGCCCTAAGTGCAAAAAACTATCAAAATTTGACCGGATGTTTCTCAAAATTTGTGGTACTTGCAGAGAATCCTAGGAACCATAATGAATCTATGATAACCCTAATGAACCTAAGATAGCCTTATCCATAAACAAATATGAAGGTACATAATCATAATTATCATTACACATAGAGGTCACATTTGTCAACAAATATAAAATTTGCAGTCCAACAAGTCTATGTTATCTATAAATACAACTATATTATGTCTAACATAATCATAATCATCATTACACATAGAGGTGACCTTCATGAACAACCATAATCATACATCTTTTCCACAAAAAATTCATCACAAATTTCATTTACATGTACAAAAGTTTTCCTCTAAATAGGCACAAATTATCTCATTTCCTCAAGTACGAATACATCATATATCATCAATACAACTACATCAATGTCATCATGCACAAATATATCAATTCTATCAACAATACAACCACATTGATGTCATCATGTACAAATACATCAATGTTATCTATAAATCCTAGATACACAACTAGCACATTTAATTTTGATATCCATGCTCCTTGACACGTAGCTCAAACCACTGATACTCTTAAACACACCAACATAGCAATATTTTACAAAATATCAATATTTAAAAGAGAATACTGACCTAAAGTAATTTAACAATGAAAGTAACGTTTAAACAACAATGTTGGATGCATTGTCATTGTAACAAATTTACTTTTTCAATTTGGTAGTTGAATCATGTATGTCCATCATTTTTGTAATCCCTGTATTCCCAAGCCATGAGAAGAATAAGTTTATTAACCAAATAAGTTATTGAGCCTAAGCATAATAAACCTAATTAACCATAGGGATGTTATTATTAGTAATGCATTTTACCTTCCATTCCTTACAGATAATTGGTATGAGCTAGATATGCTAGTCAAGTGTGACTGAAGGGACATCTCTTTTCTTAAGGCTATCCAGTATTGCTTCATGATCAACACTAATAAAATGTTCATAGTTAATTTATCTTTGGTTTAATATGATGCTTCAACAGCTTAACATTTTTTTATATAACAAGGTGTGAATACATGAGAATGGTTTTGTGTTTCTTGTAGTCTTCAAATGTAGGTATTCCATTCTTTCTAATCATGTATGTTTGGGACCAAATCCTTGCAATAACAAATAAACTTGTAGGATGTATGAACCCATCATCATATGTAATAAATTATGTGAGCCTCTACCTTCCCTTTACACATGATGTCAACCAATAGTTTGATCTATCTTCATTCCCCTATGGTGTAACAACTATAAAAAAAAATGTCCTAGTTGTAAACAATTTGAAAGATGGTCGTACTCAACTGAACATTCCATGTAATTACTTGGCATGAAAATTGTTTGAGATAGAGGAGTTAGATATTGTGGAACCCATGTATCCACCCATTCACTTGACTTGCATTGATCTCGGTCACACTGAATACAACTTTGACAAAAACAAGCCAACTCTAATTTCCAAACGGTCCAATGTACTTGTATCTAAGCTTTGAAATGAATACATCTTTGAATAATATATTGATTGTTTGACAATATGTGTCCTACTATGCCCTCCTCAACCAACTAAAAGAATTTGTGAGCTGTTGAATCATGTTTCCCTCCCTATGACATTGTTGAAATAAACCAATCAACAATACAACATGCATCATAGAATTTAGCACCAATTTTCCTAAATGGCTTCTTAACTAGAGATCTCTTCAAACATGCATTTGCTCCATCATGCTCCCCTTTTCCCATGCCTATCCTCAAAAAACTCCAACTATGAGGTACCCCCTATCTGTATGCATTCTACTCAACCAATAAAATATATGAGCATCTTGAAATGACCCATGCAGTTCTTCGACCAAACCAGATGCCATCCCACTACAATACTTGTATCCTGCAAGAACTAAAAAATATTCTTGAAATAATTTTGCACATAATAAAAGGAGTGAGATCTATCATCACTCATATTAAAATGATACTCCATGATTATCTTCCTATCCTCTTTTGTACTATCAAGAGCATGTCTATATGTTATATGGTCAAAAATTGCAATCTAAATGGAATTGTAATGTTGGGCTTGTAATTTAGTTTGTGGTTGAAATGTGTAGTTATATGTAGAATCTACCACTAATATAATGGTGCCAATTGAGAAGGAGTTCTTACACATCTTGAATTGTTGATCCAACCACTGAGACCTATTGCTATGTCTCCTTAAAAATCTAAAATAAAATCAGCAACATTGCATTCTTTTGTAAACAACTTGCATCCAGAACCTTCACCTCCACTCTTCAAATTATATTTGACCATCTCATATCTCTTTTTCTCAACAATATTATTTCCAAATTTTTGTTCATCTCCCTCATGAAAACACAAAACAAACTTTGACAAACCACCACATTATATGCACTTCTCATTTAAAAAATCATTTCTAAAGAAAAACTAGCCATCATCTCTAGGACATAAAAAATAGATCTAGCGAGTCCCTTGATGATTTCAAATGTTGCATTGCCCCACACTCTTGCAACATTTCATTAGTATGCAAAGTAGAATGAATATAGCATAATAACTTCCATGGTACATTTAAAACTCCACATGGTATTTGCAACAACAAGTATTACGAATCCTAAGATGTACATAATAAAATGGCTCCAAATATTCACAAGCCCTTTGTGAGATTTGCAAAGATGGATGTGTTTTACAAAAAAAATTTAACATTGTTTTTCTTGATTCCAATAAATGTTTAGGATGCAGTGTGTTCTCTCGATTGACGATTCTTAACTTTAAAACATTCTTTACATTAGGTGACACTCTAGAGTTAAAGTACCAAAATTGTTGAATTCCCTCTTTTACATTATCGATCAACTTATTATTAACACATGGAAGTCTCTCACCAAAAATCTATGTACAATTTTGAAGAGGATCGTCAAGCCTTTCTCTTCTTACATGTGCTATATCCAAAGTCTTACAATTTATGCTGAAATTAACATAAGTTTGTCTCATAAAGTTAACCTTTCTAAAATGATGGCTTACTAAGGAGGTTGTAATCACTCTTCGAGTATCTCTCTTATCTTTTTCCTTTCTATTTTTTCCAATATAATTGAGAGCCTTAAAAATATTTTTGACAATAATAGAATTTTTCTCTACCTTCTTGTTCACAAAAATCTTCAATTTGGCTAGCAAAGGTCTCATCTTTTGCATTTTCAACAATTGTACAAAAAGTTGGCATTGCTCAGTTAATGTCTTATTGCTACAATATTGGTTGAAAAGTTGCCTAGCTCATAATCAAATGGTTCATGTTTACCTCTTGCATTCAAGATTGTCTATAATGTTATCATTCATTTCAAGTAACCATTTTGGAGTTCTTGATGTCATGCTCTGTGAAGTGTACCTGTACCTGCAACCACTATGCACTCAATAAATCATTATAAGCAATGGTTAGTAAATTGAAACAATGAAAGACAAAACCATAGCTAATCGACTTATTGCCTCCTAGTAAATGCAAGTATGAAAAATGCTCTCAGATCTGATTATGCATACTCCAATGACTTGTGTAATGCCCCGCCAGGAAACCCCGAAGGGATTAAGCTATAACACAACAATGGAGTGAAATTTTTTTTTTTTAAAGTTACAATCACATAAGATGCAACAAGATATCAAAGATTCAGATTACATAGTGGAAGACATCAACTAACACCTAAAGAGTTTCCCAATGAGATTACGTAAATTTCACGATTCACTTAGCTCACACAATTAATCAAGAAGCTGAATGTCTTAACAACGAGGTAATTCATAATCAGGATAATCTCTTTCAAAGATGGAAATATAAATCACAAGCAATGACTCATCATTAAGATCCATTCATAAACTTCATTCAATCCTTTCATTTAAAATTACAAACCATACATCTAACATTCTAATTCACTAGGATTTCATCATAACATGAGAGATCTTTCCAAGCATATTTAAATTCCTTAACAACAACTGAGTAAGATTCATCACTCTAAGTTACATCATTTCATATTCTAATTTATAGCATTTTAATAGACGATTACA
The DNA here is from genome assembly GCF_030272615.1 of Cryptomeria japonica. Classification (NCBI taxonomy): domain Eukaryota; kingdom Viridiplantae; phylum Streptophyta; class Pinopsida; order Cupressales; family Cupressaceae; genus Cryptomeria; species Cryptomeria japonica. Next base: position 362,084,783 of record NC_081411.1, read on the forward strand.
TACATGCATCTACGATAATATCATCTAAACCACTTAAGCATTTGATCAACATGGCATACAAGAAAGAACTGCATAAAAGCATTTATAGTTAATTCCAATTATCCACTTAACCATTCTAACATAAACTAATCATACATGTTAAAGCTGAATAAAGGAGACATAAGAGAATACATCTCATAACACCATAATGATCTCGGAGTTCACCCCTAAAGGGCTACATCTTCCGGTCTGCGCAACTGCAAGACCCCCTCTGATAAATAATGAAGTTAAGAATACAAGAGGTTACACCATACAATCCAGCCATCAAGGCGATACATAAACAATAATATACAAACGACCGCACCGGTCAATCAATACATAAACGATCCTTGGAGAGAACAGGATCCAGCTGAACATAATCAAAGCTACAACAAGAGGTCCATGAGAGCATCCATAAAATTGAGCCATCACCACCCAAGGGTCTAACATGAAACCGATACTCACAAGGGCAGAGACAAAAGGATGACTCACAAAGGACAAAATGACAACACACTAGCGAACGTAGGGACAAGTGTCATCACACAACCTGGTATGGATACCATGGCAAGTCTTCATAGGTCCCGGCCCCATACACTAGGTCACCCTGGCAACCTAATCTGAGCTTCCGGCCCATCCAAGCCTCATGTGGACCCACGCATCCTCTCGTGAAGACAAGGAAGGTGGTTTGCCATTTCAGGCCTTCTCACAGCATGTCGAGTCTATGCTAGCACTCGTCCCATGTGTGAGGCACCATTATCTTAATTAGAGATTATATTCTAATCTACTTAGGTTATCACTTGTTAGACTCACTTTCGACGGGTTACCCAGCAGCCACTTTGGGCATGGCCCCCAATCGAAAGCCACTTTCCCATACGACACTAGACCAAACTCAGACGAACTCAGAACCAAGGAATACACATGGTCAGACGAACGGAGTTCAAGAAGAGATACACAATCATCAGGTCATACATGACTCAAAAGTAATCACTTACTGACGGTACTCTAACTAGAGACCCGACCAACAACGGTCAACCACCATCATCATTCGACTCACACACAAGGAGGATATGATCAAAATGACACTACCACGATACAATAGTCAACTCGAAATCGAGGACTGAAACAGGTACCCCAAGTCAATCCATACGACAGGGCCCTACTAATAAAGCAGAACATGCCATTTCATAATCAAAGGCGAATACAGACATTAAACTCGCAAAGCAATAATCAGAAAAGACAATATTTCATCAAATTGATTTAATCATTACAAGGCGATCAAGTTTTCTACAAGATCCAAATCAAATTACAGTTATCTACCTCAACTGGGGATAAGTTGTTCTTGGTTTTCTAACTCCTAAGGTTCAAGCATTGAACAGGCAAATTAAGCCGCAAGAGTTTTTAACCAATCCATATAAATAAAATTTAGACGACCTTTAATCAACTAAAATAAGATATTTAATCTCCAATCACAACGACATTAACATACTGGTCTAAAACCCACCTCTACAATCTCTTATTTCAACGATCTTCCAATAACATATTATTCTCTATTATTTTTAAACAATACTACCTCAATTAGCCAAGTGCTCTAATTAGCTAGAAGGTAGGATCTAGGTTTACTAATCCAAGATCAAACAAAATATAGTCAACAATATTCAATTGCGAAAATCAATAGTTTTAGAACTTAATCAGATAAAGAGCATAAGTCATGAGATGAGACTGAAAATGACTAACTTACAAACTCCATTATAGAATTAATCAACACCAATTCTCGTTTATCATTCTTTTGCTACCTTAATCAAGATTAAGTACTAATTGATACTCAACATTTAAAAATAACATACATTAACAACATATCATTTGCATTTTCTTTTTTTGTTTGTGAATGATAAAAAAAAAAACACATTAAAAAAAAACATTTAATAAACCATTTTTTTTAAATCCAAAGAAAAACGCATTTTAAAGAAAACTAATTAAAAAAAATGCATTAGGCAAAGGGGGAGGGCGGGTCGTGCCCTAACCCTAACCCTAACCCTAGCCGCAAGCATTGGGGGTCCTCGTGGGCGACGCTCACGACGGTGCCCGTGGGCGCCGCGGCACCCTGCGGCCACCGCCGTGAGCCGCAGGCACCACGGTCTGCGAGACAGCAAGAGAACGGGAGGAGGAGCGCGGGACGTAGGGGAGAAGAAAGGGGAGGAGCGGGGGAGAGGGGAGGCGGAGCGGGTGGAGCTCCGCTCCCCGCCTCCAATCCCCAAAACGCAGTTAAACACCCGCACGCCCAGTCCGCTTCCAGAAAACACAACGCACGAGTTTCCAATTCAAACAAAACTCCCAGGTTTAAGTTCAAACAAAACACACAGGTTTGGGTTCGGAAATAAATATTGTTTAAAGATTAACACACATTAATAAATGTTTTCATTTCCCATTTAAACACAGTCCGAAATTAACTCAAACGCCCAGCCTGGTTAAGATAAATTACACAGCGTTATTATACAACGCACTGTTCGGAACTGGTCACAAACGTCCAGTTCGATATAATCCACGTTATTTTAAACACACAGTTCGTTTTACTTGCAAAAACCAGAATAACAATCAATGGTTCGAATTCCATATTTCAATTTACATACCAGAAATCCATTTTCCTAAACTTGGAGATATGGGTTTTACAACATTTCCTCCTAGAACAGCAAACCCCATAAGAATTAAGAAAAAACCAAATGGATAAACAAACCCTACCTGATCTCGCATTCCTGGCAAGATCTGACGAAGAATCCAAATCTCCAACTCCCAAATCCTCCTTCTTCCTCCAAAATCCTCCAATTCATCTCCAAAAATCTCTCCCAAAATGTCCATCCCCCCAATTTTTCCCCAAATTGGGTTATATCGCAGAGTTGACCCAAAAATTCTATTTTTGGAATTAAAATCTTTATTTACAAAATTTAATTCTTTTCAACTTTAACAACAAATAACTTGCTTTAACAATTAAAAAAATTCGATTTCCTCATTTAAACAAATTTAATCTTTCTAATTTAATAATCCAAATCTTTCTTTTTCAACAGCATATCTAAAATGCATTAAATATTCAAAAAAAGTCATTAATTCAAATTTACTTCCAATTTAAAATAAGCAATTCAATATCAACGAAAATCGCATAACGAATACCCGATTAATTTAATCCATTAATCTTCACTGCACAAACGCATAAATACTCAACATAATTACTAAGGACTAATTAACCAATTTAACCAACACACCAAGCACGCAAAACGAGAAGGTCAACCAAACAGACGACTCGCAAACCCAAACAAGAAGGGATTACCGACGACGACTGGCGATGCTCACTGGAGCACGACTAAGGTCAACTAGGGTCTTACGACCACCTGATCCGACTCTAGGGATTATAAAGGGTACACTCAAACCTGCACACCCAGGTGAAGACGAACCTCGCACTCATGCGGCATTGTACCTGAAATATCCTGCAACCAAGAGTCATACATGCATACATATATAAAATTTAATGAAAGCGTTAGCTCGATATCAATACCATGAATTAAGTATACTAACAGCTTGCATACAACTAGTGAGAAAACCACATCATTAGCTATACGCAAAATCAAACATCTAACTGTAACATCATATTAAGATAAACTACTCAAGATTAAACCAAGGTTAGAAATAGATTAGGGCAGGGGTACTACATTCTCCCCCCCTAGGTTCCGACTTACTCCTGGAAGTCGTAAGGCTAGATGGAGAACATGTCGTACGCATCAGCCCTGAAACTCATTCAACAAAGATCAAATTGCACAAAGAAATCTTTCCATAATCAAATGAAATATTTATTGCAAAATCCTTTACAAACACCATTATCCATTGGCAAGATACATCTAAAACCATACATTCCTTAAAATATTCTAGGAATTATCCACAATCATAGCAAGGAAACAAGAAATTCCTTCCTTTCATTGCACCAAATTAAAGCATTACAAGGAGGTAAACAGCAATTACCATAATCATCGGTCAAAAATGACAGAAAAACATGCCATAAGATCAATTTTCCTTTACCAATCCATCTTTATCTTCAAATTTTATTGAATAGAACTAGCTCAAAATATCAATTTCTACAACCAAATTAACTTCCAAGAAATAAGAGCAACAAAATAACTCAATTGATTACACTTGCCAGGCATAAGAACACCTTTCCAATGACTATGTCCCATAACATGGTGACAAGCTAACACAATTTACTCCATGATACAAATAATAACCATCCACATAACTGGAATGCATAACAGAAAAGGCCACATGTGAGCATGTCTAATGCTCGGTCAAGGATAATATGCATGATCAGCATCTCTATGCCTGATCTCAGAACAACAATATGATCATAAAAATCCAATATCTCACTCAAGGGCTTGATGGTGCTAGGCACACCATAGCGGTGCTACCTTCCATACAAGACCTTTGTGAATATCCCTTGTTGTGCAAGGTGGTTAGCCTCCAAGAGATAGTCACCACACATAGGTAGGTAGTGGATACTAGCTGCATCACAGCCTCACATACCTCCATCCTCAAGGTTCCTTGCATCTACTTCCTCGCACACACTCATCCAAGCCCGTCTCCTACGTTCTTGGAGAGGAATTCACATTGCAACACAAGACCAGCATTCGAAAACAATAATGATAAACCAGTTTAGCCACCAAAGTACAGAAGAATAAAGATAATAAATCCTCAATTCCAACAGTAAAACAAGAAAATAATCCGGAATCTCAACACCAAATCAAAAGTGCAAAAGATCACAAGATCGTGGCTAAACCTTCACAGTCAAAGTAAAATAAACTGCTGATCCCCAAAGAAATATAAAGAATATCACAATTGCACATTACATCACTACGTGACTAGAAGCTAGCCACCAACGAGGAAGGAAGGAACAATCGTCTAGCTATCCTAATAGCTCATCATATGGTGTGGCCAAGTCACACATCCACATGGCATGGCAGTGTGCACCTCGACATCACCCCGCATCACGTCGTCACATGGCATGGCAATACCCCAAGTGGAGAAAACACACAATGGACGTATCCCGCATGGTAGTGCACCTCGCGGAAAAAGCACGCGCAGGCCACATCCCGCATAGCGACGTATCTAGAAGGATACTCACCGTAAGTCAGAGGTATACATGACTATGGTCCACCCACATGCCCACCAACACAAACTAACTGGCAGCACATGCAAATAAACCTACCTTTCATGAAGACAAGGCAAAGGATCCTCCAAATCATACCATCACTATACACAAGAATCACCAACCAAACTGCTCAAATAAGGAAGAGGAATAGGCTGACACACATAAACCTATAAATAGGTTCATCAAAGGGAAAGTATTGAGTACACCTTGATGTAGTTTAGTAGTACAACTATATCATTCCTCGAAGTAGAGAAGCTAAAGTCGCTTCGCGTCGACATTACTCGTACGCCAATCCATACTATTCAAGGAATGGTCGCTTCGAATACTACCCCTTAACATACTGAGTTACCCACAACCCGAGGTTTGGTACTCAGCAGGGAAACAAATAAACAACATCACATAAATAGTATGGTTTCCCATACTCATAAGCAACATATCCTCCATGGTTGATTACTTCACCAATCCATGGGCACATAAGATAAGCACTGGTTTCTTACAATACACACAATTACACCAGCACTGGTTTAGTCACATTACGGGGAGTACTTTTCAGTACGCTAACATCTATTCAAGGAAGATTTTAATTATGCTTTCTATATAATTAACTGAATCAAGTTTACTCTGGATACAAGTACTGAAATATTAACAATTCACAATTATATAAGGAATTCACATCATTCCTATAGCTTAAGACTTTCATCTATCACTATGAAGCCAAAAACAACATACAATTTCACATGTTTTAAAAACATTCTATTTAAATCAATGCACTCTTAATATCATTTCTAAAATCTTATGATTAGGCAAGGAGAAGGGAAGAGAGTTTGATAACCAAACTATTTCCTACAAAACGCAAGATCAACCAAGATCACGCTACAATATACATTTCTCACTATAAGCTTATCATTTCAAGTATGAGGTTTTCATTTCGCTACCGTTTAGAAGGATGACAATCAGCCTAACAAAACATTCCCAATAATTATGGTTGCAACAAGAGGTTCTAGTTTTCCAACAAAACAAAGATCAAGAGAAGCAATCTTATAGATAATGCAAGGCCTCATAAGAACACTCACTTATAATAATACAATATAGACACATGTCATAATTTGCAACCTATTAGAGAAGATCACATTACGATTAAAGATAAGCAAGAGCTATTACCCAAATAACACATATTAATGCACGCACATCAAACAAGCTTTCATTCACACTTTCTAAACACATTAAGGTAATTCCACATACCCAAAAGCGAGTTCAATGGAGCATTTGCTAAAATAAGTCTTCAATCAAACTGGTTTAATGAGACAATTAAGACAATCTTTCGGAAAACACATTATTACTCTCTCGAAGCTACAATAACATGCTCCTTTAATACTTCTTCTACAAACCAAGCAGTTTCACATAATTCCACTATTTGCATAGCAATGCACCTTACTAAGGTAGAATTTAATCATGCTACTCCTACAACATACACATGGAGAATTCCTTAAACGTACACATACAGTTTTCTCCCATTCACCCAAAATAAATTTTTAAACCCATAGCCCTTAATAAACTAAAAACATAAGCATCATAAGGCTCACACAAGGGTTCAAGAAGTCACACCCTTTTCTCTCTTGCAAACAAGAAAACTTGAATCAAAGATAATTACACATATCTTAATCATTTCAATTTCCAGAAAGAGAGAGAGGAATGGCGATAATCATTTAATTTTCTATAAAATAAGCAGTCAATAATTTCCATACTAGTCCTTCAAATGGACAACATTAAGCTAGATCATAATCTTAAACAATCACAATACGCACTTTTAGATTCAAGACAAGCACGGACCGACCCAAATGGATTGGTCTAAGGAGTACAACACTCAATAAGGGAAGGTGCATACGACTCTCTTTCAGAATAAGAGTAATCGTAGACCCAGACATCAATATGCACACAATGCACAAATAAGCACTCAAACACCAACATCAAGAAGGCGAAAACAAGGTGTGAACACACACGTCACACACAAGTTAAGGTCTGCTCAATCACTCACATGCAAAAGGAGGACAAGCATACACATAAGGTCGATACACCTCACACAAATAGAAGGCACACGCGACACTAGAGATCCCAATGTTTGCAACATGGGCTCTGATACCAAATGTAATGCCCCGCCAGGAAACCCCGAAGGGATTAAGCTATAACACAAGAATGGAGTGAAATTTTTTTTTTTAAAAGTTACAATCACATAAGATGCAACAAGATATCAAAGATTCAGATTACATAGCGGAAGACATCAACTAACACCTAAAGAGTTTCCCAACGAGATTACGTAAATTTCACGATTCACTTAGCTCACACAATTAATCCAGAAGCTGAATGTCTTAACAACGAGGTAATTCATAATCAGGATAATCTCTTTCAAAGATGGAAATATAAATCACAAGCAATGACTCATCATTAAGATCCATTCATAAACTTCATTCAATCCTTTCATTTAAAATTACAAACCATACATCTAACATTCTAATTCACTAGGATTTCATCATAACATGAGAGATCTTTCCAAGCATATTTAAATTCCTTAACAACAACTGAGTAAGATTCATCACTCTAAGTTACATCATTTCATATTCCAATTTATAGCATTTTAATAGACGATTACATACATGCATCTACGATAATATCATCTAAACCACTTAAGGATTTGATCAACATGGCATACAAGAAAGAACTGCATAAAAGCATTTATAGTTAATTCCAATTATCCACTTAACCATTCTAACATAAACTAATCATACATGATAAAGCTGAATAAAGGAGACATAAGAGAATACATCACATAACACCATAATGATCTCGGAGTTCACCCCTAAAGGGCTACATCTTCCGGTCTGCGCAACTGCAAGACCCCCTCTGATAAATAATGAAGTTAAGAATACAAGAGGTTACACCATACAATCCAGCCATCAAGGCGATACATAAACAATAATATACAAACGACCGCACCGGTCAATCAATACATAAACGATCCTTGGAGAGAACAGGATCCAGCTGAACATAATCAAAGCTACAACAAGAGGTCCATGAGAGCATCCATAAAACTGAGCCATCACCACCCAAGGGTCTAACATGAAACCGATACTCACAAGGGCAGAGACAAAAGGACGACTCACAAAGGACAAAATGACAACACACTAGCGAACGTAGGGACAAGTGTCATCACACAACCTGGTATGGATACCATGGCAAGTCTTCATAGGTCCCAGCCCCATACACTAGGTCACCCTGGCAACCTAATCTGAGCTTCTGGCCCATCCAAGCCTCATGTGGACCCACGCATCCTCTCGTGAAGACAAGGAAGGTGGTTTGCCATTTCAGGCCTTCTCACAGCATGTCGAGTCTATGCTAGCACTCGTCCCATGTGTGAGGCACCATTATCTTAATTAGAGATTATATTCTAATCTACTTAGGTTATCACTTGTTAGACTCACTTTCGACGGGTTACCCAGCAGCCACTTTGGGCGTGGCCCCCAATCGAAAGCCACTTTCCCATACGACACTAGACCAAACTCAGACGAACTCAGAACCAAGGAATACACATGGTCAGACGAACGGAGTTCAAGAAGAGATACACAATCATCAGGTCATACATGACTCAAAAGTAATCACTTACTGACGGTACTCTAACTAGAGACCCGACCAACAACGGTCAACCACCATCATCATTCGACTCACACACAAGGAGGATATGATCAAAATGACACTACCACGATACAATAGTCAACTCGAAATCGAGGACTGAAACAGGTACCCCAAGTCAATCCATACGACAGGGCCCTACTAATAAAGCAGAACATGCCATTTCATAATCAAAGGCGAATACAGACATTAAACTCGCAAAGCAATAATCAGAAAAGACAATATTTCATCAAATTGATTTAATCATTACAAGGCGATCAAGTTTTCTACAAGATCCAAATCAAATTACAGTTATCTACCTCAACTGGGGATAAGTTGTTCTTGGTTTTCTAACTCCTAAGGTTCAAGCATTGAACAGGCAAATTAAGCCGCAAGAGTTTTTAACCAATCCATATAAATAAAATTCAGACGACCTTTAATCAACTAAAATAAGATATTTAATCTCCAATCACAACGTCATTAACATACTGGTCTAAAACCAACCTCTACAATCTCTTATTTCAACGATCTTCCAATAACATATTATTCTCTGTTATTTTTAAACAATACTACCTCAATTAGCCAAGTGCTCTAATTAGCTAGAAGGTAGGATCTAGGTTTACTAATCCAAGATCAGACAAAATATAGTCAACAATATTCAATTGCGAAAATCAATAGTTTTAGAACTTAATCAGATAAAGAGCATAAGTCATGAGATGAGACTGAAAATGACTAACTTACAAACTCCATTATAGAATTAATCAACACCAATTCTCGTTTATCATTATTTTGCTACCTTAATCAAGATTAAGTACTAATTGATACTCAACATTTAAAAATAACATACATTAACAACATATCATTTGCATTTTCTTTTTTTGTTTGTGAATGATAAAAAAAAAAACACATTAAAAAAAAACATTTAATAAACCATTTTTTTTAAATCCAAAGAAAAACGCATTTTAAAGAAAACTAATTAAAAAAAATGCATTAGGCAAAGGGGGAGGGCGGGCCGTGCCCTAACCCTAACCCTAGCCGCAAGCATTGGGGGTCCTCGTGGGCGGCGCTCACGATGGTGCCCACGGGCGCCGCGGCACCCTGCGGCCACCGCCGTGAGCCGCAGGCACCACGGTCTGCGAGACAGCAAGAGAACGGGACGAGGAGCGCGGGACGTAGGGGAGGAGAAAGGGGAGGAGCGGGGGAGAGGGGAGGCGGAGCGGGTGGAGCTTCGCTCCCCCCCTCCAATCCCCAAAACGCAGTTAAACACCCGCACGCCCAGTCCGCTTCCAGAAAACACAACGCACGGGTTTCCAATTCGAACAAAACTCCCAGGTTTAAGTTCAAACAAAACACACAGGTTTGGGTTCGGAAATAAATATTGTTTAAAGATTAACACACAGTAATAAATGTTTTCATTTCCCATTTAAACACAGTCTGAAATTAACTCAAATGCCCAGCCTGGTTAAGATAAATTACACAGCGTTATTATACAACGCACCGTTCGGAACTGGTCACAAACACCCAGTTCGATATAATCCACGTTATTTTAAACACACAGTTCGTTTTACTTGCAAAAACTAGAATAACAATCAATGGTTCGAATTCCATATTTCGATTTACATACCAGAAATCCATTTTCCTAAACTTGGAGATATGGGGTTTACAACATTTCCTCCTAGAACAGCAAACCCCATAAGAATTAAGAAAAAACCAAATGGATAAACAAACCCTACCTGATCTCGCATTCCTGGCAAGATCTGACGAAGAATCCAAATCTCCAACTCCCAAATCCTCCTTCTTCCTCCAAAATCCTCCAATTCATCTCCAAAAATCTCTCCCAAAATGTCCATCCCCCCAATTTTTCCCCAAATTGGGTTATATCGCAGAGTTGACCCAAAAATTCTATTTTTGGAATTAAAATCTTTATTTACAAAATTTAATTCTTTTCAACTTTAACAACAAATAACTTGCTTTAACAATTAAAAAAATTCGATTTCCTCATTTAAACAAATTTAATCTTTCTAATTTAATAATCCAAATCTTTCTTTTTCAACAGCATATCTAAAATGCATTAAATATTCGAAAACAGTCATTAATTCAAATTTACTTCCAATTTAAAATAAGCAATTCAATATCAACGAAAATCGCATAACGAATACCCGATTAATTTAATCCATTAATCTTCACTGCACAAACGCATAAATACTCAACATAATTACTAAGGACTAATTAACCAATTTAACCAACACACCAAGCACGCAAAACGAGAAGGTCAACCAAACAGATGACTCGCAAACCCAAACAAGAAGGGATTACCGACGACGACTGGCGATGCTCACTGGAGCACGACTAAGGTCAACTAGGGTCTTACGACCACCTGATCCGACTCTAGGGATTATAAAGGGTACACTCAAACCTGCACACCCAGGTGAAGACGAACCTCGCACTCATGCGGCATTGTACCTGAAATATCCTGCAACCAAGAGTCATACATGCATACATATATAAAATTCAATGAAAGCGTTAGCTCGATATCAATACCATGAATTAAGTATACTAACAGCTTGCATACAACTAGTGAGAAAACCACATCATTAGCTATACGCAAAATCAAACATCTAACTGTAACATCATATTAAGATAAACTACTCAAGATTAAACCAAGGTTAGAAATAGATTAGGGCAGGGGTACTACAACTTGACTACACTTAGATGGAGGATTTGAATGCTGAAAATGCATAATCTAGCAAGAATAGCATGATTAAGCTAAATGAATGATTGATCTAGCATGATTAAGATAAGATTTAAGCTAAAATTGAGCATTATAACATTGCTAAAAACTGATAAACCATAAGCTAGATGCCTATAATAACAATGCATAAGATGAAAATGAGATGGGATCCATATTGTTCAAAATGAGGTCTATTTATAGGATTTTCCAAGGCTAGGGGTGAGTTGGCATGAATCAACGATTGAGATTGATCTGAAGATATCAATGGTTAAATTGGAGGAGGTTGGCAAAAGGAGTTGGATTAAAGGGAACACTTAGTGACAAGTGTCACAAAGGTTCTAGAAGATGTTGGATGAAAGGGGACATGGGGGTAGGTAGAATGGGTTAGGTTTAGGAATGGTTAGGTTTGGGAGTGGTAGAAGTTAGGAGAATTTGAATTTAGAAATTCAAATATTAGGAAAAACGCTAATTAATCTCAACAACTCATGGATTTGATTTGTTTTATTAATTAGGGGATTTAGAAGATTGATTTTGGATGCAGGGAATTAATTAATTTGAATTAATTGATCAAAGGGGATGAAATGAACCTATTAAATAAATCCTTAGATTTATTAATAAGCAGATGAAAAATGGGGGATTTAATCAAATTGCTTAGTGAATTTAATTAAATTGGGGAGGGAGATTAATTGAGATAATTGCTTATTCAATTAGTTATCTTCAGACCATTTTTAGGTGTATACATTTTGCACCTCTTTGAAGCGAGGTGTTATAATGCGTTGATTCATAGAATAATCTCATTTTGATGATGATATTGATTTGATAGGATGCCCTAGCTCTTGATTGCTAAATCCCGGTATGGTGATGCCCCCTCGGGAGATCAATTGAGATAATTGATCTTTGGAGTTTTGCAAGATTGATATCCTGATAGATTTGATTTGATTTCTATAACTGTGGTTTGATAAAAATGTGAGTTCTTCGATTAGCTCGATTGCTTAGATTGATAAGATTGAAAAATCTTGATTGATTAGATTGATAAGATCAAGATTCAATTTGGTTTCAGGAAGGATTCATCTTGTATAAGAGATGATCATAATGTCTGGTTTTAGGAAGGATTCATCCTGTATAAGACATGATCATAGCATCTGGTTTTAGGAAGGATACATCCTGTATAAGACATGATAGATTGATTGATTTGATTTGATAAGGTTGATTAGATAAAGAACTGACAGTTTGTTGATATCAAGTTACAAAAATTTTGGATATGCTGATTGTTGATTTTGTTTGAGAGGGTTAGCATAAGATTTGGGCTAGTTTGATAATATCTGAGAGAGATGAGTTCATCATTCTAATTGTGTATACACTTGTGATGATACTTTGATGATTCCCGTGATAGATTCAACCTTGGATAAAAGGAGCTTTCAGGATCCCATGCAAGAATGAAATGCAAGCTAAAATGCAATGAAATGCAATGCTACGACCGGACCAGTCACTGGATTATTTTGCGTTTTTGTCATTAATGAGCTTTTGAAATGTGGAAAGTGAGTGCAAACATCGATGGTATAATTAAACCATGATGACCTAAGCACTTATTTCCTGGATTTTGATGTAAATAATTTTAATATGCAAATCGGAAATGTCCTTAATGATACTCCGCTGATCATGTCCCAAGACAAATTTGCACATATTAATGATTAATTTTCAAACAGCAGACAAGAAAAATATCATGTTTCTTCCTTGTTCCTCTAGTCAATGACATCCCAAAGTCACTCAGAAATCATGATAGCGAAAAGCAATATAGAAAAGTAAAACAATCATATTACAATCATTATTCAAAAAGATATTATCCACTAAAAAGTGTGTGATGTGCTTAGATTGATTTCGTGATAGCTTGATAGTTGATAGTTTTATCTCGTGTTCAACATTGGATGTGTCTTAGTTTTCGCTTGATAAGAGTTGTCTAACTATTTGTTCTACCTCTTTGGTTAAGCTCAAAATGATCAAGAGTTTGCTCCTAGCTAGGTGTAGGATTTTGCCCCAAGCCTAGAAACAAAGTTGTTATGATATATCCAATGATCCAAACCATGGTGAGAGAGAAGTTGTGATTCTTGCATATGTACAAAGGATTTTTTATGATGGTGGTCAGCCCTGATGGAAAATGCATGAATGCAAGAAAAAAGAAGCATGAACTAATAGACAGAAGAGCTAGCAGACAGATAGCGCCTGTTTGCCAGGTTTTCACCATCTGTTTTTATTGCACTTTTTCTGATATTAGATTTTTTCTCTTTTATTTTTCTCTTTTTCATTTTTTAGGATTTTTCTAATTTTTCACTTCTTTTTTTAATTGATTTTTCTGATTTTTCACTATTTTTTATTTTTCTAATTTTTCACTGTTTTTTATTTTTCTGATTTTTCACTGTTTTTAATTTTTTCTGATTTTTCAGACAGAATTTCTTCAGGTGCATGCTATTGATGGGTTCTTTGAGCTGATCTCTATCCTGCATTGATAGCTGATATGCTCCTGATCCAAATACTGCTGTGACCACAAATGGACCTAACCAGTTTGGTTCAAACTTGCCTTTCTTTTCTCGATCTGCCTGGTTGCATGGAATTTCCTTTAGCACTAGTTCTCCCATTTGAAAGATTCATGGTTTGACCTTGTGATTATAGCTTTGGCACATTCTTTGTTGATATACCTTTAGATGATCAAAGGCATTTTGTCTTTGTTCATGGATCAATTCTAACTCTTGTAGTCTAGATACTCTTTGTTCTTCATCTGGGATGAGACCTTTTAGTGATACATGTAGAGAGGGTATCTCTACTTTGATTGGCAATATGGCTTCTGATCCATATACAAGAAACAAAGGTGTGGCAGCTATCGGTGTGTGGATACTAGTGTGGTAGGCCCAAAGACCAAGGTTTAGTTGGATATGCCAATCTTTCCCAGCATTGTTCACTATCTTTTTGAGGATTTTTCAGAATAGTTTTGTTAGATGCTTCTGACTGTCCATTTCCCTGTGGATACTATGGTGTGGAGAATCTGTGTTGGATTTTGAACTTCTCACATAGCTCTTGCACATCCTGATTCTTGAATGGTCGCCCATTATCGATGATAATGGTCATTGGTATTCCATAGCGACAGATGATATAGTTTAAGATAAATGCAACAATTTGTTTTCATGTGATGTTTATGAGAGGTACTACTTCAATCCATTTTGTAAAATATTCAGTAGCTACAAGAATGAATTTGTGTCCATTAGATGAGGAAGGATTTATCTTTCCTACCAGATCAAGTCCCCATTGATAAAAAGGCCAAGATGTTGTGAAAGCATGTAGTTCTTGTGCTGGTGCATGGATCAAATTCCCATGGATCTGACATTGTTTGCAGGTTCTTGCTATCTTGAAAGAATCTCATTCCATAGTCGGCCAATAATAGCCCAAGCATATGAGTTTCTTCAAAAGGGTAAGACCACTTGAATGAGTGCCACAAATACCATTATGGACTTCATGTAAGGCCTTCTCAGATTCTTCTTGTTCAAGACATCATAAGAGAGTACCGTCTAGACCTCATTTAAACAGGGTATCTGCGACGAGAGTATAATGGGAGGATTGGCGAATAAAGTTTCTCTTTTGGTTTTTCGATAAGTCAGTAGGTAAGATATTATCTTTCAGGTATGCATAGGTTTGGCCATAGCGGGAGGAATCATGTCCAATAAGTTGACAGATGGTTTGGGAATTAGGACAATTAAAGGCAGGATGAAACAACTCTTCAACCAGGAATTCATAACGTTGTTGATTTTCCTGTGTCTGCAATAGAGAAGCAAGTGTAGCCATGGCGTCTGCTGCTTTGTTGTCATTTCTTGGAATCCATTCAAAAGTTATTTCTACAAAGTACTTCTTGAAATCATCCACCATCTTTTTGTAAGGCATGAGTTTGTCATCTTTTGTTTGATAGTCATCATTGATCTGATTAATGATGAGCTGAGAGTCTCCAAAGACCTGAAGTTGTGTTATATTCCATTCTATAGCCATTTTGATACCTGTGACCAATGCTTCATACTCTGCTATGTTGTTTGTACATGGAAAGCTTAGTTTGTATGCTTTCAGGATTGTATGCCCTTGTGGCGTGATGAATAGAATTCCTACTCCTAATCCGTGTTGTGTATATGAACCATCAAAGTATAGTTGCCATGCTTTTGTTGTGACTGTTAGGATATCAGCATTAGGAAACTCAATCTGTAGAGGATGGTCATCTTGAAGTGGTGTTTCTGCTAGTTGATCTGCGATGAATTCTCCCTTGATAGCTTTTCTATCAACATATTTGATATCAAACTCGCTTAGAATCATGATCCATTTTGCTAGTCGTCCTGTCAATGTGTCTTTGCTGAGCAAATATTTTAGAGGATCGATTTTAGTTATCAACTTGATGGAGTGAGATAGTAGATAGTGTCATAGTTTTTGAGAAGCAAAAACTACCACCAAGCACACTTTTTCAGTTGATGAATAGTTGACCTCATATCCCACTAGTGTTATGTTGATAAAGTAGATGACTTGTTCTTTTCCTTCCTTATCCTCTTGTGCGAGCAAAACTCCCAATGATGCTTCAGTAGTTGATACATAAAGTAATAATGGTTTTCCTGGAATTGGTGACATTAGAACAGGTGGTTGCATGAGATATGCCTTGATCTTGTTGAATGCTTCTTCACATTGATGGTCCCATTTAAAATTAACATGTTTGTGCAATAGGTGAGTAAATGGTTGACATTTATCTGCTAGTTGAGCAATAAATCTTCTGATTGACTGGAGTCTTTCTTGTAGTGATCTTAGTTGACTAATATTCTTGGGAGATGCCATTTCCATGATTTCTTTTACCTTAGCTGGATCTACTTCAATTCCTCTTGCTGAAACAATATATCCCAATAGCTTTTCTGAAGTAACACCAAAGGCACATTTCTTAGGATTTAGCCTTACCTTGTATTGTTCTAACCTGTCAAAGATCTTTTCCAGTATGTTGATATTTTCTTCTCTGTTGTAGGATTTAGCTAATATGTCATCCACATAATCTTCCATGAATGTATGCATCATGTCATCAAATATAGTTGTCATAGCTCTTTGATATGTAGCACCTGCATTCTTTAATCCAAAAGGCATGATGTTCTAGAAAAAAGTACCCCATGGGCATGTAAAAGCTATCTTTTCTTGATCATCAGGTTCTATTTTGATCTGATTGTATCCAGAGAAACCATCCATTAAAGAAAAAAATGGAGTGTCCAACAGTTAAATCCATAATGATGTCGATGTTGGCCAAAGGAAAGTCATCCTTTCGGCATGCATTATTAAGATCTCTGAAGTCTGTGCATATTTTGATGCTTTTATCTGGTTTAGAAATAGGAACAATGTTGGATACCCATTGTGGATAAGCTACTGGTCTGATGAATCCGACATCCAATAATTTCTTTAGTTCTGTCTTAACTAGAAGAGCAATATGCAGATGCATTTTCCTTAACTTCTGTTTAACTGCTATGTCTCTTGGATTAACATTCAAGTGATGCATAATAAGCTCTGGATCTAACCCTGGCATGTCTGCATATGACCAAGAAAAAATGATTTTCTATCATTTGAAGAACTCCACATATTGTTGCATTTCTTGCTCAGACAAAGAAGTTGTTGGATGAAGAATCTTTGGTTGCTCTTTTGTGCCAATGTTGACTGCCTCTATTGGTTCGATCAAAATGGATGATCTTTCTTGATAATGCTCAAGTAAAGTGTCAAATCTCTCATCTTTCGACACCTCAAGGAGGTTTTCACCATTAGATGCATCCTTTATTTTTACTTTTTCTTGGTCTAATGTTGCCAATAAATGGTTTTCAGCATTAGACCTGATATTGTTTTCTTTATTTTCACTTTTGTGACTAGGAGATCTGGCACCCACTTGACTGGAAGATGTGTTGCTGACATTCCTGGTGAGATTTGTTATGGGTTTAATTGTGTTAAGATATACAAATATGGAATGCTCATTTGGAAAGGTATCAATGGCAGTTGGTCCTTCATTTTCCCAGTCCATAGGTTCAGGATAGATTAGAGGTAAGGGATCTCCAGGTTGATATGTTTCAAGGGTTTCAAGGGTCATGATGGATGTATCAAAGTTTATGATATATGTGTCAATGTCTATAGTGGTACTCTCATTAGAATGATCTTGCGTAAGAAGTTCCTGATCGTCCTCGGTTAAGTCCAAGTTAGCCGAATGTGATTCTAATTCAAGTGAACTAGTTCCTAACGTTTGTCCTACATACATGTGAACTACATCGACTCCTACATCTCCTTCAAAGCATTTTTCTTTAGCTGATTCTTCAGAGTGATAGGAATCCCATTCCCATTCATTAGAGTCTATATCACTTGTAGCTTGCAATCTACAGATTTGTTCATATAGCATTTCTTCCACTTTTCTGGCTATATTTTTTCTTCTTTCATATTCAATCTCCTCAGGACTAATTGAGTTCTGTCAACTTTTCTATGAGCTCTCCTGAAGTAATATTAGCTTCATGTTTATTTTGATTGAGATTTAAGGCTGCTTGAGATGTTTTTAGTTTGTTTCTCTCACTGATTTGAAGCTTGCTTCTTTTGCCATTTCAGGTTTGTTTGTGCTTGCTGCTTAGCCGATTTTTCTTCCTTTTCAATTGCAAGTTGTTCTTGTATGTTTTCATATTCCTCTTGTTGTGGACTAAAAGATGTGTTTTCTGGTAGATTGACTTGTCCATACCCTAATCATGTTTTGTCAGTTTTTTGCTAAGTATGAGGCTCAATAGGTTCTGAGATACCTTCTTTTCTTTTTCCTATAGGTCTTGTTCCAGTGTATCCCATCTTTCAAAGAATGTTGAATCCTTTTCCATATTTTTCTGTAGGAATTCTGACATTGTTGACCTTTTGTTGAACTTCTTCATCTTTGTATAGCCATTGCAGTACATCTTTGTCTTTTGTCTCCTCTGATAAGGTTCTAGCACTAATGAATGCTCCATCAAATATTGGAAGATGTTTCACAGTTGATTGTTGTTTAGAGCTTGATGGTTTTCCCAAGGATTTAGGAGAAAGTGGTAATTGTGATATTGAGTATTCCTTATTCCCTCAATCTCTTAACTACATTTGTTTTTCCATACTTGACAAAATAGAGGCAAATGATTTTTCCTTGGATTGTATGTTCGAAGATGTTGCTTCCCTGTTATGAGGAACAATTACTTCCTGATCCATTTTTAGATTACTACAATATTGGAATGGATTTGCATCTACAAAGATTGTGATTTCTTGTCCTTCATAGGGAAATTTGACACATTAATGATAGGTTGATGGGACAGCTTGCAAATCATGTATCCATAGTCTCCCTAGGAGCACATTATATGATAGGTCCAAGTCTAGAACTTGGCATGCTATGTCTTTTTGTAGAGGTCCCACTCTGATAGGTAATATCACAATTCCCTTGGAGGAACGTTCTTCTTCATCATAGGCTTTTATAGTGATCCTTTTATGAACATCAACTGCATCTTCTGAATATCCTAACACATGAACCAGACTTAATGAACAAATATTAAGGCCAGCTCCACCGTCTATTAGAACACACTTGACTCTCATTTTGTGGATAAGGACTTCAATATGTAAGGGAGCATTGTGAGGGTGTTGTAAGAACATGTCATCCTCTTCAGTGAATGACAAGCAATGTGGAGTTGTAAGGTGTCCCACCATGGTCTGGAATTGGTCGATATCAAGATCCTTGGATACAGTTGTATCGACTAATGCTCGTTCAAGAATTTCCTTGTGTGCTGGTGAAAGTTTTAAAAGTTCTAGGATGGAGATTTGTGCGGGTGTTTTTTGTAGTTGCTCCACTAGATTGTATTGTTTTATTGTAGTGGATGATGCATTCATTGTAGGACCCGACAAAACAACTTTGGCTTTGCTTCTTGTTATAGCATGAGCATGTTCTTGATTTTATTTTTCTTTAACTACGATAACATTCACCACATTTTCATATGTATGAGCTTAGTTTACCTTTGCTTTACCCTTACCATTGTTTATCGTGGATGAATCACCTTTCTCATAGTTTAGAAGCAGAGTTTTAAAGGTTGTATGAGATTCATTTGTTGTATGTCCATCCATAGTGATTACTCCATTATCAATTAAGTCTTGTATAACATGTTTCAACTTTTGACAATTATCTGTGAGATGTACCTTGTTTCGACAAAAATCACAATATTGATTATCATTCCATCAAGGTGGTTTGATTTGAGGTTCATAGTTCCTTTCTTCTAGTAAAGTGATCAATTTGTTTGCGAGAAGCATCTTTAATGTTGATCCCAAGGGTTCACCAATGTTTGTGAATTGTCTTCTTGTGAATTGTCTTCAAAAGAAAGTTTTGATAGTTGCTCTTTGGTGATTGTTGTTTTGTTGTGCCACTGCCGAGTGAGTAGATAAATTGAAAATAGGATTCTTTGGTTTTACATTGTTGTTATCTACTATTCCATTGTTGACAACATTTCAATTTCTGTTCCAAAACTTTGGCTTGTCATTGTGATTGTTGTTATTGTTGTTGTTAGGAGGATGTACTCCTTCTTTGTATATTTTCAACTCACCCCTCTTTATCATGGCTTCTTCCATTATCAACCATTTTTCCAAAGCTTTGACTTCCTTGCATTTTTAAGTAGTAACTCATTTGATCATTTAAGTTGTTAATGAATATATCCATCTTTTCGTACTCTAGAAATGTGCAAGGATACCGCGATGCTAGGCGTCTCCATCGTTGTAAGAATGTCATGAAGGGTTCTCCACTTTTTTGTTTAGTGTTACAGAGGTCTAGCATGGTCACTTCATGTTATATATTGTAGGAATATTGTGAAACAAACTTATCCATCAACTCTGAAAATAATCTTATTCTAGGTGCAAGTTTGGAAAACCACTCCATAGCTAGTCCCGTTAAGCTTTTCGGAAATAGTCTCATTAAGTAGGTATCTTCATGTGCAAACTCCATACTCATGGTACAAAATTCTCTTATATGATCTTGAGGATCAGAGCTTCCATCATATTTTTCATATCTCAGAGTTTCAAAACCTATTCGAAATGGTATCATGTTTAGATTTCTGTCAAAAGGATAAGGACATATTTCTTGAAGTGAATATCATCTAACATTTCCTCTTTGCATCTCTTGGATTTGTGTTTGCATTGCTTGCAGTTGTTGTGTGAGAGTCATGATAGGATTATCAACATGATTTGTTCTTGCATGACCATGATTTTGTGTCCTAGTAGGATCTGGATCTCGTCTTGTTTCATCCCTAGTCCTTCTTGTATTCTCATCGAATTGAATGTTATTCAAAATTTCTACTTCATCTCTTTTGGGGATGTAAGTCTCTTCATTTTTTTTTGTGTTAATAGGGATTGACATGTTATTCATTTTGTTCATTATTAGGGGGAGGTCACTTTTCTTTTGTGTTACACATCAAAATCTTGGGGAAGTGTAGCACCAGATTTGACTAACATTAGAAAGTATTTTTCTTTTTCTTCCTCCAACAATTTTTGCATAAATCTGTCGAATTGGGGATCTTTCTTAATGTCTTTGATGTTTTGTTCTATTATTTCTTCTTCAACTTGTACTTCATTTTCATGTTCCATGGCTATGTTTGTTTCCAATGTTTCGATTTTCATCTCTGCGATCTTTCATCTCTGAGCTCTAGTTAGAACGGGCATACACCGGTGTTATTTTGTTTAGGATTTGATTGTCCAAAAGGTTGTTTTGGGTAAGTGAGCAATTGTCAATTTCAAGGCAATAGAGTGATATGACACTACAAAAGAATTCAAGTGTTTAAAAGTTTGCAAATTTTTTGATCTTCGGTTTAGGAGTGCAATGATGATGATTTGATAAGAACTAAGTCTAGTAGGAACGATCTATCCTACGATGTGGGACAAGATTATCCTAACCAAACATTTCAATTTCATGATAAAGGATGATTGATCCTGATGAGAAACTATGTTTGAGTGATCAGTTTACCAAATAGAGTGATAATGCAATTTGAGATGTTTAGATCTTGAACTTGTTGGGGGTAAGCACTTTGAAAATCTTAAGGTGTTTATGTTCTAGAATCTGATTTTGACGAGTGATAACTTGACCAAGAAAACCAAGCAGATAATTTAAGCACAAAGTAGTAGATAATAGGTGTTTATGCTTACTGCAAATTGATCAGGCAGAAATGACAAAGCTGAAATAGGAATGTAAGATACAGTTTTGGACTGACAAATGCAGAGTTTTGTACGATAGATTATGTAGCATAGGACAACAAGAGATACAAGACAAAATGACAGACTAGTGACTTCATGTGAAAAGTATTTTTTCATATGACATAGAACCTTGACTCATATGATAGAAGATCAAGCAATACGACAAAGACTCCTGACTCGTACAATAGGTATTTGAGCAGTTATAAAAAGTGCTTTCTTGTTTGCATTTTGATCACTGAATTTTGATGTTTTACTTTGGTTTTTCAGTTTTAAGTGTCTGATTTTGCAATTTAGGGATGAATACATAGCAAACACATGATGTAATACATGACTATCAATCAAGCTAAAACCTAAGGAAGTTGGCTAAGAATGAAAACCTTTGCTTGTTGACTTAGGTACACACCCAATAGCTAACCAGAATACGACCGCTGAGTCTCATGCAATGGATTCTCAATGCCGTATTATCCGACTCCAAACGCTAATGGGACACGATATGGCAAGTGTCTTGGGAGAGTTACTATCTCTCTTGCACAAATATTATCAACCTTTCAGAGGTGAATCGGGTAGCTTCTAGTTTAACTGATACTAGTAAGGGATTCGTTCAGCGCGTCAAGGTATAAACTCAATTAAGAGGTCTCCTAGCCTTGAAAACCAAGGTTCGATATACCCAAAGGTACATAGGAGAGCTATTCCCAAGCATTGTCATTTCTTTGATTGTCATCAAAAACACATTTATTTTATAGTGGGTTGGATTACTTGGTGTTAGCCATTCCCACATAGGTCATTCCCCTCTCATCGGCCTTAATGGCTAAGAGTTATTAACTCCTCGGGAGGGTAGGCCTGCTAAATAGATGCACTAATGAAAGTAAAAGGATGAGTCTAGGTTTTTTATCACCTAAGAAAGGTGAGAGCATACTCACCTATCATCACAAGCACATAAGACATGATAGTTCATTTCTTTAAGCCCAAATTGAAGTGTGCCTAAAAATCTTAAAGAATACACAAAGTTTTTGTTGAATCCTTAGGCAACCTGGAAAATAAATCCATTAGTAGTCATGATTGTGTTTTGAATTATTTCTTTGACAAGCGTATCTTTGACAAGCATCCTGCACAAAAGAGTTAGGCTGCAAACATCTCATAAACAGACCAGAGTAGGCATTAGTGATCCGAAATTATGAAATTTTTAGAAAATTATATTAAATTTTATCCTAACTTCAAATAGGCATAACTTTCTGCTTGAGACTCAAAATTACGCATCGTTTACCTCGTTGGAAAGGTCTCCAATAGTTCTAGATGAAATTTTGAAAGAACGTGCCTACATAGAGAAATTATAATTTGTAGTTTATGGAAAAACACAGAGAACTAGAGACTCGTACGAAATGTTTTATCAGACAGAATGACAAATATTTAGATTTCGCACAGAGACAAAACAAACTCATACGACACAGGATTTAACAAGTAGAAATTCATACGAAATAGAATTAGCTCTCGTACGATAGTAAAAATCAACTCGTACGACATAGGATCAGCCTAGTACAAGTAAAGAATTTGCCAAAAATAGACTCGTACAACGCAGATTTAGATCTAGCACGAATAAAGAATTTGCAGTATAAAAGCTTGTACGAGTCGAGTTAGAATTATACCTAGTACAAGTCAAGATTAGGTGTTGTCTGAAACTAAAAGGAAGCTTGTACGAGCTAAAAAGGCCACTCATATGAATTTTTGCACAAGAGCCGAATAGAGAAGATATTTCCTGAAGATTAAGAGGCCGAAAATTATGATTTATGCCCCACGGTGGGCACCAAAATGTCATACTCTCTGAAGTGTACCTATACCTACAACCACAATGCACTCAATAAATCATTATAAGCAATGGTTAGTAAATTGAAACAATGAAAGACAAAACCATAGCTAATCAACTTATTGCCTCCTAGTAAATGCGAGTATGAAAAATGCTCTCAGATCTGATTATGCATACTCCAGTGACTTGACTACACTTAGATGGAGGATTTGAATGCTGAAAATGCATGATCTAGCAAGAATAACATGATTAAGCTAAATGAATGATTGATCTAGCATGATTAAGCTAAGATTTAAGCTAAAATTGAGCATGATAACATTGCTAAAAACTGATAAACCATATTCAAGAGACATGGGGGTAGGTAGAATGGGTTAGGTTTAGGAATGGTTAGGTTTAGTAGTGGTAGATGTTAGGAGAATTTGAATTTAGAAATTCAAATATTAGGAAAAAGGCTAATTAATCTCAACAAATCATGGATTTGATTTGTTTTATTAATTAGGGGATTTAGAAGAATGATTTTGGATGGAGGGAATTAATTAATTTGAATTAATTAATCAAAGGGGATGAAATGAACCTATTAAATAAATCCTTAGATTTATTAATAAGTAGATGAAAAATGGAGGATTTAATCAAATTGCTTAGTGAATTTAATTAAATTGGGGAGGGAGATTAATTGAGATAATTTCTTATTCAATTAATTATCTTCAGACCATTTTTAGGTGTATACACTTGAAGTCTTGAATTTGGAATTTTTGTTTCTTCCACAAAAGGGTCTTGATTTCTCATGTAGTTTGGTGATACATAACATTCACTTGGTTCAATATTTTTACCTTCAATGTCAATTCCAATATTTTCACCTTCAATATCAATTCCAACATTTTCACTTTTAATGTTAACATTTTCATATTCAATTTAACATTGAACATCTTGATTATCGATTCCCACATTTTTTGTTTCCAAATTCAATATCATGTTGAAAATTTTGAATATTAATTTCAACATTTTCTTTCCAAATTTGAATATCATGTTCAACCTTTTCAATATCAATCTCTATATTTTGTATTTCATTTTCAATATCATGCTCAACATTCGCATATTCAATTTCCTCTTCACTTGAAATAACATTTATGGCTAGAGAAGAGACCCCACCTTCATCAGTATTTGACATACCTTATCTTCCCTTCCTATGACTTTCTCTATCTCTTTGTCTATATGTTTTTATTTGGTCTTTTGCAAATTTTATTTTACCATTTTTCTTTCGATGACTTTTTTCTCCCCATTATAACTCCACAAAGATAATAAAAATTATTGTTAATGATAAAATTGTGCCAAAGATACTCAAAAACAAAAAAAAATTATTGCTTATTGTCTTAAGACTTGTATTTGTCACATGCAAACAGAATGTAGGGTCCATTAAAATTCTCAAAGAGACCCTCTATCCTCTTTTGTGTGGCCTAGGTATTGGATATCAAATAATATTTGATCATATCCGATATCCAATATCTGGTACCTCATTTAGGAGAGAGAGAGAGGGAGGAAGAGAGAGAGAGAGAGAGACAGAGAGAGAGACAGAGAGAGAGACAGAGTCATTAGGGGGAGGGGAAGAGGGGAGGAGATGGAAATATTAAAAGAGAGAGAGGGGGAGGGGTGATCAAGGGAGAGAAGGGAGAGAGAGAGAGGGGGGTTGGTAAAGGATAGGGGGAGAGTGATAGATAGGGGGAGAAGGGTAAAGGGATATAGAGAGAGAGAGTGGGGTTGACAAGGGATAGGGGAGAGTGATAGATAGTAAGAGAAGTGGAAAGGGAGAGTGAGAGATATGGAGAGAAGGTAAAAGGTATCTAGAGAGAGAGTGTGTGTAATTATGGGGAGAGGGAGAAGGGATGAGATGAAAGTATCAAAAGAGAGAGAGGGGGGGGGTTGGAAAGAGATAGGTGGGAGAGGTGTGAGAGAGAGAAAGAACGGAGGAGATGGAAGTATCAATAAAGATAGAGGGAGAGAGAGGAGGGAGAGGGAGAGTGTGTTGGCAATGGATATGAGATAAAGATAGAGATACATAGGAAGAGAAGGGGACATGGAGATGGAGGAAAGGGGAAAGGGATCTAGGGAGAGAGAAAGAGAGAGATAGAGAGAGAGATGGGGGGGAGTCTTGAAGAAGGGCTTGAGGCGGTGGGCAACAAAGATAAGGGTATGGGGAGAGGGAGAGGGATTTTGAAAGGGAGGGGGTATAGAGTGGTATAAAAGGGGAAAGGGAGAGATAGGGAGAGAAGGGGAAAGGAATCTAGCGATAGAGATAGACACACACACACACACACATACATAGAGAGAGAGAGAGACTAATTAAGTGGAGGGGGAGAGGGGAGGAGATGGAAGTATCAAAAAGAGAGGGAAAGAGAGGGAGGATTGGCAAGGTATAAATGGGAGAGGTGAAAGAGATATATTGAGAGAGAGGGGGGGGAGAGGAGGAGGAGGAGGGGTTGACAATGGATAGGAGGAGAGAAATAGATAGAGAGAGAAGGGGAATGAGATCTAGAGAGAGTAATCAGGAGGAGGGGATAGTGGAGGAGATGGAAGTATAAAAAAGAGAGAGGGGGAGAAGGGGAAAGGGAAATTTGCTAGAAAAGGATGGGGGAGAGAGGAGTCCTAAATGGGAAAGGACTTGAGGGGTTGGGCAAGGTAGAGAATTGGATAGGAGAGAGAAAGAGAGAGAAGGGGGAGGGAGAGGGTTTGGGAAAGGGAGGGGTAGGGAGGACTCTAGAAGTGGAAAGGTAGAGATAGTGAGAGAAGGGGAAATAGATCTAAGGAGAGAGAGGGGGGTGATTAGAGGAAGGAGCAGAGGGGAGAGATGGAAGTATTAAAAAATGGAGAGATTATGGGCAAGGGAGAGGGGGGAGAGAGGAACATAAGGGAAAGGGAGGGGATTTGGAAAAGGAAAGGGGAAGAAATATAAGTAGCTAGAGAAGTAGAAATTGAGAGGGAGAGACAGGGAGAGAAAGGGAAAGGGATCTTGAGGGAGAGTAATTAGAATGAGGGGGAGAGGGGAGATATGTAAGAATCAAAAAAAGGAGAGGGAAAGAAGGGGAAAAGGAGAGGGTGTGGGCAAGGGAGAGGGGGATAAAGGGAGAGAAGGGTAAAGGGAGAAGGGAAAGAGATAGAGAGAGAGAAGTGGACAGGGAGAGGGGGTAGGAAAAGGAGAGGGAGTAGAGGGAGAGAAGGGGAAAGGGAGATGTAAAGAGAGAGAGAGAGAGAGCTCAATATTGAGAAGTACAATACATAGGAGGAGAGAGTTGGGTATAGTTCTTGGTTGAATAAAGCTTTCTCTACCTTGGGTAGATTCTGGTCAAGGAACACAATGGAGACAAATGAGTCTACCTCCTCAAAAGATCCCATGTTTGATGGATCTATCTATGCCAAAGCTAGACTTGTGTCAAAGGGTTATGCACAGGTTGAAGGCATAGACATTGAAGAAACATTTGCACTTGTGGCACATTTGGAAGCAATTGAAATGTTCCTTGCATTCTCAATATACAAGAACTTCAAAGTGTAGTGTACAGGGTGTTAGGGATAGAAAGAGAGATAGACTTGTACCTAGAGGGTTGATTATACAAGGGATCCATGGAAACATAGTTTATTTAATATAAAATTTTATATTAGCACATATATAGGTTTTTAAATATATATTAATTATATTATATTAATATATGTATTAGTAATATATATAAATATTAATATATTAAATTAAATATATTAAATATTTTAAATATTTTACATTATTATATAAGGGATTATGATATATTATGTATTATATTTATAGAAATAAAAAAATAAGAATCGGATATTCGATATTAACAGATATCTATTACCTATGGATATATCTGATATCCATTACCTCTAACAAAAATCTGCAGCCTTGGGATTTGCACTAGGATTTCTTTGGGATTTGGCTAGGATATGTCAAACCTAGAAAGTGAACACAAAAATATATTTAGGAGTTTTCCTTTCCTTTCTAGACTTTTCCCATGTGGCCGATGACATTTTTTTACCTAAAATTGGTAAAACAAAAAATGCTTTTTAAGGAGATTATTCACTTTCCATCAATATAAATTATAACTAATTTTGAGCTTAATAAATTATTATTATTTATTTTCTATTTGAATTATGACTAAAGTACTGATTGATAGGTTCATTGAAAACCATCTATAACTTTCAAATGGTACCACATTTTTTGAATTCAAAACATGTGTCAAATTCTATGCTTCACATATTATTGGATTAAAAGAAAATGAATTTCATAGAGTTTTTGACCAAGTTATAGTGGTCAAACATAAATGTTTTATATATCTTCAAAAACTTGTAGTAAAAAATCCATAATTAATTATTTACTTCGAAAAAAATTACAAAAAAAATATGTGTCACATTAGGACATGAGTCTTCTACTTATATCTAAAATATTATGATTTGATTGTGGTTAGGGTGGATAGATGGACACCTTCTTCTTATCTTTTTTCCTGAAATTTCAATAGCACTGCATTGAAACTTTGATTTTTTGCCAAATAGATTCTTTCTTTTTATAAAATAACTAGTAGCTTAGAAACTAAATTCAATTTTCTACAATTTCTATTGTTACATATATTTAAAATAATGTTGATAGCTTATTCAAATTTTTACATCAAGTTCCATAACTATGTTTTTTTTATTTTTGATCACCACTTAAGGGCCTAATTTGGCCCACCATGATGCTACACATATCTTACTATTAAAACATCCCTACAATGGATTCCTTCAAACCTATCAAAATGTTGATTAAAAACTACTTTTACATTAGTTTTTGGGGTGTAAATTAATTCATTTAGAGGTTTTGTTTTTTAAGTACGTAGTCCTTATCATAAGATTTCCAAATAGTATAATTTTTAATAAATTTAAGTTTTATTTCTTATTTATGTAGGTTTTTCATTGAACATTAAGGATTGTATTTCATACATACAAACAAACTGACAAATAGAGAAAACATTTGTAAAAAGTATTGTTTTCCTAGGTATTTACATCCTCATTTAACACAAAAAGAAGTTAATTCAAATGCATACAAAAAATGTTATACAATACGAAATACACCTCTATCCAAACTATAATGGCTTTGACTTCAAATTTAACAAAAATATATATATGAAACAAAAAATTATGAAAAAATATCCATCCAATAGATATTGGTGTGACAAATCTATATTTTAAAAATTAGAGTTTCATTCTTTCTATTAAATTGTTATGCACTACAAAATAAATGTCACTTTTGAAAAATGTTGATTGCTGTAAATATTTAGTTATTAAGAGTTACATAAAAATATGGACAATTCATTTCTGATTACTTTTAAAATTATAGACTCTATATGAAAAATTTAACAAATCAAAGTTTACTTCTTTAAAATCTTAATGGTTTAGTTGCTTTAAGTTTAACAAACTAAATATTTGGTGTATAATATTAATTTCAATGTCAAATTTGGCCAAAAAATGTAACCCAGTGTTATGGGATTGCCCTCCAACCTTCACCTAACCCTAGCGAGGAAGTTTGACTCAAATCACCTAAATTATAAATGTTTAGGAAAAATTATGGTTAAACTTCTTTTTGTGTTAAAAATTCTATTTTTTTGTAACCTAGATGCTGTTATGGATGATGAGAATGTCATTCATTATAATAATGCTAATTCTAATGATCTGGATGATATGTATGAGTTTTTTGAATTAATCATGAGTTATCTTCACATTTTTCAAAAGTATTAACTGTAGCTCCTAGTGATAAACAAAGTGATTTAACCTTAAAGCATGGTCCTTATTTGGAACTTGCAGTACCTCCATCTTCTATGCTCAAAATAGCGTATGTTGCATCTTTTTTACCATCCGTAGATGATGTTAATAAATACTGGGAGGTGGATGATTTATTTGACTAGCTTCATTCGTGCTATGGATTCTCTTTTGTGTGTGTTTTTTTTTGTAATGTGTTGCTTGATATGTTTTTTTGTGATATGTTAGGTTCTCTTTGGAAGACCCTTGTTACTTCGCTGGTATAGGATAATAAAGAGGTTGAATCTATTGTGACATTCCTCTATATGTATCTCAATTCTTCTATATGTCATATCTATGTTATGTCATACATGTGCTTTTGTTCATGTATAAATGTGCCTTGTGTTGTCTACTCAAGAATAATGCAAAGCATTGAGATCTATTTTTGGTAGCTTCCATGTGTTGACTCAAAAAAGAATTTTTTTGTTGTCTTGTGTGCTCTTCTTCCACTGTGTTTGTAGTTCCAATAGCATTGGGGAATGAGATCAATTCAATACAAATATTCTTTATATACATTATTTATCATAAGAGAATAGTGGACCCAGAGTTAGTGGATCCCTTATGTGCTTTTTTATATATATTTTGTGACCATTATCCTTTGATTTGTCCTTTCTTGGGGGTGTTTCATTGTGGTAGCGTGCTTGCCTTTTCTATACATTCTACCTTAAAGCAATTTCTCCTAATAAGGCATACACAATATCTTTAATGTGGGGGCATATAGTCTACTCAATGTTACACTTTATGCACACACCATGACATGTTCTTGATACTCAAGTTACTTAGAAAACCGAGCCTTTTTCTTTGTAATTTGGTTTTTGTTTTTTTCATAACTCATAGTAAGCAAATATTACCAAGCCATTATAGTCATGTTCTCTCTTTCCCCATATTGTGGTGTCCTGTTT
This sequence comes from Cryptomeria japonica, assembly GCF_030272615.1. Classification (NCBI taxonomy): domain Eukaryota; kingdom Viridiplantae; phylum Streptophyta; class Pinopsida; order Cupressales; family Cupressaceae; genus Cryptomeria; species Cryptomeria japonica. The sequence continues at coordinate 362,115,166 of NC_081411.1, forward strand.
ATCTTGATATTAAAGTAGTAAGATCCTCAATTCTCTAGGGACATGGTGTGTCTCATCTATTTAATATATTAGTGAAAAAATTTCAATGCAATTTTTTACTATACTATGAGTATGTTTATTCTCATTCTATCACTAAAGTGAGGGCTAAATGTAGCATTGTAAATTGTATCCACATACAATTTCATCCTCTCCTAAACCTTACTTTAGTGATTTATCTTTTGATGTTTGTTGATGTGAGTTTTGAGTTCACTCAGCATGCATAAACTTCTACCTTATGACAAGGTTTATTTACTTGAAAGACAAAGAAAAATCCTAGTCCCAAGGCTCAAAACGTCTTTTTATGACCTTGTGGTTTTGAATCAAATAACATGTATCAACTATTTTCATGAGGGGATTCCAACTAGTGTCTCTAGAACTAATAGATCTTGCACCTCTTGGATTAATTACTTAGAGCAATTTTCTTCAAAATAAACAAAATAATCGAGACAGTTTAAAACAAAGTATATTTCTATCTCCGGGAAGTTCCACAATACAATCCCTTTCTTAAATGAATTGAGATAATGAAGAACAATTTTGCAAATAACAAAGAAATCCACAATCATTCATAAAATTGTGTAATCATTTAAAGAAATTGCAATTGATAGAGAAAGAGATATGACACACTAGAACAATTGTGCAGAGTCATATATTCCTTTATCAATAACAATGAATTATAGTTTGGTATACACTATCAATTGACCTCCATACTTCATTACAACAACCATTTGCAAAGAAAAGACACCACTATGACAACTATATGTGTAAGAGAATCAAGAATAGAGTCTCTAATAATTATAGAGCTCAACCAAAATCTACAATTCTTAAACTTATGGAAATAAGAAACATGATTTTCTTTTATAGCAATTTTGTAGGAAAAGACAAAATTGTAACAACTCAGTGTCAGTTGACTTGGACAACGGCTCTTTATTAGCTTCAAGAAACTTCTAGAGGTTTGCTAATACTTGATCCATTCCTTCAAATTCAAATTCCTTGACTACGGACAGATTATGTTCTTGGATTTAGCATGCAATCCTCAAGGGTTCTTCATCCTGTTCTTCTAGAGTAGCCTTCTAGTCATGATCTCTTACTATACTTTGAACTTGTTCGATATCCTTCAAAACCTATTGGCTATTATATCTATTTGGATCCAACAACCTCTTGTCCCACATATATTCAAACTCTTCAAGCATTCAGTTTTTACCCAATTCAACTGCATCCTCAGTTAACTTTTCCATTAACACTTGTACCAATGTTGTTTTTTTATCCAAATTGCTTGTTGCTTCGTCTTTTATTTTTTGCAACTTCTCCATTCCATCTTACAATCTATTCAGCTGCCATACGTTGATAGAAACCCATCTTTTAATGTTAGGAAATTGATCCGTGGCCATTATTTCTTGCTCTACAGCTTCCTTTGGAGTCATATCCCTGATTACTTGTAGGCTTGTTCCTTCTCTTTTTATTCTTTCAAGCAATTTTGTATGTTTATTATGGACACAGGCTATCCTCTTGATTAATTTATTCCATGTAAGATATCTACTCATAGCGACTTCTAATGATGCTTTAGAATGAGTTAATGTTTCACCAATTTCCATTCATCCACCATTTCAGCCTTACGCTTTAAGGTACTTACTGCCTCTTCTTCTCCATGTGACATTAACACGAGATGAGTAGGAATCTTTTCTAGAGTATCTCCTTTCTGAATAGTACTCCCTATAAATTGCACCAATTGTTCTATTTGAACTTTCTGCTCCTTCAACTTCTTCTGGTCCTTCCGCAATCTATTTTCCCATATTTCTATTTCTTCCCGAGAAATACTCGGACCTTCAAATCTGGATGGTTTACCCAATTGTACTGTAGTTATTTGATAGTCATGCGCTATTAATTTTCCTTCATCTTTTTCATCTATAGGCTCCAGAATATGCAATTCTTTCTCTCCTTTTGCATTCAAGAGAGTAGCATATCTTACCTTGGCTTTCCTCCTTCATTTAACACTTGGTGCTTCAGCCAACATGCTATTAAAGTCTAGAGGGACTATCTTTACTTGTTCTTTAGGAAACCTTTGCTTTTTTAGCTACTAGCGAATATTTCCACTTTCTGTGGTTACTATGAATTTCCTCTTATGTGGGGTTTCCTCCTTTCTGAAATTTTCCCACACACTATCTTCAGATTGCTATTGGACTATTTTCTCTTCTTTATCCACTATAGGCTTTTTCATCATACTATGTTGATACGTTCCTATCGTTGCATTTCCTTCCTCAATTTCTCGATTCGCTTTGTTGTTTTCTATACTTAGTAAATTTTTAGACTTCACCACACCATCACCACTATCTTTACTTCCTTGAAGATTTTGTGGCAATTCTTCCCTTTCCTACTGTGGGATATCTAACCTTTCTTCCCTTTGATCTTCACTTGTTTCTCTTTTATCTGGCTTCTCTTTTATTTTTGAGGCCTGCATTCTTCCACTCATTTCTTCTTGTTTACTAGGGTTATTTTGGCCTAAGCTCACATCCTCACCTTTTCTTTCTTGCTCTTTTGTGGGTGGATTGTCATTTAAATGTGATGCATCTTGTTTCTCAGCTCTTTCTCCTTTTGACTTTGTGGAAGATGCATCTATGTTAATAAAATTTTCCACCATTATTTGTCTTGTTTCTCTCATGGTAGTGGATATTTTGTTTAAACAAATTTTGTAGGACCCTCCCTTGTTCCATTTTCTTCCTCAATTCTTCCAAATTACCCTTTTGATGCTTCCTAAATACCCATTCCAAATTATTGTAGAATCCTACATCTACTTCTTCTATGCCAATACAAACCATCCCCACTATGGCTTCCAGAGAAGTGAACAACTAAGCTACAAACTGGAAAATATTTATAGGCACAACCATTAATATTTGATTAGCAAGTACCACTCATTCTCCCACTTCTCTAGATGTTGATGCTTACATATTCCTACTACCCTGATCCTGAAGTTCAACCATCTTACTCCTTGCTACCTGATTCAGGTCCAGATCAAGGGTAACTACTTCAACTCCTTCTTGACTTATATCCTTGAACTATGCAATATTGGGTTCTATTATTTTAGTCATATCAATTCTCCTTTTATGAATTAAGAAAACTGCATTCTCTTCATCTATCCTCTTTCTCTTTCTCCCAACGGAGAGTTTATTACCTTGTTGAATCGTTCTAGTCTTGTAATCATCTATCCACCACTTAGTTGATTCAAAAAGTAGGTCGATTAACTTGTTCCATAGACACTACTTTAGGTTGATTAGGTCTGAGTTCAACTATGGGTTTGTATTCCACATTGTCAATTATGTAATCTAGTCTTATGACTTCTTCATCATCATCAACAATTTTAGGGGGTACTTCTATCCCTATCTTATCAGATCCCAACTCTCTTAGCTGACTTGATGTTAACCTCTGATAAAATTTCCTCAATCTGACTTCTTTCTCATCTTCACAGTCTATCTGGTAATACTTTATGTCAAGGATATGTTTCACCTTTCTAGCAATGTATTTTCCTATCTTTTCTAGAGGATCATAATTCTTTCTTGCATACTGAAAATACTGCAAATGCCTGGCTAATAAATCTTCTTCTATCTTCTTAGCATTTTTTAATGACCTACATATGAAATCCCCCATCTCTACAAGGAACTTAAACCCCAATTTTCTATGTGAGCTCAAATAAGCATCATGAAACTCTACCGTCTGTCTACAATATCCTATCAACCATGCCCAAATTGAAGGATACCATGACAACTTAAAAGGTTGTCCTAAAAACCTTTGTGCTCTTAAATAGGACCAAGTAGGGAGCTATATATAACATCCTCCAAAGTATTGAATTACATCTTTCACTTCCTTAGGCACCCTCTCCCCTAGTCTCCCTTCTAGCTCTCTAGAAACTTTCATTATGAAGAAATCATTAACTTCCTTATAATATAACATAGCTTCATCCTTCTTAAGTTGTGGATAGTAAACATATACTTGATTCCGTCCTACTGCAGTACCCAAAACACCTATGGTATTCAACCCTTGAATATCTTATTTAGTGAAAAATGCATAAACCACATAAGATGACATATAAAAATTTCCTAAGGTCTCCACTATATAATGGTAAATGGAGTCGCTGATGAACCATGTCCAATCAAACATTCTTGAATCTTTCCTTAGGCTCTGTATATATGTGAGAATCCATCCATGGAGTTGACCACTAATCTCTAAACCCACAATTATTCTCAGGAATGTAACTGTTGCGACCACCTCTACGTGTAATTCTTTCCTCAACACTAGGGTACCCAGTTTAGATAATACCTTGCCTTGCTTCTTAATGTACCAATCTTCTCTTATCTTCCTTTTGCAAGCCTGCCTAGACTCACTAAACTCTCACTCTACAGATTTCCTAGTTCTATCTATCGACACTGTAGGAGTGGGAATCCCTAATAGTTCTTTCAACCCACCAGGTGTTAGATCTGTGTATACCCTATGATTATAGACTACATGTCTTGACCTGGGATCATAATGTTGGATACACTACTTAACCGGCTAATGAGGTTCTGGTGCAATAGGAAACCCTGTGGCTTGAATTAAACCACTTCTTTCTATATTTTGGTTTTCTTTCATCGTGATTGGTTCCCTCATTCTGTCAATAATCTCCTTGAGATTGAAATCCTTGAAATGGGTGTCTAGATAAAATCTAGTATTGGGTATAACTTGCAGAAATTTCCACTCAAATTCCCTCTTCAATTCCATTTTGTTTGTGTTCATGTCATATGTTTTTTGGTTTCTTGTTTTGCTACAAGAATCACTTGTGGAATTTGAATATTGTATCAATTTCGACACCTCCAACGGGTTCATATGAGCTCATTTGATTTTGCCACTGTGCACTTAAGATTGTAAATTATGTCATTGCTTGATCTTCACTACAGATACTATGCATTAATTTCAATTTCATGATGTTATCCAAAAACTTCAATCAGTATGGGAAATAAAGCTAAGGAAAACCTAAACATGGGGGAAATTTTGAAACCACTCATCTAACAGTCAATATAGCATTTTTTTATACTTTATGTAAGAATGTAACTTGTTAATGGATGCAAACACATGTCCTCTCTTACTAGTCAAACTACGATAAGTTTGAAGTTTCAATGACCTTGTTACTATTTCAGGTTATGGAGCTATGAATGCAATGATGCATTTTACTGATTATCAATATTCCTTAATTGGCCCACTTCCCATTAAACATCGTCTCATGTAAATCTTGTCATTTGAATTATTATCGGGCTTCGAGCTTAATTGAGATTAATAACTCTCAAAGACTTTTTATCTTCCATTTTCAAAAAATCTGCACTGGGTAAAAGCACAAAACTATTTCACATTTCAAGCCAACTTATTAGCACAAGTGAATTTAAGTTATTCTAACTAAAAATTAATTTTAGTCAAACATATGGTTTATAGAGATTCATTATAGCTATCTTATATACAAGCCACAACTTTTCCAATTGGAATTGTCTATTAAATGTATATTTTATAGCATTTTGGATCTAATTAACAATTATATTTTATTTTTTGAAAAAATCCATGTTTCAACAACTCCTACTCTCATAAATAATATTTTATTTGAAATGTAAAAATACCCTTTTATATATCTATAAGTGAATTTTACAAAATATATATTTTTTAATATTTTAATTATTTTTTATATTTATATATTTTTTTATTGAAAGGAGGTCATTCGCACTAAAATATAAGGTTGATTATCTTGTAAAGGAAAAATACTAAAATTTATTTAAAAATTTTGAAAAAAAATATATGCACTAAAGAAAAGAGTCTTTGTCAAGATGATATAATTCTTTTCTAATTTAGATAAATAATTATAAAAAAAAGGTGACACCAAATGGAGAGAGTTGTATTTCAATACATGCATCTTTTCAAAATTATTGAAAAATATATATATATACATAAAAAATAGTTTAAAATATCTTTTTGCACTAAAGTTTCAAGTTATCAATATACACAACAAAATTGAAGAAAAAAAGGTAAAATTTACTATATAAAGTGTGACGCCTTGTGTAGCTTCAATTACAAACATAAAATACACAAATAAATATACATTTTATTAGTTTACATCATTTCAAAATTCAAAATATATATTTCACTTTTTATTGATTCAATTTAAAAAGTTGAATCAGCATGGCCATTTTCTTTATAAAAGTGTGACACAACTTTATGCTTAAAATACCCCACTATCTGATAAATACCAAAGTGGTGTGACCTTGATTTTTACCTTGTAGGACTTCAACCTACAGAAGGATTTTGACTTTTCTCTTTCACAATCTTGTGCTTGCTTGTTACCCTTTATTCTCCATAACTCTCAAAATATAGGCAATGTAAGCATTTTTCATTTTAGCTTGTGGACATACTTGCCATCGAGGAAAACATAATTACATCTTGTCTTCAACTATTCTTGAAACTTATTTTAATTTGCAGCCCAACATCACTTTCAGAGGTTTTTCATGGCTGTCTCTTGAGGTGGCTTTGTCTCCTATAGAGGTGGAGATGTGTTTGGCCTATTTACCTTTGATTTGTTGTAGGGAATTTCTTAGGATGATTGTTTTCCTTTGGTGTTGGAGTTCTCTTCCCATGTTGCTTGGGGTGTTGTTGTGGTCTAAGTGGTTTCTTCTAGTCCTATTCCCTCTTGCATTAGGTTGGAGGCTTTGCTATTTCTTTCTTGTTATGGTTCTGGGAGCCATGCTAAAACCTAGTATCTTTAGTTTGGGGATCCTAGAAAAACCCATTGGGGTCATTAGTATTGCTTTTGGAATCTTCGTGATTACCCCTATTCCTATTTTTTTTAGGAACGTTAAGGGAGCCTTTTTAAAACCATCCTTTTCACTATTGTTGGGGACAAATGTTTCTTGCCCATATCATTTGACTCCCAGGTCTCTTCTCATTGAGGGTTTCTCTTCCTCCCTTTGGCTTGTTTTCTAGGTGTTTTATGCTATGCTTCATTTTCTGCATCCTAGGGTTACTCTGGTTGTTCCTATTGAAGTGGTCTTATCTTCTATGGAGGGGGAGATGGAGATGGTTGGAATTGACCTATCTCCTATTGAGGTGGAGGTGGATGCTTCATTTGTTGCTTGGTTATGCTATTGGGGGGTTGATGATTCTCATGTGTTTGGTTACAAAGGTATTGTTGATGGAAGTGTTTCTATCTTCCTCTAGATAGGGTGTGGGAGCATTATAAATCCCACTCTCGAAGGTTTGGGGAGCCTTTCAAAACCCTCTAGTCTGAGATTGTGTTTGTATACTTATTAGAAGATTCTAGAGGTTGTTACTTGGAGATCTTTGGTCAAGTTATGGGGGCCTGGAAAAACCCATGTTTTATCTATGTTATGGTTAAGGGTGCCTTGTTAAATCCCTTGTTGTTTAAGGCTTTGTCCTTCTTCCTTTTCAGCTTGGTCTCGCTATTTTTTCTTTTTTGCTAGGTTGAGTTTGGGCTGCTAGTTTTCATTGTTGTATCTTTTGGCAGCTATTTGTTTCAAGCAGTGGATCCTTGTTTGATCCAAGGATTTTGGGTCCCTTCAAAACCTTTTATATGAGGCTTTTGGTCCCCTCAAAACCTTATTTCTCCTCTAATTAAAAAAAATTCCAATCATTTTTTTGATTCTACTCACACCACCTCATAATCCTGGAATTTCACCTCCTAACCTACCTTCTCCCCAAATCCTTGTCTTCATTCTAAGGACTAGGGTGTTAGGTGTTGTAGTCCCCTCAATAAAGATCTAAATTTGGCCCTTACAATATTCATATCAAGTGAGAAAAAAATTGGATCCCGTGTCAACCTACTCTAGAAATTCAAATAATGTTTGGGTAGTCAAGTATAAAAGGAGGTCTACCCCTCTCATTTGGAACCTAACAACTCTATGATCTTAATTAACTCTAGTAAAATTCAATTCAAATTACATAGAAAGAAATCGCACATTCATCAAGCATTGGAGAAGAAGTTAAGTTAAGTTCAAGCTTTCAAGATGGCATCCATGATCAACTTTCTATGAAGACATTCTATAAGACATCCTAAAACCATTGCATGAGGATTCAAGCAAGCTTCATCAAGGTATAAATTTTGATTAGAATCATTTCATTTCAAATCCAACTTTTCCCTCAAAAAGAAAGAATCTTACTGCAATTTTCTATAATAATTACTATTTCAATTTCAATTTAATTTCTAAACCCAAGTTTGACCTATTGGAGCTACAAATTTTCAAAAAATTTGAAGTTCAATTGATGAAAAAGAGTGATTATAATATGCACAGTATCTATGCTAGGTGACCAACTTTGGAGGATTATATTTTAAAATCAGGTGATAATCATGAAAAATGGCTTGGTAGGTACATTTATATGTCATAAAACACCATATGTGCTAAGTTGCGGCACCCTTTGATCAAATTTTGATACATTTACTGTTAGAGTTATCATGTATTAGCTAATAGTTATTTATTTAATTATTAGTCTATTATACTCTATGCTTAAGCTAAACTTAGGCATTTAATAATATTGAAGGTATTTAATAATTATTCTAATTATTAAATACACTTTATCCCTTTAGGGTTTCTTTAGGGTTGCACATATTTAGTGTTGCACACCTTTAGGGTTGCAAATATCCTTTTATAAGGATTGTATTGTACTTTTTCATTAATTGATTCCCTCTCTGAATGATAATTTTCTTCTTCATAGACATTATTGTTTTTCGCATCCATTCTTCTCTTATGATAGGTATTTTGCTTGTAGGTGTTCTTGGGATCTCTAAAGTTGTATTTCTCAAATTCTTCATGGTATCAGAGCCTACATCTGCTATTGCTTATTCCTAATTTTTCATAATATTTTTTGGGGGATGGTTTCAAGCTTTTTCAGAGCTTTTTTATTGGATCTGGGGTAGCTGTTTTGTTTCTAATCATTTTGGGCTCCAACGGACCTCACCGTTGAGCTCAAAACGCCCAGAAACCCCCCATTTCCATATAAAATTTGTCAAACTTTGACAAATTTGGGTTCCGCACAATTTTTTTGTTTTGCCTTTTTTTTGGTACGAATTTTGAGAAATTCGTTAGAAAAATCATTAAAAAAAAAATTTAGAGCAGTTTGGGCCAAAAAGAAGACCTCATCGTTGGCTTCCGAAGGGTGTTTCCAATCATTTTCATATATAATTCAACCTATTTCAATGACAAGGGCATTTGGGCCATGATTTTTTCATTAGTAAGTATTATGAGGAACACAAATCTATACGGGTGTACTTGCAAATGCATCAGAAAATTTTCGTCACAAAAAAAATAAAAAAAATTTAACCCTCTTTATGCCCTAAAAGAGGGGTTTTTTTTCTTTTGGTTGTAACTTCGTCATACGGAGGTGCTTTTTCAAAAACTTTATATTGTCAGAAAGCTCTTTTTGAGCTCTCTTTAGATCTGGAGGTTTGATCTTCTAATTTTTCTTTTTTAATGATGTTTTTTGTTGTCAAAGCTAGAAGTTCCTTTTTGCACTCCGGGAGACATAACTTGAGCATATGAACTCCATTTTTCAAAAACTTTATATCGTTCGAAAGCTTGTTCTATAAAATTTCTAGTCATATAAGTTTTCTTTCCAGATTATGCTCCAGGTACATTTTATTTAGTTTTTTATTTTTCAGCACTTCGATGAATATCTTAGATGTTCTAGGTCCTAGGATCTCTTTCTTTGAGTAGGATATCTCGTGTTTGGTTGTTATTTCTATATTTTTAGTCTTATGTCTCTTATGATCATTGTAGACATGATTTTATAAGCATTTCCTTTTATGCAAACACACTGAGATAAAGTGCCACTATGCATTGTATACTTGGGATCTTGCACATCTTGTGCCTTGTTGTACATGCACTACATTATAAAGTGCCATGGTGGGGTTGATTTTTGCCTTTGTTTTCCATCTACCTTTTTCACATGAGTGTTCCTTCCATGACATTATCCTCATGATGTGTGGCAAGTGAATGTTCCTTCCACGACACTATGTACTTTCTCTGCACCTTCGATGTTCCTAAGTTCTTCGTCATGTAGCTCTTGTTGGCAATCATTTTCAGTGAACATGTCCCTCACCCTTGTGCATATTATGGGGGGTTTTCTCCTATTGTTCTAATGCTTCCTTGGTTTGTTGGATCAACTCTTCAGGCTTTGGTGTTTTATGCCATCTATATCTTTGAGTTCAGTTGTTTGCCTTTGTTTGCCATCTGATTCGAGTAGTGTTATTTGAGGGCACTCATGCAAATTATAGTCTTCTCTACCTAATCAGCTTCTATTTTAGTGGAGGTTCTTCAGATTGGTAGTTATTCTTTGACAGTGTTTGTAGGTTCTTCATGCTTCAGTGATTCTTTTGCTCTTCTTTTGTTCCTATCTTTTGGAACATTCTTGTTTGGAGGCTTCTTCAGTCCTTCACTTGCTTTTTCCATCTCTTTTTGGAGTAGAATTTTTTCCCATGTGGTTTTCTCTATTTCTCCAGTCCATAGAGATTTGGTTGTGATTGGGTACCTCATCAAGCTTTGTTGTCGGGACCCAAATTTGCCTTCATCATGTAGTTGCATTTTGCTTCATGCATTTAGTTTTTTAGCTACTCTCTAAGTTCATCTTTAGGAGGGGTGTTAGAGTTATCATGTATTAGATAATAATTATTTATTTAATTATTAGTCTATTATACTTTATGCTTAAGCTAAACTTAGGCATTTAACAATATGGTAGGTATTTAATAATTATTCTAATTATTAAATACACTTTATCCCTTTAGGGTTGCGCACCTTTAGGGTTGTAAATATCCTTTTATAAGGATTGTATTGTACTTTTTCATTAATTGATTCCCTCTCTGAATGGTAATCTTCTTCTTCAGAGCCATTATTGTTTTTCTCCTCCATTCTTCTCTTGTGACAAGTATTTTGCTTGCAGGTGTTCTTGGGATCTCTGAAGTTGTATTTCTCAACTTTTTCACTTACTTTTTGCACATTAAGAAAAATTGTTGCTTTGCACATTGGCTAATATGCACAAGCATCTCCCTTTGAAGTTAAATATCTCAGTACCTAGTGTGTTTCCCCTCAAACTAATAGTTCCTCACAAGTGTCCTAACAATGGTGAACTCCTTTTTTCATTTGTAGAATCCTAAGACCTCATTTAGTATTTTACTCAAGTCCAATCCATTTACAATTAATTCAATTTGTTGCTTACACATTGCAAAGTTTATCAAAGTAAGCCTTCTGTGAAAACTCATATTTCACATCCAGATAACCTTAACACGAAACAGTTTGGTCCCTATAATACTCTATATCACAATGAACTCCTATGGAATTTTTTAGAGCCCTATCACTCTGTTTGATAGTTTTTCAAAATCTAAATCGTATGTAATTTATTCAATTTTGCAGAATACAGTGCTCCTAAATTTTTAGGAGGCCAACTTTGAGAATTAATATTTTGACATCCATTAATTGTCATGACAAATCACTTTGCAAACATACTTATGTCACCCTCATGTACATGCCTGTCAATTTTTGTGGTCTTGGGATTGCATTTCATATTTTTCACAGCTCCAACTTTTCTTGGTTTGAGCTATTTTCATAACAGTGTTTTCTTAAAATAGATTTAGTGGCTGACTTTGATAGAGAATATATTGCACCCTAAGATGAATTTATCATAACCATTTGTTGTTTTACATTCTCAATTCAAATATCTCCATGATGATCCAAGTTGCAATGTTCTACAATGATGTGTGAACAATTTTCCAAGGCAATTTTGAATGTAATTTTTTTTAATTTGGTCATTTTTAAGGAAATCCAAAATGCACTATTTTGATTATGTCAAAATTTGCATTCTAGTCATGAATGCACTTCAAATCATTTTCAACACCAATTTGAAAAAAAATTATGATCAGTTGTTTCCAAACTAAATTTTTTTAGGGGTAGGCTCACAAAGCGACCCAGCTTACATCATGGCTTTGCAATATCACTCTTGAGCCTAATTTTAAAATATTTTATTATTTAAATTATTATATAATTTAAATAATAATGTACATATAAGTACAAGGACAAGGACTTGAACTCTCATTTGACTCCACAAGATTGGTGAAAAGAAGAGCGACTCAAATCACCTATGATTTAAATATATGGGCAGAAACATCACTCGATGAACAAGTTTAAAAAATTAAAAAACTTTTCTATTTAATTTATCTTCAAATTGGTTAATGATCAGAGGCAGTTAAATAATGAAAACAATTAATTTGGTGGGTCCCTTGTATCTTCAGGGGACAAAGAAACTTTTACTTAGTAGTACATGAAAGAGACTATACCACTATCCCACCAATATAATAATCTCTCTTTGATGTAGGTTCTGAGCAGAAGGTATAATAGGGGAAATCAATCCATCGACAAGATAGTTAAAATGTCTAAATGAAATATGGTTGTTTCATCGATAAACATGGATGGCCTAATCTCATTTGTGTATGGATAAATATAGGGTTTGTGGAGTTTAAATCTACCATTGGTGAGAAAAAAAACTAAATCTACAACCCATACCAATACTAGAGGGGAAATGAAAAATCATTACTTACCTACTACCATAGTCCAAAATCAACAATTGCATTTGGTTCAAGTTAAAATGAATCCTAGAAAAACTATCCAAGAGCTATTAGGAACCTTAAAATATGTTCTAATTGCCACACTGCATCTGAATTCATCTTTGAGATTGTTACAATAGAAATTGTTCTGAAAGTCGTGAACCACACCCATCATTATAAACATAGACAATATGATTACTAGAGACGCTAAATGAAATAATCAGAAAGAAGGTTTGCACTATAATAATGTGCACCATATTAGATATCCAGTGAAAATTATGTTAATGCTTCTTCTAAATTTAATTCTTATATGGAAGAATTTTGAATTCTTATCTCTCCTTCCAACCAAGCTTCTGTAGACTTCTACCTCCAAAAAGTTTCCTCCTTGGCCAATAACTCTACATACTCTGCTAAAAGTTATTTTTTCTCTCAAAAACTATCCTTGTTCATTCCATCTCTAATCACTACTTCACTCAAACTCTCCATCTCTTAATGCCCTTCTTTGATGCAAATATATGCCTAAAATTTTCCCTATTCCACTTTAATAGATTTTATTTGATGGATTTCAATTTTTCTACAAAGCAATATAGTTTTGGCTCATCAAAAATCTCTTCAGCCACATATTTTCAAATTTAAAGGGTCAAATTTGAGGTTTCTCATCAGCTATTATTTCCAATATAATTGGAAAATGGTCTGACCCTAGACATGTTAGTATTGAAGATTTTGTGTCATGCCCACCAAAATACCCTAGAGAAATACACCTAATCTATCTACAATGGAGAGAATTTTTTTCTTAAAATGCACATCCTTTAAACAACATATGCACCTATATCATCTATCTAATGCATATCAAATATAACATCTACTAAATGCATCAATTCTAATCACATCTTAATCTTATTTACTACATTGCATAAAACATCATAGCACAATTTACGCAAGTGGAATAACATATCATATCATCTTTCCCCTACGATATCTCAACGTCACTACTTAAGAGTAACATCCTGTGGACTAGGTTCATTTTAAACACCAATACCAAATGTTCCTAATCATGATATGTAACCATTCTAACATCATAAAGCTAACACATATCCTTCCTAACATCATGATACTAATCACATAATCAATCATTACTTCCATTATGACTATCTTAGATCTAGTAATCTTATGCATAACATTAGGATTACTTTCATATGCAATTACATCATACATCCATGATATCTAACCAAGGTACATATTTTTATGTAAGAATCATACATTAATTTCTTTAAATATACAATAGGACAACTCATATCCTATTCCAAGAATACCATTTTATCACATACAATTTCCTAGTCTTACAAGGTCACATTACATAGATTTACTTTTACAAAGTACATGATCCTTTCCTTAATACAATGCCAATGAATAAATAAGTATTACAATACATGGAATCAGCTACAAGTCTTGTCACATAATGAAGAACAATAGAATCTATATCCACGCACACAACTCCAATGAGGAATATCCCAATGGGAGAAGGCATCCAACCAATCGACCATGTTGAACCAAATAGGAACCACCCCCCATGCTAGGAGATGACATGGGGTTCCAACACTCACTCAAGACCTAGGATGATAGCTAACAACCATGTGACTCAACATAGCGCATAATAAACTCAATACAACAATAATAACATAACAACACAAGGCTGAAATCCACAATAAACTCTTCAAGAGGCATACAATAAATCATGGCATATGGACATGGTCACATTTAGGAATGGAGTGTCATCACATGTTTTCCTCATATATAAGGCAATATGGCCATCCTTACTATTCATGCTCCTACGTTCTAGCCTCACAAAGAAGGTAAATATTCACCCATAGTAAACATGTATGCTATCCTCACAAAGAAGAGAAATCCATAAACCTAATAGACATACAAGCCACCCTCACAAAAGAAGGGTGAAAAAAATCCCTTAACAGACATGTAGAGTCATCTCAACCTATGTGAGTAAAAAGGAGATTGGATTACTATCTCATATAGACTCAACCAATTAGAATTATCTTATTAGGTGAAACCCAAACCCAAACAATTAATAAATATTATCACTAAATTACAAAAAGGAAAACTCTCATTGTGCCCTGGCAGTCTAGGTGCCAACCAACCTAACTCACGTGACCCCGGTCATCACAAGGAAGCCCACTCTCCCTAATCATATTCCAAGCCATAGGGTAACACATAAAATGACATCACAACACATAAAGAATGCTCACAAGAGACTTTCAAAAACACATAACATCACTGAGAACATACTACACATACAACATACATATGAACCATTACAAGCATAGGGCCTTCACTAATGCCTCATAGGCATATTACAAATCCAAAAACATGAAACATAATACATCATAAACTACTGTAAATCCTCAACATCGAGCTACAAAAAATCCCATTGGAATCCTAGAAACAATCCTCAAACAGCAAGACAACAACCTCTTGCTAGAGCAACTTTTTCATAAGGAAACCCATCAACATCAGGGCATGAATCCTCTTACCGAGGCACAAAATACATCACAATATATTATATAACATCATGAATCAATTAAAATTTCTCAACACGAACTTCACATGCCTCTGGAAAACTCACACAACCCAACTAGAACTTTACAACACTAAAATTGACCTTTCTGAGTCCCCCGGACCAAATCAACTCTCTTGGTATATACGTTAGCACCCCTGGCATGTAGGGTAGCAATCTGGGGACATAACATAGAATTATAGGATGATTGCAGAGCATTTTGTATTCATTGGTCAGCATTTTGGGTTCCTAGGTTAGTTAGCTTTCTCATTCTGTAGGTTAGCTCTCACAGTCAATTTGTTAGCACTTTAGATCTAAACTATGGAATTCCTGGTATGCATAGTGGTGTTCCTAGTAGATAGGGTGTCATTCTTGGTATTTTTGATGGTGTTTCTAGTAGTTTTGATGGCATTTCTGGTTAAGCATGCAAAATCATAAGTTTAAGAGATTCTAAAGATTAAGTGGTTTCCCAGATCAACTAAGGAGGCAAAAACAACCTCAAGGACCTGATCAAGAGGTTGGATAAGAATAAAAAAGGGTTTACACATGGTTTACGCATCAAATAAAACTCACAAGAATGAGTTTGTAACTCAGTGGATAAGCAATTTGGCTAAAACTGCATTTTAGGATTAAAGAGCAAAGGAGAGAAACCTATCTCTACATAGGCCAAAAGAACTACAAATTTTTGAAACATGACATGGACACTCACTATGAGATTCATGAGCTCTTACAATGCTACTAACACACTCAAACCAAGGAAAAATAGCTCCTATCACATCAAGGAGTTCTCAAGAGGAGCAATACTCAAACAAATATCTAATGCCACCAAGAACACACTTTAAACATACAGAAAACATCAAAATACATATGCACGGGGTCCATTTTCCATTACATGTATCAACAACTCAAAAATTCTTGCAACAAGGAATTCAAAACTGCATTCTTTCCCCCTATTCATTCATTATTATTGCCTAAAAATCAAACTAAAATCCTTCTTTTACTGAATCATTCATCTATCTCAGACAACACATTTTAACAACATTACAGGAATAAAAGATTTTTGGAAACACAACCAAAGAGAAATTCGTAGAGAAAATCCACAGTGACAATTCACAGAAGCTAATTTCATCAATCTTTCCCTTCAAATCTAACCATCCCCAAATCTAAACCAAAATAGACTAATCCCCATACAATATTTAAGTTGCAAACACAACAAACAAACTCTCTCATGGTGAAAGCATTCTCTCAAAACATAAATGTAACAATTAAAAATCCACTGACCTTTAAATCGCAATTGAATCCAAAACCACTCCAAAATCTTCAATCCAAACCAGAACACAAATCCAAAATCCAAAATGGTGTCGGATGGTAACCCTAAACAGCTACAGGAAGCCAAATAAAAAGATTTCCAAGAAAAAACTCCCGACCAATCAAAGTAATCCATAAAAATAATATTTCTTACCTACCATGCATAGTTCCAAGGTAGGAATATTTAATTATATTTTCTACCAACAAATTTAAATTCACCCAAGTACCAAATAGGGCCAGTAGAATATATTATATTTTATTTTACCCCACCCCATGCATAATAAAAAGAAAAGTAGTAATATTAAATTATTTTTAGGGGTGTAGAAATAGAAATAGGTTTTACATATTTTAAATTAATAATAATAAAATCTACTTTACAACTATATCTAAAATAAATCAATTAATAATAAATAAAATCAAAAGGATAAAACTAATTAGATAAAGCAATAGTCAATAAATCAATTAAATCCAAAATAAAACCAATTAATTAATAAATCAAATATTTTTAAATTCAATAATAATAAATCAAATATCCATTAACTAATTGGTTAATTATAACTTTAATAAATATTACTCAACATTAATAAATTTAATTAAATAAACATTATCAAACCATAGGATAATTAATCCAATCAATGATAAATCATACACACAAACATAACCAACCACACATAGATAGAACGAGATACTGACTCAAGACTGGACAACACTTACACCCGACAAGACTAACAAGGTTAGCATACTAGACCAAGAGTATGTTGGAAACCAATAAAACTGAGAGGGGGGGGTGAATCAGTGTTATACCAGAATAGTATAATCTAGCCTTATTAAAACATTCATACACCAACCGGTATATCGGTAGATACAAAATAGAAAGAAGTGAAGCAACCAATAAGCCAAACACATAAATGAAAATCATAACACACAGATTTATACGTGGAAATCCTCAAAGAGAGAAAACCATGGTGGGATTTGTGACCCACAATATCAATCCACTGACCATAGAAGAAATATTACAAAATACCAGGGGCCTGCACTTGCAAGAAGGCTTACAACCTAGAGCACACTGCTCAATCACAATAGGAGCCTCATTGACTACATAAAATTCCAGACAACATTCCGGAGAAGTGTGAACTACTTAAGATAGCGTCTTCTATGCCAGAATACAATTTCGGTTTAAGCTCTGTATGTTCTAGTTTGAAACCCTAAACCCCTTTACCAGAATAACCCTTACAACAAATTCCTCACATACATAATCTCTCTAAATAATTTCACATCATATTGCATTTGCATATCCATAATCTCCTATCTCATTTCATAATCTCTATATCAAAATGATCTAATCCTAACTGATCTATATACCCTATACAACCTTTTTGCCTTATGTTGGTTTACAAAGATATATACAATATCAGATTACATGTCAGCCAGATAACATAAATTTATAAACATTAAAACAAATTTTTGATGTTGGATCCAAGATATGTTGGCCTCCAATACCGATAACCTTTACTATACCATGTCGGCCTGCATTGTCGGTGACCACAGAAATCCTTCTGACCTATCGGTGTCGGTGCCGGTGCCAGTGCCAGTGTCGGTGCCAGTGTAGAATCTATGAAGTGTTTGTCGGTACACCATAGAATCAAAACATGAAGCCAGAACACAAAATCATGTTGTCATCAATGACAACATAGTGAAACCAACCAATAGAGTGTCAATTGCCAACAATCTCCCCCTTTGGCATTGATGGTAACACTCATGTGAAAAATGGTCAAGGTTTTATCTATCGGTTTCATCCTACCCTGCTCCCCCTGAGCTGAATATGCAAAATACTCCATACCTCCAAAAAATTAAAAACTCCATAACTCCCCCTAATGTATGCAACTCTTTTATTCTTTTTCACATCTATACTACTCCCCCTTTGACATCAATGCCCAAAAAAAAAAAAAAAAACAGGAATGTCAAAGAATAATAATTGTACAATGAATATCCCTGAAAATGTCTTACTGGAGCTTGACCAACTTCAAAATTTCCAGATAAGCCTTCTCCAGTAACTCTAGATAAGTATCCCAGTCAATTTTGAATGTGCCGCAAATAGATACAAGTCCACTCAATAAATGTGCAAAAGACTCTTTTTCATTTACCTCTGTCGGTGTGGGCTTTCCCACCATATCCATGCATTCTTTCTTATGTACAGAGTGAATCCAATCATGGACTCACCAAGCCTCTCATACTTCTGGCTCTTCGAATTATTTTGTCTCTTTCCTTTTCAAGAGAAAAAATTTGGTTCTCCAAAATCAAAATTTGAACATCAATTGATGTAGTCAATGAAATCAGTCTGTCAAAAGAGTTAGCAATACTTGCAATTTTCTCCCAAATCTCTTTTATCTTTTTATCTACATTTGTTGTAAGTATTTCAGTATTATAACATACCCTATATATTTGTACATTGTTTCAAAGAATTTTCTATTAGGATTAGCTTCTCCTCAATCTTTTTCTTCTTTGTTTCAATTACCTGATTAAAAGTGGCTCTCTTAGCCTGAGTAAATATTTCTAGTGCTTGTCAGTTTGAGATTTGTTGTAAGGATTGAAAGTATTTTGATATGTGCTTAGTGATTATCTTAAGCTTTCTGGAAGGATTCACTTCATTCTCAATCTTACATTTCAAGACCAATCTATGTAGAACAGTGATTAATTGATCTATAATCCCCTTGTCTGGGGATCCCTCCTTCATCAGTTTTTGAGCAGCCATCATCATCAGTTCAGTGGGACTCATCTCTGTAATGGTTTTCTTTTCTACTTGAGAAGTGTCAATTGACAATAATGATGGATCAACAACTAGTTCCCTGCCAGATTCTCCTATTTTCTCCTCTGATATTTTATCCTTTATAACCTCCTCACTTGCACCGGTGGCTTTGCCACTTGGTGCAGTCTGTGTAACTGTCGGTTCCTCTGTAAGAACAGTATCCTCAACCTATACATTTGTATCTGAAGGAAAATTGTCTTTAATATTAGTATCATGTACAATGTTAGCTTGTTCATTCTTAGTATTAACTGATATCTCAGTATTTTTCTATACATCTGTATTTACCGGTGACTCAATTTCCACTATCTTAATATTTTTCAAATATGATGGTGAAGTACCCATAATCCCCTTTCCTTTTCCTTCAACCGAGGTATCTACAATGTCTATCTTGGTTTCCAGTGAAGTAAAGAATCCTCTGTTTTCTTCCAAAAATTTAATCCATGCTTTTTAAGTTTCCTTTATTACTTAATTCACTCTCCCTAGCACCAGACTAGTTATCCTATGTTTTCTATTGAAAAATTTTATGTCTATCACCTCAATTGTCTTTTCCATTTCATCTGGAACTATAGTAACATAGATAGATAATAGTTCTTGAATTTTAATGTGTTTATCTTCTTGCATAGCAGATAATCTTCTAGCATCTAACATGTTATATAACTCAGTTGGTATTTAATTTTCTATCTCTATTAAGGCTTTCTTATAGATATCCAATTATAATAGGACTACTTCTTCTACCTCTCTTTGTTCATCTTCCTCTAAGTTTTCATAATAAAATTTAACATTCTTCAACATGCCATCTTTAGTGATTTCATCTACAATTTCTGCACAAGTTTTAGGTGGTATGATAGTTACATTACAAGTTTCAAGTGCTAAGTCAGTGTCACTCTTCTTCTTCCTCTTGGCAATACCAGATGCAACTATAGGTGTATCTTTAGGTGCTTGCTTCTGTGTCGGTAGCTTGATTGTGACCTTCCTAACCGATTGCTTCTTTTCTTCTGCCTTTGTTTCCTTCGGTTTCTTCCTAACAACCCTCTTAAATGCTAATGGTGTATCATCCTTTGATTCAGATTATGCAGTAATAGGTTCAATATGAACTTCTAGATCCTTCCTCTTTCTTCCTTTCTCTGGGACAGCATCAATTAGTGCCTTTATGTCCTTTGAGACTGTCTACACAAACTTACTTGCTTGTCCTTCTTGTTTCTCCATTTTCTTCAGTTGAACTCTGCTTCAACCTAAGTCTTATGTTGTGCAGTACCACAAGGATTCTCTACCTCATCTATTGGTGCATCAATTAGCATTTTTGTGTAGGCATCAAGAAATTGTGCATCTACCTCATAGCCCATTTCCTCAATCCAAATCTTTCGAGGTTTAACTACCTCCATGAGAGTCTCATCGTTCTTTACCATGAAGCATATATTTTTATATAATATGCTTAGGTACCCTTACCCTAGACCTCATAGATTTTTTAAATGCCTTAAAATACCCCCATACCTTATCATCTCTCTGGCTTCCTAATGCAGAAATTAACTGTTTCAATTGTCTTCCTATCGGAATGTCAAAATCCCATTGCCTCTTACTAGAACCGGGTGAATCATTCAAAAAATATAACATTAGGAAAACTAAAAAGTTCCCATACTAGAAAGTGCCCTTCTTCTCACCCTTAATCTTTTCTAAGTTGATTAACAACTCATCAAGCAAGCATCCAACTGCATGGATCTAACTTTACATTATCTCTCATCATTTTGTATGCAACCAAAATCCATGAACTAGAAATAGAATTTAGTTGGTTTGACTAAGTTACCTTATATCCGATAATCATGCTACCAAATTTGATGTTTGTGTTAGTGATAGTGCTCACTTTCATGGATCTTTTGTCAGATGTAGCGTCGGTGATCTTCCTCATGAAGTCATTTGAAATATTCTTTTCTAGATGTTTCCCTACTGATGGCAAACCAGTAATTGCCCGAATGACTTCCTTTGTGATTTTGTAAGGTTTGTTCAGCCATATGAATTCCCCATGTACTCTAATTAGTACATATCTAATTATCTCATCCTCAAACTCCTGAATATCCAGAATGTCTGTAAACCCTAGGTCTTCAGTATGTTGATATGTCAATTTGATCTTTCTAGATTCTCCCATTAGCTCACTCATATACATTCCCTTAATCTTTGAAGTTCCTAAGTCCTCAATATGATAGTGAATGTATATCCTAACATCCTCTATATACACAACTCCCTTTGGAATGCGAGAAAACACTCCAACTGAGTCTTCTAGGGCAACCACATGTGGATACTGCTTGAAAATTGGCTTGGGGCGATCCTTGACCTTCACAACAGTTGGGTTTGCAACAAAAAAAGGAATAGAAGATGATACTGCTTCCATGTTTAAAGATATTTATCACTCTCAGTAAAAACCTTCAACAAATTCTTCTAGACGTTGGTGAAATTGCTCAAGAAGAAATCTGATTGCCTTGAATTGCCTTTGATCGCACTTAGTCACTCTGAATCGCTCTGAATGCAAGGTGATTAACAATGAAGTGTATTCAACCTTTTAACCTTCAAGAAAAACCCTAATCTTCCATTGACATAAATGACTGCCAGTGAAAGATACCAGATCTCGCTCAAAACATACCCATGTCAGATAATCCTCTCCAATATCTAGAACATCTCCTAGAACCTTTTCCCGAGGCATATGTAGCATCTTCATGAATTTTGCCTACCCCTAAGACATCTACCTTAGTTATCAAATGAGCTTTCTATTGGTGAAGGAGCAGCCTCTTCTGCCTGATAAGTAACTGGGACATTCTCATCTGATAGTTTTGATACTTAATACTTAATATAAGTATAGATCCAATAGCCAACAAGATGAGAGGGGGGGGCGGTGAATCATACAAACTTAATCTTCCATAAAAACATCAGATTCAACCTTGGTAACATATATTTTAGTAATATAACCAAAACTGTTAAACATGCAAACTCAAAAGCATATAAACATCATAAACCTCATAACACCAGATTTAACGTGGAAACCCAAAAAGGGAAAAACCACTATGGGATTTCAGACCCACTAAGAAATATACTCTTCTAGAGTATGCTCGGTTAAAAGAAAGTCATGTTAAAGATTACAAACACATTGCTAGATGTGACCCGATTAAGGGATTTCCCTCAGATCTGTTAGGATCTTCACCTTGTTAGAAGTGACCTTGTCAAAGGATTTCAAACACTCAATCAGAATGTCACCTTGCTAGAGGATTTACAAATAAGACTATTAAGTCCACTCAGTTAAGATATTTTCTGTCACTTTCACAAAATAACAGTAATAAAAATATATCTGCAACTTCACATCTAAAAATGCTGAAGCAGATTCTTATTTGCTCAATACAATCTAGACATAGAACTAATCTTGTCCTTCTGTTGGGCTTCTATACTTTGTTATTCAAACAGGTCTTCAAGCTTCTGTGCTCGATAATCACTATGTAGCATCCCTATGCATACATTTGTCTATATGCATTGTTTATCAACAGTTCCCTATTTATAAACAATTAGCTAACCGCTTAATCTCCTTGATCACATTTTCCATGATCAATCATAACCATCAGATCTTCAAACTTGACCAGGTTCAATGTATCTTTCGATCTGAAAAATGTTTTACCCCGCATAGGAAATTTCATACATTTCTTGGAACTTGTGCTAGGGTATTGTGGTTCAATCTGAGCTGCAGATCTTCATGTCAATTTTCCATTGCCATAGATTCTTAACAAACTTGATTCACGGCTTACCAATCATTTAATCATAGCTAGCTCATCAACTTTCTTCATTAAATAATGCATGTAACCATTTAATTCATTCTATTATAGCTCGGTTACAACTCGGTAATTACTCGGTGAATACTAAACTTCACTCGGTAGACATTCCGCCTTCATTAACCGATAGTGATAACCTTAGGGTTTACCGACTAGGTTCCTTAGGGTTTATCGACTAGGTTCTTTGCTTGATAACATAGTATAGTATTAACCTTATAATTTACAACATATGTATGATGTCAAAACAATCTAAAACATCATGATCTCATCATAGTCTGACTTGGTAATAGTTGCCCATTGAATACCTTATCCATCCCCTTATTCATCATATTCTTTCTATATCTTTTACCGACTTCTTTATACTCATCAAAACATACTTCTTAAGATATGGCAACATCATACTAAATTAAAAAATCAATTTCTTGACATCAATGACAAAATAATGATATTAAGATAGTAAAACATCCTTAATCAGTTATATCCATAATCATCAACAATATCCTCTCATTGTCTGTTATAATGCCAACAATCTCCCCCTTTGGCATTGATGGCAAAACCAATTGATTTGACCTAATTGATTTGGATTCAGATTGCTGTGAAATGCTGAAATGCTCTCCCCCTATCATTAGTCTTCTCCTTGGTTCTGAAATGTAGTCTTCTCCTTCAGACTTCTCCCCCATTCAGTAGTCTTCTCCCCCTTTGACAACAATGCCAAAAAGTAAAGAACTAAAACATGATTTCTTCTGCTGAGAAGTAGATTCCTTGTTGTCATGTATTTACTCAGTCTTGGTTAGAGCATTTTGTCTTCAATTCATGTTCCCTGTATTGTATTCTGTATTGTTTCCTGCATTGTTTCCTATACACCTTTAGAAAACATCCTAAAGTGTGTAAATCAGCATCAACTCCTAAAAGATATTCGATAGAGTCATAGAATTGATGCTTTCACCGAACTCGGTTAGTGAATAGAAGATAGGGGTAGGACCCCTAACTTACTTCTGAGATATTCAAAAGTGTCCCTTGGTAGTGGTTTGGTGAAGATATTTGTTATTTGTTCCTTTGTGCTAACATACTCCAACACCACTTTTTTCTCTTGAGCTTCTTCTCTACGATAATGATATTTGATAGAGATGTGCTTTGTCTTAGAGTGCATAACAGGATTTTTTGAAATGTTCATGGCACTAGTATTGTCACAGAATATAGTTACTGGCTCGGTAACTTTCTCATTTATACCTTCCAACAGTTGTTTGATCCATTCAATGTTGGTACAATTCAATGTTGCAGCAACATATTCAACTTCTACTATTGACTGTGAAACACATCCTTGTTTCTTGCTAAGCCAACTCACTAGTCTTTCTCCTAAAAGAAAGCTCCTCCACTTGTGCTTTTTCTATCATTAATGTTGCCTACCTAATCAGCATAAGTATAAACTGTTAAATCAAAATCATTTCCTTTCTGATATACTAAGCCATAATCTTCAGTGCCTTTCAAGTATCTAAAAATTCTTTTGATTTTTGTCATGTGTGTTTCCTTGGGATCTGCAGAGAATCTTGCAACTATACCTACTGCATGTGCTATGTCTGGTCTACTGTGAACAACATATTGTAGCTTCCCAATCATGGATCGGTAAAGTGTCTCATCAACAGATGCAGATTCATCATTCTTTGATAATTTACAGATGGTAGTCATAGGAGTACTTACTAGTTTTGAATCCTCCATTCCAAATGTCTTCAAGATTTCCTTTAGGTACTTGGATTGAGTAATGAAAATCTCTTTTTTCATTTGCAATATCTATAAACCTATAAAATACTTTATCTCACCAATTAATGACATCTCAAATTCTTTGCTCATTTCATTTCCAAAGTTCTTACATAGAGAGTCATTTCCACAAAATATAATATCATCGACAAATATGGCTAAGATCAGTATTCCATTTTCATCATTCTTCATGTACATATTGTTGTTCTCACTTGTCCTTATAAAACCAATCTTAATCAAATAAGAGTGCAATCTTTCATACCATGCTCTAGGTGCTTGTTTCAGACCATATAAAGCTTTGTTCAATTTACATACCTGATCTTTATTATTGTCTTCAACAAATCCTTCAGGTTGTTCAATAAAAACTTCTTCTAATATTTCATTCAGAAATGTAGATTTGACATCCATTTGATATATCTTGAAATTTTTGAAAGTAGCATATGCCAACAATGTTCTTACCCCTTCAAGTCTAGCAACAGGTGCAAAAGTTTCACCATAAGCAATTCCTTCTTCTTGAGCATAACCTTTGCAAACTAGTCTTTCTTTGTTTCGAATGACCTCTCCTTTTTCATTTAGCTTGTTTTTGAAAATCCACTTTGTACCGATTACATTTTTGTCCTTCAGTCTAGGGATTAGTATCCATGTGTCATTCTTCTTGATTTGATCAATCTCTTCTATCATAGCATTTATCCAATCTTCACTGTTAAATGCCTCTTTTACTATTCTCGATTCAAATTCAGATATTAGACATGTGTTCTATCTCAGTTTGTTCCTTGTCATCACTGGATCATCCTTATCTCCTATAATCTGACTCGGTGCATGATGCCTTCTGATATACTTGGCTAATACAGGCTCGGTAGGCTCTGTATGATCTTCTTCATCACTCGGTAACTGGATATTCTCTTCATTTTCTTCAACAGTCTTCTCGATAAGACTTGTCAGTTGAACATAGACAAATTTATCATAGTCTTCTGGTTCCATGGAATTTCCTTCATCATTTCTTTCTACAAATTCATCAATTTTCACATTTGCACTTTCTACTATTTTGTTAGATGATTTGATTAGACATTTAAATGCTTTGCTTCTAGAAGAATAACCTAGAAATGTTCCTTCTTCACTTTTCTGATCAAACTTACCATTTCTATCATCTTTATGAACATAGCATCTACTTCCAAAGATTTTAAAATAACTTACATTAGGTTTCTTGTCATACCAGATTTCATATGGTGTCTTCAAAGTTCCTTTCTTCAGTTGTACTTGGTTTAGGTTGTAAACTGTTGTGCTTATTGCTTCTCTCCAAAATGTTTGTGGCACTTTATTTTCAATCATCAAGGTTCTAGCACAATCCACAATAGATCTGTTTCTTCTCTCAGCTCTTCCATTCTGTTGTGGAGTTCTTGGTGCAGAGACTTGTCTTTTAATACCATGATCATTGCAGAATAAGTTGAATTCATCAAATGTGAACTCTCCTCCTCTATCTGATCTAAGACATTTTAGTTGTCTCCTTGTTTCATTTTCAACTCTTGCCTTGTACCATTTAAACATTTGAAAGGCTTCTGATTTTTTTTAAAAAACATTACTGACATCATCCTTGAATAGTCATCCACAAATAATATGAAATATTTATCACCATAATAACTTTGAACTTTCATAGGACCACAAAGATTAGTGTGCACAAGATCTAAAATTACCTCAGAAGTGTAAGACTTACTTGTAAAGATTTATCTTGTCATCTTACCCATCTGGCATCCTTGGCACATAGCATTCTCAGGTTTTTCAAGACTCGGTAGACCTCTTACACAGTGCTTCTTACTTATTTTGATCAGATTATCAAAATTTACATGACAAAACCTTTTATGCCATAACCAAGTATCATCTATCTTTGCATATAAACACTTGTTCTGAGTTGAGTCAAGGTGAAATGTGTTACCTTTTGTTTGTGTCCCGGTAGTAGCTAACTTTCCATTCTTGTCATGAACTTTGACAATTCCTTTCTGAAATTCTATTCGGTAACCTATGTTGTTTAGCTGTGCTACACTCAACAAATTGTATTTCAAACCTTCAACCCAATAAACATCATTACATCTTGCATTGTCAAGAAGTGTTCTAGATCCTTTACCTTTCACAGGACATGGTGCACCATTACCAAATCTTACATAGCCTCCATCATAATCTTCTAATATAAAAAACTTGTGTTTATCTCCTGTCATATGATGTGAGCATCCACTATCTATGATCCAAGAATCATTTTTACTTATACGAGATAGTAGGGATTTTTCTTCATACCTTTCTTCATCTGATCCATCTTTGATAGCCACATAAAAAACTTCCTCTATATCAGTTTCATCTGATTCATCATCATTAGATTCCTCATCAGCTATTAAGCATGTCTTTCTATCTCTTCTTCTGAAATCTCTATGTCCTCTGTAATGATTGTCTTTCTGTCTGTCATCTCGGTAATCTCTCTTTTCAGTAGAATCTTTGTCAAGATAGTTAGAAGCTATATGTCCTATCTTATCACAATTGAAACATTTCAAAGGTAGTTTTCATTTATACTTACCTTTGCCTCTCGATAACCTTCTGGCTAATAGTGCTTCAAACTCTTCCTGCTTTCTAATTTCCTCATACAGTTTGTGTACTTTCTCCATATTCTTACGAAATCGTTCACTTGCTCCACTATGATCTCCTTCAAAGTACTCATACTTTCTTTCATTGTAATCATTAAATTCATCAAGATGAAAAGAACTAAATGCAGATTCAACTTTATTCACCGATGATCCACTGTTATCAAAGTTACTTAACTCAAATGCATGTAGCTTACCAATAGTAGCATCTAAAGAAACTAGCATATTAGGTACAGACCTCAATTCATTGATTGCAGAGACTCAGATTGCATAAGCCAGTAGAAGGGTTTTTAACAACTTACTTGTTATATCCTTTTCTTCAATAGTTCCACCTGCTGCTTTGATTTGATTGACAATCTCCTTTAGTCTTGTACTGTACTGAGTTATGTTCTCTCCTTCACTCATCCTCATGGATTCAAGTTGTCCTCTTAGACTATCTACTTTAGCTCTTTGAACATGTTCATCTCCTCCATATACTGATATGAGCTTATCCAACATTGCATTTGCATCATTGCAGCCTTCTAGATCATTAAACTCTGAGTTGGTCAATGCAGATGTTATTTCAATCATTGCTTGGATATTTTCTTGCTTTGCCTTTATCTCTTCCATTGTCAATGGATAGGTTCTCGGTGTGACAAAAGCATTCTCTAAATAGTATACAGCATATTCTCCAACTCTTGATAGGTGTAGCTTCATCCTTTTCTGCTATGTAGAGAAACTTGACTTGTTCAACTTCGGTGCATCCCTCTTATACATCTTTCGATCTTTGCCTCAAGTGCCTTTAAAATTTTTCTTCCAGAGTCCAAGGCTCTGATATCAATTGATAGTTCAGATACTTAATATAAGTACAGATCCAATAGCCAACAAAATGAGAGGGGGGGGGGTGAATCATACAAACTTAATCTTCCATAAAAACATCAGATTCAACCTCGGTAACATATATTTTAGTAATATAACCAAAATTGTTAAACATGCAAACTCAAAAGAATATAAACATCATAAAACTCATAACACCAGATTTAATGTGGAAACCCAAAAAGGGAAAAACCACAGTGGGATTTTGGACCCACTAAGAAATATACTCTTCTAGAGTATGCTCGGTTAAAAGCAAATCATGTTAAAGATTACAAACACATTGCTAGATGTGACCCGGTTAAGGGATTTCCCTCAGATCTATTAGGATCTTCACCTTGTTAGAAGTGACATTGTCAAAGGATTTCAAACACTCAATCAGAATGTCACCTTGCTAGAGGATTTACAAATAAGACTGTTAAGTTCACTCGGTTAAGAGATTTTTTGTCACTTTCACAAAATAACAGTAATAAAAATCTATCTGCAACTTCACATCTAAAAATGCTAAAGCAGATTCTTATTTGCTCAATACAATCTAGACATAGAACTAATCTTGTCCATCTACTGGGCTTCTATACTCTGTTATTCAAAAAGGTCTTCAAGCTTCTGTGCTCGGTAATCACTATGTAACATCCCTGTGCATACATTTGTCTGCATGCATTGTTTATCAACAATTCCCTATTTATAAACAATTAGCTAACCACTTAATCTCCTTGATCACATTTCCCATGATCAATCATAACCATCAAATCTTCAAACTCGACTAGATTCAATGTATCCTTCGATCTGAAAAACATTTTACCCTGCCTAGGAACTTGCATACATTTCTTGGAACTTGTGCTAGGGTATTGTGGTTCAATCTGAGCTGTAGATCTTCATGCCGATTTTCCATTGCCATAGATTCTTAACAAACTTGATTCACGGCTTACCAATCATTTAATCATAGCCAGCTCATCAGCTTCCTTCATTAAATAACGCATGCAACCATTTAATGCATTCTGTTATAGCTTGGTTACAACTCGATAATTACTTGGTGAATACTAAACTTCACTCGGTAGACATTCTGCCTTCATTAACCGATAGCGATAACCTTAGGGTTTACCGACTAGGTTCCTTAGGGTTTACCGACTAGGTTCTTTGCTTGATAACATAGTATAGTATTAACCTTATAATTTACAACATATGTATGATGTCAAAACAATCTAAAACATCATGATCTCATCATAGTCTGACTTGGTAATAGTTTCCCATTGAATACCTTATCCATCCCCTTATTCATCATATTCTTTCTGTGTCTTTTACCGACTTCTTTATACTCATCGAAACATACTTCTTAAGATATGGCAACATCATACTGAATTAGAAAATCAATTTCTTGACATCAATGAAAAAATAATGATATTAAGACAGTAAAACATCCTTAATCAGTTATATCCATAATCATCAACAATATCCTCTCATTGTCTGTTATAATGCCAACAATTCTCATCTGATGTTTGTTCTTCAGTCTTCCTAACCCATCTCTGAGTATGACCTTGCCGGATTTCATTAACCTTCTCTTTTCCTTTTTCATTTCATCCTCCATTACTAACTGGTGGATTTATGCTTCTATAGAACATAGCAATATGTCCAACTTCATTGCATGTAACATTGTTCTTTTGAATTGCTTTTCTAAAACTGTTGAAATTGCTTGACCTGCACTGATTAGCCATATGTCCAAATTTTCCACAAGCATAGTAGTTTACATTCATTCTATAATATTTTGTCTTATGACCAACCTTATTGCATTTAGAACATTTACCGGGAGCAGAATCAGGGTTCTCATTTGCTTTGTTTCTACATTGCCTAGCCATGTGACCAAATCTATTGCAAACAAAACATCTACCATTGAATTTATAAGCATTGAATTGTCTTACCGGTGCCTTGTGGTTTTGATCTTCATTAGTAGTACTGAAACTCTATCCTTGCTCAAATCCAAGTCCACTAGAATCTCCAATCTGTCTTTGTCTCTTCAATAACTCATCAAGCTGTGTTGAGTTGATCTTGATTTTTTCTTTGTACTCACTTGGAGTAGTTCAATCTTCTCTTAGTATTATCATTTGTCTCTCAAGTTCTTTCTCATTACTCTAGGATTGTACCAAATTAGTTCTTAGCATATCATTTTCATGAACCAACCTACCACATTCTTCAAACTTGTTCTTCAGGGATACAACAAGATTTTCTTCCTTTTTCTTTCTATCCTCAATCTCCTTAGACATCCTCATAGTTATAACTTGCATTTTATTCTTCATAACCGTGTTCTCTCGACTCAATTTCTGACATTGCTCCTTAAGTGCATTTTTCTCTTCACCATCCTGATTTTGCAAAAGTTCCTTCCTCCTAGCTTGAACAGATGATAGCCTCTCTTGTAGGAAAAGACTGAATTCCTTAGCAGAATTCAATTCATCTTGTAGCTTTAAGTTCTTCAACCTCTTAGCATAATAGTCAAGTGCCATCGCAACCTACTTCTCCAAAGCCATATTCATTGATTTTGGTTTTAGGATCTTCCTAAAGCTGTTAAACTTCCTCTGAGGCACAAGGCTCTGATTCCAATTGTTGGAAACCAATAACACCGAGAGGGGGGGTGAATTAGTTTTATACCAAAATAGTAGATTTTAGCCTTATTAAAACATTTATACACCAACCGGTATACTGGTACATATAGAATAGAAAGAAGTAAAGCAACCAATAAGCCAAACACATAAATGAAAATCATAACACACATATTTATACATGGAAAACCTCAAAGAGGAAAAACCATGATGGGATTTGTGACCCACAATATCATTCCACTGGCCATATGAAGAGATATTACAAAATATGAGGGGCCTCCACTTGTAGGAAGGCTTATAGCCTAGAGCACATTGCTCAATCATAATAGGAG
This sequence comes from Cryptomeria japonica, assembly GCF_030272615.1. NCBI lineage: Eukaryota > Viridiplantae > Streptophyta > Pinopsida > Cupressales > Cupressaceae > Cryptomeria > Cryptomeria japonica. The sequence goes on from NC_081411.1 coordinate 362,146,452, forward strand.
CCTCACTGACTACATAAAATTCTAGAAAACAATCCAGAGAAGTGTGAATTCCTTAAGATAGCATCTTCTATGCTAGAATATAGTTCTGATTTAAGCTCTGTCTGTTCTAGTTTGAAACCCTAAACCCCTTTATTGGAATAACCCTTGCAATAAATTCCTCACATACATAATCTCTCTGAATAATTTTGCATCATATTACATTCGCATATCCATAATCTCCTATCTCATGTTTATATCTCTATATCAAAATGATCTAATCTTAACTAACCTATATACCCTATACAACTTATGTCGGCTTACAAAGATATATACAATATCAGATTACATATCGGCCAGATAACATAAATGTATAAACATTAAAAAAAATTATCAATGTCAGATCCAAGATATGTCTGCCTCCAATACCAATAACCTTCACTATACCATGTCGACCTGCATTATCAATGACCAAATAAATCCTTCTGACATGTTGGTGCTGGTGCTAGTGCCAATGTAGAATCTGTGAAGTGTCTATTGGTACACCATAGAATCAAAACATGAAGCTGGAAAACAAAATCATGTTGCCATCAATGACAACATAGTGAAACCAACCAATAGAGTGTCAATTGTCAACAAAGTAGGTGATGGAAAACCAAGTCATCTCCAACAACTATCATTAGGATTAAGACACGCTCAGACCTGTGAGACCAGGTGAAGTCGATGTCTAGTACTTACAATCCCACATCCACCAATAAACACAAAATAACATATATACAATTCCATAGTAACAGGCAAGTGAAAGAGAATCGCAACACCTTATCATGCTCACGATGAGTGATAAGGCATTGTCCCTTTCACAAAGGAAGTCACCCAATACAAACACGTCTCATAAAATCATCATCATGAATTCGGGTTAGTATCATCATCATATATCATGAGATCATATAAATCACATAAGAATATTGAATACACATAGGTTCGTCAAGAAATACCATCCATGGAATGATCATAACAGATCATCCATCACATGGATCATCAAAAGTCATCAATATAACACATCTCCATATAGCATCATAAATGTCTACTACATAGGAATAAAGCCATAATCACCATCAAAATGTCATCATAAATCTAGATAAGTCTATTGAATCATGAATCAAAATTTAAGTCTAGGAGGGGCAGTACATCCTCCCCCCCTTTGCCTAGGCTTACTCCTAGAAGATTTAGAACAAATAGGGATATAACTCTCTCATGTGCATAGCATCCTCCCATGTCGCTGAGGAATCATCACTTGGGTCCCATTAGACCCTTACCTACTCCATGACCCAACCCCTGAGAGTCATCCCTCGATGCTGAAGAATGCATACAGACTACAGATATAGCTGCCCATCCTCAACCTACAATGCATGCCAATCCAAAACATGGGACATATTAGGATGATAAAGCCTCAAAATAGACACATGAAATACATCATGGATATAGGACAAGTTGGGTGTCAAGCCAAGGTGATATGCTGTAGGACCAATCTGCTCCAAAATCTCAAAAGGTCCTACAAGTTGAGGCACCAACTTAGAGCCTTTTCTCTAACGGATTGGACTCTTTCACGGACGCACTCTTAAAAACACCTTATCCCCAACCACAAACTTCCTATCCACACGATGAGAATCTGCATATTTCTATTGTCTATCATGTGCCACTGCCAAATGCTCTCTGATACACATCACATGTTGCTCCATGTCCTATAACATCTTTGAACCAAGTAGTACTCTGTCCTCCAATATGTCCCAACTCAAGGATGCACAACAAGGCCTACCATACAATGCCTGGAAAGGAGACATGCTAATCAAATTGTGATAACCATTATTATAGGAAAACTCCACTAAATGATTATACTCCTCTCATCTAGACTATTGATCCATGATGTGCATCCTCAACATATCCTTCAGCACCTGATTCACCCTCTTTGTTTGACCATCTATCTCTAGATGATATGTCGAACTAAAGTTCAACTTTTCTCCCAAATCATGTTGAGATTTGTCCACAATGCTGAGGTAAACACTGGATCTTGATTTGAAATTATCTATCAAGGAATACCATGCAACCTCACAATCTGCTCCAAGAAAATATGAGACATTGACGTTGTTGTATAGGATGATCTGATCAGTAAGAAATGTGACACCTTGGTCAACCTATCAATCGTGACCATAATAGCATCATGTCAATGCGAAGACAAAGGCAAACAAACAATAAAATATATGGATATAATGTCTCATTTCCACTCTGGAACCAAGTTCAACTACAAGAAACATGTTGGATGCTAGTGCTCTACCTTCACACACTAACACTCTATGCAACATGCTACATAATAAGCTATGTATCTCCTCATACCTACCCAATGATACAACTTTCACAAATTTGCATGCATCTTCTTGACACCTCGATGTGCCGAGTAAGGTGCATGATGGGCCTCAGATAAGATCAAGGCTCAAAAACCATTTAAAGGTGGAACATATATCATCCGAAATCTTGAAGAAGACAATTGGACTTCAAGGAATAACCTGCATATCTTCCATCCAAAGATCTCCCTGATGCAATCTCTACACTGACCTCCTGATACCAATTGTCTGAAGGAAGGGAACTAAGAATCCTTCTTCTCAAATCAACACTAAGAGGGACCACTGAAACCTCGTGCCTCTTGTGACTCAAGGCATCTGCTACCATATTCTCCTTAACCTAGATGTATCTCACCTCAGAATCATACTCACATAAGAACTCCATCCAGCACCTATGCCTAGCATTCAAATTCAGCTGCATGAAAATGTACTGCAAGCTATGGTGATCACTATGCAGCTCGAATCGATGCCCAAGGAGAAAGTGCCTCCAACAAACCAAAGAATGAACCACTGCTAGCTCTAAATTGTGAGTAGGATAATTCAACTCATGATATTTAAGCTTGCATGACTCATATGCTATCACTCTAGCATCCTGCATAAGAACCGCTCCAAGACCCTTCAAGGATGCATCTATGCACACTAGGAAGTCACCTAAGGATCTGGTACTCCAAGAATAGGTGCACTAGTCAAACACTCCTTAAGGATACTAAAATTTATCTCACATGATGAATAATGATGAATAGATAGTAGCAAACTGGTACTGAGAGGGGGGGTGAATCAGTACAGGCAAAAATTTTTCCCTGAACTGGTTTGACTACACAAACTTCACTTTAACTGGTAAACAATATCACCAGTCTAAATTAGGGCACTACCAATAAAACACAGTGGGACTATGAAAGATATAAACCGGTTAATACTTAGATTTTTACCTCACCTAATATCTCCTTTTCACTTCACTCACATGCATAGACAGGTAATACGTCATCAGACATATAATAATCACTGGACCAGCATGCATCACCACTTAACAGAAAATATTAGTCATCACATGAAAAGGTATCACACATGACACATAGATTTTTAATGTGGAAACCCAACTGGGAAAAACCACAATGGAGATGAATACCCACAAGCTGTTCTTTGAACTCTTCTGAAGTTTTCTCTGTTAGGAGCCTAGTCCAGTTAAAGACTTTTATAGTAAGTTCTGCTAGGAACCGATCCTGCTAGGGATCACCCAGTTAAGGGATGGCTTAAATACCCAGTTAAAGGTTAGAACCCTATTAAAGGTTACCTCGTAAGAGGATTTCAAGAACTCATTGAATTGAGTCACCTAGTTAAAGGATTTACATAAAAGCTTGTTAAAGCTACCTGATTAAGGGATTTTCCAACTACTAAAATGGTTAGAATTCAACAAGTAAATCATTGATCTGAAAAATAACACACAATGCCAAGGCAGATCCTTTTTAGCTCCTTTGCTTTTACAATCACACTCTGCAGGTATACACACACTTCTCCAGTCTGTCAAGAATCAGGTATCTCTTCACTTGGATACACACATAACATTTGCCAACAACTTCAAAATGAAAAACATCATCGACCTTATAGGAAACAGATAGGTCGGTAGCATAAACCCGAAACCCTAAACATTTAGGTTTAACAATTCAATCGGTTCAATCCTGACCATTAATCACATTTCATTGAATACAATAGTCTTGAACAAATCTCAAGACATTCTCCAACATTCATTCTTTTTCGCTTCAGGAGGTTGATAACCCATCACCCATTCTCCACCGTTTATAGAGACTTCGCACATTCCCAAGGTAGATAAGATCAATCTTCTTCATGCAAGATCTTCAAGTAAATCCTTCATGCACACAAGGCTGGCGTGGCAACACAATCTGATCTTCATTACAATGCTAACTCATCACAAGATGTCATCAGTTGAATCACACAGGCTTGAAACCCTGAAGTTGAGACTATCAACTGGTAGTCATGCCAAATGAAACCCCGATACAAAAATTCCCCTATACTGGTTCTCATTCCAACATACCAGTTCACCTTAGACAAACATACCGCTTCACCTTTTCTCATATACCGGTTCACATCATCATACCGGTTCTCTTGCCTGTTTGCTTACTACAATATATCGGTTCATACTTCAGCATATTGGCATCAATGACAACATACAATATCATCATGTCATCAATCTCTGCACATATGCCAACATCACACTAATCTGACCATACAATTTTCTTCCCTTTCCTCTAAAGAGAAGTGATGGGATGAGCAATCCTCAAAAAATCCTCCACAAATATGCGATAATATCTTGCTAGACGCATGAAACTACAGACCTCTCCCACATTAATGGGTGTTGGCCAATCCATAATAGCCTGGATCCTAGAAGGATCCATTGCAATGTGCTCTCTTGAAATGACATGTCCGAGATATCCCACTTCCGACTGGAAGAACTCACACTTCGCCACATTGGTGTACAACTGATTATCTTGCAAACACTGTAAAACCTATCTCATGTGTTGCTCATGCTCCTCTACTAACCTTGAGAAAACCAATATATTATCCAAGAATACAAGCACAAATCTATCGAGATATGTCCTAAAAACCCCATTCATCAAGCTCATAAAAATTGATGGAGCATTAGTGAGACCAAAAGGCACCACTGTAAACTCATAGTGACCATATCTAGTGTCAAAAGTTGTGCGATGAATATCCGCCTCATGAATCCTCAACTGGTGATACCCTGACTTAAGGTCTATCTTGGAGAAGATCTTTGCATCCTTAATTTTATCAAATAAATTATCAATCCTGGGCAAGGCATATCGGTTCTTCACCATCATCTTATTAAGCTGCCTGTAACCAATGCATAGCCTAAGAGATCCATCCTTCTTCTTCACAAACAATACTGGCGCACCCCATGGTGAGACACTAGGGAAAATGAATCCCTTAGCTAATAACTCCTCAAGCTGCAACCTCAACTCACTGAACTCCTAAGTGGTCATCCAATAAGGGGCCTTCAATATGTGCTCTGCACCTAGAAGCAAGTCTATCTGAAAGTTGATGTTGCACTTCAACGGAAAACATGGAATCTCACTAGAAAAGACATCTGCAAATTCTTGAAGAATGGGATGTTGATGAAGGTGATCATCATGATTACCTCCCTCATCCTACTCATTCACTCTAACTGCAAATAACTAACATTCTCATTGCACACACCACTTTAGCTGCATAGCAAAAATCATGCGAAGGAAAATAGGTCTCTGAACACCTACTATCTCCACACTCTTCCCACTATCATCCAAACACTGTACTCTCTTTCCATGACAATCAATACTAGCCTGATGAGACTCAAGCCAATCCATACCAAGTACAACTCCATAAGAACCCAAAGAAAGAACATGAAGATCTACTAAAGTGGTACAAACTCCCAAATCCAACTCACAACCATACACCATAGAATCAACTACCACCTTGGACCCTGTATCAAGCTCAACTTGCTCCCTATCACCTTTCTTTGCCACAACAAAACCATATCACTCTACTACTAAAGGAGAAATGAAAGAATAAGAAGAACCTAAATCAAATAGCACAAAGCAAGAGATACCACCTATCTCACCTATAGTCTCAATAATTGTAGCTTGGTGCTTGGTCTGACGGTTATCAACCACCACAAACACATGATTGGATCTCCCTGAATCGCCTACTATAGGCTCAGAAGCTACTAGTCTTTGTCCCAACATCTATGTGGATCTTTGAGGGAAATGAGATACATAATGACCAAGCTACCAACAAGTGAAGAAACTCCCTCTAGTGAATCCTTGAGTCTCTAGAGGTGCACTAGACTGCTGAACACTACCTCTACTCAACTACAGGAAACTACGAGCTATCTGAGAAGGAGCTGATCATCTATCACACTACCTACCATGATCTCTATCCTACTAAGATCTTGAACCATGTGCAAAGTTTTGATTCTAAGGATACTTCTTCCAATAGTGTGGATCATTATGAAAAGAAGAGGGATGACTCCTGGCAATGCTTGATGACTGCGGCTGTGCACTCCTCGCAACTAAGAATGGAGTACTAAATGACTGCACACCCAATGCATGTCCTGATACTAAAGTCAGGTTCTCCTCTGTCAACTGTTCCTTCTCTACAACTACCTCCAATGACTTAGGCTTGTGCATCTGAACCTCCCCACTGATGCGGTCACTGAGACCTCTAACAAAGTGTTGAATCAACATCGGCTCATCATCATCTATCTCAACATACTGCTTAAGCTCAAAGAACCTTTGCTCGTACTACTCAAATGACATACTCTGCTGCCTCAAGTCATGAAACTTGAATCGGCCTTCCTCTTCCTCCAGTGATCCAATAGAAAATGAGCACGAAAATGCTCCAAAAACATCTACCATGAAACAGTCACAATATTAATATGCAGCTTACGTTCCTCTATCTGCTACCATATTGATGCAAAATCACAAAGATGCATGATCACACATCTCGCCTGGGTGTTACTATGATACGAGTGCATAGAAAAACACCTATTTAAATATAGAAACCATGTCTCCACCTCCATGCCACTACTAGAACCATCGAAGGTAGGAGGACGAGCTCGCAAAAGATCTCTCATTTTGCTAGCTACATTAGCATCTAGATCAATCTCCACTCTCCTTGGTGGTGAACGTGAATTCTCTCTCTCAATGATAATAATGGTGACACTCCTCCTGACGATTCCCTTCTTGACCTAGTCCTAATCGATCAAGAAGATTTTGCAATGTAGTAACCAACTACGGAATTGCATCACCTCCAGGCTACTCCTGTTGGTGCTGCTCCTTGTAGTCTGAGTCCTCAAAAACCTCAGGACAAGGATTCCTATGAGTACCCATACAACCACCACAGTCACCTCCATGACCTCTACCTCTAGCAGGCATCTCATCTAAGCAAGACGTAAGAGAACCATAAGCTAATGCTAAAACAACTAATGCAAATAAAATAACAAGCAAGAATAAACCGCTGAGCACCCCATGTTGAGTGCTAACATGCATAATGGGCTCATGTGAAACTAGAGTACCTAGTATATTAACATGGGCTCTGATACCAGATGTAATGCCTTCCAAAATACCCTAGATAAATACACCTAATCTATCTACAATAGAGACAATTTTTTCCTTAAAATACACATCCTTTAAACAACATATGCAACTATATCATCCATCTAATGCATATCAAATATAACATCTACTAAATGCATCAATCATAATCACATTTTAATCTTATTTACTACATTGCATAAAACATCTTAGCACAATTTACGCAAGCGGAATAACATATCATATCATCTTTCCCCTACAGTATCTCAATGTCACTACTTAAGAGTAACATCCTATGGACTAGGTTCATTTTAAGCACCAATACCAAATGTTCCTAGTCATGATATGTAACCATTCTAAAATCATAAAGCTAACACATATCCTTCCTAGCATCATAATACTAATCTCATAGTCAATCATTACTTCCATTATGACTATCTTAGGTCTAGGAATCTTATGCATAACATTAGGATTACTTTCATATGAAATTACATCATACATCCATGATATCCAAGTACATATTTTCATCTAAGAATCATACATTACTTTATTTAAACATACAATAGGACAACTCGTATCGTATTCCAAGAATACCATTTTATTACATACAATTTCCTAGTCTTATAAGGTCACATTACATAGATTTACTTTTACAAGGTACATGATCCTTTCCTTAATACAATGTCATCATGAATACACATGAGTAATTTACAATACATGGAATTAGTTGCAAGTCTTGTCACATAATTAAGAACAATAGAATTAATATCCACGCACGCAACTCCAATGAAGAGTATCCCAATGGGAGAAGGCATCAAACCACCCAGCCATGTGGAACCAATTTATAGGAACCACCCTCCATTCTAGGATATGACATGGGGTTCCAATGCTCACTCAAGACCTAGGTTGACACCTAACAACCATGGGACTCAACATAGCGCATAATGAACCCAACACAACAATAATCACATGACAACACAAGGCTGAAATCGACAATAAACACTTCGAGAGTACAATAAATCATGGCATATGGACATTTTCACATGTAGGAATGGAGTTTCATCACATGTTTTCCTCATATAGAAGGGAATATGGCCATCCTTACTAGTCACGCTCCTACTTGCTAGCCTCACAAAGAATGTAAATATGCACCCATAGCAGACATGTATGCTATCCTCACAAAGTAGAGCAATCCATACTCCTAATAGACATACAAGCTACCCTCACAAAAGAAGGGTGAAAACCTACGTTACCAAGAGACCTGTCTGGTACCCCCTGAGATGCGTACCAGAGATAGAGACGCATCTCTGATACTAGAAACGTCTCCAGAAAATTCCCGATGCACAGGCCACTTAGATTTAATATTATAAGAAATTTTAATTTCAATTTTTGTTAAAATTTACCACTGTTTTTGTTTTTAAAGTTCTATGTCATGATACTCTCGAGAAATTATTAAATTATATTAAAAACAAATTGGTGTCGTAAAGTACCCCCGTCTCCTATTTTTGAAAATTAGGCCGACCAATACCGGTACCAATCTCCAACTACCCCTGTTTCCTGGTAACTTGGGTGAAAACAATCCCTTAACAAACATGTGGAGCCATCTCAACCTATGTAAGTACAAAGGAGATTGGCTTGTCATCTCATATGGCCTCAACCAATCAGAATTATCTTATTAGGTGAAACCCAAACCCAAACAATTAATAAATGTTATCATTGAATTACAAAAAGGAAAACTCCCATTGTGCCCTAGCGGTCTAGGTGGCAATCAACCTAACTCACAAACCCCGGTCATCACAAGGAAGCCCACTCTCCCTAATCATATGCCAAGTCATAGGTTAACACATAAAATAACATCACAACACATAAATAATACTCACAAGAGACTTTCAAGAACACATAACATCACTGAGAACATACTACACATAGAGCATACATATGAATCATTACAAGCATAGGGCACTCACCAATGCCTCATAGGCATAGTACAAATGCAAGAACATGAAACATAAGAACATAATAAACTATTAAAAACCCTCCACATCCAGGTACAAAACATCCCACTAGAGTCTTAGAAACAATCCTCAAACAACAAGGCAACAACCTCTTACTAGAGCAACTTTTGCATAAGGAACTCCTCAACGACAAGGCATGAATCCTCTTATCGAAGCATAAAATACATCACAAGACATTGTATAAAATAATGAATCAATTAAAAATGCTCAACAAAGACTTCACATGCCTCTAGAAAACTCACACAAACCAACTAGAACTTTACAACACTAAAATTGAGTTTTCTAGGTCTCTCAGACCAATTCAGCTCTCTTGGTATGCAAGTTAGCACCCTTGGTATGTAGGATAGAATTTTGGGGATATATCATAGCATTCTAGGAAGATTGTACAACATTTTGGGTCCATTGGTCAGCATTTTGGGTTCCTAGGTTAGTTAGCTTTCTTAGTCTATAGGTTAGCTCTCACATCTAATTTGTTAGCACTTTGGGTCTAAACTATGGAATTCCTGGTATGCATAGTGGTGTTCTTGGTAGATAGGGTGTCATTCTTGGTATTTTTTATGTTGTTTCTGGTAGTTTTGATGGCATTTTTGGTTAAGCATGCAAAATCATAAGTTTAAGAGATTTTGAAGATTAAGTGGTTCCCCAGATCAACTGAGGAGGCAGAAACGGCCTCAAGGAACCGATCAAGAGGTTGGATAAGCATAAAAAAAGGGCGTACAAATGGTTTACGCATGAAAAAAAACTCACAGGAGTGAGTTTACAAATCAGTGGATAAGCAGTTTGGCTAAAACTGCATTTAAGGATTAAAGCACAAAGGAGAGAAACCTATCTCTGCATAGGCCAAAAGAATTGAACCAAAACATTACCAAACACTCAAATACTCTAACAACAAGACTATAAATTTCTAAAACATGACATGGACACTCACTATGAGCTTTATGAGCTTTTACAATGGTACCGACACACTCAAACCAAGGAAAAATAGTTCCTATCACATCAAGGAGTTCTCAAGATGAGCAATACTCAAATAAATATCCAATGCCACCAAGAACACACTTTAAACATACACAAAACACCAAAATACATATGCAGGAGATCCATTTTCCATTACATGGATAAACAACTCAGAAATTCTTGCAACAACCTGAATTCAAAACTGCATTCTTTCCCCCCTATTCATTCATTATTATTGCCTAAAAAAAAAACTACATTCCTTATTTTCCCGAATCATTCAGCTATCGCAAACAATACATTTTAACAACATTACAGGAATAAAACATTTTCAGAAACACACTCAAAAAGAAATTCGCAGAGACAATCCATAATGACAATTCATAAAAGAGGATTCCATCAATCTTTCCCTACAAAGCTAACCATCCCAAATATAAACCAAAATAGACTAATCCCCATACAATCTTTAAGTTGCAGACACGACAAACAAATTCTCTCATGGAGAAAGCATTCTCTGAAAACATAAATGTAAAAATTAAAAATCCACCAACCTTCAAATCGCAATCCAAAAGAGTCGAATTGAAGACGAAGAAATGTTGAATCCAAAACCGCAACAAAATCTTCAATCCAAACTAGAAACAAAAATCCAAAATCCAAAATTGCAGCGATTGGTAACCCCCAAATAGCTACAAGAAGCCAAATAAAAAGATTTCCAAGCAAAAACTCTCGACCAATCAAAGTAATCCATAAAAATAATATTTCTTACCTACCGTGTATAGTTCCAATGTAGGAATATTTAATTATATTTTCTACCAACAAATTTAAATTCACCCAATTACCAAATAGGGTAGGTAGAATATATTATATTTTATTTTACCCCACCCCATGCATAATAAAAAGAAAAGTAGTAATATTATATAATTTTTTAGGGATGTAGAAATAGAAATAGGTTTTACATCTTTTATATTAATAATAATAAAATCAAATTTACAACTATATCTAAAATAAATTAATAAAATCAATTAACAATAAATAAAATCAAAAGGATAAAATTAATTAAATAAAGCAATAGTCAATAAATCAATTAAATTCAAAATAAAACCAATTAATTAATAAATCAAGCATTAATAAATTCAATAATAATAAATAAAATATCCATTAATTAATTGATTAATTATAACTTTAATAACTATTGCTCAACATTAATTAATTTAATTAAATAAACATTATGTAACTATAGGATAATTAATTCAATCAATGATAAATCATACACACACACATAACCAACCGCACATAGATAGAACGAGATACCAACTCAAGACTGGACAACACTTACACCCAAAAAGACTGACAAGGTGAGCATACTAGACCATGAGTAGGTGAGGGAAAAGCAATTCATCTCCAACAATTGCCTTTGAGATTAGGACACGCTCAGACCTATGAGACCAGGTGGACTCGATGTCCGATACCTACAATCATGCATCCACCGATAAACACAAAATAACATATATACAATTTCATAGTAAAAAGCAAGTGAAACAGAATCGCAACACCTTATCATGCTCACGATGAGTGATAAGGCATCGTCCCTTTCACAAAGACAGTTACCCAATACAAACACGTCTCATAAAATCATCATCATGAAGTAGGGTTAGTATCATCAACATATATCATAAAATCATATAAATCACATAAGAATCTTGAATACATATAAGTCCATCAAGAAATACTATCCATCGAATGATCATAACATATCATCCATCACATAGATCATCAAAAGTCATCAATATAACACATGTCCATATAGCATCATAAATGTCTACTGTGTAGAAATAAATCCATAATCACCATCAAAATATCATCATAAGTCTGGATAAGTCTATCGAATCATGAATCAAAATGTAAGTCAAGGAGGGACACTACATTTTGGCATATAAGGCAACAAGGTTAGATCCCCAATGAAGAGGAATCTATCTAAGCTTTCAGCAATGTGGTTGAATCCCAACCTTCTATTATTCAAAGTAAAAACACCACTCTAAGTTTGTAAATCCAATAGATTATTACTATTAACCCATTCTTTAAAGTCAATCTAAAGTTGCATCTCTTTTTGAATACCCCCCTTTATTTTTGTCAAATGTAAGATAGCATTGAAATCACCTCCTAACACAGTATGGGGAAATGTAAATTGATTTAGGAAAAAATCAATTTCTTTCCATACTACCTTCTTTTTAATTGTGGCTATGCAACCATAGACATCAATTGATTAAAAGTTCAAATTTTGGTTCACCTTTTAATTAATCCACCAATCCAATAGTGATTTTCTTCTAATATTTCAAAGGAAATCCTATTTTATTTCCAAAATATGGCTAATCCTCTCGAGGCTCCTACTACCTGAACAACTGCTACTTCCAAATGATCGAATTTACTCAAAAAGGTAGTCATTTCATCTAGTGAGATATTTGTTTCTTGCAATATAATGATTTTTGCCTTTGTTTTCAAGATAACATGCTTTAGCCCACACTTTTTGTTAGGGGCATTCAAATCCCTAACATTTAGTAATGCGAGTTTCATAATTTCTTGGGAAGGCTCTTCCCCTTCCCTTCCTTCAGAAATTTTGTAATTTGTAATTTTTGTTTGATCTCCTGCTTCTCCATCCTTTGAACTAATTTTTTTTGTAGATTTCCTTCCTGTCATTTTCTTTGGAGCTTTCCCATAATCTATATTCTCCTTTTTAGCTCTGAATTTGTGTATGCCTGAAGGGATCTCTATTTCCCCCTCTTCCCCTTCATTCTACTCATCTTCTTCATTTGAATTTTCCCCTTGTCTTTGGTCTATCACTGCCTATCTTTCCAAAATACTCCAAATCAGTATATTCTTTTCTTTTAATATTTTTTCACCCTTTTCTATATGGAGTTATGATATACCTAATAGATGACATGATCTTTCTAATTCTAGCAACATAGGCTCTTCTTCCAATATGATATTTTCATTCTCTTCTCCAAACTCCCCTCCCCAATGATAGTTCCCTGGAAAGATCCTTTGTGAATTGGACCCATCACAAACTAATTCCTTTTGATCAAATACCATCTCATTTGTTTGATTTTTAACTTCATTATTAATTTTGATGGCCTTCTTATGGGTCTCTATAAACATCCAAGATAAATGTAGATTGATTTCCTGACTTAATATCTCTACTTCATTCCTCATTTGAATAAGCTCCTCTACGGTGAGAGCCCTTTCTTCTTCCCAAAGGTTACCCCATCTTTTGGCAATATTATGATGCTCCCCTAAATTAAATAGCTCCACCTCTTCTTCTTTCACATCTTCTATAACCAATCAACTACTGGCATCCCTATTAAGATCATGGTTTTAGGATTCCTCTATTATGCTCTCTTCCAAAAAAGTTTCATTCTCATCTTCATTTCCTTGAGAGAAGAACATATCCAGACTATTCTTAATAAACCCACATTTAACCTCTGTTACTGTGACTGTATCATTTGCATGGGGTTCTATCTCCTCTGCTTTCTACTTTTGGTTTTTTCTGTATCTACTATCCTCTCCAACAATACTCCCCCTTTAGCTCCAAAATTAACCCATGAACTACTATCCTTCAACTTGACACCATTTTCCATGATCCGGTATTTGCAGGATCATGAGGGGCCAAAAAGTGGCAATATTCTAACTAAAGTCATGATTGGTAGGATGATTGAAAAATATTATAACTATCAAACGGTGTCACATATTTTGAATGTGAAAGATGCATATCATTCTATGCTTTGTATACTATAGGATTAAAAGAAAAATGAATTTCATAAATTTTTTACCAAATTATGGTGGTCAAAGATATAAGTTTTTTTATATTTTAAAAAAGCTATAATAAAACAATCATAATTATTTATTTATTTTAAAAAAATACAAAAAAATATGTGTCACATTTGAAAATGAGTCTTCTACTTATATCTAAAATCTTATAAAAAAATATTAAACTACATTCAATTTTCTATAGATTACATTCTTACATATTTTTAAATATTGTTTCCTGATTTTTTGTTAAGAAAATCCTTTCAATTTTCTATAGATTCTTACATATTTTTAAATAATTTCTCCTAATTTTTTGTTAAGAAAATCCTTTCAATTTTCTATAGATTCTCTTCTTACATATTTTTAAATAATGTCTCCTAATTTTTTGTTAAGAAAATCCTCTTCTACCCCTAGAAATTATCCAAGAGCATCTCCTATTTTGACTAAGGTTTCAACCCCCCAAAATTCAGACAAGAGCGAATTACCCACATGGGTGTTTTCTCAAAATGAAATTTATTAGGATTAAAATAAGAAGTCCAATTTAATCTGTGAAAGCTCGATCCCTAAAGGAGCCCCATACAAAATTTTCATTTTTAAATTCAAGTCAATGCACTATATCAAGAAGAAAGCATTTGGCAACAATCTGATGTTAAACTTACCCAGATAAGAGCTCTCCCACCATTAGATAAAAAAAATTTTAGCATCCTCCAATGTCGCACCATTTCACCCACAGTGCTTTCTCCTTTAGCCATTCCATGTTGAGCTTGAAATGGTTAAGAGGTAATAAAAATAGTATCTTTCTTGCACTCTTCCCCACACTCTTGATTGACTTGAACCCTTCCTTTTTCCGTAAACTTCTCCTTTCAGAACTCTGCCCTATGTCTTTTTTAAAATCATGCTTCTTCACCCATTTCCCTTTCTGTTTAAAGGCTTCTGGTAAACCTTTTGAAATCAGCTTCCCTTGAAATATTGATCTGATTAAGGATCTATGTCTGATTGCATAAAAATGCTAACATTACAATGCTTAACAAATTGAAATTAGCATGTACATAAATGTTTAATTACAAATAAATTGAAGTGATGAAATAGAAAAATTAGAGAGGAAGAGAAAGGAGACACAAACAACAGGATTTGATTACAGAGTTCGCCACAAGGTGACTACGTCTCTGGGTCTGCCCAACTGGGTGAGACCGATCCAATTATGCTCCAAAAATGAGTTTACAAAAGTTACAAAGTCACTCCTATCCACACAACGCCACTTTTCAAAGTGCAGGAGTGAAATACCAAAATCCACAATAGCTTCCTCTCGCTTCACCACTTGCAAATTACAAAAAAAACTTAGAAAACACTTAGCCAAAATTTCTTCTCGAGTCTCTTGACTAATTTCCCAAGTTCACTTACAAAAAATATCTCCCTATTATAATCTCAATTATCTTTTATGGGAGGTTATCCCATTTTTTTAGGGATCAAATAACAAGGGAGTTAAAATTAAAAAAAATTTAAGGGGCTTATATTTAGGGAACCAATCCCCTTTTATTCTCTCCATCATCCATAAGATAGCATGGTCTTTTAAAATGCATGGTCTTTTATTTTAAAAGAGAGATCCCATTAAATAAGGGAGGTCCCACGTTGAAAAGGAACACTTCTTTTCTTAATGTATTTTATTTTTGTTTTATATATTTTGTTATTTGATTTATTTATTTTTTTAGATAAAACAATAAAATGATTCCTTTTCCGTCCAAGGGATTGAGCTTAACTGGTTAAAACATTGGGTTCTCACTATGGAGGCCCAAGTTCAATTCCCAATATGGACATATGAAGTGGAATTCTAAGTTGTGACTCTTGGCCTTCCATAGGATGGAGAAGGTCTTGGGGTCAATCTAATCAAACATAATAATAATAATAATTCAAAGATATGTAATGGGGATGGGGCCTCCTATTGTGTCCCCACTGGTTCATAACTCCAGTCAAAAGATATTCAGGTTTCGACCAATTATTGATAAAAATAAAATAAAATGATTCCTTTTCCCAATAATGACTTGCCACATCATCATTTTGACAAAGTTTGATCAAATGTTGACCAAACTTTGACTTTGAATAACTTCCACCTAAACTCCATTTTTATGAAACGAGTTGCATTGGAAAGTTCTCGCAGAGCTCTTCAAAATGATGCCAAATTTGATGACTTTTGACAACTTTGATTTTTGACTTTTTTTATGGCCTTAGGTACTCAGTTTGACCCAAACTTTGACTAAGCACCATTTCCACATACAAACTCTATTTCATGCGAAATGAGTTGTGTTGTAGTCAGTATTCCAAAATCTTTATACTAGAGAAAAAATCTGGAGCATTGGAGGAACATGAAAATTCATTGAAAATGATCCCCCGAATCAAATATTTCCTCTGTAAAGGAAGTTGATCTCCTCATGTTGTTGGAATGAGATGGGAACACAAAGTTTCTGTTGTAATGTGCCCAACCATACTTCTCCTTCCCAATGAGATTATATTCGGATCAGTGAGGAATGCTGGAAATTTAAGCCCTATGATTGTTCTGTACATGACGCTTTGTTCCATTGATCAGATTTTGACCATTAAATTTGTTGGCCCTTAGCCACATTCACCTCTAAGGCCTCTTGTTCATGTCCACCATACTCCGATCATAACTTCTCCCTTGAATTCCTGCATTTATTTCAATTGCTTCTCTACTTTTAGAATAGTAGGGGGGCCACCACTGCTTTATCTTCCAGAGAATATTAACGGGGGGGTGGGAAACTATAGTTCCATCGGTGCATTGAGAGGGCCTCGGCTGGTAGTTCGCCATATCTCTTCCAGGGGACCAAGGCCACTTCTATATCCACCCACCCCATAGAATAGTAGGGCAAGATACCCTCTGCAGGTTAATTCGACCAATAAATAAATATACCCCTAGCTAGAGGCCCCTTCCAATTATAGTTCTTAGAATAACCATTAATAAACCTTTAATTAATCGTTCATTAAGCAAACTCAAAATCTTTGAATGATTTATTTTGAATTTGAATTCAAGTTTCTTTGTATTTTATAATATCTCCTTCTCCTTATTCTATCAATATGTTACTCAGTGTAATTATTTGATGTACACATAAAATTTGAACCAAAATTATAAGACTAGAATGTAGCTGTCAAACCTTTAACTTATTTAATTATTTAATTATCAACCACAAACACTATTTTATTTATTAACTTCATAGGGTTTTTTTGTGAATTATATATTCAGTAAATTTATTAATATTTTTTCATAAATTATTAGAAAATAAAATTCTTACTGTTTTAAAACCTCCACATAATAGGAGGTAGAGAATAAACAAAAGGATGTAATAGATGCTAAAAGCTCATTTATTTGTTCCGAGTTTAAATGGCTTCTTTGTTATAGTGTTTTCGTGAAATTTTCAGCTCTTTTTCTATAGACAAAAACAAAGAAAAAAATTTGAAAAATACGAGATAGTTAAATTGTTACTATGTTTTATTTTTTGTAAAAGGGACATAGCCGATGCAATTTTATATTAATATTTAAAAGCTATATTTCACAAAACATTAAAAAAAAAATTGAAAAATACGAGATAAATTGTTACTGTGTTTTATTTTTCAGTAAAAGGGCCATAGCCGATGCAATTTTATATTAATATTTAAAAGCTATATTTCAAAAAACATTAAAAAAGATTTGAGACTTTAGAAACTAAAACCAGAGATCCCACAGTCGAATGACAATCCATGGCAGAAGAACACAAAACTCAAACAAGCAGTCTAAGAAAGGCATTATCAAGTTTTTGTCAAAAACCTTGAAATCCCTAATCACCATCCAAAAACTACTAGAGAAGATAAAACCAGAACTTGAAAGACCTAGATTATGGAGTACGAGATGAAGAGGAGGGATCCGAATGCCCACGGCTCGAACCAAAAGGAGGAGACTCCATTACTTGTCCCTAAATTTTCAGGAGGCTCAGGACCTAAATCTTCCGCAATCTCTTCAAGCTCAGGAGGCTCAGGAGGCTTCTGGGAATGGAATTTTAAGCCACTTATGTTGTCTAAGTATTGTCACCTTACAACCATCTCACTATGTTTTGTATCGATGAGAACCCTGCTATGCCTTCAAGATAATCTCTATGCATCTATTTCTATATTGACAGTCCTGATCATTTTATCCTGCACCGTGCATCTTGTTGATGAATGCAGTCACATATGGTACTGTACTAACCCATAACCATGACTTACATGCCCAAAAGGACTATATAGCCCTTCTAGCCCTCAATTCTGTAGCAATCATGGAGTAATCCTTATGCATACGTGAGCTTGTAGAGCAAAATAGGGAACTGACTTTTCACCCATGTCACCATTTGAAGGCCTTGGAGATTACAACATTAAACCTTTTACTCCACTATCAATTCATATCTCAAGCACTTAACATTGACAAAAATTAAAGGTCCGTCTTTGTTTCTTGTTTCATCAAGAGCTTAAAGAAAGGCTACTTTCCAAATAAAACAAGTTATTGACCAAACATCCACGAAGAGCACAGTTGCAAACTGCATTTCCATATTAAGAAATATTAAAATTAAAAAACACAGAAAACAGTTCTGTAACACAATGCAACACATGCTTAATTCAGAAACCACAAACCAAAGCTTAATAACGATCACATCTCAAATGCAGCAAACTTTAATGTTTTCTCAAACCCCAAAATATCTCAAACAAAATTACACCCAGCTGTGAAACAACTGAAAGTTTTTCACATGCAGAGCAATGCAATGCAGCTTAACTGAGACTCAAAAACCAAAGCTTTAATGATTGTACGATATGCACAACATGGATTTGTTGAAAAGACGCTGGGAAATTTTTAACCAAATGCAACTGGCAGGTGTAAAGCCAGAGTGGGACAAAATAGCAGCGTAAGCCAAATGAAAGCAGTAAAAAACAACTTACAGCTAATCCTTTGCATGCATGGTAACCACTGCGACCTCTGGTGACCACTGCAATTTTCTGAAAAGGTGGTTGCATTTTTATTAGGGCCCTCACTCCATTCTATGCTCTAATCTCTTTTGCGATCGTCCACTTGGAAGGAGCATGCAGACACAACATAAACCCTAACAGCCAAATGTTACCTGCAGACTAAGCCTCCTTCTGCTTCTGCAGGCTCCTCTGAAGCTGTGCATGCCTCTTAAAACTAATTTATTTTAAAAATATTTATAATTCAAAAACTTATATCATTAAGTTTTAAAATAATTAAATACATTGAATAAAAAACATGAAATTAATCCAAATCTCACCTTCTATTTTCATTTCTCCTTTTGATCTAACTCTAGTTTTACTAATTAATACGGCATCCTTCCCTATATAAACCGGTACTGCAAACTCTTAAAAGAAGGGAAATATGTTTTCCTAACTAATACTGCATCCTTCCCTATATAAACGGGCACTGAAAACTCTTAAATGCATTACTAGTTTATCTAAATCATTTTGAGTGAGAAACTTAAAGAAAGATGGGAAAAAAGAGAGTTATTTTTGTATCCATGGTGGCTCTTTTGCTTTTGTTTAGCCTGCCCTCACCAACAACTGCATCAACAGCGACGCCTCTTACTAACGATCAAAGTCAGTATATAAATATATATGTTACTTTTTGTTTATGTTAACATGGAAAACTAAGTGTTTAGTATGTGTGGAATGTTGATTGTAGGGAATGATTGCGTCACCCGTGCTGATCATTGTGTAGCTGTGAACGACTGTAAGGGATGCGATAAAATTTTTAAGGATAACAAACATTGTATTTCGGTTGCAGGTGGGGGTTTAAAATGTTGTGAATGTACTGCCGTTTCTTAGAGTTCATAAATAATGTGAAGGTTGTTCTCCAGTTTGCAATGGTGTAATGTCTCATTCCTTCAAAAATAAAAACAATTTTTTATTTAGTAAACATTTGCTCGAAAATGTTTTTGGGTGTTTGGCCCTTTTAATATTTGTAGGATTCATATGATTTTAAGTAATTTATGTATCAAAAAGAATTCGTGAATTTCTGTTACTAAATAGTTTCTTAATTAAAATAAGCACAACTAACATTAAAATAATAATAATTTGAACTTTTAATTTTGTTTTCAAGTTTCTTCCTATTTTACAATATCTGTTATACTTTTTGTATGACATGTTACTCGGTATAATTATTTGGTTAAATCTATAAAGATGTATAAGGACACAAAAGTTTCTACTTTTTGTATGACATGTTACTTGTTATAATTATTTGGTTAAATCTATATAGATGTATAAGGACTCAAAAGTTTCTAGACAAGAAATGTTGTCATCCAACTTTAACTTATTTCGTTTTTAAATTATTAAATTTTTTTTATTTTTTATTTTTTTTTATAAGAGATAGCTCTCATTGTATTAGATCAAAACAAAAATTTACATTGTTTTCACAGATTTTTTTTTTTTATAGAAACATAGAGCAACAAAAATGGTGCTTTTATATCTATGGACTATTATCTATACTACACAGATAGTGAACATGCTGAAGATAAGCGGAAGAGGTGCACATATTCTATCCTTTGTGGATCCTTTGTGGAATTTGAACTTGTTCTCCACTACTAAACCAACTCAGATTGTACTTATTTTATGTATTATATTATTCTTTAATTTCTTTGAAAATTCATTTGAAAATTCATTTTAAATAGATAATTTATTTTTTATATAATATTATTGATGCTGAAAGGCTTCTACAATGAATAAATAATGAAAGGCTTCTACAATGAATAAATAATGAAAGGCTTCTACAATGAATAAATAATGAAGACATAAAAGAATGATTAACTATGCCATCTGTATTACTAAGTATCTCCTTAAATTTCTCAAAAATGATCACGGTTGATTATTTAAAACAGCTCACTTAATATTTAAAGCATACTAAGAGAGTGTTACAATCACCACCATTTATTATTACAAACATATAGTCAAATCAAAACAAGGAGAAGACAAATGTGCAATTTAAATAGCTATAAAATATAATTAGTTACTTAATACACGGTCTTTTAGGTGAATAAGATGAGTAAAGGGAAGTGAATAAGAAGGGGAGCACATTACACATGGTTTTTTAGGCAAATAAGATGAGTAAAGGAAAGTGGATAAGGGGAGCACATAAACACTTCGGAATAATTGCAACTCAACGCCATTGTGCATTATAATTATGGTAAAAATTATTTTAAATTTAAGATATATGTTTTTTTAATTTTTTTAATAATTATATTTTTTTTTTTTTTTTTATTTGTTTTATTTAGATTATTATGTTATCACAATTATCATTCTAGATTTAAGATGCATATTTTTTTTACTTTATAAGAGAATAATTATTTATTCTCTTTTTTATTTCAAATATTTTCTTAATACTATTTATTGATAGTTCTTTTATTTTGTAACAAGTGTCACATAGTGGCGAGTACTTGTCATCATAGTATTGTAATAAAAATATTTGTTTTAATTTTGAATTATAATAATTATGAATTTTTAATTATTATAATTTTGAATCATTGTTATTTTAAAATTATTAGAATAATTATGTTTATGTAATATTAACTACAACTCTTATATTAATAAAGTAATATTAACTAGTAATTGCTCTTTGGTGTGCAATGGGTGTGCTAAAGAGGTGTGGAAGGTCAATTGGAAAAAGTTTGGTCTATATTTTGGATAAATTTGTGTAGTGCATGAGGTCAATTTGTGGCCATGATGTTGTTTGTACAACAAAGGACTTAATTGAGAGGTGATAGCTTAAAATCAACTATGCATTCACTTGCAAGGATTCAATCATAACTGAAATGAAACCTTTGAATCGAGAAGATAACCAGGTTTTATTAGCATTAGGCTCATATTATCTTTGCAATAGGGTAAGTGCAAGAGTAAGGTTGAGATAGGGTTAGAAAGGGATATATAGAGGGGTAAGAGTGAGGAAGAGATTGGTAAAGATATAGATATAGAGATAGATAAGAAGATGAAGATATAGTTGGAGTCGAAGATAGAGATGGAGAATGGGGAGAGGAAGATGGAGAGGAGAGAGATATGAGAGAGATAGAGAAAGGGGGGAGGAATATATAGATATGAAAGAGAAAAATAAATAGTTGGAGAGAGATGAATATATCGAAAGATAAAGATAGAGATAGGAAGTGATATAGAGACAGAGGGAGAGATATAGTAGTACAGATATATAGAGATAGAGGGATAGATGAAAGAAGTGATAGGGAGAGATAGATATAGAGAGGAAAAGAGATATGGATATAGAGGGAGGCATGTCTATAGATTAGGGACAAAGATGAAGATAGAGGTAGAGATGAAGATAGAGAAAAAGAGGGAAAAAATATAGAGCAAGGGAAAGGGGGAGATAAAGATAGAAATATAGGAGATAGAGAGGGGTAGACAAAGAGGAAGAGATAGAGAGATATATAAAGGAAAATGGATATATATATATATATATATAGTGAGATAGAACTAGAGAGTTAGAGATATATAGAGAGGGGAAGAGCAAGAGAGATAAATAAATTGACAAATAGAGCTTGAGAGAGGGTGAGAGAAATATGGGACATAGATATATATTAGAAGAGAAAGAGAGAGAGATAGAGATATACATGAAGATAAAGGGAAAGAGGTAGAGATAAAGAGATAAATAGGGGGATAGGGAGGGAATGGGGGAGGGAGAGATGGGGAGAAATAGAGAGGAGGGTAAGATAAAGAGAGGGATGGCCCAGAGAGAGTGGGGGGGGGTGAATTGAAATAGATAGAGGAAAATATAGATAGATAGAGAGATATATGTATACAAAGTGATAGATAGACGAGTCAAAAAGAGATGGAGAGAAATATAGAAAAATACATATTGTGAAAGAGATATGGAGCAAATGAGAGAAAGGGGGGCAAGAGTGAGAGAAAGGAGCTGACGAAGACAAGTAATAGAGAGAGAAAGGTTTAGACTTTAGAGAGAGGGAGATAGATAAAGAGGGGGAAAGATAGAGATAGATAGATATAGAGAGGGAGAAACATGGAGTGTGTGTATATAAATTAGAGAGAAAAAGTAGAGAAATATAAAAAGAGGGAGTGATGGGGAGATAGGGAAAGATAAGATAGAAAGATGGAGAGAAGCGATATGTAAGGATATAAAGAGATAGAAATAGGGATAGAAATGATCTAGAGAGTAAATATAGTTCTTATAAAATATAGAGAGTGTGAGAAAGAGGGAGAGATAGAAGGAGAGAAAAAGGGGGAGAGGAAGAATTAGAGATAGAAATATGGTGAGAATTAGAGAGGGGAGATAGAGAGATAGAAAGATAAAGATATAGGAAGTGATATATCGACAGGTAGAGATGGATATGGAGAGACTGAGAGAGATGAAGAGTGTATAATATCTAGAGATGGTAAGATAGAATAGAGATAGGGAGGGAGATATAGGTTGGAGTGTGTGTTCATGTGAATGTGAGAGATATAGATATAAAGATAAGGAGGGGGTAAGACAAAATGTATGCGAGTAAAAGATATATAAAGATAGATATAAAGAGAAAGAAAGATATACAAAAAAATAGAGAGGGGGAAAGAGGGAGAAAGATTATATAGAAGTAGAGAGATACAAAAAAAGGGAGTGAGAAGGAAAGAGAAAGAGATGGATAGAGAGAGGGCGAGATAGAGAGATAGATAGAGTGGGAAGGATAGAAGGGGAAAAGAGAGAGATATAGGGAGAGGTAAGGAGATATAGATAAAGGAGAGAGATGGAGATGGAGATAATAATCAAATGACATGCTACCATCAACATAACTCCCCAAAGACATATGATATCTTTAAATTATTGGCATGAAATGAGTAATCAAAAGTTAGTTACTCTTCCTTTCTCTCTCGCTCTAAACATTTAACTTAGGTGTTAAGTTAAAATTTATTTTATTATATAAATTAGAATAAAATTCAAATATAATTATTGTATAATAAATAAAATTTAAATAGGACAAAATGTATAAATTCCAATATCTTTTAATTATTATTTGTAATTCCATTAAAAAACACAAATAATTAAAATGCAATTTTAACTTAATTAAAAATCAATTTTTACAACAAATGGGAGAATTAGAATAAATAAATAATATAATATCTAATTAAAAAAGATAATATTAAAAGAAAATAGTAAGAAAAGAAAGATTTTAATTCAAAATATAATTATTCTATCATAATTAAAAT
Organism: Cryptomeria japonica; assembly: GCF_030272615.1. Classification (NCBI taxonomy): domain Eukaryota; kingdom Viridiplantae; phylum Streptophyta; class Pinopsida; order Cupressales; family Cupressaceae; genus Cryptomeria; species Cryptomeria japonica. The sequence goes on from NC_081411.1 coordinate 362,170,914, forward strand.
TTAAATAAGACAAATAATTATAGATTAAATTATAATAATTTTTAATTATTATAAAAAGACATAAATAATTAAAATAAATTTTAATCTTAATTAAAAATTAGCTCTTAATAAATAATATTAAAATGTGCATTTGTTATTTTTTTATTATTAAAGATCTCTTTTTTATAATTAATATAAGTTTACACTATTAATTATATAGGCTTCATTCTTCTCCTCAATTTTCATATAGGGAATTATTTGACATAATAATTATAATACAATACAAATTTTATAGTGAAAATATATTTTTTTCTTAAAAGCATAATCCTAATTTAATTTTAAAAACTTATATAATTATAATAATTAAACTAATCTCAAATATAATCGATCAAAAAATAATAATAATAATAATCTCAAATATAATTACTAATTTGTAGTATAATATTATAATATTTTTTATATTTATGTAATACTAATTATAATTCGTTTTAATAAAATAACTATTAATAATTATGAAAGTGAAAATAGATATTTTTTAAGTAACTTAATGAAAAATATTTAAATTTATGACTAAAAGTTATTAAATTATTTTGTATATATTAAAATGATAGAAAAAAATTATGATTTTCAAAAAGTATTCAAAAATAGAATGATTTCAAAAAATATATGAAATATAATTATAAAGAATACATATAATAATTAGGTTTTTTTTTTAATAGAAATATTTGTATTTAATTTTTAATTTAATTTAATTTAAACTAAATGAAATCCTTATAATTTGTTTTATTATCTATATTTTGAGATTAAAATAATTATTAAAATTTATGTTTATTTACAAAAAATGATTTGTTTACAATATTATAAATGATAAAAAAAATGAAAAAATACTATTTAAAATAGACATTTCAATTTTTAAAATACAAAGAAATCCAAAAAAACTTAAAAAATTTGTCATCCCTAAAAATTTGCTCCTATAACACCAAATTTTTTAAACCAATCATAGTTTAGATAAATAATTTTTACAATATCTTAAATTTAAAAATATAAAACTTAACTTTACAAAAACCAAGGTTTTTTTTTTATGAAAAAATAATAATCACTTTTTATTGGTGCAAACTAATTGAATAAAGAAGCTAATAAGAATATAATAAAAAAATTTCTTATTTTTTCTACCACTCTATATTCTATTTATTTACTATTATAGAGATGATTAAAATTATTATATATATAAAAATAATTTTAAATTTATGTTTATAACCAAAAAGATAATTGATGAAAAATTAAAAATTAAGCAATTTTTTATATGTTTCATATATTTATATTTATTTAAGATTTTTTATCACAATTAAACACTACTAATAATGTAAAAAGATATCTCTTAATAAGGAAAATAGCTCATAAATCCATTTTCTTCGCCATTGATTTTTTAAACATTATTTATTTTCAAAATGTGTAGATATAGCACAACTACATTGACATCATTTTACATCATTCTTTTTTTTTACCATTATTGAGTTTAATTATTCACAAGGTTCAATTTAACCTTAACCCTAACACTAAATCAAAGTGAACCCTAATCCTAAATCAAAGTGTTAAACCAAATTAAACCTGGACCATAAACTAAATAAAATACAAATATTCAATCAAAGTGAACCCTAACACTAACACTGGACCAGATTGAACACTAATCATAAACATAATTAAACTCTAACCCTAACACTAAATTAAATTGAACCTTAACACTTATTAAATGAAGTGTACTATTTCAATGACAACCCTATCTGCAATTCCATATCTAATTCTAACTCTAACACAAAAGAAAACTTAATAGTAGAACTGATTACACAGTAAACTTAAGCCTAATTAAATACTAAACCAATTTAAACACTAACTATTATTAAATTAGGATTAATATTTTAATTCTAACTTTAATTCTAATTCTATATCTAATATTAATCCTAGGACTAAATTAAATTGAACCTTTACCTAAAACAAATTGAAACCTAACCCTAACACTAAACCAAATCTAACCATGTCCTAACTCTAAACACAATTATACCCTATCCCTTTACCTAATTGAAAATTAAATAAAACTGAACCTTGAACCTTAACTTAAACCAAATTGAACCCTAAACGTAACATTCAACCAAATTGAACCCTAACCCTAAACCATATCAAAACATACTCCTAAAATTGAGCCAAATTGGACCCTAACTTTTAATCTAATTGAACATTAAACTAAATTGAACACTAGGTTCAAAACTAATCCTAAATTAAATCAAATTGAACCTTGATAATAAACTAATTAAACCCTAACACTAATTGAAATTCAACCCTAACCCTAAACCTAATTAAACAATAAACCTCATTGAACCCTAATTCTAAACCTGATTGAAGACTAAACCAAATCAAATCCTATGTCTAACCCTAACCCAAATGTTTTCTTCATTATAACCATATCAAACACTAACCCTAACCGTAACACAAACCAAAATGACCCTAACCATAAACCTAATTGAACACTAAACAAAATCTAACCCTAATAGTAAAGCAAATAATCTGCATCCCTAAATCTAATAGACCACAAAACCAAATTGTAAGGTAAACCTAATACTAAATCAAATTTCAGCATATACTATATTATCACCTTAGACAAAATGCTCACAAAATACATCCTATACATTCATGCATATTAGTAATGACAAAAAAGGGAGACATGAAAACAAAAAAACTTCATAGCCTAGTGCTATTCCTACTCATTCATCCTTATATTTTTTACTACTAAATCCTTTGCCACCACTAGAAATTATGTCATAGGCATCATGAGTAGAACTTGTTGCCATTTCTTCTATGTCCCGATCATTGTTCTTCCAACATTTCTCGCCGTGCGTAGACAGTTGTAGTTTTAGGTCATGAAACTCCTCTTCATTTTCCTCAAGTAATCCTTCATCTCTCATACACTACTTCACCTATTCTTCCCTTGAGGATTCCAAAATCCTAGCTAGACATTGTAAAAAGGTTATGGTGTGCTCAATTTCATTCCACATGCCTTGCAACATTTTTGGTTCCAGGGTTTGCACAACTGGATACTTCCTCACTTCTCCACCTTGGTCCTTTGACATGTACTAATTTTGTGGCAAAGGAACCCAAAAAATATAATTTTCATTATCCAAGGTGGCATCATTTTTTTTTAATGTGCTTCAAGAGCATTTGGCACATCTTCTTGGCTATGGCCTTTGACACCCCCATATATAGAAACATTGCAAGGAACATTACTATGATGTTGGAATTTACCCAGTGTTGGTGATAGGCCTTGATAAATTATGGCCCTAACACCACCCTAAACGCATGATGAAGCAATGAGTTCCCAATAGATATATGGTCACCAACTTCTTGTCTAAAACTTCACCAATAAATGATATTTGCCCCTTAGTCAATTCGAGCAGAAGCAACATGTCCATCTCCAACTAATTGTTCAACTCAAAACTATGGTGATTCTAAATCAATCATGCATCACTTCCCAATGCTTCATCTACCTGGCCACCTTATGGTGTCACCATGATTACTAGGTGAAATTAATTAATAATATATTGGTCGAACACAACTGAATCAATCGCATATGATGTTATTGATCAATATATATCCTTCCACACACCTCTATTAGTGACCCATTAATATTTTTTGTCAAACCATCACCAACTCAAGCATTGTATCACACACCTAGGTCGTCCCATCATTCTCTATTGTTTCTCCCCATTTTAAGGTCATGTGTTTCCTTGTATAGGTAATCTCATTTATAAAACCTCCTCATGCCTCGATTTGATGGTGTTGTTCATTCTAGCATTATCTTGGTGACATATGTTCTTATGTTATCCTCCATCCACCCTCACAGTTTATCATGCCCAAAAATGTACCTCACTCCAGCATGATTATTCTACATGGGAAGTGTGGTGTCATATCTTGGGTGATTTCACAACTATGAGGCAGATTTGATAATTATTATTATACCTATGTCCTAGGTGTGATTTCCTTCTCCCTCATCTACTACCAATTTGGCAAGTGTGTCTACCAAGACATTACTCTCCCTAAAGACATGTGATATTCTCACCTCTCTAATGCTTTTTATTGCCTTCTTGATCAACATTTGATGGCATTAACCTTTCAAATAAATCACCATCTTTAACCTAGTCATTATCACTCTGAATTCTATAATATTATTGGTTGTCTCCCTAATATACTTTTTCTATTATAATTTTTGCAAGTTGGTCCTGATCCACACATCTGATTCCACTTGGCCCCAATTTTCCTTTAGAAGCTCCATCAAAATTGATTTTTATCCATCCATTCTTAGGGGCAACCCACTAAACTCCCTCTCTGGGATTGGTAGGAAAATTATCCTTTTGGGCCCCATTAATGGGGTTCATTTTTATTTTATGAAAGGCCTTCAGCATCTCATCATCCCAAGTGTTATACATATTATGTTTCAATGTCATGCTTCTATTTCATTATTGATCAACTCTGCAATCTGCTCTATTTTTTGGCATGTCTTCTTTCTGAATTTTCTTTCCTTGAAATATCATATATTTCCTTTATTGTACATCTCCTAGATAGTTTTTGATGGGAGTATACTCTATAGAAAGCCAAATAGGGCTCTTCTCTAGCCAACATGGCACATATTAAACCAATCCCTAATGTCACATGGTAAGGGGCATTGAATGTTTGATTTTTTCACAAAGAATTTCTAGCATCCCTCCACATAAGGATAATTTAGGTGATATGATTTTTAGTTTCACTCTCTGACTGGAAAATGACACAACTATTGGGCCCTTGAATTCCCATTTGCTGAAGGCAATCCTCTATTAGAATTTTCTTTTGGACAACCATCCAAGAAAAAAATCTAGCCTTGGGTAAACAATGGTCGTTCCATAGTAATTTATTGGGTCAATCTTTTTACCTATTGTAGCTTCCTTCACCTTGTATCTAGTCTTAACTTTGTAAATTCCTATATTTGAACCACCCCATCAAATATTATCTTGCTTATTCGATGGTGAGAATTATCTCTTTTCTAGAATTTCCCATAACGCCTTTTTTTCTCGTTCAAAGCATTGATTTCTTGAAAGAATCTCCATTTTTATTTATTTACCCCATTTTGTTCAATGATAATCTCATAACATACTTTCCTCCCCTATATTCAAGTTTTTTCTCTTTAATGATCTCCAAATTAGGATGAAAAGCAATTGGCTTCTCCCCTAACAATGAGTCAGTCCAAAAGGAGGCCATGTGACCATTTATGATCTCTCATATGACATGATATGACAGTATGTCTCTGTACTCCAGGATGTAGTTCCAATTAGTCGACCCTCTAGGTGGATCTCTTGTTGTCAAAATTCTAGTTGGTTTGTCTGAATCCAAATATTTTCTTCTAAGAATCTTGACCCATTTTTTATTACCATTTACATAGATGTTCTAGACCAAATTTTCCCCCATTGCAAGGTTTGTAGTGGATAATTGTTTGATCCTACTCACCCTCCATCGTTGAGGGAGCACACTTTTTCACATAAAGTGTGTGAGAGTTTTTTTTGCTCACATGTTCCACTCCAAAAATATATATGCATGGTTTGATTTAAAATGTCCTCAACCACCTTTGGTAATTTCAGGAATGACATTTAATACATTGGAATGGCTGAATAGATTGCTCAAATCAATAGTAGCTTACCAGCCAAGGTCAATCATTTACTTTTCCATGTCTCAATCTTATTTTTGTATTTGTTTAAAAGCTTCTCCCAATAAAATTTCTTATTTGTACTTGAAAACAAAGGAATTCCAAAAAACCTCCTTGGGGGGAAGCAATTTAGTACTCTAGGATTCTAATAGTGTCTCTTTGCAATCTTAAATGTTAAATGTGTTCAAGAAAAACACCAGATGAGTTCCTCCAATTAATGCTTTGAATAGATGCTTTGCAATAATTCTCTACATTAAATTTGAAAATTGGATTTACTTATTTGTATCCACACATTAAATTCCTCCTATTAGTGTTTGTTTGGGTTTCAAACCTAGCTCTTTATTTGTGAACAATAGAATTTATTATCTTTACTTGGTGAGGATCAAATGAGATCTCAATATGGATCATGAATGTGTAATTTGATAGTGGAATAAAAATCACATGAATGTTATGAAATTTTTCTTTCTCTTTTGGGAAAGATGGAAAACAAAAAATGACACTCAAGTCTAAGTTTGTGACAAAGTTATGGATTTACTTTTTTAATACAAGATTTTTTAATCTATTTTGAATGAATCTTAATAAAATCACTCATTCATTTGACACCACAACATGGTCTCTCATTATATGAATTTTCCACATTGTTTATCATTCATGATATCATCACATTATTAAAGTCTAAGTATTCACAATCTCTTTCATTGATAATATTGGGTAGTGTGAAACTTGGACTCTATGAATATGACATACATATTTGCCTATTATTGTCTTACCTAATTAAGGAGTTACAAGAATTGATTTTAAGTAAACAAAATCAAGGTTTGAGAATATTTTTTGGAGAATTTATGTTTAGAGTAATTTCTTTTTGCCTCATATTTATAGCTAGATATCAACATTTTATGTGTACTAAATTTGATATAATACCATTGAAAATTTAGGACCATAAAATACATAGGTGGTCTTCACAACCATCAATAAAGGTCATCATTTCTTTCAAAGGATTCTCATTCTTTCTATATTAGAATGGAAAAATTCATTCCCTTATTCTAAGACACAAAGATGAAAAGGTGAATCAAACGGTAAGGTCAAGATGTTTCAAAATATTTTAAATCCATAGAAAAAAGTGGAACTACATAAACTCTTAAAGTATCATTGGGCTATTATATTTTAGTTTTTCCCTTGTATGTGTTTTTTATTAAGGATTAAAAAGGTTTTGAGGGGAATTGAAACCCCTTACAACAAATTTTGAAGGGACCTAAAACCCTCAGATTTTTTCACGGATCTAAAACCCTTAAAAGAACATTGTAATAAGATACAACATAGTCATTCAACAGTCCAACCACAACCTAATAATGAAGATTGAACATTAAAGAGCTAGTGGTAAAAGAAAAAGGTCGAAGCCAACCTCCAAAGAGCTCAGAGACATGAGCATAGGGAACAAGGCTCCCTCAACCTTAACCATGGGTTTTATCAAGGGTCCCATAACCTTATCCTTGAGAATGAGCACCATAGAGAGAAACTTGTTTTTAAAGATATCAACCTCAATAGGAGATAAAGGAAAGAAGTCAACTAAAAGGCCATCATCAGCTCCCTTACAGCCAAAAGATAGGGCTCCATCAACCCCCCAACAACACTTCTAGGCATAACCAATAGCATCCAACTCCACCTTTATAGGAAAAATATCATCTCTAGCCACATCCATCTCCCCCTTAATAGAAGATAGGACCACCTGTATAGGAAAAACCAAAGTAACCCAAAGATGCAGTAAATGAAGTATTTGTGATGAAGACAACTTAAACCAAGAACTCAACCATCTTTGTAAGGTCTTCATCTGCAATGGGTACTCTAATAAACAAATTTCTAGGGCTCTTAACCATACCAAACGTCTCATATTCTCTGATAACCATTCTTCCCAATCATCTAGCCATCCCATTATCACCCTTCCCTTCATTGATGGCCTCTCACAAAATATTTCCAAGATCCTTCACAAGAAAGGCCTTCAATGTGCTTTCAGGTCCTTCTCCACTTTGAGATGTCATATTCCCTCTCTCAAAGACTCGAGAGACATCATGCTCGAATTAGGCATCTACAAAGTCTCTTGCTGTTGTGGTGCACCTTACATAGGTGAGATGGGTAGGTCTTTCAACACCATAATCAAAGAGCATAGTACCAATATTTTGCATGATTGTGTTTCCAAATCTGCCCTAACCAAGCGTTCTTCGCTAACCAAGCACCATATTTTCCTAGAGAGCATGCAAGTCTTAGCTAAGGAAGACAACTATTTCAAACACAAACTTAAAGAGGCCAAAGAAATCAGCAACCACCCATGCAACTTGAATCGTGATGTTGGGTGGAGCCTCAGTCCCTCATGGCAACCCATGTTATCCTCTCTTAGACAACCTAACCCCCACCTGTGACATGTCTCTCCCTTTCTTTTCCTCTACCTTCCTCTTTCTATTGTAGTGTAGCATGTCCTTCCTTCCCTCCCATTCCCTTTCTTTGTTCTCTTTCTCTCGCTTTGGTAGTCTCATTTCTTCCTTTCTCTTTCCTCATGCATTGTCTTTGTTGCTCCCCTTGCCCTTGTTTTATTTTCTCCTTTCTTTGTTTCTTTGTGCTTTGGTATTGGCTTGTCTCCTTCTTTATTTTTCCTTCCATCCTTCATCCCTCTCTTTCTCCTTCTTTTTTTCTTTTTTTAGTTCAATTTTTTCTTTCTTTTTATTTTTATTTCTTTTTATGTTATTATTTTTTATTTCTCTTTTTTATTTTTACTTTTATTATTATTATTTTTGTTATTATTATTATTTTTATTATTATTATCTTCTTCATTATTATTATTTTTATTTGTCCATTCTATTTAGCTCTTTGTATTTATGTATTTGGTTGTTTTATTATTTTTAGTATGTTGTTTATTTATTGGTTTTTAATTTTTCCTTCTCTTAGGTTTTTTTTTCCTAGTTGTCTTTTCTTCCACTTTTTGGTAGTCTTTTTTATTTTTTTTAGTTTTTATTATTCGTCCTAGCTTTCTATGCATCTACTTTATTTTCCCTTCTCTATTTATTTTGCATTGATCTGCAATAGTCTATCTTACTAATTATTGAGCATTCTTTGATCCTGATGATGGATCATAGAGTGTGATCCAAAACGTTGATGGAAAAAATTGCACACAATCAAAATCAGAAGCATTACCTAGTGACTATCATGGATTGTGGAAAAGTAATTCATTTCAAGAAGGAGGAAGACAATAAAACCGCCACCAAAGAGAGACCCAAGAATAAAGAGAGATAAACAAAGAAATCCAGACCCCATCATCATAGAAATCACAAACCAAGGAGATTCTAAAGGAATCCATAACAAAAAAAATCCTCTCCCAAAAGATCAAGATAAATAGAGGAGCACAAGGAGAGCAGAGAAACAGAGAAACAGAGAAATGACCATTATTCCATCTTAAGGGTAGAGAAGAAGTTGAGACATCGAAAGAAGCCCACACAAAATCAAACGTGAAGATTACCAAGTCAGGGCAAAAATAACTTCCATGCAATACCATAGAAATATGAGCAAAACCACCTTATGCAGCTTGGACAAAATCCACTGAAACCCATGAAGCCACAGAGAACAATGTTGAACCATGGTTGTTACTTACAGAAGAACATGAGGGAACCAGAGAAAGGCCTAAGCAATAAAGCCCAAAACCCCTCACAAACACCCAAAGACCCATAAGAACATAAGAAGCTCCAAACAGCGCTAAGAGCACCATGCATGAGAACAGGATCCTGATATCAGGAAAAGGACCCCTCACACACCCCCAAGCGGCAGAGACAACAATCCCCCAAGGACCCAGAGCACGGAAGTCCCAACTCCAATAGCCTCGCCTTTCACCACGAACATAATTGGTGACAAACAACCCCTTTGACATCTCGCCACAAAAAAGAGCATTGAATCCTTCCAGGAACAAGAAAAAGAAGAGAATATGACAAAGAAATTTTCCCCTCGCATCAAACATTGGAAGAGATGAAGAGGGCATGCACTACGAAAGAAGGCAAAGCATACGGTCCACCACCAAAAGGGACGTTTCTCTTATATATGTTACTTTGCGTAATTTTTTTATAAATTTTAAGTATCCTCTAAATTCATTGAGTGTAAAGATCCTACTTATAATAGGTGTCTATCATTCTTAACTATTTGGGGAGCAAACTAGGAAGTAATAGCTCACCCACTACTTTATTTTTTTATGGATCATTACTATATGTTTAATATAATCGCTAATATTTTATCTAGAAAGAAATGTGACAAATAATTCTTATTAATCAAAGTGACTACATTATTTGGAATACTTCATGGTCTTTGAAAATGGAAAATACATAATATTCATTATTGTATTTTTTATTCTTACACCATGAATAAAATTTTATAGGTATATAAAATTGAAATGAGTCAATAATGTATGTGCACTATGAAGCGATTTAAGTGCTAGATTCTAGAAAATCAACAAACTTCTAGTCTACTTGGAAGATAATACTATTCAAAGTAAATTGCAATTATAATAAGATGTTAACTTTAGTAACAATAGATAATGATTAAAAAAATAAACAAATAATTCTATGCTAAGCTTTTTCTCATGAGACAACATTGCTATAGGAATTGACAAATAGAGAATTATAAATCTATGCTACAAATTACTTAAACTAAATCACAAAAAATGTTGAATTAAAATAGCCATTAAACTAAATTTTTAAAATGAACTACAAAGTGACACTTTACCTCAAGTGGGTCTTGGTATAGGGTAAGTGCGTGAAGTAATTAAATTAGAAACTTCTCACATGCTTATTCATTCATAAAAATTATCATACATGGAAAATTATGTGTTGCTGTAACAAGAGACTTGTACAAAAAGAGTTGTTAACCATATGTGGTCTTTCCATGACACATTTATAGACTAGCTCATCCCAACTTACTAATACTAAGTTGTTTCTCATTCCAAATATTTAGGGAGAGGTTTATTAAATCTAGGAATGCATAAACAAAGATAGAGTCCTATTATGATTGATCAACCAACGATGAGGAGAAATTTAACTATTAATAATAAAAATTCCATAGAAACAAGTGATGAAAATATTTATGGTGAAGGTATCCCATGTACTAGAGATGTATACTACTAACATGATTTCTTTTGGTGTTGTTAGCACAAGGAATCATAGAGACTTATGTTACTTTCTCATTGAAATCGGAAAGCACAACTACACAATTTGTGCCATAGTCACATGTAATTATAAACATTTGAGAAAATATAACAAGATTCATCATGAAGAATCACAAAAGTAACTACACAATCTAGATAGTGCACATAATAAATTGGACAATAAATAAATCAAGAAGGAAATTAAAATTTAGTCTTCTTGCCACATTGTAGAAAAATATCTTCTAAAAATGAATAATGAAGAAGACAAAAAAGAAATGTGTGGTGCCTCCTCCGGAATCAATGAAGAAGACAAGAAGAAAACTTGATCCAGGATCATTTGTTGTGGCTAAGAATAAGCAAGTTGCAACTAAAGGAAAAGATGGAAAAGATGATTCATGTAGTGTTGATAACATTCTAAGTTTGCTAAAGGAAGATGTAGGATTGAAAAAGGTTGGTGAATTGTGGCTTAAGCAACTCTCTTATGATCAAAGATCAAATTGAGGAAATTTTGGTTGAACATCTGCTCTGGAACAATATTTCTCTCGACAGTATTGTAGACATCCTATCGGATGTTCTGTGTGAAGTGCTAAATGATCGAAAGAAGTAGCCTCTTAAGGTACCTATTACTGAAGAAGTTATTTTGGGGTACATGGAAGATAAATGTGTATATGCTCATAGAAAGTTATCTAAAGACATAAGGAATATGAGAGTTTGTGTATCAGAAGCAAGCAAATTATACAAATACCACCTTTAGTGGCCAGTAGTTGCTGAGCAATTTAAAGAAATTTACTTGACTCTGTTGAATCTTAGTTGTGTTCCTTGGGTAAGACATTTGATATTTTCAGTGATCTTGATGGTACACAAAGAAGAAAGATAAACTCCTTGAAAATAGATCTTATATTTTATAAGAGACAAAGAAGATGTGGTAAGTGTTTTCTTAAAGGTGAAAAGAAATTGTTGAAGCATGTTTAGAACATCTTTTTGGTATTCTCATTGAAGTTGAGAAGTGTGAGTGGAACATCTATGTTCCTGATTCATTATTATATGTAGTTGATATAATTGTGCAGAATGATATTTTGAGTCTGAGTATCCATTTGGCGATGAATTAATGGAAAACTTCACTTCCTAAGTTAAAGGAAAAATACAAGAAAATATTTTAGAAGCATTAAAAAGGTACTTTTGCAAAACAACTATTCTTTTATTTTGTTTGTCCACCTTTGTCCTTGATTTCAAAGGGGGAGAATTTTGGAGAAGTTTGAAAGTATAAAGCTTTTTTTTGAAGGGGGAGAAGTGGTTGAGAAGTGCTTTGAATATGTTGTTGGATAAATTATTTGTCATTGATCAGTATTTTGCCATCAATGACAAAGGGGGAGATTGTTAGAAATACTTATCTAAGTTGTCATTGATGTCAAACCCGGTAATCCAAATTGCTCCAGATATGGTGAAGAATAATATGTATTGCAGTGGAAGATAGGTATGTATGTTGCTATGAAAATTGTTGTCGATGTTGTAGTCCTTTATTTCTCTGAAAGTGTGTATTGGCAACATGAGAATATGTGTATCTAGATGTGATAGTTTTGGTGTTGGTCATGGTATTTGATTTTGTGCTCTTAAAGTCATTATCTAGATGTTGTGCTCTAGTTGTATGTTCAATGTATACAGTAATGAGAAGATTCTGGTGCTTTGGTTCCCTCTGACTCTTTTGATTTCTAGTGATACTCATTTGATGGTCTGTTATTCTCATAGCAAATCTTGCAATGCTAACTTGGATCCAGATTATTTCCCCCAGTCTTATCTATGCTCCATCTGGGTCTGTTTTCACATACATTCTACCTTGTACTCTAGTAATTGCAGCATTCAGTTAGCATGTTGTTTTGGCACTTTGAGGATATGGTTTTATCAGGCTTGGCCAACATTGAAAGTTGATGTTTTGATCAGGTGATTACAGCATGTATCTTGACCATTGAAATGTTCCTTTGGAGAAATGTTTTTGAGGTTGACTTGATGTATATTTCTAATTCACACACACACAGAGGATCTCTTGATTGTAATATACACATATACATATGTATTGATGTAGCGATTGAATAAGAGAGTAGAAGGATATATTGTGAAGGAGATAATAAGAATGAGAAAAGGATAAAGTGGTAAGAGATTTGATTCAATGTGAGCAAATTGGTGCAGTCAGATAGTGAAGCATTTTTTAGAGGTTCTCATTTGAATATGTTGCAATCAATTAGTGTATTGTCATATCTTTAACTGGAATCGATTCTATGCATGTGTAGATGTAATTTTCTCAATTCAGTTCATCTTTGCAGTAAGCCTTTTCGGCAATAAGCCATTATATTAGAATAGTATGCTCTCTAGGCAATGAGCCTTCTAGGCAGTGAACCCTCCAATAGTGAGCCTATTTTGTAATCCCATATAGCTAGTTATATTATCTTGAGAGTTAACCCTCTCTATGGTTTTTCCCTTGTTGGGTTTTCCACATATAAAAAACTGGTGTCTCTTATGTGGTTGAGTTATGTTGTAGACTTATTTTTTATTTTCGTTTCAAGCATAATTAAGATTAAGTTTATCTTTAAAACATCAAAATATTTGATTTAATTTTAGTATATTGAGGAATATTTCTCCCCCCCCCCCCCCCTCAATATTCTAGTCTATTTAAAAATTTCATAGCCAATACATGGACTGATGCAACAAACAAAAACAAAAAGGTTAGTCTAGCACCACATAGAGTTACAGAGAACTTTGCAAGAAATGATGCTAGAAAAACCAAAAACAAAAGATATGACCTGGTGTATCATGATATAGTTAGGACCTCATGAGGGAAAAACATGGGACACATCAAGAAAACACACATTCAAAAAGAAAACAAGACCATGGCCCATTTTTTGTCAGTCATAGCGCACCATGATATAAAGGATCGTGGTGACCTTGAGGAGGCAAAACAATGAAGCTCAAATAAGATAAGCAAAGATTAAAAAAAAGAAATCAAATCCAACTTGAGTATCTCAAATATTTTTTGCCAAAAGGATAACTGATAGAGGGGATTTAATGTTGTCTGACTAGAGGAAAGATGCATCTTGAGTACACTAGTGATTGGATAAGGGATCGATGAGACCAGATGATAAAAGATACGATCAAGATGACAAATATTCTTTGGGATGATTGTTGAAGGACCAACTAATGGGACATGATCTTGATGACACATGACTAGTTGATGAAAAGGATGAGACCTAAGGAAAAATATGTACAAGGCACACCTATAAACAACTAACATGACAACCACAAACCAAACCAAGGAATATACAAGATAGGACTGACACCAACACAAAAAGCTATATACGGGTAACAACTGCATAGATATCCTTCGAAAATACATGGGTATAGTAAGAGAAAGGTAAGTGAGATAATGAATGAGGTAGGTGAGATAATGAATGGGATGGAGTGCAAGGAAAACCAAGTGGATGCGATCAGAGAAAGATGAAGGCAGGTAGCAAAATATATCACACTAGGAAAGGTGGATGCGAGTAGATGTTTTTGATTAAGGAAAATCAAGTTTTAAGGGACCTGAAACCCGCTTACATCATGAAGGATAAGCATGAAAGAAGCTAGAGAAGAGAAGACCTAGATAGAAAAGCTGCAAAAAAACTAGCATAAAAACCAGCAGCTAGGAAAAAAGGATAGCACAAAGCCAGTGAGAAACTGGCATCCAAAAACCAGCATTACATATCAAATAAAAACTTTTATGGACTCCTCTGCATTCTTAACCAATAGCATCATGGCCTTAGCAGCTTCTCTCAGATCTTTGTTCTCCTACTTCAACTGAATGTCTTTCATCTTTGTCACCAAATCACTGGTCGTCTGCCTGGTCCTTCGCCTAGAGATTTGTGGAGTAGATCTGGAGGTCAGCATATCATCAATGATTACCATATCCTTATTCTAATTTTTCCTCTCTAAGTAATCCACCAAGGCATTCATATTTTGAGATGAGATCATCAAGACCTCAAGACTATGATTCATGAAATTCTTCAATGCCTTCTCAGTTTTAGTAACCCGATTAATGACGATCTCATTATTAGCCTCAATCTTATCTTTGACAATTCTAATCACATCTTCCATATGTTTCAAATCCCCTTTTATAAGATCTTTTTCTGACCAGTCATGCATTTCAATTTCATCCTCTGCTTAGTTGGTTTCCACCTCCTCACTCTTTTTCCCCAAATTAGTATCCTTGATCAAATTGTGAATCTTATACTCCAAGTCTCTATGTTTTCTCTGTATGCTGGTAATATTTTCAATAACCCACTTCTGAAAATTGAAAGACTCCAGCGTGCAATTTTGAGCAGCATTCAAAATGGTTTTCATCGTATCCCTTCCCTACTTAGAGCTCATTGATTCAGGGTTAGCTTCCTCCACGGAATTATGGGCAACATTCCTGCTATCCGATACCATAGGGTTAGAATCATGGTTTTCAATATAAGCATCTCTTTTCCCTTCCTCATCTTCTCCAGCATCCTCTTTCTTCTCACTCTCCACTTCAATCTTAGCCTCCTTCCCATGTTCCTCCTCCACACCATCATCCACATCTGTGTCCACTTTATCAATGTCAACCCTCCCTTTTTTATGGGTAGGAACATTAGACAAATCATCTTCAGACTCAGAGTCATTAGACTCTCTAAAATATGAGCATTTGTCACTAGTTTATCATCCTTGCTAACCCTAACTTTTTTCTTCAAGTGTTCGTAAATGAGCAAAATAAGCCCCTGGTGGGATATGGGGTAAGATTTGGGCTTTTTGGCATGGTCAGCCAAGCTCTCATTTAGGGAGGATGCTAAATAAAAGGGTAGAGAAATCTTAACCCCATGGCGGAAATGATTGAGTAGAGCAAAATGATAATTGTAAACTTTAGTAAATCTACCATCAACGGTCAGGAATTCCATCAAAACCCTTAGCATCTTCTGCCAAAAAGACTTTACTTGATGAGGGAGGTAGTAAGAAACGTTGTCTTTCTTGGCAAGATGAACCTTCTCATCCTTAGTTTTTGGGAAAATTTTAATTGCTTCAGCAGCAAACTTTCAATCTCTATAAAACTTTGTGCCCTCCTTCTATAGTCTCATGACCTCCGCAACCAAATCCTCATCAATATTCTAGGTCTCCCCAAACAAAGTGACTTTGTTGTTGTTCCAACCCTTCGCAAAGCCTTGAGACACCGATTTTTTGCTACCATGTAGCTTTTCCATGTAGTCAGTGAATCGATGTCTATGGAGCCTCCTCCACATTTTCCGCTCACTTTTCCAATTCTCACAACTAGAGGGCTCATTCCGGTTTAGGTTACCTCCCATGTTGAAAAGTAGGTCAAAGTCTTCAATAGTATATCTCACAAATTGCAGACCAAGACTTAAACACAGGCTCTTGAGCAAAATACTGGGTTCACAAAATAGAGTACCTTCTGTGATTTTAAAAAAGTAAATAATAATGGTTGCAAAAATCCAGCACTTACTATTATAAGCCCCGTCACACCATTGATCATAAAAATGATGCCTAAAAACAATCATTAACTGACATTTTGCATGCCCCTAATCTCTGTCTTTGGTTTTCGGACCCCAAGAGGTAATTATGATTTTAACTTGAACCATTGATACAATCAAATGATAATTGCTCCTAAACATCCCTTTTACATTGGGCTTCTCTGATATATTTAGCTTCCACCTCTAAATAGACCCCCTCATTAGCTAAAAGGTTTGCAACCTTATTGCCATCCCTTAGCGTATGGGTTATGAGAATATTATCATAGTCATTTAATAAATTTTTAGCACTTTCAATAGTATTAGTTATATTCCAAGAGGAAGAACTAGTACCTTTAAGAGCCTGGATGATATTGAGGGAGTCCCCTTCCAACCAAATTTTTTAAAATTTGAAACCTTGAGCAAGCTGGAGGCATTTCACCATAGCCTGAGCTTCAGCGACATGATTATTTTGAACTCCAATGGGAGAAGAAATAGCAGCAATGTAGACACCTTGAGAATTTATTATGACTCCTCCCCCTTCAGACTTCCCAGGGTTGCCTTTAGTAGCCCCATCAAAATTCACCTTGACCCAATCATAATCAGGAAATCTCCAAACAACATTTTCTCTCCTAGTCGTATTGTCAGATATGAAAACTTTATGAATCAAATTCCATTCAGTAAGGATGTCTTTCTCAATATCATTCATGTCAGCAAAAAACCATTGCTTGTTGTTTCTGTGAGGAATATTTATGTTTTCTTTTATAGCCCTGCAAACTTTTTCAAAGACCACCTAAGATGTGCACTTAGCTTCCCTAAATATTTTGTTATTTCTCTCTTTCTAGATGTACCAGCAAGTCATGGGAAGGATTAAGGACCAGAGGTTCTTGATAAGAGGAAATTTGGTGGGAAAGGTTCATTGCCAAATAGTTTCCTTGAGACTGTTGTGCATAACCCAATCAACTTTCCATTTCACCCAAAACTTACTCTAGATTTCCCAAGTGAAGGAGCAATGGATGAACAGATGATCTACTAATTCTTCCTCTTTCTAACATAGCTCACACCTGTTAGGAAACATAAAACCTCTTCAGGGCAAGTTATCAATAGTAAGAATCTTATTATGAATAGCAAGCCAAAAAAACATGTTAACTTTAGGAATAAGAATTCTATTCCAAAATTTACCCCATATTGGGTTACTGATCTGGGTAAATGTGTTTTTATAGGCTGAGGCAATAGTAAAGTTACCCCTAGGATTACTCTTCTAGAGGAACACATCATCAAAATCTTTGTTAATAGAAAAGGACAGTAGATCCTACTGAAGCAGTGAAAACCCATCATAAATAGCATCAAGCCTTACCCATCTATTCTCCTTCCAATAGTTACAAACCATAGTCCCAAACCTTCTTTTACATTCATCAATGAGTTGACTGTAGTCTTGATTAAAAAGAGGTTCATCTTTAATCCAAGGATCCTCCCAGAACCTGATTTTGTCACCTTTGCCAAGGACCCATCTAGCTCCAGCTTTGGCCACTTTTGTGGATTTGATAATACTATTCCAAATGAAAGACCCAACAGGGATGTCTTTAGAGTAGAGGAGAGACTGGAGAGGTTGATCATGAATATATTTATCAAACCAAACCCGGTTCCAATCTTTCTTAATGCCATAAGCCCTCCATATTTGTTTAGCAAGAAGAGCTTTATTAAAAGTTTTGAGAGCTTTAATACCAAGACCTCCCTTACTCTTTGGCTTACACACTTTGTCCCAGGCAACCAAGGCTATCCTTTTTTTTTCTTCTACCCCTGACCAAAGAAATCTTTTCGGAATCCTCTCTAAAGCTTCAGCAAATTTAGCTGGAATACCAAATAGACTGAGAGCATAGACCAGGAGATTCTAAAGAGTAGCTTGAAGGATCTGCAACTTTTTGGCTTGAGATAACATGGATCCTTTCCAGCCAACCAGGTTTTTATTGATTTTTTCAATTAACAAATTCTAGAATGATTTTGGGGGAACTAATATCAAAGGGAGACCCAAATAAGTGGAGGGGAGAATTTCCACCTTGCACCCAATGATATTAGCAATTCTTTGTTGTCTTATGATAGGAGTATTCATGAAATAGATAGCAGGCTTGCCAATGAATATGAGCTAAGAGCACCTTTAAAGGAAGTAGCCTCCCCAATGGAGGAGTATCCCATTAAGATTGTATCATCAACAAACCTGTTGGTGAGTACAAGACACATTAGCAGAGGAAGTTTGAAGACCTTCGATAGTTTTATTCACTTTCATTTTTTGGATCAATCTGCTCATGCTCTCCGCCAAGATGGTAAATAGGATAGGAGATATGGGATCTCCTTGTCTAAGCCCCCTAGAAGATTTAAAGAATCTAGAAGGAGACCCATTGATGAGAATTGAAAACATCGGGGTGGAGATCAACTCTCTGGTAATTTTGATTATCTTCTCATCAAATCCAAAGGCCTCCATAATTCTGAAAAGAGCTTGCCATTCCACTCTGTCATAAGCTTTAGCTAGATCCAAATTTATCAGAAATCCTTCTTTATTGGCAGCATTAAGAAAATGAATATTCTCATGCACAAGGATGACAGAATCCAAAATCTGCCTACTAGGGACAAATCCTTTTTTCTCCTCTAAGATGATAAAGGGGAGGACAGCCAAAAGTTTGGAAGTCAAAACTTTAGAGATGATCTTATGAAAGGAGTTACATAGACTTATTGGCCTAAATTTTCCCATGGAATCCGCACCAGCCATCTTAGGAATTAAGGCAATAAAGGTAGAGTTGATTTCCTTAAGGATTCTTCTTGATCCAAAAAATTCTTTAATAGCATTGACTGTGTCTTTTTCCACAATATGCCAAAATTACTAAAAAAAGAACATGGGGAAGCCATCAGATCCCGGAGCCTTATCCCCCTAAAAGGAAAAGACCACTTTTTTAATTTCCTTAGCAGAGGGGATAGCAGAAAGGGCCTTATTCTAGTGAGGATCAATAATCTTGGGGATGTTGTCAACCAGATCCTGTTGCTTAGCAAAATCAATCTCCTTACTACCTGTGAGAAGCTGAGAAAAGAAACTAACAGCTTCATCCCCAATGTCATCCTCCTTAAGAAGAATTTTGTGCTCAGCAATTAATCTGGATATTCTATTCGCAACTTTATGTTTCATAGAAGTCATGTGAAAAAATTTAGTATTTCTATCCCTAGCTTCTAGCCAAATAGACCTGGATCTCTGTCTCCAATAGATTTCCTCCCTAGATATAATATTGTGAAGTGTGACTAAAATATCATCTTCCTTAGTCTTGGGATACTTTTTATAGCCATCTTTCTATATAGAGTTTTGGATCTGTTCTAATGCCTCCTTCAGCTTTTTGTTTTATTCAAAAATATCACCAAAAACCTTCTTATTCCAGATCTTAATGTTATCTTTGATGTTTCTAAGTTTTTTAGCAACTTTGTACATGGTTGTTCCATCCACATCAATATTCCACCAATTGGCAATGGATTTTTCCAAAGAGGGGTGAGAGATCCACATTTTCTCAAACCGGAAAGGGAAACATTGTTTACTCTTAATAGACTCTGCAACAAAAGAAATGGGATAATGATCTAAGCCAATTCTATTAACAACTGACAGGGAACATCTATGAGAAAGGATCCAGTCATAAGTAATAAGGGATCTGTCAAGCCTTACTTGAATGAGGTCTTCTCCATCCCTGCGATTAGACCAGGTGTAAGAAGCTCCAATGAGATCAATATCAATAAGAGCATTGACATTGATGAAGTCCATCAAATCAAATCTACTATCCAGTTGGGCTTGAGTTCCTCCAAAATTTTTAGTTCCTTGCAATGGAGTATTGAAATCTCCCATCAACAGCCAACTATCCTATGAGAAAGAGCTTCTTTTCTGCTGGATTTTATCCCAAAATTTAATCCTAGCAGCTTTGGAATTAGGGGCATAGATATTTGTAACCACCCATTCCTTTCCTTCAGTGATGTTTTTAACTTTCATAGATATAATATTACCATCTTCATCAATCATATCTCCTAAAATGGTTTTCTTGTTCCAAAAAATAGCCACCCCACCTGAGGCCCCATTCGAGCTACTACCACAGACTCCTCCATTTTTAAAGAAATTTAAATTCTTAACTTTCTCCTTACTCATTTTGGTTTCCTGCACAAGGATAATATCCGGCTTATGATCTCAAATGAGATTCTATAATATATCTTGTTTATTGAGACCATTTAGGCCTCGAATGATCCATGAGATTACCTTCATTTGGAAACCTGGGGGCAAAATTCATGTATACTTTGTTGCCTTCCATCAACTATGTTTTGCTTACTCTTCTGGTCCCTATGCCATTTCATGGGTTTACGACCCTACGGAGATTTTAAAGACCAATATCTACCTTGGATCTCGTCCTAGTTTTCACCCCATTAGGGCATCCTACCTTCTTATTTTTCTTTTTTCCATTCCCTATTATTTCTTCCTCGTGTTCATCTCTAAGATCAGCTTGCATGTTATTCCATAGTTCTCCTCTTTTCTGGTATGAAGTGGGCGTGTCAACTCCAACATTCTGGAATAAAGAGTTTAAGTTAACCTTAGGCGATCTGAACTTGTTCTTCCTTCTAGAATTAACTTCAAGTCCTTCAAAGTCATTTGGGAAATCTTTATCACTTTTCATTACTAAAACTTGAAGGGCCTCATGTTGAGATTCAATTATATCATCAATCTCACCTTCTTCAAGAATCTCTTCAATGATTACATTCTCTTCCTCCTGGGCTTGTAAAACTTCAAAAGTATTGACTGTTTTGATCTCAAATCCACTAGTTTCATCCTTCTTATCTTCCTTCAAAAGGGAAACCTTAAGAGGGTTAGCTTTTCTATCATCTTCTGATAAGTCTTTTATGTTACCAAGAATTCCGCTTCCTCCTTCCACTCTACTATCTTCCTTAATATTATTCTTTTCTTTACATACCTGTTTATGAGGATTATTAACCTTCATAGGTTTTTTGGGGTTACTAGGGAAAGCCTTAGCCCAGTGTCCAGCTTTCTTACAGGAAAAGCACACAAAGGGGAGGGACTCAAACTTTATTGTCTGTTCCCATAAACCAAGCTTGGAATTTATATCAATAGAAATAGGAAGATCCATCTTCTGCGAAATATTGACACAAATTCTCGCATAAACCAGTCTCTTTCGAGTTGCAGTCATTGGATCTATCGCAACAAGCTCCCCAAAGGAATTCGCTATACCTGAAAAAACATCCTCAACCCAGAATTCAAGTGGAAAAGTCTAGCAACCTTACCCAGACCAGAGGAGAATGAAAGAAGGAATCATTGAGTTCCATATTTGGAGACCATTTTCTTAGGGATAGGGAAGATTTACCAAACATCCATGGTCCACTTCTTAATGTTGCTTCTAGATCTTCCCCACAAGAAAAAGAAAAAACAAAAAAAACCCTTGACAAGGCTGAAACATCAACCTGTCCTTTCAGCCTCCATTTTCTCTTAACAAATGATCTAACATCCTCAATATTGGGTCGAGGTCCAACAAACTTTCCCACTAGAGAGAAGGCCATTAAAGAAATGCTATGATCAATAACCAAATCTGGAACAGCGATAGCTAATTTACCCATTTTTCTATCAAAGATATCTTCCACAAAGGGGAAGGACAATTTCCCAGTAGGTTTGTTTGCAAAAAGACTGCTCCAGGGTTTGAGAGCCTTCACCTCTGTAGTCTTTTCTAAGTCAAATTTCACGCCCTCGGGACCCAAATTTGGAGAATCTTTCATCTTTTTGCGGTCAGGAGGAGGGTCCCGATGTTGTGGGTCCCCATCCGGTCTCCCATCCTCATCATCCATCACTTATCCTTGAGCTACAGAGGCAGCAAAACCAGAGGAACCAACCTCGTTGTTCCCTCCATTTCTAGAATTCAAATTTCCCTTTGCTTGCGTTGTTCCCTCCATTCTAATTAGCTAAAATTTGTGCACACTTTGTTGATGGATGCGAGTAGATGTTGATAAAAGTGGGTAGTGAATGATACCATGCGAGGAAAGGTAATGTAAAGATCTGAGAGATAATGGAACTACCCCTTACACATGGTGTTCATTGTTGAGTTTTCACCCTATACACTTTTCCAAGGTGCCACATTGTATGGAGTGGTTTTCACCATAGGATGAATTTATTCATCTTTACTATTTTGGATATTTTTTTTATTTTTTATTTTGGGAGAAATTTTTTATTTTGGGAGGAAATTTATGGATGGAGATGTAGATGGATGAGGATAAATGGATTTGGAGATCAGTGATAAGAGAGATTGATGGAGGACTCGAGCATTTAGTTCCATATCAAGGTAATAGGATCCTATTTGGAGTAAGCATTGGACGTTGGTACAACCTTATTAGGATGAACAGATTATGTGAAGGCATGGATTAGATCATTTTGATGGGGTATATATGGGAGGCAAGGTATATGGTGGTGGAAAGTGTTTGGATGAAATGATGTAAAGTGAGTGTGATAGGTAGATAGTGTAAAGACCAACATTGACACATGTTGTGGGCTATGTTGGATGAATGGACGAGGAATGGAGGGGCATGCAGATATGATAGAGGAGTAATGATAGGTAGATTTGGGACATAGGGACCCAACATAGATTTGGGAGATGGAGTGAAGGGATATTTATCTTGTGGACTAGCAACTTTGGATGCCATTGGAAATTTTTCTTTTGGATGCATTGCTTCTTTTTTCTTTAGGATCCACATTGTTTTTTCTTTTTCTTTAGTGGGCCTTTGTGGCTTTTGGGATTTATTACATTGTTTTATTAGTTTTTGTTTTTTTTTAGAATGTATTTTTTAGTGGATATAGTGATCTTTAGATTGTTGTGGATGTGTAGCTTTATGCATTTTTTATTTGGCATCCAAACTTCTACTAGTAGTCTTCAAAGGAGTGTGTGAATGTGTAAGAGATGAAGGGAATATGGATTGAATGATGGATGTAGGGTTTTGGATGGAATGTGGGGATATGTGCCCTTTTTTATCCATATTGGTAGTGAAAGGAGTAGGATGTTTATGATGGGTGATGGGGATATGGGATCTATGTATGGAGGGATAATCAGGGTAATATGGAGGATGGGCTTTTGGGATATAAGGGCCCAAAATAGATTTAGTATGTGGGGGATATGTAATGGTAGATTTGGGGATATGGGGACCCAAAATGATTTTAAAAGATAAAGGAGGGAGATGGATGGTTGTTTTGGATTTATATGATGGAGAAGGGGGGATGGTGATAAATTGTTTGGAGGAACAATGGGAAGATGGAATGGTAGGTTTGGAAATGCAATTGGATTTTGCATTACTTGTACCAAAATTTTTTGATTAATTGCCTTGGGATATGTAACCAAGACCACAAGACCCTAGATGTGTTAGATGTAATGATAGCCCCAAAGACACTTAGAGGGGGGGGGTGAATCAGTGTCTAACCGATGAGTGGAATATTTGAACTTATTTTTAACTTTGCAACCCAAATCAATGTATCGGTAAGCAAGAAATAATGCAGTAAACGGAAATAACAGAGACAGCATAAATGCACACCATAACACAAGATATTTTAACAAGGAAACCCAGTGTGGGAAAAACCTCGGTAGGATTTGTGACCCACAATATTTACTCACTGACCAATATGAATAAATATTACTTACAATAGGGGCCTGCACATGCAGGAAGGCCAACAGCCTAGAGCTCACTGCTCAATAAAAGAGTCTCACAGACTACAATAAGGATAATTAAATCCAATACAATGTACTGCTCAAAATAGCATCTCTGATGTCTGGTTCAGTACCATTTAGGCTTAGTCAGATACCTTAACCAAAACCTTTCACTTTCCACTATATCACCTCATACATACAAAAGAAATCTCCTACAATACAAAATGACCTATGAGATCTAATAGGGAGATTGAGTGAGAAGTTGCTCAATTAGTCTAAATTGGTTTAATCAATCAAATGGACCCAAAGGATATGCTTTTTTTCTTTTGTGTTCAATTATCATTTGCAATTTCAATCTTCAACACCCACACCTCTTCTCAAACAACCACCCTATTATGTTGCTACACTCCCTTGCTCAAGCTTATTTCCTCAATGTTACTCAAATCCTCCATCATAGGTCCACACCCCAAAATGATGTCTTAACTATCAATATTGATTAATTAGGCCCATTGTGTGTATTTCAACTATCCTTAAAGAGTTTTAAAGGTTCTAGCATCATTGAGGCAATCGGGTTCAACTTTTAGTTAAAATAGGGCTAAAAGGCTACTAGCCTGAGGAGTCCTAATTGGGTGAATTTTGCTTGCATAGTGAAATGATGGCCATAAAAACCATGGAACCTAACTTGGAAGGTGTCAAAAAGTTCTAAACTCAAGGATTTTTTATGGTTTTAGCTCCTGAGAAGATAGTATAATGACTGTCCACATTTTTAGGCAAGAAAGTAGGGTTTTGAGAGGGTTTTGCTCATGAAACAAAGGAAGTCTCTTCTAAACCATAATTCAAGCTTTAAAAATGTTATATAACCTCTTCCACATCATTTGGAACTTCCTCCAACTCTTCCCTGCATCACATTATATCAAACACTTGCCATACAAACTGGAAAAGGCAATAAAAAGATTGTTTCATGCACTATCACTGCTAATTCACTATCATAACTGCACTTTGAAGGGTTAGAATTTCATGGAAACTTCACCAATGCATGTATAAACCTCCAAAATTCATTTTTAGCACTTTTCACAAGATTTCAAATCCTTGACTTACTCACAAAGCAATTTTGGATTCAAAAAGACATTAAATTTTCAAAACAGGGTGCTCGCTACCAGCTACAACTCAACACATTTACAAGGTAAAGAAAACATTGTTTGGAGCTCCAAATGCCTCTAAAACTCCAAGGAGACTAGTGCAGACCTCTACCTTAATTTTTCTCACTCAAATTGACCTTTGAGCACAAACAAGTTTGGTCTTTGTTCACATTGCTAGCCAAATCCATCTCCAACTTGCCTAGCATATGCTCAAAAGCACTTCTTTTTCACAACCCTGGCCAAAATATGAAATATTTACATTGTAAATATGCAGTGAAACTTTTCTAAGTCCACCCATGGGAGCCCAAACCTGGATTTAGACAAGTTGATGCATTTTGGAGTCCAAAACCCTTGACAAGGTAGTCAAGGAGCAAAATGAAAACAATTTTATAGAACCAACTTCCAAATGCACAACCTGCAAACTAGTTACATCAAGAGAATTGAATATACAATAAATCCACTTTCCAAAAGGTACAATATGGAAAGGAGAAGCCCCAGTGTGGACTGCTATCCAAATGGAGCTCAAAACATGAAAAAAGGCATAAAAATGCTTGCTCTTTCAATTGATTATGATAGAAAGTAAAAAAGCCAACCCTATACCAAGAAGAGGGAGGCATATAAATATAATTTGAAGGTATTTATCAAGTCCTATATGGACATAAGAAATTTTTGTCTTCTTTTTACAAAAAGTGTCCAAAATGACAACGTTTACAAGTAAGAATGACAACTTTTGTTGCTCCAAATGGCAATTTGAGCAACCTAGCTCAACCAACCTTCCAAAATCACATAGGAATGATTAAAAACACTTTATAAACATTTTTTAATGCTTTCCAAAGAATGGCTAAGCCTATAAGGCAATTTCCCACTTTTTAGCCTTATTTGGTCTAGGAGCACAAAACTGACAACTTAAACCTTAGGAAAACAAAACTTGATCTCTCAAGCACAAAATGAGATCAAACATCTATGAAATGACTCAAAACAACCTATGACAAGATTTAAAAACTAACAAGACACTTAAGCATGAAAAATACCAAAAATGGAGAGTATAAGCAAAGCTAGGTGCTCCTGCACCAAGATCTCATACATATATGAGTCTTTACAATATACCAAGTCAGATTACAAAAGATAATTATATTTACGATAAAATTCACATAAATAAAACTTGTCTCATGTTGGCCTGAGTGTCAGTATACTTCTTTGTCGATGTAATCTGGATGTCGGTGAATATGCTTGCCGGTGCCGGTAGATGGTATCGATGTTAACCCTTTTGCCGGTGTGTGTGTAGAGACCTAATACCAGTTGGTTGCCATCAATGACAACATCAACCATTCTCATATGAATGTAGAATTCCAACAATCTCCCCCTTTGGCATTGATGGCAACACTCATGAGAAAAATCAAAACGGTTATCCCTAAACTGAAATCCAAAAAGAAGTGTGCTCCCCCTAAGCAAGTGATCTCCTTTGAGCATATATTTTTCTCTTCACTACTCCCCCTTTGACATCAATGACAAAGGATGTCAAAAAGAGTACAAAGTTTCTACCTCAAATTCTATAACCGATTGGTTGCAATCTGAAAGATATCCACCAAAACTAAGTTCAAACTCTGCATAAACTTGTTACTGTGAGAAAGAATTTTCTTAGTCTGCTGGATCATACCGATGAGATAGAGCATATGTTGCTCCAGTGATCTTTCTCTAGTGATTGTTACCTTAGATAATTCAACTTGCTGAGTAATAAGACTGTCCAATCTTGGACCAAGTTTTCTCTTCAACTCTTGGGCCTTCAGCCTTATTCTTGCCTTTTCTTTCTCCAAGTTCTCCAATTTTTCTTCAAACACTACTAATTTTTGTTCAAAAATTGATGTAATTTCTGAAGAACCTATCATATTGTCTGCTATGTCATCAATCTCTTTTTGTGTCTTTTTAATCTCCTCATCAATGTCCTCTGTCAAATAGTGAGGCTTGCAGGCTTCTCTATACAACTCCTTATACTCCAAAATTGTAGAATTGAGTACCGACAATAGTGAATCTAAGTGCTCTATACAGTTTTTAATAGTGCTCATGAATAATTGACCCTTCTCTTTATCAATTTTCTCCTTAACTGTTCCTTCATTCACCTTCTCTAGAGTTAGAATGTTTTCAACAATGAATTTGGACAAGGTGTCCAATTTACTTAAAGAATTATCAATGTGATCTATCTTGCATGTTGGTGCAATCATCCTCAAGATAGGTAGTGTATCATCAATAGCCTTAAATGCTAAGGCATTGCAATTTGTTATCTTTTTGATAGAATCCAAAAGAACATCTGTCACATTAGTAGGTCTAAATTAACATGTAGATGTGTTCGATTCAGCAATAGCTTTCCTCTCAACAGATACTTCTCCAATAACCTTAATTATTTCTTCCTTATTACCAACAATTGATTCCTCTTTATTCACATACTCTATCAGTTTCTCTGTCTCAACATGAACCTTTGCATTAGATTGTTTCTCGGTATTAGTTCATTTATCTTCTGTCAGTGTCTCAGTATTCTGAGAGTCAACAGTATTTGTCGGTGTCTCAGAGATCTTGATATTCTCACCATTGGTTCCCTTAACTTCTGCAGTCTCCTTATCTACAACAATGTTGATACCCTGTTTATCAACATTCATAGAAAAAAGAATCTTAGAATCTGGGTTAGTATTATCAAGTAGACTGTATGTACTGGTGGGATATCCTAAGCTGGAGGTGGAAGATTATCTGTAATCTTTATTGCAGGAACACCACCAACTTTTCCTTTACCCTTATCCTTATCCTTCTGATATAACTTAAAGGTTTTATCCATTTTCGGTCTGCTCCTTTCTTCTTGCTTTTCCTTTTCAACAAAGAATACATCCCATTTGTCTGCAGTCTCATCAGCAATCTCGTTAACTCTCCCAGCCATTAGGCTCACTTGTCGGTGTCCACTGAAAAAAAATTGACTGGTTTTCCTCAAAAATTAATTTATCAATTTCCTCTTTTGAATTCATAGGATGTTCCGCCAATAATGCTTCAACTTTCAACTTCTTATCAAGTTCCATTACTGATAATCTTTTTGCTTCTAGTCTCATATACAAATCATTTGGCAAATCATCTATTACTTCAATCAAAACCTTCTTATAGATATCTAAATGCAAAATAATGCTCTCTTCTATTGTTTCCCTATCATAATCCTTAAAAGAATGGTACAATTTGTTTACTTTAATCAGATTTCTTTCCAATGTTATCTCATTCAATAGTTCTCCCAGAGCAGAGGTATCTGGTGTCTATTTCTTCTTTGGTGTAAGCTTCTTCTTAGGTTCTCTATCTATCTGTTGTTTCTTCCTTACTGTTCTGGTTCTCTTGGGAGAAGGAGAAGGTACCAATGAGGGTTTTCTCTTCGTCCTCTCTACTCTCATGAATTTAGCTGCCTTTCCACGGTCAGTATCAAAAGTGACAACCGGTGAAACATGTGCTCCCAATTTCAGTCCTTCCGGTTCACTAGCAGATATACCACTTAAGTTCATTATATTTTCTTTAACCTCCTTAGCCATCTTGGATGCATCTCTGATAGATTTCTCTCTTCTTTTTCTCTACTTCTTCATAGAAACAACACCCTCTATAGTTTCAGCATTTCCAAAAATTTCTTCAGATGGTTCTCTAGGTGCATCAAGTAGTGCTTTTGCATATGTTTCAAGAATGGGTAAATCAACTTCATAACCCATTTCAGTAACCCAAATAGTTCTAGGGCTAACTGCTTCCATCCATGTCTCATCATGTTTAATAACAAAGTAGATTTGTTTATCATACTTGTCAACTATACTTTGTCTCTTGCCTTCATTTTGGTTGAAAAAGTTTTAAAATAATTTGTGATTATCTTGTCATAGTCAATGCCCATACTGGTGAAAACTTCCAGAATCTATTTTCCTACCGGGATGTCATATCCAAAATCCTTATGACCAATATCAAGTATCTCTTTGGTGAAGTAAAGCATTAGATAGACAAGTAGGTTGCCAAAGTGAGAAGTTCCTTTCTTGTCATCTTTAATCTTCTTCAAGTTATCAATCAATTCATCCTTAAGCCATTCACAAACATCAATTTTAGTGTTGTTCTTTACCATCTCATATGCACTATGAATACAAAGGCTAGAAACCGAATTCAATATGTTTGCATGTGTTACTCTATAGCCAAGTACCATACTCACATATCTCACATTTGCATCTCTAACATCATTGACTCTAAGGGATCTGTTGTCGGATGTAGCTCTAGTTAAGCTCATCACACCCTTGTTAGGTATTTTCTTGGTTTTATCAGGCCTACTACTAGTTGAGGGTAAACCAGTAACTATCTTAATTACTTCCTTGGTTATTTTGCAAACTGACTCTATCCACATAAATTCTCCATGGACTCTGCTCAACACAAGATGAACTACTTCCTCCATAAATTCAAAAATTCTTAGAATTTCAATAAAACCTAAGTCTTCAACAATCTTATGTTTAGCTTTAATCAAACCTTTCTCATTAGTAATAATATCATTAAATATTTTCTTCAATTCCTCAATCCCTAGGTCTTCTATGTTGCAGTGGATATAGATGCTCGGGTCTTCAACAAAAGCGACACCCTTCGGAATTTTTGAAAAAGCTCTGATAGAAGCATCTTGTTTAGCAATTTCAGGGATAATCTTGAATATAGGTCTAGGGCGCTTGATGTTCTCTACCATAGTAGGGTTTGCAATAAACTTAGGTGCAGATGATGAAGATGTCATTTCGAAAGATAAATACCTCTTAACTTGAAATCCTTGAATGCCTAAAAATCACTTTGTTGCTTCGCCTTTAGATTGCCTTCACTCAATTTCACGCTCTCTAAATGTTTGAATGCTTGGTGAGTTGAAATGAGGGTTTTCCAGTTTTATATAGCCAAAATACTCTTCAACAATCACATTAAATGCTCATCAGTTAAGTGAGAGCTTAACATATCTGCCAGTAGAGAAGAAATGTATCTTCTTACCATCAACCGAGGGTAGAATTCATGATTTTCAACTTGCTACAATACCCCTTAAGGATTATTCCTTAGTCGGATGAAGAATCTCCTACCTGTGGAGGATTTCTCTATTCTACCAATGCAGAGATAGTTTCATCAACTTTCTGATCTCCCTTCTTAATCCATTGTTTTGAAAATTCTTTCTTTATTTCATTTACCTTTTCTTTTCCCTTCATACTAGATCCTTTATTGATCGCTGGTATATTCTTGCTCCTACAAAATTTTGCAATATGTCCAATATTTTTACATGCATAACAAGTTACATTATTCCTCTGAATAGCCTTTCTATATCCTTGACCAGTTTGTGTTCTGCATTGATTAGATAAATGCCCAGATCTACCACAAACATAGCATTTCACATTCATTCTGCAATTTTCTGAATTATGACCAACTTTGTTGCATTTGGAACATTCACCAATGGGTAAGTTTGTATTCTGATTATTTCTAAGTCTGCACTGATTTTCTCTATGACCAAGCTTGTTGCAATTAAAACATTTCCCATTAAATTTATAAGCATTATGTTGTCTTACCAGTTTACTGTGATCTTGATTATTTGCAGTCCTGGAACTTTCTTCTTGTACAAATCAAAGTCCAATTGTATCTCCATCAAGTTTTTGTCTTTTCAGCATGTCATCAAATCTTCCTAAACTTTTCTTGAATTTGTTTTTGTGTTTATTTGCAGTGATCAACTCATTTTCCAAAATGCCAATTTGTCTTCTAAGCTCCTCTTTATCATGTTGCATGTGAATCAGATCTGTCTTTAGCATATCATTCTCATGACAAAGTCTCAAATTTTCATTTGCTCAATCATTAAGTCTCCTAGTCAAGTCTTATTCATTCTTCTTTCTGTCTTCAATATCCTTACACAGCCTCATGGTTAAATCTTGCATTTCATTCCTCATGTTAGTGTTCTCTTGCCTCAACTTATCTGCAATATCACTAAGAGTTTCCTTTTCATCATCATGTTTATGCATTTTCTCATGAAGTTCCTTTCTCTTATTTTGTTCTATAACCAAGTTCTCCTGAAGTCCTTTAATGAATTCCTTAGCAATCCTCAGATCATCTTCAAGTTTGATGTTGTTCAATTTTTCTACATCAAAATCTTCAAGAGCTCCTTCCAACTATTTTCTCAAAATCTTCCTCAAGTTGTTAAGATTTTGCCAATAGAGGACTGAGCTCTGATACCAATTGTTAGATATAATGACAGTCCCAAAGACACTGAGAGGTGGGGGGTGAATCAGTTTCTAACCGGTGAGTGGAATATTTGAACTTATTTATAACTTTGCAACCCAAATCAATGTACCTGTAAGCAAGAAATAATGCAGTAAATAGAAATAACAGAGACAGCATAAATGCACACCATAACATAAGATATTTTAACGAGGAAACCCAATGTGGTAAAAAACTTGGTGGGATTTGTGACCCACAATATTTACTCACTGGCCAATATGAATAAATATTACTTACAATAGGGGACTACACATGTAGGAAGTCCAACAGCCTAGAGCTCATTGCTCAATAGAAGATTCTCACTGACTACAATAAGGAAATTAAATCCAATACAATGTACTGCTCAAAATAGCATCTCTAATGCCTAGTTCAGTACTAGTTTAAGCTCAGTCAAATACCTTAACCAAAACCTTTCAGTGTCCACTATATCACCTCATACATACAAAAATAATCTCCTACAATACAAAATGACCTATGAGATCTCATACATATATGAGTCTTTACAATATACCAAGTCAGCTTACAAAAGATAATTATATTTACAATATAATTCACATAAACAAACCTGTCTCATGTCGGCCTGAGTGGCGATATACTTTTTTGTCGGTGTAATTTGGATGTTGGTGAATATGCATGCCGGTGTCGGTAGATGGTATCAATGTTGACCCTGTTGTCGGTGTGTGTGTAGAGACCTAATACCAGTTGGTTGCCATCAATGACAACATCAACAATTCTCATATGAGTGTAGAATGCCAAAAAGATGTGCTTTGACATGGATGGCTCCAAATTACCTTTCTCATGAAGTTCTAAGCCTTTACCTCTATAGTTCATTTTTTGAGCATTTTCTCTAAAAGAGGATACTTGTTCTTTGGGTGACAAGATGCGAGTCCTTTGTCAGCTAGAGAAGGATGGGTGGGGAACATGAGGTGTTCTTCTACTACAAGTGAACTACAATGGATGAATGTAAGTGAACCAAGAGGGTAGAGTAATGGAAATGGGATGTTTTGGATGGGAGGCAATAAGGGATCATGCAATGGTTTTGATAGGATAGGAGGATCTTGCCTTGAATGAGGGGATGATAAGGCATCATGAGATGGATGAAGCAGAATTGTAGGATCTTGATGTGGAAGAGGGATGATAAATAACCTTGAGATGGACTATATGGGATGGTAAGATCTTGATTTGGATATAATGATATTTCAACATGATTTGGAACAATATCTTGGCATGATGGGATTAGTGTGGATAGCATCATGGAAGACAAATGGATACTCTTAATATAGAATGGATGTAAGGATGGGAGGTTCTTTAACTAGGATAGATGGAGTGGACGGAAGGATGGGAGGCTCTTCAACTAGGGTACATGAAATGGATGGAAGGATGCGAGGTTCTTTAATTGGGGTGGATGGAGTGGATGGATGGATGCCTAGAGGTTCTTTATCCAGGGTAGATAGTGTTGGCATTTTTTATGATGATGTTGTGATTGTCATTGATGGACACACACTTGCTTTGAGATTACTTTTTGTATGTATGAGTTATACTCAACCGGTATTTATTCCAACCGGTATTATGTATTATAGTCTTTACACTATCGATGTTTTGCAGAAAAGTGTTTACCGATCTCAAACAGTATGAAGACCTCAAGGAGGATGCAGACCTCAAGCAATTCGAGGATCTCAAATGATACAAAGGAATAAAGCAGAAGTTATCATTTTCCTAGTCTTAATTTTTGGTAGCTGGTAATCGGTAAAATGTATGAACCGGTATTACTCTGTGATGAGTTACCAACCAGTATTTTTGTGATGAGTTATCATCCACCGACACTTTGACGGTGATTTTGTGTCGTGTTACCAAATGTGTCTAGATGCATTGAACCTAGGAACTTGCAATGTAATCCTATTGGACCGATATGAAATTAGATTCCTTTATAAGGACATCATGTCTAGGGTTTTAGTAGTTGTTAGGGTTTTAGGTGGTTGATGAGGTTTGTGTATGTGCGATCTTAGAAGAGAAGATCAAGTCTATGTGAAAAGAAACAGAGTGTGGATATATTGAAGACTGAAGTAATGCTGAAATGCATTAACAATGAGCTATCAAGGATCTAACCAAGTAGACTGTGCTATTTGTTAGATCACTCACTTGTTGATTACTCACATCTTCGACAAGTTTGAAACCCTTAACTAGGTAGGCCCAGAAAAACCTTTTTAAATCCTCTAACAAGGTGGTTCACAACTGTGGATCTAAAATCCTCTCACAAGGTAGTCTTTAATCAGACTTATCTCCTAATAGAGATCAAGATTCCTAATAGGATTTGTTCTGGTGAAGAACATTGTATGACCTTAACCGGTCTGGTTTCTATTCTACAGATAGTTACTTGTGAGTCTCAGCTCACCATGTTTTTTCCCATTTGGTTTTCCACATCAAAACCTCTTCTGTTATGGTGATTGTGCTCTTGTGGGTGAATGCCTTATTTGCTATTTGGTTTTCATTTGCTTTAACTAGTTTGTTAGTAAATCTATTTTACCGGTTGACTGTTGAATTGTTTAAGTGTTTGAGTTCAATAATTTTTGGTATACTAATTCACCCTCCTCTTAGTATTCATGAATTGGTATTAGATCCAACCTTTCTATAAGTTTAACCACTTGGAAGG
Source organism: Cryptomeria japonica (assembly GCF_030272615.1). NCBI lineage: Eukaryota > Viridiplantae > Streptophyta > Pinopsida > Cupressales > Cupressaceae > Cryptomeria > Cryptomeria japonica. Next base: position 362,205,060 of record NC_081411.1, read on the forward strand.
AGATATGGGGGGATACACTGTGAGGGAACTTACTCATCGGCTCACTCAGACTAAGAAAACCTATGATGAACTCAAAGTCAAATATAAGGCCTCTCTGGCAAAAAGAAGAGAGCATGTTGAGAAACTGATGGAGCTAACTAAAAACAGTTCTTCTGATGAAGCGGACATGGAAGCCCTAGTTGAAGAAGTTGAAAAAGTGAATGAGTCAAGTGCCAACCTGAGAAGGGAACTGGAAGGACTGACTATCAAAATGTGTCAAGAGCTTGAGAACTAGAGGAAAGCTGAAGATCTGGTAAAAGACAAAGATCATGAGATCTCCAAGCTGAAGCAAGAAATCAGTGCACTTACTGCTCATCTCCAAGAGAGTAAAATGGAAAAAGAAGAAATGCAAGGTCAACTAAACATGGCTATTTCTGAGAATGCAACCTTGAAGGAGTCCAATGATTCAATTACCAAGGAACTCACTGAGTCAAAAGAGATACTTGCCAAATTCAATCAGAGTGTTGCTAAGTTAGAGCAAAAGCTTGAATCAACAAAACTGGTGAAGAATACTAATGGACCTGGTTTCTCTGGGTATGAGGAAGGTGAGACCTCTGGAACAAAAGATGTAGCATCAAAGAAGCAACCGACATCAAAAGTTAAAACCTATTTGCTTTAATTGTCTCAAGGAAGGACATACTGGTAATGTATGTAGAAATAAGGCTTACAATAATTTTCCTTATTTTCTAAACAATAAGCCTAGATCCAATAGATTCAATGGAAATGTTATGCATGCAACAAGTTTAGGCATAGAGCACTTGAATGCAGGTCTATCATGCACAACATTGCAAGGTATCCTCAAAGGAGTCAAGGATTTTTTCCTGAACCCTCTGTGAACCAGAATCCAAACCGGTATAATACCTATAATCATCAGTCAGGTAGTGGTGGCTATCAAGCGGCAACCAATTAGACAGCAACCTGTTTGATCTGTCATGGTAGTGGTCACACTACTGCAACATGTAGAAGGAAGAATGGAAACATGAATAATGGACCATGGAGAGCACCTGGAATGGTTTGTTATCATTGCAACAAACTGGGTCATACAGCAAGATTCTGCAAGATGAGAAAGAACATATCGGATGATATACTAGTCACTCCGGAAGGAAAGATTGATGTTGAAACTGTTCAAGCAGATATGAAGAAAACCTAGAAAAAGAAACCAGAAGAAGTGTCACAACAAGAACTGGTTTCTGCACCTAGTGTGGAAATCTCTGAACTGGCAAACTAAGCTTCTGAAAAGATTACAGGGAGCAAATCGGTGTAATATTTTGAATCCCCGGTTTACACTGTTAAAAGACCTTAACTGGTATGTGTTACCTGTAAATCGGTAGAAGACCAAAAATGGTAAAAGGAAAATTAGGGTTTACACCCTAATGGTGGTGCATTTATTGTGCTAGGTGAAGAATTTGTTTAAATGGGATTTTCAAGTCATGTTCACTTATCAGTTTGCGAGCAGAGAAATTTTCAAGTGCAGAGTGACAAAAGGCAATTTTCTTTGCGGCTCAGAGAGATTTCAAAACTTTGAAGAAGAATCTAGAGATAGTATCAATCAGTCAAGAAAAGAACTTAAAGCGGTAATCCAGCAACCGAAGTAGTGTGTGTGGTGAAGCTGAAGTTGCAAAGCCTAAATTGCAGATTTATGAAGGTATTTATCAAAATTCTTGTTTATCATGACTTCTGCATCGCACTCCAGTTCTAGTGCACCTGTTGATTCAGCAGACTTCATCCAACAGAAGGCGAAATACAATGCCCTATCCCAAATACCTGCTAAAGATATAGTAGAAGGTGATATTTCAGGGTATATTGATTGTAAACTAGAAGACCTAGAATCGCTAGTAATCCATTCCTAGCTAGGTCCTATTTTGGGGGGATGATAAGAAGATCAAACCTGAATATAGCATCCTGGAAAGGAAGAATCCTCACAATGTGGTGTACTTTCTTGAAGAGTTCATAGAAGATCACATCCGCATCATTCAGAGCAGAGTGCATGGAGACAAAATGTATCTTGAGAGGACACATAACATAATGCCTAAGCTATTCACGTCATCACCAGTTCTGCAACACTAGTGAGGTGTCAGCCCTAATAAAATTTATCAAGACTGAAATGACCAAGCTCACCGGTTCTGTGAGCGACCAACAGGGAATGACCGTCAACACCATCAAGGACGATCTGGTCAAGTATGATTGATGGTGATTGGATACCGGATGTTCTATGCTAGTAGAATTAACTCTATCTTTGTTGTTGTGGTTAATGTTGCCTACAAGATGATCATGGAAGATGTCTCATTTGATCTATGCACCTGTATGCAAAGGCAACTCCTAGTAAACCTGAAGTCTATCAAACAAGACAATGCCTTAAGATTCAAATTTGGCCAACTGTTAGTAGGTTTGTTTTTCTACTTTGAAGGCTATTTCTTGGGAGTCGGTGATATCCAATGGTCTGCTGACCAACCGGTTACCAAACAAATCAGAGAAAGTCTTCAAGCGGTAGGAACCGATTATCCTGAAGCGTTGAACAAATACTTTGATGAGTTTAAGCAGAAGATGAGCTAGCAGATGAGGATATCTGGTGATATTGTCAAGAAGTATGAAGACGGCATCTTCTTTACCATCATAGTAGATGAGTGTATAATAGATGCGATTGAGCCTAGAAAAGAAAAAGTTTAACCGATGGGATATGAGGTGACGTATGACATGCTAGATGGGTATGCCTCTACCCTACTTGCCTCACCTCTTGATCCAAAGAAGAAGAGAACTGGCACCTATTTGGAAAGGGTAACACTGGTTGAAGAACCTTTAGTGAAGATGGGAAAGGCAGTGCCATTTGTATTGGCACCGGTTACCTCAGAAAGTCCTAAAGTGACCAAGCGGTCACCGGTAAAGAAGAAACTAGAAGTTGCACACGCCAAGGTATTTGAGAGGAAGCAGAAAACCAAAGGCAACACACCAGACTCTGAGGACACAGAACCTGAAGAATAGCCTAAGAAGACTAGGCAAGCAAGGAAGAAGATAAAGACAACTAGAAATGAACCGGCATCGTCAGCACTGGTAAATATAGACATTTCCTCTTACGAACCATTGACACATTGTCAAAGGACTATCAAGAATATTAGGATGAAAGTTTTGAGTGATTTAATAGATTATTTTGATTATTTTAATAAGAATGAAAAGGAGGAAGTTGAATAGAAAATTATTCAATATCTATGTATTAATGATCGGTCACCATCAAAAATTAAATCTATGACACCAGATTCTTTATACAATTCATTAGATAACAAATGGTGCATTGCCATAGAAAAGGAATAGGAAATAAGAGAGGAAATATTTGCACAATATTTTCCTGATGTGTCAAATTCAGAACTTTATGAAGTTATGGATAAATACAAAGGCCTCTTCTTCATGAGAAGAAGAAGACTCATGTTACTAGAAGGGAAAGTCCCTGAAGTGGTAAAAGATACCCACTCACATGCCAAAGCCGCTCTAAGATTGCACCAAGTGTCTGAGGACAACAAGAAGGTTGAACAAGAACCGAAAACCAGAAAACCGGATGAGGTATATGATAGTGAAGGAGAACCAGTTACTGAACAGCTTGACCCTATTGACATTGATGCTTTGGATGGTGAAAATGTTACTCTGGATGTAGCAAAGGAAAAGGCTGATAAAGAGAGAGTGCACAAGGAAAAATGGGACAAAGAGAAGATCGACAAAGAGAAAGCAGAGAAAGAGAAAAAGAAACAAGAGAAATAAAAGAGGAAACAAGTTGAAGAGGAAAAGATGAAACAAGAAGAGGAGAAGAGAGAAGAAGAAGAGAAAAGGAAACAGGAAGAGGAGAAGAGAAAAGAAGAGGAAAAGAGGAAACAGGACAAGGAGAAGAAACAAGATGAAGAGAAAAAGAAACAGGAAGAAGAGAAAAGGGAATAGGAAGAGGAGAAGAGGAAACAGAAAGAGGAGAAGAAGAAAGAAGAAGAGAAGTGGAAAGAAGAAGATAGACAGAGACAGAAGGAAGAAGAGAAGAGAAAGAAAGAAGCAGAGGAGCAAAAGAAGGCAAAAGAGGAAAAGTGAAGAGCTGAAGAGAAGGAAGCGGCAAAGAGCACACAAGTGGAGACCCCAAAGGCAACCAGTGGTCAAGCCAAACCAGCTAACATCACCAGTCCTATTGACCTCCAATCTGCAAATGAATCGAAGCTACTCCAAAGCATTAAGCTTGCCTAAGAGCAACTGGAAGCACTAATGAGGAAAAATGAGCAAGATGTTATTCAAATTGTGGTGGAAACTCTTACCAGTTTGATTCCTGGTACCAACCTTCCTAGTACCGATTCCTCTCTGGCCCAATGAAAACTTTTATGCATAGTTGTAGAGGACTAGGTACAATGCTTGGAAGATGTTGTTGAAGCTAATGAACAAAAGAAGCACCAAAAGGCACCAAACACTGCCTTAGTGAAGAAATTAAATGAGCTCCGGTCTAAACTTCAGGAAGTGCAAAAGGACATAAGAGATGCTCTAGATGAGGGAAAACTACTGCTGAGTAAGATAAGCCAACCCCACCTATTTTGTGATGATGTGCTTGCACAAAAGGAAAAACTGCAATCTGATTTGCAGGCATATATAAGCACCTTTTGAGATGCCCTATGATTCCTTCACCACATATGGGCAAACTGTTCACCGATTTCAACTCCAATCTGCCAAAATAGAGTTGGAAATTAGCAACCAGACCTAAGATTTGCAGGAACTTCAACTAGTTCTACTACCTCAACTACAAATACTTCAAAAGTGCTATCTCAATCTAGATGCCTTAACGGTCACTCAAGAGATGAGTACCTTAGATGCCATGGAAGAACAGGTATCCCAGATGCAAACGGAAAGTGAGGTTGCTACCTCATTGCTCGAGTCATGTTTGTTATCTATGAAGACCTTTATGCAGGATTTTAAATCAATTTTTGATAAGTTTCACTCATTATTGTCATAAACATTTATTATATTAATGATAATGAGAAACAGGGGTTATTCTGCAGTGCTTTGTCATTGTTAGCAAAGGGGGATTAGTATTCTGTATTTAAAATTTTGATGAATGCTATGTACACTTTCATGTTTATCTCTTCAAGGGAGTAGTATACATTGTATTTTCTGGAAAAGGGATAGTGTATATGCTTAGGGGGAGTAATTTTGATTATGGCATATTTTTGTTGTAAAACACTTAGATGTCAAATTTTTCCTAAGTGTTGCCATCAATGCCAAAGGGGGAGATTGTTGGCATTTTTTATGATGATGTTGTGATTGTCATTGATGGACACACACTTTCTTTGAGATCACTTTTTCTATGTAGGAGTTATGCTCAACCGGTATTATGTACTATAGTCTTTAGACTATCGGTGTTTTCCAAAAAAGTGTTTACCAATCTCAAACGGTATGAAGACCTCAAGCAGGATGTAGACCTCAAGCGGTTGAAGGATCTCAAGCGGTACAAAGGAACTAAAGTGGAAGTTATCATTTTCCCAGTCTTCATTTTTGATAACCGATAATCGGTAAAATGTATGAACCGATATTACTCTGTGATGAGTTACCAACCGGTATTTTTGTGATGAGTTATCATCCACCAACACTTTGGTGGTGATTTTGTGTTATGTTACCAAATGTGTCTAGATGCACTGAACCTAGGAACTTGCAATGTAATCCTATTGGACCGAAATGAAATCAGATTCCTTTATAAGGACATCATGTCTAGGGTTTTAGTAGTTGTTAGGGTTTTAGGTGGTTGATGAGGTTTGTGTATGTGTGATCTTAGAAGAGATGATCAAGTCTATGTGAAAAGAAATAGAGTGTGGATATATTGAAGACTGAAGTAATGCTAAAATGCATTAACAATGAGCTATCAAGGATCTAACCAAGCAGACTGTGCTATTTGCTAGATCACTCACTTGTTGATTACTCACATCTTCGACAAGTTTGAAACCCTTAACCGGGTAGGCCCAGAAAAGCCTTTGTAAATCCTCTAACAAGGTGGTTCACAACTGTGGATCTGAAATCCTCTCACAAGGTAGTCTTTAATCAAACTTATCTCCTAACAGAGGTCAAGATTCCTAACAGGATCTTTTCTGGTGAAGAACATTGTATGACCTTAACCGGTCTGGTTTCTATTCTGCAGATAGTTATTTGTGAGTCTCAACTCACTGTGGTTTTTCTCATTTGGGTTTCCATGTCAAAACCTCTTATGTTATGGTGATTGTGCATTTGTGGGTGAATGCCTTATTTGTTGTTTGGTTTGCATTTTGTTTAACCGGTTTGTTAGTAAATCTATTTTACCGATTGACTAATAAATTGTTTAGGTGTTTGAGTTCAGTAAATTTTGGTATACTAATTCAACCCCCCCCTCTTAGTATTCATCAAATAGAGTGGATGGAAGGATGGGAGGTTCTTCAACTAGGGTAGATGGAGTAGATGGAAGGATGGGAGTTTATTTGAATAGGGTAGATGGAGTGGATGGAAGGATGGGAGGTTCATTGGATTGAGTTTGAATGATGGCAAGAATAGGAGATGGGGATTGTACCTTGCATAGTGTTAATAAATGGGACGATGGTGTAGGAGCACCTAGTTTTACCTAGTTTTATTGATGCATTTTCCAAATTTTGGAGTGATTGATCATGTGTGGGATCAATGAATTAATAATGGACTATTGATAGGTCCACAAGTATGTTTTGGAGTTATTTGAAGGGTGGTTGTCACCAAAGTTTGCTTGTTTTCTCAGTTTTGGCCAATGTGCCCTTGCAAGCCAAAAATGGCATTATTTTGCATTATAGTGTAAAACTCTTTCTAAGACATAATTAGGCATTTGTTCATGCTATTTTGATGTTAGGAAACCATCCTAGGGTGTTTAGAGTGAATAGAAATGCATAAGTTGACAAAATGCAAAATGGAGCAAAAGTTGTCATTGTTGCTTGACAACTTTTTGCAACTTTTTGAGCAACTTTTTAAAATTGATCAAATCGGTGGTTAGGAAACTGATGGGAGGCTGGTTATGAGCAAGGAGGCATATAAAATTATTTTTCAATGATTTTTTAAGATTTGGAATAAAATTTAAAAGCCATTTCCAGGTTTTTGTTTAAGATTTGTAAATTTGGCTATAGTAGTCCGTACCAGATGATCTGATCTTGGTATTGTCCTTTCATGGTGGTTTAGTATATGTTGTTGTATTTCTTAGGAAGTGATTTTATTCTTTCTCAGTGTAGGTTTAGTGTTTGATTACAAATTATCTTCTTTTGCACTGCTCTCGGTCTAAGCAAGGGTCTAAGACCCTAAGCATGGTTCCAACTTGAAATCCCATTGTGTTTATTTGATGGCCCTTGCGATTCAATTCATGGAGATTATTTATAGTTTATATATTCTTTGTAATATCCTGAAGGTTTCTTGGAAGCCATTTCTCATCATATCCTAAGTGAGCTCTGCCATAGCCCAGCTAGGGATATGACTATCATTTTTGTTATTGCTTGCAGAGAAGATAAAATGTGGATGTGCCAAGTGGTTGGCATGAAATAAAGAAGCCTAATGGAGTCTCAATAGAAGAAGGGAGGTATGATAGGGCATAGAAACTAATAAACCCTATTGGAGAAGACTATTAACTCTCAAACCTTCAAAAAGAGCCATTTTGGGGGTTTGTACATGTACAGACGTACCAGACAGCCTACCCTATTGAATCTAAAAGTTTTTCCAAAAGGGTATCCGGATCACTAAAGATTTTGGAAGGTCTTTTGGAATTTTTCTGAGAAATTGGACAAAAATTGTGAAGGTAGGGCTAATAGGGGCTCTAGGGCTACTAGGCCTAGAAAATAGGAATAAGAGAAAGTGATGAGAAAATGGAAAGAAACTAATCAAATAACCACATGAATGGAGTTGAAACACCTTCTCTACACCCCCTAAGACCCCTACAAGTGTATGTTGGAGGTTTTGACAGCTTGATGGTTGGATTTACTCTAGTGATTCATAGCCATGCTTGTGAGTAATAGGAGTAAACAAGTTGATAAGGAGCACTCCAAAGGAGTTTAGTAGTTTGACTTGAAATTGGACAAGAGAAGGGTGTGAAAAAGGATGGAATACCACTAAAACATCTTTTACCTACCTATTAATCAAGGTACAATTCTTTTGTGAGATCCTCGACATCAAATTGGTATCAGAACAAGTTAAGATTTGGGAAGAAACCAATTGATGTCAGAGACCGAGTCAGTAGGTGAAAATAGCCTTAGGATGGTAACCAATGCATAGTTAGACTTAAAGGTAGAAGACCAAGAGGAAGAGAATAGACTCCTCAGGGTAAGATTGCAACAATTGGAGAACAAACTAGGTGAAGTAGAAGACAAGATTGAGAAGGTAACTATCAAAATCAATGAAGGAAAGGGTAAAGAAGTGGTAGAAGAGGATGGCACACCTAAACCAGATCCTTATCTACCTGAAGAACCTTTCCCTAGAGAATTCAAAGCCTTAGGAGGTAAGTCCCTACAAGGAGTGCTACTTTTTTGTGGAAAACTAGAACTAGAAGTGGTCATGGAGTGGATTGAAGGATTAGAGAATCACTTTTAATGTGATGGAATTAGTGAAGCACAAAAGGTGAAGGTAGCCAAATCTAGATTGAGAGGAGCAACATTGACTTGGTGAAAGTTCATCCAAGAGGAGAGGAAAAAGGAGGGTGAGAACCCAATTGCCACTTGGAAAGGAATGCTAGCCAAGGTGAGAGAAGTCTATATCCTTGAAGACTATGAAATTCAATTACACAAGAGGAGACAAAATTTGAGACAAAGAGAACTAGATGTGAGTAGCTACACTGAAGAATTTCAGAAGTTGTGTTTGAGATCTAAGGTGGTGGAAGATGAAAGAATTAAGTTAGCCAGGTACCTCAATGTTTTGCGGTGAAATATCCAAGAAGAGATAAGTTTGTTGTCTCCCAGTATTGTCCATAAGTGCTATCAATTGGCACTCAAGATGGAAGAGAAGAGTAAAAAGAAACAAGAGCAAAGAAAGAGGTAGAGGTAGGGGAAGAGATGGCAGAGGTCGTAGGGGTAGCTATGGTTGAAAAAGTGTAGACCAAAGATCCGAAGGGGAATCCAAGTTGGTAGAGTAGAGTGGGGATTCCAATAGCAAGAGTAGCTATAGAGGAGGGGATCTAGAAACTCGAGTAGAGGAAGGTCTAATGGATCAAGAAGAGGGTCCTTTTTTGCCACAATGAAGTGATACAATTGCCATCAACTTGGACACCCGGTCTATGGATGTCCTGAGAAGTCTTCTTCATTCCAAGGAGGTGAAAGGAGAGTAAATTACATTAAGGATGATGTAGAAAATGTGAAGACATCAGAAGTGAGTTTATATTCTGAGGTTGGAGAGAATCTCATGATGAGAAGAGTTTTGATCAAAGAACTGGTTAAAGAGGAACCTAGCCAAAGAATATCCTTGTTTAGGATAAAGTGCAAGATCATGGGTAAAGTGTGTAGAGTGGTGGTGGATTCAGGTTCCACTGATAACATAGTGTCAGAAGAAGCAGTAAGCAAACTCAACCTACAAAGAATTCCACATAGTGATCCTTATAGGGTTACTTGGCTCAACAAGGGGCAACATGTTTTGGTGAATGAACAAACTCGGGTGGAGTTCACTATAGGAGGCTATAAGGACAAAATATTGTGTGGCATCTTGTCAATGGATTTATGCCATCTACACCTAGGTAGGCCTTGGCAATTTGATAGGAAAGAAATACACCATGGGGAAAAGAATTCCTATACTTTTCAAAAAGATGGAGTTACCTACAAAATTCAGTCCATAGGAGATCAAGAAGAGAGAAGATCTAAGGGTTCCAATGTGCTATTAGTTGTGGAGAAGGATTTCATAAACACTCTCAAGGAAGGAGAAGGAGTGGGGTTTGCACTTGTTGTGAAACCAAAAGAGGAAAAAAAGGCCAAGAAAGTATGTATTCCTAATGAAGTGCAATAGATACTTAATCAGTTCAAGGACATCATAAGTGATGGAACACCTACAACCTTACCTCCTCAACATGTCATGAGTCACCAAATTGACTTCATACCCAAAGCCTTATTGACCAATAAGGCATCTTACAAAATGACACCAAAGCAGAATAAAGAGGTAGCTAAACAAATCCAAGAACTTTTGGAAAATGGTCTGATAAGGAAGAGCATCAGCCCATGTGTAGTTCCCACCATTTTAGTACCAAAGAAGGTTGGAGACTTTGGACTGATTCAAGAGTCATCAACCGGATTACAATCGGGTATAGGTTTCCCATTCCAAGAATTGAAGATTTGATGGATTGTTTAGGGGGTGCTAAGTATTTTACCAAGATATACCTCAAGAGTGGCTACCACCAAATCAGAATCAAGGAGGGAGATGAATGGAAGACAGCATTCAAGACCACATGAGGATTTTATGAATGGTTTGTTATGCCATTTGGACTCACAAATACCCCTAGCACATTCATGAGACTCATGAATGAAGTGATCAAGGATTACATTGGTAAATTTGTTGTTTATTTAGATGACATCTTGATTTTTAGTAAGTTTAAATATGAACATTTTAAGCATATAGAGATTGTATTGAAGAATTTATGTGATGAGAAACTAACTATCAATTTGGAGAAATGTGAGTTCATGAAACAAGAGTTGGTATATCTTGGGTTTGTAATCTCAAGTGGTGATTTGAAGATGGATACCTCAAAGGTGGAAGTTGTAATCAGTTGGCCTACACCTAAAACAACAAGTGAAGTGGGGAGTTTTCATTGTTTGGCACAATTTTACATGAAGTTCATCAGAGGGTTCAATGAGATATGTGCACCTATGCTTGATACAATCAAAGGATGTGTGAAGAATAAGTTTCAATGGACAAAAGAGGCACAAAAAGGATTTGATCTCTTGAAACAAAGGTGGCTAGTCAACCTGTCCTTGTTCTTCCAAGCTTTGACAAGCTTTTCACCATAGAATGTGATGCAAGCAATATAGCAATTGGAGTGGTCCTAAGTCAAGACAATAGACCGGTAGTATTTTTCAGTAAAAAGCTCAATGAAGCCAAGAAAAGGTATTCTTCCTCTAATTTGGAGTTATATGCACTTGTACAATCACTTAGGAAGTGGAGGCATTATCTATTACCTAAGGAATTTGTGGTATATACTGGTAACCAAGCTCTTAGTTTTCTCAACTCACAAGAAAAGTTGAATCATGGGCATATCAAATGGGTAGAGTATTTGCAGTCCTATACTTTTACCATTAAACATAAGAAAGGTCAATGCAATAAAGTTGTTGATGCATTAAGTAGAAGGTTTCTAATAGCTCAAGAAGTGTAGCTCAAGAGCATTGGAGTGGATAGTTTCAAAGGGCTATACCAAGATCATGAAGACTTTGCTGCCATCTACAAGGTTTGTCAAGAGCTTAGAAATCATTTTCATGGTGAATATGCAGATTTTACCTTACAAGATGGTGTTTTGTTTAAAGGAGGACAGATTTGTGTACCTAGAGGGTCTATGAGAGAAAATTTGATGCAAGAGAAGCACAATGGTTGTTTAAGTGAACATTTTGGGATGAATAAGATTTTGGAACTTGTCAAAAGATTCTACTATTGGCCAAAGATGCAAAGGGATATCAGAAAATTTGTGGAGCAATGTGTGGTTTGTCAAAAGGCAAAGGGGACCTCTTTTAATGATGGACTTAATCAGCCTTTACCTATCCCAAACTGGCCATGGGATTGTATAAGTATGGATTTGTTGTTGGTTTACCCAAGACCAAATCAAGATTTGATAGTATCTATGTTGTGGTAGATAGATTTAGCAAAATGGCCCATTACATTCCATGTAAGGTGACTCATGATGCTAGTCATATTGCTCATTTGTTTTTCAAGGAAGTCATTAGGATTCATGGCTTACCCATCAGTATAGTATCAAATAGAGATGCAAAATTCCATGGTCATTTTTGGAAAACTTTATGGTAGAGATTGGGTACTAACTTATCTTTCAGCTCATCCTACCATCCCCAAACGAATGGCCAAATAGAGCTGGTAAATAGGATACTCGAGAACCTCCTCAAGAGTTTCACAAAAGAGTATGGAAAAGCTTGGGATCAGATCATCCATCAAGCTGAATTTGCCTACAATGACAGTATGAATAGATCAACCGGTAAGAGTCCTTTTGAAATAGTTTATGGCCTTCATCCAAGAGGTCTATTGGAGCTTAGAGATGTTGGGAAGATGGGACAAAAGAGTGGACATTTTTTTGACATGGCTCAGTCCGTGAAAGAGATTCGTGAGTAGGTTAGGCAGGCCTTAATAGATAACTCTCAAAGAATCAAGGACAAAGTGGATGAAAAGAGGAGGGATGTTCAATTTGTTGTTGGTGACTTGGTCATGGTTAATTTGAGAAAATCAAGGCTTCAAAAAGGTGTCCCTAGTAATCTTTAAATGAGGAGGATTGGACCATGTAAGGTCTTAGCTAAGTATGGGCAAAATGCCTACAAACTAGATCTACCCGGGGACATGGCTTTATCTCCTATTTTTAATATTGCAAACTTGGTGCAGTACAAAGGCACACTTACATAGGAATGAAGTAGAGTCTTAGAGGTATCTCAATCACTTTCACACCTTCCTTTAGCACTTACATCTATGCTGCATGTCAAGAAGGTATTGGATTCAAGAATCCTCAAGAAGACGAGGCATAGCGCATATATGGAACATTTGGTCAAGTGGAAGCATCTTCTAGAATCTAAGGCCACTTGGGCACCTGAAGTAGACTTTCCTAAGATTGGAATTTCCCTCTCTTTTTTTCCTAAAAGAGTCACTTCACTTCTTTCTCATTGGAGGAGTATGGTGGAGGAGTACCTAGTTTTACCTAGTTTTATTGATGTATTTTCCAAATTTTGGAGTGATTGATCATGTTTGGGATCAATGAATGAATAATGGACTATTGATAGGTCCACAAGTGTGTTTTGGAGTTATTTTAAGGGTGTTTGTCATCAAATTTCACTTGTTTTCTCAATTTTGGCCAATGTGCCCTTGTAAGCCAAAAATGGCATTATTTTGCATTATAGTGTAAAACTCTTTGTAAGGCCTAATTAGGAAATTAGTCATGTTAGTTTGATGTTAGGAAACCATTATATGGGGTTTATATTGAATATAAATGCATAAGTTGACAAAATGCAAAATGGAGCAAAAGTTGTCATTGTTGCTTGACAACTTTTTATAACTTTTCGAGCAACTTTTTAAAATTGATCAAATAGGTGGTTAGGAAACCGATGGGAGTTTGGTCATGAGAAAGGGGGAATATAAATGATTTTTCAATGATTTTAAATGGGTTGGAAGTTTCATGATCAGATTTGGAATAAAATTTAAAAGCCATTTCCAGGTTTTTGTTTAAGATTTGTAAATTTGGCTATAGAAGTCCATACTAGATGATCTGATCTTGGTACTATCCTTTCATGGTGGTTTAGTATATGTTGTGTTTCTCAAGAAGTTATTTTATTCTTTCTTGGTGTAGGTTTAGTGTTTGATTACAAATTGTCTTCTTTTGCACTGCTCTCGGTCTTAGCAAGGGTCTAAGACCCTAGGCATGGTTCCAACTTGAAATCCCATTGTGTTTATCCAATGGCCCTCGAGATTAAATTCATGGAGCCTTCGTATAGTGTATATATTCTTTGTCATATCTTGGAGGTTTCTTGGAAGCCATTTTCCATCATATCCTAGGTGAGCTCTACCATAGCTCGGCTAGGGATATGACTGTCATTTTTGTTATTGCTTGCAGGGAAGATAAAATATGAATGTTCCAAGTGGTTTGCATGAAAGAAAGAATCCTAATGGAGTCTCAGTAGAATAAGGGAGGTATGAAAGGGTGTAGAAACCAATAAACCCTATTGGAGAAGACTATTAACTCTCAAACCTTCAAAAAGAGCCATTTTTGGGGTTCGTACCTGTAGAGACATACCAGACAGCCTACCCTACTGAATCTAAAAGTTTGTCCAAAAGGGTATCAAGATCACTAAATATTTTGGAAGGTCTTTTGGAAATTTTCTAAGAAATTGGACAAAAATCATGAAGGTAGGGCTGATAGGGGCTCTGGGGCTACTAGGCCTAGAAAATAGGAGAGAAAGCGATGGGAAAATGGAGAGAAACCAATCAAAGAACCACATGAATGGAGTTGAAACACCTTCTCTACATCCCTTGAGACCCCTACAAGTGTATGTTGGAGTTTTTGACAACTTGATGGTTAGATTTACTCTAGTGAATCCTAGCCATTCTTGTGAATAATAGGAATAAACAAGTTGATAGGGAGCACTCCAAAGGAGTTCAGTAGTTTGACTTGAAATTGGACAAGAGCAGGGTGTGAAAAAGGATGGAAGCCCACTAAAACATCTTTTACCTACCTATTAATCAAGGTGCAACTCTTTTGTGAGATCCATGCCATCAAACGATTTCAATGCCATTGAGGTGGAAGAGGAATGATAGGTATTGGAGGTGGAGGGAAGTTGCAAAAATGGAAAAGGGAATGGAGGGTGGTGGGTTGAGATAAGATGGTGTGGACAATGGTGGATTAAGGTAGAATGGGGTAGATGAAGGTGTTTTGGTATATGATGGAGAAGAGAATGGTGGGTTGAGATAGGATGAAGTGGACAACAATGGATTAAGGTAGGATGAAGTGGATGGTGGGAGAAGATAGGATAAAGTGGATGGTGGTGAATTGAGGTAGGATGAGGTGGATGGTGGTTTGAGATAGGATTAAGTGAATGGTGGTGGATTGAGTTAGGATGAAGTGGATGGTGGGTGGTGGGTGGAGATAGGATGAAGGATTAGGATTGGATTGAGGTTTGAGGCAGGATGAAGGATTAGGATTGGATGGAGAATTGAGGTAGGATGAAGGATTAGGATTGGATGGATGATCGTGGTAGGATGTGGCATTGGGGTTATGAATTGTATAATGGATTTTGGGATAATGAGATGGGAGATTTGGATTGGGGATGTAGGTGGTGATGTTGTTATAAAAAGATGGAGGTTGCGATAGGATCATAGGGGAAGATCCATGGAGGCATGATTTTCACATGAGGGGGATATATGTGTGTGATATATGAGGAGGTATTTGGTGGAGGACATAATAGATTTCCCTTGTCAAATGTGTAATAAGTATTATGAGTGGATATGCATGGAGGAATGGTAGGGTAGCTAGGATGAACAATTGGATTTTGGTATCTGACACTTGGCGCAAGCTTGCTAAGGATGATGGTATCAAGGTTTTCAATTTCATATTTTTCTTGATCAACAAGACTCCCATCATCAAAAGAATGGAATGAAGTGGAAGAAAATGAAGGAAAACCAAACTCATCATAATAAAATTGTGACATGATGATTAATTGATGAATTGGATAGAGGTGAAAGAAAAAAAAAGATGACAAACTAAAGCTTATAATAGAATGAATGACAATCTCAGACTTGGATGGGGACCAACTTTGAGGAATTTGGAAAGAGGATGAAGTTTGATGTTCGATTTTGGATGTTTGATGTTTGGATTGATGACTTAGGAAGAAGGTAATGACTACCTGACTCTAGTGATGAGTGGTGATGGATGAAAAATGATGATTGCAATGAAGCACGGTTGAATGATGATGATCAAGGTCACAATACTAAGAATAGTATGAAGGAGATGAAAATGCAACTTGAGACCCTAGTAGACAATTATGATGACATCAAAATAGTACAAATCTTGTTTGATTGACAATAAAACTTGTTGAACTTGGTAGTTTGGACTTGACTTTGGAAAAAGATGATTAATGACATAAAAAACATATCAAACATACAAGCAAATTATCTGACTCAACTAAAAAATGAGGGCCTAAATTAGCCCAAGTGGTAACATTTACTGGTATGAATATGAAAATAGATCAGACAATTTACAACTTAATGCTAGAAAGAGGATACTACTTGCCAAGGTCCTTTGCTATAAATAGAAATACCTCAAACAAAGTGGGTATGTAAAGACATTGTGACACTTTCTCCCCCACCATGGCATAGGCACACCAAATCTCATTCTCCAAAATCAAAGAATTGCATGCCTCACAATGAAGGATATATGAAGGGATAACTTTCAGATATGATCCACATTCCCTGAATTAGCAACTATGGGTTTTTGGCCACTAGAACAAGGTGTTTAGTCAATCCCAAGAAACACAACCACTTATGTAGAATATGCATTGAAAGCCACTGAAAAATTTGACAACCCTTATTGTAAGACTTGGATTTAGATTGCACCCTAGCCTATAGATAGTTTGAGCACAAGTTTTCACTTTCCACCTAATTTATATAGTGACTCAAGTTACTAGTTTGAGTCATTCCCTCTCATAGTAATACATTGGGAGGTAGGCTTGAGCTATAGAAATATTGTGCTTTCTCTTGCACCCAACAATGCAGAGAAGATACCTCCATAATATTTTTGGGTTTTAATCTAATAATATAAAAAAGGTAGGTTTGTCTTTTTGGTCACCCAAGATTGTGCAAGGGGAGAGAATATAACTACTACCTCAAAAACATGGGAAAACAAGATTTATTCCCTTCAAAATTGAAGTTTTTTCTAAATACTAAGAAGACATGGTGTAAATTTTAAACCCAAAATTTGTTTTCAAAAGCACCCCTCTTAACTAGTTGTACAACAAACAAGTTAGTAGTTTTCAATACTTTTGGGGTCTTCTATGATCAAATCTGTCATACGTCTGTGGGAATTTGTTTTTGCCTGCAAGATCTTGAAATCTATGATAAAAAAACACTCAAACAACAATAAAACATGAGATTTGACCCGTGAAGTGAGTCCCATTAGATGTGCAAGAAATGTATGTAGAAAATTGTGTGCTAAATAAAATCATTGAAATAACAAAACTAAACAATCTAAGAAAGAATAAAATTCAACCACACTCAAGATAATGACTCTTAGGAAGGGAAATTAGATTAAATAAAAGCAAACAATTAAAATGCAAACTTATAACCCTTCAATTTGATGGTCCTTTAATTGGATGTGTGCTCAATCTATGCTTCCAAGGGTTCTTGAATGTGCTTCGTGATGGTTGGATATGCAAAAAACTAAGCTAAATTGGATGCAAAGTTTATGGATGTGAGTAATTAAACTAACATTATAACAGTATGATAGCATGAGAGTGGATGAATTGTGAAGAAAAAAGAAGGGGTTGAATAGAATTTGGTGGAGATGAGGGGAGGCTTGAAAATGTTCCACTTGTCCCACTTGAGGATAAGTGGAAATACGAGTGACAAGTGTTCTATAAAAGGACAAGTTTCATTGCAAAGAATGACAAGTGGAAGGCAAGCCACATGTGAATTTGGGAGAGAAACACCCAAATAAATAAAAAAATTTCAAATATTTAGAAATTAGGAATATACACACTTGTGACAAGGGAGGTTAGAAGGATAGGATTGGTTAGAAACCCAAGGAGTGACAAGTGTCCTCTAAAAGGGCAAGTGTCATTGCTCAAAATGATAAGTGTAACCAAAGACACATGTCTATTTGGGAGAGAAACAACCAAATAAATGATATCAAAATATTTAGAAAATTAGGAATGTGCACACATGTGTCAAGTGTGGTTTAAAGGATAGAGTTGGCTAGAAACCTAGATTAGTTAGTGGGTTAGGCTTAGAGGGAAGGTTAAATGAGGGTTAGAGTTAGGAGACATGTGACTAAATTAGTTATTTGAATTATTCAAAATCAAATAAAGGGAGGAAAAAGGTGACATGAACTAGATGAAATAAATAAATTATTTTATTTAGTAGAAGAAGGATAGAATAATTAATTAATTAGAAGATTAATCAATTAATTGAACATGGCCTTATTAATTAAATTAATTTAGCTAGAAGGGATGTCATATTTAACTAAATAATATTGATTATTTAACTAATACAAGTAGCTAACAAAATAAAATTTGATTAAATTAATTAGTCAAATTCAAGTGTCTACAAGCTTATCATCTAGAGACAGCCAATCAAACAAAAAAAAAAAGAATCAAGTTTTGGAAGAACTCTTAAAGATGTATTGCATGGATTAGCAATATAAATGGGAGGAATACTTTCCTCTAGTATAATTTTCTTACAACCCATATCAATCCGTCATAAAAATGGCACCCTTTGAAGCATTATATGGAAGGAAATGTAGAACCTCTATCAATTGGGATCTAGGCTTGAGGATAGAATAACCCTTGGTCTTGAAATGCTCATGGAAATGGAAGATTAGGTTAAGCTAATCAAGAAAAAGGTTAGAAAAAGCTAATGATTGACATACAAGTTACGCCAATGCAAAATGAACTCCCACAGAATTTGTAGTAGGCGAGAAGGTTCTCCTTAGAGTAAAACCTCAAAAAAGTTCCATCAAGTTTGGGAAGGCCTCCCAATTAGCCCTGAGATATGTGGAACCCTTTGAAGTCTTAGAGTTCATTAAACCAATAGTCTACAAACTTTCTCTACCACCAGCTTTTGCCTAGTTGCATAATATCTTTCATATTTCATATGTTAAGAAGCATGTGGCTAATTTTGAGCATATGATTGACTAGAATTCCTTGAGAATCAATGAAATTGATTTTTTTCTTCTATGAATGAAATTTTTATAAAATGAAAAATGATTGATGAATTTTTTTTGTTGTTAGTATTTTATGAATTTCAACAATATGATTAAGATGTGGCTAACTAAATTTTCTTGTGACCAAGAGTTTGTAGGAATCGCGACACCCTAAGGAGGGAGGGAGTATCATCAAGGAAAGGTTCATATACTTTGGATAAGAACATTGCCATTGAGTTCCAAGTTTGGGAATTCAGACATATACCTAGAGCATCATGGCCTTGGTTGAGTAAATTATATTCCACCTTGTTGGTATTCACCCTAAGTCACCTTGTCACCCTAGCACCATTTGAATGGTTTGGTATTATTTAATTATTGGAGGATTATATTCATATTCACACATGTAAGAGATAGATGTATGTGTATGAATATGAATATGTCCATTTTCTTTTAGTATGGTTATGATTTACGAGTATCGCATTGGTGATGGTTTCAATTTTGGTACAAGCATTTCAAGGAAGGCCATTATCTTTGTGGTGTAAGTCTCTTTTTTTTTCATGCTAGGGATGTTACTTTGCTAACCTATACACTATCGATGTTTCTTGTCTTGTTCTTCCTAGATGTTAGCCACCCCACGAGTGGTACTAAAGGTGGAATTTGGCCAAATGCGGGGGTTGTTAATTCATTGGGAAAAATTATCTTGTGGTTTGAAAGTGCTTTGTAATCATTTTATTTTCAATTCAATATTTTTTCTATGATTCAATGTGAAAGGCGACTAATCTAAGTTATTTATGAGATTGTTCCTATCAAGCTCGGAGCATTGTTGAATCCTTGTCCAATATCTAGCCAATTCTTGTTGAGCGTGGCTGGCACTATCGATTTGTTTCACCAATTCATATGCATGCAATTAGTTCTTTTTACATCATTGTTGAGAATGTATATCTGAATAGTATTCATTTGTTACTAATAAGAATCAAGATTTGGTATCTTGGTATGTTGAAATTGAAATGATCCATTAATAAAGAAATTATGAAAGAAAGAATTGATGCACATACTATTCTACTTCTTTCGTTGCATGGTATTTTGTTAAGCTGAGAATTGAACTATGTGGTTATATTCACCAAAAATCCTATGTAGCATATCCACCTCATGATATAGTTGAGGGATGATCTGAATGATTCAATTTCTATGTATTATGAAGTATGTAAAATGAAAATCATGTTGAGATTACAAATAGCTCTATTTTTGAATGTCTGGTCCTTTATTTCCAGAAGTTATTCACTTGGAAGTATGGGAATCTTGGGCAATAATTGAATCTTTGCTATTACTTTTTAGAAAATGAAAGAAAGAAAGTCTGACTTATCTTGTTGAATAGCTCTGTTCTACAATTTTATGGTTTCGTTATGGATGTGTAGCTCATAAGTGAATTTGTCTAAATTGATCTTATAGTATGGTTAAAACAAAATCTCATGCTAAGTTAAAGGCTTAGTTTTAGATCCCTAAGATAGGATTATATTGTCTACCTTGATGTATATTTCTTTTGTGACTTATCATTGGTCAGTGAAACCCATAGGGATAGGGATGATGCAAGTATGTTTCTCTTCCTTTCACTATGTCGAGTAAGGGTGGTGGACATTGAATACACACAATTATGCTTATTTGAAACCTTGTCCAAGCTGGTGTTGCAATCAGCATGCATCCATCAATTCACAAGAGTCAAATACATCACTAGCCAGAGTGTTATGAAAGTAAGGGGTTACCTATAGTGTATGACAAGTTAGTCTATGTAGATTCTAAACACCAATCTTAGAGGCTTAATGGAATTTATTCTATCTTTCATCTACTATCCTCCTGAAGGGTTTGACCCTTCCAATAGGAAGAGGCATGGAGTACTTATGTGGACATGGTTGGGTAGAAAAGTCCTTGATTATTCTCTCCCTCTCCCATGGTGTCTTGAGTTATGTAACTATTCAACAAGAAGTTTTTTCTTTGCAATCTCTTAACCCTTCTTTTTTTCTTCTTTATAAATTTAGTAATTTTTAAATGATAGTTAATTTATTTTTTATTGAAATGGTTACTCAATTGATAATTATGTTAGTTATTAACTATTTCATTTTTAGGTGAACTTGAATGTTAGTGAAATATTTTCAGTAGAATTATTTTTAAATTGTTGTTTATATCATTAAAGTATTTTGGTTGTTACACAAATTTTATCTTTTCTTTTTTGGTACAGTGTATATATAATGCACACTCAAACACTCTCAAGTGTGCAACCATCCACTTACACTCTATTCATGCCTCTTATGGAATCCTATCATGAATATCCTTTATCAGAGTTATAATCATCAAATAAATTGTTGTTGTGTAACAATGTCACCCTAATATTCATTTGATAGTCCCTTGGCTTTCAACGTACTCCTTGCCATCTCTATGATGGTCTTATTCTTCCTCTCATCCACTCTATTTTTCTAGGGAGTATAGCTAGTTATTAACTCTTTCTTAATGCCATGATACTTGCAACAATTCACAAATTGATGGGAGGTATAATATCCCCCTCTATTTGGCCTTAGGGTTTTGATAAAGTGTCCACTTTCCTTCTCATTTTGTGCCTTAAACACCTTGAACTTCTCAAAAAAATTAGACTTAAGGTCTGAAAAATAGAGGTTTGTGTCTTACGAATGTAGTCATCTATTCAAGGGTCATAAAATATTGACTCCAACCTGTGGAATTGGTTTGCATAGAGCCACACAAATCTCTACATACTTGCTCCAATGATGCTCTTGGCCATCTAGATTTTTCCAATTAAAAGGGTTTCTTATATTTCTTACCTAAAATGAGGGCTTCACATCTACGACTAGGTTAGCTACTATGATTAGAACCTCTAAACATAGCCTTCTTGGAAAAAAATACTCAAACAATCATAGCCTAAATGTTCATGCCTTAGATGCCAAAGTTTGGAGGGCTCTTGAATGATAGTCTAAACAACTGATTTTTGTTGTACTACAATACATTTTCTATTTCCAAGAGGTGCAACTATAAACTAAGATGAAATATTCATTTCCATCCCCAAAAAAAACATCCGATTATTTGTCATTTTCACTACTATAGTAATATTCTTGCTTGCATTCTTGTAAAAATAATGCAATCTCTTTTCTCCATTAGCACATTGTAAAAACAAGTGCCACATAGTGGCTAGTACTTGCCTTTTTAGTATTGTAATAGTAAAAAATTTGTTTACAAGACAGGTTGGATAATAATTTGAAATAATATATTCTTGCAATAATATAATAGAGAGTGCCCATAATAATCACATAGTTATAAATTACAATAATGTCTATAACTAATTCAAACCTTAACAATAACCTTAATTCTAACCTTAACATAATTTGTATGCTAGCCTAAAGCTAATCTTAATTTAGAAACAATTTGACCATTTTTTTTAATCCTAAGCTTAACCTTTATTCTAAATCTAATTTTAATCCTAATCATTATTATAATGATTTTAGAATTATAATAATAATAAGAATTAAAATTAAAATTACAATATAATTAAGGATTATAAATTAAATTATAATCATTTATTTAAATTATAACTGTAAAATTAATAATAATAATACTAATTTAGTTAGTAATTATTTAATGAAAAAATTAATATAATTATTAATAATATATTTATTATTACATATTTTTGGTAATGTTATTATTCATAAATTATTTATAATTAATATATTAATTATTTTATATTATTACATTATATAGATTTAATATTATATGATAAGGATATGTAATATTGCATTTCATTTATATTATGAATATAATTTAGATTATAATTAGTTAGGTTAATAATATGCATAATATTAAATTATTTATTAAAACCTTAATCTCTATTTTTTTTTAATAATTTAATATATTTAACTTTAATAATAATATATTATTATATATAATTTTATTATTCATTGATTATATATAATTAGCATATTTAATTTTTGTTAGAGTAATGTTTTATTAGCTAATAATTATTTATTTAATTATTAGTCTATTATACTTTATGCTTAAGCTAAACTTAGGAATAATCCAATAATTTTGATTTGCTTTTAATATCGAAAATGTATTTAATCTTAATATAATAATTTTAATTATATTATTGTATATATAGACTTAAATATATCAGTAATATTTATAATATTAAAATTATTTATTCATTTTTTATCTAATATTTAATTTAATTATATACTATATAGAAAATATAAATTAATATATTTATCAAAGATATATTTTTTATATTACTAAATTGCATGAGGAAATATTTAGATATAGATTTTAAATAATTTGAAAAGAAAATTAAAACATACTAATTATTATTTTAATGACCTCGATCGAGGAAATTCTGTAATAAGAAGCAAATTATTTGAGCCAATTACATTGAAGAAAAATAATTTCTATAATTTGAAAACGTAACTATTTAAAAATTAAAACAAAACATCAAAAAAAATTGATTGATCTAATTGGTGGAAAACCAATTGAATAATAATGATTTAATGAAAATTGGGTGCAACTAAGGCAAGTACCAATAAACATTTTCTTCTAATATTATTATATATGAAAGCAAATCTCACCTTCTATTTTCATTTTTCCTTAGATAAATTTGATCCAACTCTACTTTCCAAACAAGAAAATAAGAAAAAGAAATGAAATCCATAAAAATAGAAAATTAGAAAACAAGAAGTGGCTGGAAAACCAACCAAAATCAAGGACAATATTTCATATAATGAATTATGTAACATGAAAATATTATAAATGAAAGCAAATCTAACCTTCTATTTTCATTTCTCCTTATATAAATTTGATCCAACTCTACCTTCCAAACAAAAAAATTAGTAAAAAGAAAGGAAATCCATAAAAATAGAAAATTAAAAAACAACAAGAAGAAGTAGTTGGAAAACCACAATATTTCATATAATGAATTATGTAATAGGAAAATATTTTTAAATTTTACCTTTATTTGGAAACAGATGTACCATTTGAACCATTAAAGCAGGACGGATGGGGATCCATTAATGCTACAATTTGAAATGTTCTATTTGTAAAGGAAATGCCGCAAAGCAAGTCATACTCTAACGATGGAACAATCGTAATCTATATTTTCTGGTAAACAATAGTAATGATCGCCTTCAGTTTCTCTTGTACGATCCATCAAGTCTCACATTTACACCATCGCGGGTGTTATGAACTTGTGTACATTGAGATAACCTATTGTCTGGAAGCATAGTCCACGCATCGGATATTCATACATTCTGATTCCTATAATTAGTAATGTTGATAATCCTTTGTAAAATCAAACCTAGGATTTCTCTCTATATAATGCATAACAACAATCCCATCCTTTTCATCACATTCCATTTAACCCATATCCCAGTTTCACCTCAAGGCTTCATTTTATTCACCTTTCTTATCCTTCCCTTTTTTCTTTAATTCTTTATTCTAATCCATTTCAAGAGCACACTCGTGTTCTTAACCCACATGTCCTCTTGAGGGGGCATACCATAGTGTCCTCGTCATCCTTCCTCAACTCACTAGTAATTGGGGCATCATGCTACTATTCCCTATCTTTTTGTAAGTTAAAGGCTTAGTTTTAGATCATATTAATTTATCGCATTAATATTAGATCATATTAATCATATTATCCTACCATTACCTTCTAATTAATTAAATTATATTTAATTAATATCCCCTTCCACTTCTTCCAAATATTGATTTATTTCAATAAATCAAACTCACCTTTATGGAATATTCCATTCTTGTCTCTAATCCTAATTAGCTAAATTAATCCATGATTAATTAGGCTAATTTAGTGATTCCTACAAACCTATCATCTAATCCCCTCATTATCCTAATTAATCCAAAGCCTAACCAATGTTAGTATTTATTCAAATTAAAAATGCTACACATCTACCCAAACCCACATGTGACTCCACATATGAATCACAAGTCACTTCACATGTCCACATCATCTTTGACCAAGGTGTTCTCACGCGTGTGAGGATGCTCTTCCCCATAGAGCCACCCTACTCTTTCCCCTTTTGGCTCGTGTGTCATAAACTCTCTTCCACTGGCCCTTACACCTTTCCACAAGTGTTTCCACTTGTCACCTCTTGGACTTCCCAAGATTTTCTCACACATGTGTGAGCACATTTACCCTTGCACCCACTTGTCCTTGTGACACTTGTCATGAGGCTAAGCCTTTCAACCTAGGACCACATTCCCTTTCAATCTAAGCCCTTGATCTCCCTTTTAATCTTGACCGTCCATTTCTAGGTTCCGAACTATAAATTAGAGCCTCTATCCATCAATCAAGGATCAACTTTTAATCATGTCATTATGTTGCCCTTTTAGTTGCATCCACTTTTCGTCATAGCATAATCATAATGCCCATTTTGATTTATATCCAATCATCCACACTTAGTTTGCTATGCTAGTTGAGAGAAATCCACACTTAACTCCACTCAATCTCCCAATCTTCATCTAACAACCTCAAAGAAATGAGGTTTGTGGAGACAAGGAGTACAAGAAAGACCGAAATAGAATAGGGAGCATCATGAGTGAAGTATTTCTTTATATTCATATTTCTCATTTATTATTTTTCATACTTCCTTGATAATGTTTTTTAATGGTTTAGTTTTGTGTTGATTTGACTAACCCCCGAAGTAACCATTTTATGGTGTTACAGATACATCACTAGCTAGAGTGTCATGAAAGTAAAGGGTTACCTATAGTGTATGACAAGTTAGTCTACATATATTCTAAATACCAAGATCAAAGGCTTAATGCATTTATTCTATCTTTTATTTGCTATCCTCATGAAGGATCGGGCCCTTCCAATAGGAAGAGGCATAATGGACTTATATCCATGGTTGGGCAGAAAATCCCTTGATGATGTTCTCCCTCTCCCATGTTGTCCTGAGTCAACAAGAAGTTCATTCTCTGCAATCTCTTAACCCTTCTTTATGTTTTCTTTATAAATTAATTAATTTTTAAATGATAGTTAATTTATTCTTTACTGAAATAGTTTGTTAGTTGGTAGTTATGTTCATAATTATTTCATTTTTCGAGTGAACTTAAATGTTAGTGAAATATTTTTCGTAGAATTGTTTGTAAGTTGATTATATTATTAAGTTATTTTGGTTGGTACACAAATTTTATTTTTCTTTTTTAGCATAAATGTATATATCATGCACACTAAAACAATCTCAAGTGTGCAAGCATCCACTTACACTCTATTCATGCCTCTTATTGAATCCTATAATGAATAGCCTTTAAGGGATCTTTATTCATCAAAAAAATTATTGTTACAACAACCTCACTCCAATATTCATTTGGGAGTCGAGCTTGTCTTTCAACATACTTCTTGCCATCTCCATGATGATGATCTTATTCTTTGTCTCATGCACTCTATTTTTCTAGGGAGTATAGCTAGTTGTCAACTCTTTCTTGATGCCATGATACTTGCAACAATTCACAAATTGATTGGAGGTATAATCTTGTCCTCTATCGGGCCTTAGGATTTTGATAAAGTGTCCACATTCCTTTTCATCTTGGGCCTTAATTGCCTTGAACTTCTCAAAATCTTTAGACTTAAGCTCCAAAAAATAGACCCATGTCTTACAAATGTAATAATCTATGAAGGTCATTAAATATTGACTCTTACCTATGGAATTGGTTTGCATAGAGCTACACAAATCTCTATGTACATGCTTCGATAATAATCTTGGCCTTCTAGATTTTCCCAATTAAAAGGGTTGCTTATACTTCTTACCTAAAATGAGGGCTTCAAATCTACTACTAGGCTAGCTACATAGCCTTCTTGAAAAAAAGACTCAAACCATCATATCCTAAATGTCCATACCTTAGATGCTAAATTTTGGAGGGATCTTGAATGATAGTCTAAACAACTGATTTTTGTTGTACTACAATACATTTTTCATTCCCAACAGGTGACTAAGATTAAATATATATTTCTATCCCCAATAAAAACATATGATTATTTATCATTTTCACTACTATTGTAATATTATTGCTCCCATTCTTGTAAAAAATAATGCAATCTCTTTGCTCTATTAGCACGTTGTAACTTCTTTTGACCAATTTTCCAACAATCATGAGATTGTACTAAATACTAGAAGAAGAAGAAAGCATTTTCTATCTCCTTCTTATCACCTTGCTTAGTGTGGATCACAAGAGACCCTTGAATTAAATGTATTGAATGAAAAATAGTTTTGATATTATTTTAAATGAAAGAAAACATCATCTTCTAATTTCATTTTTCCTTACATAAATTTGATCCAACTCTACTTTCCAAATAAGAAAATAGTAAAAAGAAATGAAATCCATAAAAATAAAAAATTAGATAACAACAACAAGTAGTTGGAAAACCAACCAAAATCAACGATTATATTTCATATAATGAATTATGTAATATAAAAATATCATTGCATTTTGGGCCCTCACCATAATGCTTGTCCCTCAATGCTTAATTAAGACCTAATTATAATTGCACCATGTAGATATGGCCTTATTTTCATTTTATACACTGCATGGTCCCATTAGCCTAGCCCTAAAATAGGGTAGGAGTCGAGTGTGGTACTTTGGTCCTCACTGAGACTAGGGTGCCACACCTTTGTCCTTCTTATTTGAGCCTGATTTTGAACCCCTCTTGCATTTCCAAATTTGAGTGGAAATCCCTCTTTATGTCAACCTATGTTGGAAAATTAGCATGTTTTTTGATAGGCAAGTATATAAGGAGGCTTTCCCCTCTCATTTTGATATACAACGATCATGAAACAAGGATATAAGGGAAAAATTATTATCATCAAGCATTCAAGTATTGAAGTATTCATCATCAAAAATCTTTAGAGATCTTTAAGAGTGCATGTTCTTCATTCATCAATTGTGGAGCATCATTACATCAATCATATGCAAGCATGTATGTGCCATTAGGGTTTTGTTATGTGCATGTCATTTCATACAACATATGTGATTACATTCAAGAAGAAAAGCATCATTATCAATCATTGCAAATCTGAAATACATCCTTCCATTATATATTTCAGTATTTGCAATATTTCAATCAAACTTAATTCCTAAACCAGGGTTTGACTTAGGCAAAATCCTATTCCCAACTTACTTATATTTCTTTCTATGTGTAGGAAATAGATACATAGCTGTAATCTTTAAAATCAACATTATTTGTAGAGACGAATCAACCCTCTTTGGTGTGTGAAAAGTTTGGAGGACCAGAAGAATTTCGCTACGGTCCTAAAATTTTTGGAGCTTTTTTTGGGATGGAGTCCGAATCTACTTATATTTCTCAGACCAGGTGTGTGCCTCAATTTAACGATTGTAACTTACTATTTCTGCATTTTTACCTTCATTTTCATTACTGGTTTTTGTCTAAATCTATTGGATTCAACCCTCTTTTTAATGTAATAAGTCCCCAAACAAAAATTAACAGTTTTCATCCTTTTTGTAGTAGAAACCCTAATTTTCTACCCATTAGAATTATAAATGAAAGCAAATCTCCCCTTCTATTTTAATTTCTCCTTAGATAAATTTGATCCAACTCTACTTTCCAAACCAAAAAAAAATAGTAGAAGAAAACCAAATCCATAAAAATAGAAAATTAGAAAACAAGAAGAAGAAGTAGTTGGAAAACGAACCAAAATCAAAGACAATATTTCATATAATGAATTATGTAATAAGAAAATATTTTTAAATTTTACCTTCAATTGGAAATAGATGCACCATTTGAACCATTAAAGAGGACGTATGGGGATCCATTAATGCTACAATTCGAAATGCTCTATATTTAAAGGAAATGCCGCAAAGCAAGTCATACTCCAACGATGGAACAATCGTAATCTATATTTTCTGGTAAACAATAGTAATGATCGCCTTCAGTTTCTACAACCTCCCCGCCATTTTCATCTCACGTCCTTATCATACGCTTATAAATAGCCACATATCCATAAAAATCACCCTACATTTCCGAACTGATAAAGGATTACGTGTTGAAATCAATACGGATCCTTTCCTATATAACACTACACTGCACACTGTGAGATGTATTAAACTAAGTTTCATCATTCGAGTGAGATGGCAAATCAGAGATGCAATATAATTTTTAACAATGACGATCATTGTATTTCGGCTGCAGGTGGGGGTTTTAAGTGTTGTGAATGTATTGACTGTTAACAGCAATTTACAGATATATTTTAATAGCAGGGAAATAGTTTCCTAGAGTTCATAAATAATGTGAAGGTTGCTCTCCACTTCGCAGTGGTGCAAATGCCCGATACCTTCAAAAACAAAAATAATAAATTATTTTATTTAGTATACATTTGCTGGCAAATGATTTTGCGTCTTTTGGCCTATTAATATTTGTAGGATTTTTATTGTTTTCCCGAATTATTAAGTAATTTATATATAAGAAAAGAATTGGTGAATTTCTGATGATATTTTATAAATTTTATAGGTTTTCAAAAATTGTTTTGTTAATAAAATAAAAAAGCATAATTATAATTAATATTAAAATAATAATAATAATAATATGTTTTTTATTAAGGAAAAAACTGGTTTTATACGATCAAAATTAGGTTTTTTTTCTATTTTACAATATCTGCTACTTATTGTATCAACACATTATTCATATCATTTATTATAAGATTTTTTTTAATTGTATATTTATTAATTTTATTAATATTTTAATAATATAATTATTTTATATATATATAATGTCTAATTTTCAATTTTCTATCTCTAGCATGCTTGAATTTGAATTTGAATTTATATTATATGTTTATTACTTTTTGTCATTTCAAAAAAAAAATTAATTATATACATCTAATTTTTGATATTATGTGTAGTTTTAGTTTTGTGTTATATTATTTTATTTGTATCAAGAATTTTTCTTTTATATTGGTGTACATGAAACATTTCATTTTATGTGTTATATTATTCTTTAGGTTATTTGAAAATTCATTTTGTATAAGTGGTCTATTTTTATTTTATATTCTTTTATACACTTTGAAAAGTTTAATTTTAAAAATGTCTTTATAATTTTGAAATTAAATTCTTGAAAATATGTAATTAACCACTAAGTTTCCTCCAAGATTAAACCCACTTAGCTTGAAACCCCATTTGCAAAAACTTTTTTTTCCATGTTTTTTAAAACCATATTTTGAATGTTTTTTTGGGTTTCTACCTACTCTTACCAATTATGTTCAACCTAATATAGAATAATTATTTTATTTTTTATTTTTTTTGAAATAGTAATTTTTTAGTGATAATTTTGGTAAATTTTGAAATTAGTTGTGTATTTTAGCTCATTTCCCAAGATTTTAATTTTGTTCAACCAATGAAATATAATTTTAAATTTAGATAAATGCATACAACTAAATAATTCAAGAAAATTGTGGCAATAATTACTCCAAAATTAAAGTTAAAAGTATATAAACTATTGTTGAGATTACCTTGCATATTTATATATGTGGTATTTCTTATTTTCTTTGATGTACTATATGGTTGGAATTTGCTTAGGACTAGATATGAACCATTTATTTCATGTGACTCTAAGAGATATTACAAGATGAAAAGTCATTTAAAATTTATAAATATTGTTGAATTTCAAGATTAGACTCTATTTGGAGGGAAGAGAGTGTGTGTTAAGATAAATACATCAATTTTTAAATATAGTAGCACATCCATGGGTGGAAACTTTTTGCATCAGGCATACCATACACTTTGTTCAAAAGTGCTACGAAATATTTTACCTCCTCATTGAACTCGGCCTTGTGTACTAGAATCTTTCCATCTTCTTTGGATTCTTATTTTGTACCAGAATCAGTTTATCATTAATGAAATATGTGGATTTCTTGCTTTTTTTTCATAGAAGTTGATAGCCATTTGCAAATCAATACATTCATATTCTACACATTGTGGAGTACAGAATATTTTATGTATCATTTCTAGACTAATATCTATGATTTTGCATACTTCATAACCAAGTCAATAGATTGTACAAAAATTGGGAATGTTGTTGCTTCAACTAATCCATAATTTAATATAGATTGTGACAGAATTGTTCTATCTCCCCCCTTTTCAATTCTTTGTAAGAACTCTTCTATGTCCATGTGACCTAAATCTGTGTCTCTTATTTCACTATAGGGTGAGACAAATTCTGAAGGACGATTGCGACCTCGATAACTATACTTCATTTTGTTGAAGGTTTTTCTAAAAAATGCAATGAACAACTATGCCCTGATGAATAGTAAAATATTTAACCTATAAATTTTTATTATTAAAAAAAACTTTTACATTAATTTAATTAAAAAAAATTATTGACCTGCAATAACTTCAAAAACGTAATTGAAAAATAATTGAAAAATAGGAAAAGCAACTAAGAAATATGGTGATTATAAAATAAATCATATAAGTTTATTCAGAAGAAAAGTCAAATTTTACACCATATATCACAAGTGCAATGGAAACCAAATTCTAAAAGTTTACATATTCTTTCATAATTACATTAAAGGATTGATTTTACAAAAGTAAAATGTGATGAATAATGATGAACTACTAAGATCCTAACCGGTACTAAGAGGGGAGGGTGAATCAGTACACACAAAAACTTACTCTGACACTTTGACAAATCAAAACATAGATAATCGGTTGTCTTCACCACTGTACTTAACCATAGCAATACCGGTTAAACAGAAATACTTCAAAAAGCATTCAACAAATCTCAAATCTTGATAGCTACTTCATCAATTTCATCATGCATGAGTTGTACCAATAAAAACCACAACCATTAGACAATGCATGCATATCTAACTTAATCAAAAACCACTCAATCATCACATGAAAAACTCACAACCCATAACACACAGATTTTTCACGTGGAAACCCAAATGGGAAAAACCATGGTGGGTATGAATACCCACAAGCTTGTTTGTTAACTCTTCTGAAGTCTGCTTTGTTAGGGGTCTAGTCCGGTTAAAGACTTTACAATAAAGGTCATGTTAGGAACCAATCCTGTTAGGGATCACCTGGTTAAGGGATGGCTATATACCTAGTTAAAGGTTGAAACCCTATTAAGAGTTACCTCTCTAGAGGATTTAAATAACTCAATGAACTTGAGCCACCTGGTTAGAGGATTTACAACAAAGCCTGTTAAAGCTACCTAGTTAAGGGATTTACCTTTTGTTGAAATGGTTAGAAGACAACAGGTAAAACTCTGATCTAATAACAGCAGTCCTTGCTAAGGCAGATCCTTTTCAGTTTCTCTCTTTTGCAATCACACTTTACAGATTCCTCACTCTGGTTCGGCAAGTATCAAATCTCCAACATGTGGACACAAACATAACTTTTGCCAACAACTACAATAACAAAACTCATCAACCTTATAGACAACAATTAGGTCAGTAGCATAAACCCTAAACCCTAAACCCTAAACATTTTAGGTTTACAATTACAGGCGGTCCAATCCTGACCGTCCAGACACATTACATAGAATGAAATGATCTAAAAAAAATCTCAAGTAATTCTACATCATCCAATCTTCACCACATCTAGAAAACAGTAACCAATCACACGCTTTTAACATACCGCTAAGAAAAACGTACATTCCTGAGGTGGACATTCAATGCATTTGATCTTCACGTACAAGATCCTCAAAGAAATCCTTCACATGCACATAGCTGACGTGGCATCTTTGATTCTTATCCTTGTTCTTAACTAACTCATCACAAAACATCATTGGTTGCACCGCACAAGCCAAACGGTAACCCTAGAGCTGAACTAAGACTATCAATCAGTAGTCACACTTAGTGAACTGTGACACCTGTCCACTCCATCCCGGTTGACTATAACTACTTCCAATCTTCATATCAGTTCACTAGCTTGAGCACTTATTGACATCAATGACAGCATACATTATCACCGCTTCATCATATGCTAACAATCTCCCCCTTTGGCATTGATGGCAATAATCAGTGTATCATTGCTCAGTATCTACACCATTTCTAGTGTATTTTTTTCTGGATTCGATTGTGTGTATATTTTTTTCTGGATGGAAAAATATACACACAATCGAATCCAGAAAAAAATACACTAGAAATGCAAAATGGATTGTGGAAATCTCATAGCTTTAATCTACACCATTCTCAATAACATATACCAGTTCAAAATAAAATATCACCACCACCACCACCTGGACAGGTCAATGTGCACTTTGCTCAGTTACTTCTCAAACTTGCATATTCTCCTTCAAACATATATCTTCCCCCCCTTTGACAACAATTCCAAAGTGGAGGCACAAGCTTCTTGGCTCCACTATGCTACTCCCCTATGGATTAGCATCCTTCAACACATCAATCCTGTAAGATCTGACATAATATTACCTGACTGATGTGGAGCACACATCTTTAATTTACTTCATGAAGGGGAAGAACCCCTAATTCACCTCTCAAATAGGTAAATGTAGTCTTCGGTAAGGGCTTAGTGAATATGTCTACTAGCTGCTCCTTATTGGAAACATGTTCTAATAAAACCTCTTTATTCTGAACCTTTTCTCTCAAGAAATGATACTTGAGCTCAATATGCTTTGTCCTAGCATGCAATACCAAATTTTTGGAAATATTGATTGCACTAGTATTATCATATAAAATACTCACCAATTCAGATACTATCACTTTGAAACCATTCAGTACATGCTTCATCCAGATTGCCTAAGTGCAGTTCATAAATACTGCCACATACTCTACTTCAGCTGTAGACTGGGAAATACAACTCTTCTTCTTACTCATCCACGAGACTAGTCTTCCACCAAGGAAGAACACTCCACCAGTTGTGCTCTTCCAGTCATCCACATTACTTGCCCAATCTTCATCGGTAAACACTTTGAGATCAAAGTCGCCATTGTATGGATACCATAACCCATAATCAACTGTCCCTTTCAGATATCTAAGAATCCTCTTTACCACTACCAAGTGGGATTCTCTTGGACTCTTCTGAAAATGGGCCACTATGCCCACTGCATGAGCAATATCTGGTTTGTTGTGCACCATATAGTGCAACTTATCAATCATTGACCGGTACTCCTTCTCATCCACCAACACTGTATCATCCTCCTTTGTTAGTTTGCAGTTGGTGACCATCGGCGTTCCAACCGGTTTGCTCTCCTCCATGCCAAAGGTCTTCAATACCTCTTTGATATACTTGGATTGAGTAATGAAGATACCCTCTTTCATCAGCTGAATCTGTAGACCAATGAAAAAATTTATCTCTCCAATCAGAGACATCTCAAACTCCTTTTTCATCTCATCTGCAAATGCATGACTCATATCATCATCTCCACTAAAGATTATATCATCTACAAATACTTCACATATCAGAATCTGATCACCTTCAGATTTCAAGTAGATGTTGTTGTCCTCGCTTGTTCTCTGAAATCCTATCTTCAAAAAATGAGAGTGTAACTATTCATACCATGCCCTTGGTTCCTGTTTCAATCCATATAGGGGCTTGTGTAATCTGCACACCATGTCACTATCTTCTGACAAAGCAAACCCATCCGGTTGCTTAATATACACTTCTTCCTCCAAGATTCCATTCAAGAAGGCAAACTTCACATCCATCTGGTATACCTTAAAACCCTTGAATGTTGCAAACACAAGTAGCATTCAGACACCTTCCAGTCTAGCCACTGGGGCAAAGGTTTCTCCATAGTCTTCTCCTTCTTCCTGAGCATATCCCTTGCATACAAGTCTCACCTTGTTCCTTACCACTGTGCCTTCTTCATCCAGCTTATTCCTGAAGACCCATTTGGTACCTATGGCATTCTTGTGTTCTGGTCTAGGTACGAAGGACCATGTTGCATTCTTCTTTATCTGGTCCAACTCCTCTTCCATTGCCTTTATCCAATCTTCATCAGTAAGAGCCTCTCTAGCAGTCTTAGGCTCAAATTCTAAAATCATGCAATAATTTTCTTTCACCTTTCTCCTTGTAAGTCTTCCTACATCTTTGTTTCCTATGATTTGCTTTGGATCATGGTGCAATCTTATATACCTAGGAAGGAGCGTAGCTGGTTCAACTTGCTTTTCCTCTTCTTTTTCTGCTTCATCTTCTTCTTCACCTACTGAAGCTTCTACCGGTACAGAAACATTGAGGTCTTTGCAGTGTTTGTCACTTGTTTCTTTCTTAACTGGTTCCCAGAAAGCTAAACCCTATTCATCTTCTGTTTGCTTTCTGTTGGTTTCCTCGGGCTTCTTAGGGGATTCATCAACCCTGATATTGATACTCTCAACAATCTTTTGATTCCTCCTGTTGTAGCACTTGAGAGCTTTTCTTTTAGTGGAATATCCCATAAATATTCCTTCATCACACTTAGCATCAAACTTGCTCAGGTGCTCACCTCTTTTGATATAGCATTTACTCCCAAACACTTTGAAATAACTCACATTGGGAGTTCTCCCATTCTAGTACTCATAAGGGGTTGTGTCTTTACCTTTCTTAATGAGTATCTGGTTCATGGTATAGACTGCAGTGCTCACTGCTTCCCTCCAAAATGTGTAAGCAACTTTTTCTTGGATCAACATAGTTTTGGTTGCTTCAACTACAGTCCTATTGTTTCTTTCTGCTATGTCATTTTGTTGTGGTGTCCTTGGGGCAGACAATTTCCTCTTAATCTTGTTCTCCTCGCAGTACTTATTGAATTCATCAAAAGTGAATTTGCCTCCCTGATCGATTCTTAAGCATTTTATCCTTCTTCCTCTCTCCTTCTCCACCAATGCTCTAAAGGCTTTGAACTTTCCAAATGCCTCAAACTTATCTTTCAATAATGTGACCCACATCATTCTTGAGCAATCATGGGAAAGAATCATGAAGTATCGATCTCCCTAAATGCTTCTAGTTTTCATTGGACCACACAGATCAGTGTGCACTCGATCAAGTAAACTCTCTACTGAAAAGGACTTACCTTTGAATGTTGAGGAAGACATCTTCCCAAGTTGGCATTCTTTGCACAAGACATTCTCCAGTTTGTTCAAGAAAGGCAATCCTCTTACTACCTTGATCTTACTAGCCTTTACAATATTGTCAAAATTTATATGACAAAGTCTCCTATGCCATATCCAACTGTCATCAAATTTCGCCATCAGGCACTGACTAATCTTGGCATTCAACTAAAACAGGTTTCCTCTGGTCTACTTACTGGTGGCAATAAGTTCACCACTCTTTCCAATTATTCTATAGATTCCACCTTTAAACTCCAGAATGAGTCCTTTGTCATTCAGTTGAGAAACACTCAAACGGTTGTTCTTAAGAACTTCCACCCAGTAGACATCATCCACAATTCTCTTTCCATTCAGTGAGATGGATCCTTTTCCTTTCATCATGCAAGGTGTATCATTACCAAACCGAACAACACCGCCATCATATTCTTCAAGAGCCAGAAACTTTCTCTGGTCACCGGTCATGTGGTGAGAACACCTACTATCAATGATCCACTCGTTAGAGTTATCAATATGTGAGACAAGGGCTTTCTGGTTAGACAACTCTTCCTTGACAGATATAAACACTATGTCCTCATTCTCTTCATCCTTAGATTCCTCATCGGTAACACCTCCATCCACTGCAACAAGACAGTTTCTCCTACTTACTCCTTTATACTTCCTAAACCTCTCTGGTTTATCCTTATTATCATTGTTAGGACAATTAACAGCTATATTTTCTATCTTATTATTGTTAATGCATAATAGCTTCGGTAAGATAAATGATTAAATGAGAGATAAATGAAGTCTCTCATTCAATCATTAATCATATCGATAACTATGATAAAACCATCAAGCAATTAATTCATCCTTGATAGCCATTCTATATTTGCATATGGACAAACTATTGATTAATCATACTATGTACTTCCTCATGTTCGTCTATCTAATGAATCTTGTATTTAGATGAATATCGATTAAACTTAATAATGATGACACCAATTAATATATTATCGGATTGCATATTATATTAGATCGGGTTGCATATTATATCAGGGTGCATGTAATATATATCAGAATGCATATCAGGTGGTATTATGTTAGTCACTAATAGTTATCAGTTGTCAAGGCTAACACATCGATAACTATCGGTTGTTAGCATTGACAATCACCGTTATACTATCGAGTGTTAGTGCTTGGTAAACACCGATAATCTTCGATCATACTCCACACCGATTGGCATTTACGTAACATGTTGTTTGTTAGTATAAACAAAAAGGCACGATCAAGTAATGTCTTGATCGGTCATGCCCAATCAAGGCATTGCTTGACCATGTCTCATTTGTCATATACTTATAGTAAGTGGCATTCTTGAGATAGGACATGGAAAATATTAAATGTTCCTCTCATCTACCACAAGAAAGAAGATAGTTAGATATATACAATAAGAAAGTAATAATACCAAATTAGATAATAGAATATAACTTGCATATTGAATGTGAATTGAACATCATTTACAATTACGGGGAAAAAAATTTAAAGGAAGCTTACCTCTATATTTTCCGGTGCCTTTTGGAAGTCTCTTGGCAAGAAGAGCTTCAAACTCCATCAAAATCTCCTCATCATCCATAACTCCGCTTGACCAGGATTCATAACTGGTACTGACATCTTTTCCTTTCCTGGTCGGTGTAGAGAAAGCAAATGCTCTAAAGGATGACTTGGTCTTCTGAACACTACCATCATAGCCATTCAATTCATATGCAGTCAACTTTGCAATAATAGAGTCTAAAGATACCTTGGTTTTGTCAATAGACCTTAGCTCCTGAATAGTGGCAACCTTGATTGCATAGACTAGTAAAAGTGATCTCAGAACTTTACTGACAATAGTGGCATCATCAATTGTTCCACCAGTGCTCTTAATTTCTCCAACCACTGTCTTGATTCTTATGCCATAGTGTTGAATGGTCTCTCCTTCAACCATCCTCATATCTTCAAACTTTCCTCTAAGGCTTTCTTCCTTAGCCCGCTTGACATGTTCATCACCGCCATAAATGGATTCCAAATTGTCCCACATATCTTTCAAATTGTCCTTATCTTGTACATCAATGAACTCTACATCGGACAAGCTGCTAATAAGGGCTTCCATGACTTGCCCATTTTCTTGTATCTCTCTTTTTTGATCATCGGTTAGAGTGCCAATGGGGATTACATAGGCATTCTCAACATAGCTCCAATGTTGTGCACCCAAACTCTTGATTTTTTTTTTTTAAATAACAGGTAAACGCTTTTGACTTGGAGCTATGAACCAGTGAGGCCACAAATGGGGGACCTCATCCCCACACTTCACTTGTTCAAATCCATGAGCACAACGGCCCAGCAGGGATTTGAACCATGGTGGTCGCTTCACCAATGAAGTATTTTAACTATGACACTACATGTCTGAAGACAAACTCTTGATATATATCTTCATTATGTCCTTCCATATTTTAAAGTTATCCCTATTGAACTTAGGACCTTCCCTCTTCATCATTAAAGTAGGATCTTTTGCCTCAAGAGGTTAAGCTTATATTACTGAGGACCTGGATGTGCTCTAATACCAATTGATGAATAATGATGAACTACTAAGGTCCTAACTAGTACTGAGAGGGGGGGGTGAATCAGTACACACAAAAACTTACCCTAACACTTTGACAAATCAAAACATAGATAATCAGTTGTCTTCACCACTATACTTAACCATAGCAATACTGATTAAACAGAAATACTTCAAATAGCATTCAACAGATCTCAAATATTGATAGCTACTTCACCAGTTTAATCATGCATGAGTTGTACCAATAAAAACCACAACCATTAGATAATGCATGCATATCTAACTTAATCAAAAACCACGGTGGGGATGAATACCCCCAAGCTTGTTTGTGAACTCTTTTGAAGTCCGCTCTGTTAGGGGCCTAGTCCAGTTAAAGACTTTACAATAAAGGTTCTATTAGGAACCATGTTGGCATTGCACACTCCAATGAGAAATTGTAGGTGATTGAAGGTATTTTCATTGATGGCAACCTTTCAATCCTATGGCACTAGAAAGCACCGGCA
This sequence comes from Cryptomeria japonica, assembly GCF_030272615.1. NCBI lineage: Eukaryota > Viridiplantae > Streptophyta > Pinopsida > Cupressales > Cupressaceae > Cryptomeria > Cryptomeria japonica. The sequence continues at coordinate 362,243,799 of NC_081411.1, forward strand.
CCAGTAGACTCTACACCGGCAGATAGTTTACTGGCAATGACAAAGATGATTACCAGCACCCCAGCCAATAGGATTTTAATTATTACATATTGTATTTAATTGTAAAACTTTTGTAATCTGACAAGGCGTATTGTAATAAGACTCATATATAAGTATGAGATCTTGTAGATCATTTAAGATGCGACAAAAAAATGGGAAGATTATTGCAGAAGTAACATGCGAATATTAAGGCAGATTTTGGAGTAAGGTTTATGGTTATTGTATGAGCTTAAACCGGTATTGAACCTGACATAGCAGATGTTGAACTAAAGTAGTACATTATATTGGATTTGCATAATCCATTTTGTAAGTCAGTGAGACTTCCTTTTGTAATTAAGCAGAGAGCTTTAAGCAGTTGGCCTTCCTGCATGTGTAGGCCCCTATTGTAAGTAATATCCATTCATTGGCTAGTGAGTGAATATTGTGGCTCACAAATCCCACCGAGGTTTTTCCCACACTAGGTTTCCTCATTAAAAATCTTGTGTTATGGTTTTCTTTCGATGTTGTGCTTATTGTTCATATTTACAGCATTAATTCTTGTTTACCGATACACTGTTTTGGAATGCAATTTAATTAATAAGGTCAAAAAATCTATATATATCGGTTAGATACTGATTCACCCCCCCTCTCAATATTTTTGGGAATCCTAACAATCGATATCAGAGTCTGGTCCTCTTTTTTCAAAATCCTAACAACTTGAGGGAGATTCTGACACCGGTACAGATAGAAAACTTGAGAAAGCAATTGGAAACAGCTCTTGCAAATTATGATGCAGAAAAGTTGAAGAATATCAAACTTGAAGATGATCTGAAGGCTACACAAGAAATCATTCAAGGACTTTAGGAGAATCTCACTATTGCTAGAAACAAAAGAAGAGAACTTCATGAGAAAATACAAAGTGATGATGATGAAAAGGAAACTCTTAATGATCTTGTAAGCAAGATGAAGCAAGAAAACATGACCTTGAGAAATGAGATGCAAGATATGACAATGAGATTTTGTAAAGACACTGAAGATAGAAAGAAGAATGAAGATGACTTGACTAGGAGAATCAATGATGTTGGAACTGAAAATCTAAGACTCGGTCATGAAAATGATATGTTAAAGACAGATCTGATTCACTTGGAACATGATAAAACTTAACTCATGAGATAGAAGGATTTCTTGCAAAATGAGTTGGCTACTGCAAATCAACATAAAGATAAATTCAAGAAAAGTTCAGAAGAACTTGATGATATGCTGAAAAATCAGAAACCTAATGGAGATACTAATGGACTTGGCTTTGAAGTTGGTGAAAGCTCTGGTACTGCAAACAATCATGATCACAGTAAACCAGTAAGACAACCTAATGCCTACAAATTTAATGGAAAATGCCTTAACTGTAACAAGTATGGTCATAGAGAAAATCAGTGTAGATCTAGAAACTATCAGAACACTAATGCACCCACCGGTCAATGTTCAAAATGCAACAAAATTGGTCATAATTTAGAAAACTACAAAATGAATGTAAGATGTTATGTTTGTGGAAGATTTGGACACATATCTAATCAATGCAGAACACATACCGGCATAGGATATGGAAAAGCTATCCAGAATAATAATGTGACTTGTTATGCTTGTAACAAGATTGGACATATTGCAAAATTTTGTAGAAGTAAGACATCACCGGCAAATAATAAAGGACCCAACTTGAAAGGTAAAGAGAAGGTTGATGAGGTAAAGCAAGAATTTACAACACAATGGATTAGAAAGAGAGATCAAAATGTTGATGAGACTATTCCTTCACTGGTAGAATAGAGTATCACTCCACCGGCAGGAGAATCTTCATCTAACTGAAAAGAAATCTTTTGGGCATATGGAAACTAATTGAAAATCATGCTAGTTTACGCTCGGTTGATGGTAAGAAGATGAATTGCTTCTTTATCGATAGATGAGTTAAGTTTCACTTAACTTAACCGACAGGCATTTATTGTGGTAGTTGAAGGAAATGACATTATAAGGCAAGTGTTTTTCACTCTTTCACTCATCGAGCATTCAAATTTCCTAAGAGCGCAAAAAACCCAAGTGAAGGCATCCACAGTGAGAAGTGAAGAAAAATCTTTCAAGCCTCCAAACATAAAGGTAGATTAAGGTATTTATCAAATGGATTCCTCCTCTACACCTGACTTCATTGCAAGCCCTACTGTTGTTGAAGTGGTTAAATGCCCTAGGTCTGTATTCAAAATCATACCCAAAGTAGCAAAGCAGGATGATACCCTAGGTGCATTCTCTAAAATCCCTAAAGGAGTTGCATATGCAGAAGACCCTAGGATATACATACATTGTCATATTGAGGAACTAGGTGCTAATGAAATTATGAACATGTATAGGACTATAATTTGTGATGAGAATGGTGTTGTGAAACCGGAACATAAGATCATAGAAACCCTAGGTTTTGTGGAAATACTTAGTATTCCTGATTTTCTTAAGGAAGTTTTGAGGATTGTACTTAGTAGAGTTCATGGAGAATTATTTTGGCTTGATTATATCCACAAGATCACTAGAGAAGCAGTTAGGGTAGTGACTGGCTTACCTTCCACCGGTAGCAGGCTTGACAAAACTAAGAAAGTTCCAAATAACACTGTGATGACATTAACTAGTGCAACTCATGACAGCAGATCCTTAAGAGTCAATGATGTGAAAGATATAAATGTCAAATTCATTAGCATGATACTAGGATACAGAACTACACATGCTAACAGATTGAACTTTGTTTCCAGTTTATCTATCAAGAGTGCTTAAGACATGGTGAACAGTAATGCTAAGATAGATATATGTGAATGGTTGAAGGATGAATTGATTGACAACCCAAAGAAAATTAAAGGTGATAAGAAAGGTACTTTCAGATTTGGTAATCTACTTGTGTTCCTGATGCTATATATTACAAAGGAATTTCCCGATATAGGTAGGAAAGAATTTGGTTTTGACATACCGGTAGGCAAACAACTATTGGATATCCTTACCGGCATGGGAGCTGACTGGGAAAAGAACATAATTGAATACTTCCAAGCATTTAAGGCTAGAATGAAAACAAGGAAAAGGTTATATCATAGCATAGTTGACAAATATTAGAAAGAAATATGTTTTGTTATAAAGAAAGATGAAATCTGGATGGAAGCAGTGGTTCCTAGAACTGTTTGGGTAACAAAAATGGGTTGTGAGGCAGATGAAAACATAATTGAGACATATGCTAAAGCCCTACTTGAAGCCCCTAGAGAACCTAAAGAGGAAATATTTGGAAATGTTGAAACCATTGAGAGCAAGGTACAGACACTTAAATGAAGGAAGAAAAGAGAACAATCTATCAGGAAAGCAACTAAACAGGTGAAAGAAATCAAGGAAAACATATTGAATATCACTGGTATTAAGGAAAGTGATTGGAAGGGATACAACCAGAAGCTCATCTTTCACTGGTTGGAACTTCATCTGACAGTGAAATCCCAGCTGAGTTTAAGAGAATAGAAAAGAAAAGAAAACCTTCAGCGACACCGTCTCCTGGACCAAAGAGAACAAGAAGGAAACAACAGGCAGTAACACCCCCAACAAAGAAAATGACACCAAGGAAGAAGAAGGAAAAAAAGGTTATCATTCCTTTAGATAATCTTTTAAATGAAATAAAAAATGATGGAAACTTGTCTAATGTCAGTAAATTGTATGATACTCTTACTAATGAAGAAGAGGAAAGCATAGAAAATAGTATCATTCTACACTTAGACATTTACAAGAAATTTTGATAGAAGTTGTAGATGATTTACCGAGTGACTTGTATAGGAGACTTGATGCAAAAAGACTAGCTATTATGGAATTGGACAAGAAAATAAAGATAGAAAAATTACTTGCAGTTCATCTAGTTAAATCAGCAAAAGAAATTGATGAATTGATAAGTGAGGCAAACAGGACAGTATTTTCTAATGGTCATCGACATGTAGGTTTAATGGCTAGAAGAGTGAATGAAATCTCTGAAGAGATGACAGATAAATGGGATATCTTCTTTGTGGAGAAAGAAAAGAAAGAAGAGCTCAAACGACCCAAAACATTCAGAGTTTACCAAAAGGATAAGGACAAAGGTAAAGGCAAGGTAGGTGTACCTCCAAGCATAAAAGTAACAGATAATTTGCCCTCACCTCCTTCTGATACTCCACCAATTGAGATTGTTGATACACCACCAGCTACTGATAATGTTGAGTTGGAAACAACACATGAGGACACCAATCCTAATTCAGAAGTTTTATACACAATGAATATTGATACATAAGAGGTAAATATTGTGGTTGATAAGGAAACCACTGGTAAAAAGAAAGATGTGGCAACTGAGCCACCGGCTAAGAATATTGCAGTGGAAACACATTTAGAGCATATAGTTGAAAATATTGAAATTGGGGTTGAGACACAAACTGAATGATCAGTTGATCACCCGGCTTCTAGAATGGTGACCAATACCACTGGTGCACACATTGAAAAACCCACTGAGTTAGAGATATTGGCAGTGGATAGTTCAGAGGTGCATACTAAGAAACCGGTAGTGAATACTGAGACTACATCAAATAAACCAATAGTAGAAAGCACAGAGAAACAAACTGAGGTACACACTGAGAAACAAGAAGAGAAAAAGGTTGAGGTACAGGTTCAAATTGAGATAGTGCCACCAGCAACTACTGAGAAACCCAAGCCTTTTCTACTTGAGATGCAGATATAAACTGACCTATCAAAGGTCAACACAAGCAAAGAGATTACTCACACCATCGGAATGCAGATTGTTAAGGTAGTTGGACAATCATCTAGTTCTTCCATGACAGAATTCAAACCAACTAATGTGACAGATGTATTATTGGATTCCATCAAGAAAATCATAGAGTGTAATGCACTAGCATATAAGGTTATTGATGATACAAATCCTATTCTAAAATTGATTGCACCTAAGTGCAATGAAAACAATAAAGATTATTTAAGTCAATTAGACACAGTGTCTAAGTATATCACCAGTAACATAGTAATAGTTGAACAGATAAATGAGGAGACATTTAGAGAGAATGAACAGAGAAAAGGAGAAATTCTTTGATGAGACAATAAATAAGTGCACGGGACACATTGATACCCTATTACCGGCACTAAGCAAAACAATAATGAAATTTAAAGAGTTGTACAGAGACACATACACGACTGATATTTTGACTATGGATATAGACAAGAAAATCAGTAAAGTGCAGAAAGAAATAAATGATATAGCTGATAATAGCAGGTTTTGAGGAGAAAATTGAAAATTTTGAAAAAGAGAAGGAAAGAATAAAATTCAAGGTAAAAGAGCTTAAATGTAGACTTGGTCCTAAACTTGACAACCTCATCTCTTTGAGAAAAGAGATCTCAGAGGCACTTGTTCCACGACTCAAGACACCCGAAGAGAAAATGCACATCCTCACTTGTACAATTCAAAGGACTGGAGTGGCATTGAAGGATAGTGAAAGGTTCACTCAGAGCCTAAATTTTGTATTGGCAAATCTATTTCAGATTGTAACCAACTAGTTACAAGGTTCCAGCTGAGAACTACACTCAGTTGACATTTTTGACAACCTTTGTTATTGATTTCAAAGGGGGAGTAGTAGAGATGAGAAAAATGATGGACAAAAGAGATCATCTACTCAGGGGGAGAACACAATTTTGGCACAGTTTTGGTAAGATTTTTGGACTTCAAATTTTGGATACAATTTTGAATTTTTCTCATGGGTGTTGCCATCAATGCCAAAGGGGGAGATTGTTGGCATTGCACATTCCAATGAGAAATTGTAGGTGATTGAAGGTATTGTCATTGATGGCAATCTTGCAATCCTATGGCACCAACAAGCACCAACACTGGCAGATAGTTTACCAGCAGCGACAAAGATGATTATCAGCACCCCAGCTGACAGGATTTTAATTATTGCATATTGAATTTAATTGTAAATCTTTTTGTAAGTTGACAAGGTGTATTGTAATAAGACTCATATATATGTAGGAGATCTTGTAGATCATTTAAGATGTGAAAAAATGGGAAGATTATTGCAGAAGTAACATGCGAATATTAAGGCAGATTTTGGAGGAAGGTTTATGGTTATTGTATGAGCTTAAACCGGTACTGAACCTAGCACAGTAGATGCTGAACTAAAGTAGTACATTATATTGGATTTGCATAATCCATTTTGTAATTAAGCAGTGAGCTTTAGGCAATTGGCATTCCTGCATTTGCAAGCCCCTATTGTGAGTAATATCCATTCATTGGCCAATGAGTGAATATTGTTGCTCACAAATCCCACAGAGGTTTTTCCCACGCCGGGTTTCCTCGTTAAAAATCTTGTGTTATGGTGTGCTTTCTATGTTGTCCTTATTGTTCATATTTACTGCATTAATTCTTGTTTACTAGTACACTGTTCTAGAATGCAATTTATTTAATAAGGTCAAAAAATCTATATACCGGTTAGATACTGATTCACTGCCCCCCTCTCAATATCTTTGGGAATCCTAACAAACCAATCCTATTAGGGATCACCTGGTTAAGGATGGCTATATACCCTGTTAAAGGTTGAAACCCTGTTAAGCATTACCTCGCTAGAGGATTTAAATAACTCAATGAACTTGAGCCACCTGGTTAGAGGATTTACAACAAAGCCTGTTAAAGCTACCCGGTCAAGGGATTTACCTTCTGTTGAAATGGTTAGAAGACAACAGGTAAAACTACGATCTAATAATAGCACTCCTTGCTAAGGTGGATCCTTTTCAGTTCCTCTCTTCTATAATCACACTCTGTAGATTCCTCACTCTAGTTCGACAAGTATCAAATCATTAACATGTGGACACAAACACAAATTTTGCCAACAACTACAATAACAAAACTCATCGACCTTATAGACAACAATTAGGTCAATAGTATAAACCCTAAACCCTAAACATTCTAGATTTACAACTACAAGCAGTCCAATCCTGACCGTCCAAACACATTACATAGAATAAAATGATCTAAAGCAAATCTCAAGTCATTCTTCATCGTCCAATCTTCACCGCATCTGGAAAATAGTAACCCATCATGCACTTTTCACATACCGCTAAGAAAAAAGCACATTCCTGAGGTGGACATTAATGCATTCGATCTTTACGCGCAAGATCCTCAAAGAAATCCTTCACGTGCACATAGCTGACATGGCATCTTTAATCCTTATCCTTGTTCTTAACTAACTCATCACAAAACATCATAGGTTGCACCGCACAAGCTAAACGGTAACCCTAAAGCTAAACTGAGACTATCAACCAGTAGTCACACTTAGTGAACCCCGACACCGGTCCACTCCATCCCAGTTGACCATAACTGCTTCCAATATTTATATCAGTTCACGAGCTTGAGCACTTATTGACATTAATGACAACATACATTATCACTACTTCATCATATGCCAACAAAATGGACCATTTACATTAAAAAGTAGATTAATATGAACATTATATGTTTTATATGTACAATGCAAACAAAATTGTTACTATTTAAAAATAGTATGCTACAAACGATATGTACAATCATTGGGTTTTTACAATATCATTTTTTCTATGTCATTAGTTCTCTAAATTGCAAGAAATTTAAGTTACATTTTCTTTTAAAAAATTTATTAAACTTGCAATTGTCATTGAATCCGATAACCATAGTAGCTTTTGTTTTTCAAATGTATCAAATTCCTTCAGATGTTGTTGTATGCGTTGAATACATGTTTTTAATGTATACTCTTATGATATTTCAACTTCAGAGGGTCTCTTTTGCTTCTTTACAACAATAATTGGAAAATTTTCAATTTTAGTTTTAATGACATCTTTGTGACTTTGAGGTCATGCCACTTGCTTGTTGTGGTCAACTCGAGGTGGACACACCTTTGCAAGGAGTACATCTAATATACATCATGTCATTCCGAAGAATCGTATTGTTTCCATTATCTATATTATTGTAACCTAAATGTTCTCTACGTTCACAGTTCAAATTGAAACTAAATATGTATTTCTAAGTTTGTCTATGTTTCTAGTTGATTTGAGTTAATTTATTACTATTCATTTTAGTTAAATTGAATCAATCAACTCAAATCAACTAGAAACATAGACAAACTTAGAAATGCATATTTAGTTTCAATTTGAATTGTGAACATAGAGAAAATTTCAGTTACAGCAATTTAGCTAATGGAAACAATGTGATTCTTTGGAATGACTGGATGTATATTGGATGTACTCCTTGCAAAAGGTGTTTCTACCTCGGGTTGATTGCAACAAGCAAGTGGCACGACCTTGAAGTTGGAAACATGTCATTAAAACTAAAATTGAAAGCTTTCCAATTATTGTTGTAAAGAAGAAAAAAAGAGCCTCTGAAGTTGAAATATCAGAAGAGGATACATTGAAAACCTGTATTCAACATATACGATAGCATCTGAAGGAATCTAATACATACAAAAAAGAAAAACTAATATTGTTATCGGATTCAATGACAATTGCAAGTTTGATAAATTGTTTGAAAGAAATTTTGATTTAAATTTTATTGTAATTAAGCCGAGAGGCTTCTACAATGGCAGCAAATATATGCATCAACATTTGGGGGTTTTCAATAATTTTGACGATCATTTTTTGTTTTCAATTATTTAAGGTTTAAAATAATAATTAACTAATATAGAAAGTAAAATAATTAATAGATTAATAGATTTGGTTTTCAAAACGGTTACGAGAGAGTTTCACTCCATTCAATAATTAAAAATTGCAAAAATGGTAATGTACCATTCTTCGAAGGGATCAATTGTGGAGTTTCATTGTGAAATAGAGGTATGTAATATTGTTTTACAGATTTCATATTGTTTTCATATTGTAGGTTTGTTGAATCTATTTTATTTACAGAATCATCAGCATATCAATATTCAACTTTTGGAAAGATATCTGGATTGATTCTTCTGTGTAGTTGTGTGACGAGTGAAGATGTGGAGACACTTACACCAAAAACAACTGGGTTATCTTGAAGAAAATCTTGTGCTTGCAGCAAAGAAGTTTGAGAGAGAAAGGCAAGCATATTATTACGTGTATATGAATTGAACAAAAAATATTGTATACTGATCAGTTTACCTCTTTTACTTGGTGTTTCAAAACAGATAGAAGTCTTAAAATATGAACGCCCAAAGACAAAAAGCAAGGTAACATTGACACAAGCATTTGATTTTCTTCTTAAAATAGTTGTTATCTATTAACAGCATGAATTTTCTACACTTTATAATTTCAGTATGCATTGATCTCTAGTTTTGATTCTTAATATTTACCAACATCAATGTTTCAAATATGAAAACAAAATAAATTCAATTTCATGTTACTGATTGATTGTAAGATAAGATCTAAAATCGTGAAGATGAAAATAAATGAAACCAATTTTATCTTATAGGATCGTGGAAATATGATCCAAAATATTAATATTATAAAATGTTGCAAAACTGAATCCAGAAATCTACACATACTCAGTCTTCATCTCCTAAATGTGTTTACTTTGATCTTGGTTGTGTACGTAATTGGATTCTAGCATAAGTGCTTTATCCTCAAGGAATGGGTGGGTATTACCTACAAATTCATTCATTTGGTTAAAGACTTTATATTTTTACAGTCAGATGATATCTTCAAAAGAATTACAAAATCAATAATATGAAAAGGATACAAATTCCAGCTAAACTTTGTAACACTAATATTTGTCTATTTCATCCTGTAGCTTACAAATCTGGAAAACGGTGAAGAAAATAGTCTAAACGATTGTAACTCAAAGGGGCAAGAAAATGGTCTAAATGATTGTAACTCAGAGGGGCACACTCCTCCACCTGCATTTCATGTACAACCAAGCCAGTCAAACTTGCAAGGCAGTGGATTTTGAAACCCTAACCCTAGAGATTAGGGTTTCTACTCCGCTATCTGTTTCTCCATAGATTTGTAAGGTGTTTATCTGCATGTATGATGATGTTGTTTCATGGACCAAAGCACATATTGTTATACCATAAATAGATTTGCAGAAACCTTGTTCCGACAATTATAGTGAAAATAAAAATAAAAATTATGGTGCACAAACTGAAAAACAAATTACTAAATCGGGTTCATCTTTGTAGTTTTAATGGTAGTTTTTAAATCAAGGAGCACTTCAGCAATGTCTAGAAGTTTTCCTGGCAGATTGATATAACTTTTTGTCATAGATTATGATTGAAACTTTGTTTAAAAATTAATTCTTTCTATTTAAAAAATAAACAAATATGATCAAATTTGCATTTAACTCATAAATGTGCATCGTGACTGTTAGGTCAAATCAGTATAAAAAGATTTTCAGCTAATTTTTCTAACATTAGATATTACAAATTTAAATACATAAGATCAATAACTTTTTAAAATCTGTGAAATTAAAAATTTAAGCCATAAATGAATAGAACCGTTTATTAAATATTTGAAAATTTCTCAATAATACTAGCTGATATATTTCATAAAAATCTCTCCATAGAAAAAAACCATAAAAATTTTAAAATACAATAACTTATTTAAATATAGTGTATGTCTCCAAGCATTGACATAAGCATTATTATTTTAATTATAAAAATGACAAATAGACAAAGAATATTGAAATATTGTTACTCAAACTAAAATGCAGATTGAGGTATGCAAAGTTCATTACATAGGAAAAATATTAAAATACAGATTGAGGTATGCAAAGTTCATTACATAGGAAAAATATTGGATGAAAATGATGAGTAGTTTTAATGAAGTTTAATCTACTTAAAATGATAAAAAGAAAAAGTAAGAAATTAAAAAAACTAAAAAATAGATATCCTATTTTCAATGGATCATTTTATTTTAATATCTCTTTCGATCCATGAAGGTGAGTCCAAATTTACCAAAAAGATTGAATGAAAATAATGATTAGTTTTAAAGAAGTTTAATCTACTTAAGAATGATAAAAAGAAAAGTAAGAAATTAAAAACCGAAAAATAGATATCCTATTTTCAATGCGTCATTTTAACTAAGTCACGGGTAGAGGAGGGTTGATCTGGATTGGGGTTGTAGAGGGATTCTTTAACATTTATTCATTTGTAAATTTTCCTATGTTGACATTTATTCACTTTCAAAAGTTTTAGGGTTTTTATATAATGTTTGGTTTTGTTGTATTTAATTTAGGATTTTGCATTTTATATTTTTGTATATGTTGCATAGTATGTTTTCATTATCTTTATGAATAACTTCTTTTCAATTTTAATAAACTCATTTGAATTGCAGAAATGAGGAGATCAATGCATTGCAGAAGGAATGCAAGATCCCAGTGAGAGTTGTAAATCTATTTTATAACTAATTATTGATTCATTTAACAATTAAAAACAATATTCATAAGAAAATTACATAATATTAAAGACTTTTTTAATATTTTATAAAAAATGTCAATAAGTGTTATGAATGCATTATCCTACAATAGCTACCTACTTATAGCCTTACCTTAACACTAAACTCTAATTAACTATAACCTTAACCCCTAAACCTAATCTCTCTAAATAAATGCAAACCCTAACCTAATCTTAAAGTTAACTCTAATCATATAGCTTTAAAATTTTCCAAATTATATCATAAAAGTTTAAACCCTTAATTAATTTTTTGGTTTGATTACCATTATTTGAATTTTAAAATTGAATTTTTTTTCATGCAAAAACAAAAAGGGTAGAATAGAAATTTTGTTAATATATTTAGATTAATTTCTTTTCTTTTTTCAATTTCACAACTAAAAGCATAATCTATCAATTTATCATCAATTAAATTTTACTAATGCCTATAGAGTATAAGTTTAAGTACATAATAATAAAGATTCTTTTAATATTTTATAAAAAATTATTATAAGTGTTATGAATGCATTATCCTATAATAGTTACCTACTAGCCTTACCTTCAAACTAAACACTAATTAACCCCTAAACCTAATCTCTCTAATTGAATGCCAACCCTAACCTAACCTTAAAGTTAACTCTAACAATATAATTTTTAAATTTTTTAAATTACATCATAAAGGTTAAACCCTTCATTAATATTTTGGTTTGATTACCATTAGGCTTTGATAAACACTAAAAGCATACTCTAATCATTGTTTTAGTTTTAAATTTATTCTAAAACTAGTTATTTATTCATTTAACAACATTAAAAAAATACAAACCCTAACTATAATGAAAACCTTACCATAATAAAACCCTCACCTTGACAATATCTCTAATTTAGACCTGATTGAACTCTAAACCATAACTTGACCCTAAACTTAAATATAACCCTAACTTCATCCTTACTACAATCCTAACCCTAACCCTTAACACTAACACTTAACCTATGATACAAACCCTAACCCTTGAGATAATCCTAAACGTAACCCTAATCCTAAGCCTAACCATAATCTTAGCCTTATCCCTAATCTTAACCCTAACCATGATATAAATTCAAACCCTAACCATTAGCCTAACCCTAAAAATGATGTAAACCCCAACTACAATCCTAACCCTAACCCTTAACCCTAACTCTAACCCTCTAATATAAAACCCTAAATCCAAAACCCTAAATCTAACCCTCAAATATAAAACCCTAAATCCTAACCCCTAACCCTAACTCTAACCTTAAACCCTATATCCAAAACCTAACCATTAACCTAACCCTAACAATGATGTAAACCCTTACTACAATCCTAACCCTAACCATTAACCTAACCCTTAAAGAGATGCAAACCATAACCATTAGCCAAACCCTAACCATGTTGTAAATCCAAACTGTACCCATTAACTTAACCCTAACAATGATATAAATCGTAAACATAATCCTAATCCTAAACCTAACCCTATGATATAAACCCTAACCATTAGCCTAACCCTAACAATGATGTAATCCCTAACTACAATCCTAACCCTAACCCTTAAAACCGTAACTCTAAGCCTCTAATATAAACCTTAAACCCTTAACTGCAATCCTAATGTTGTGATATAAACCCTAACCCTAAACACAAAACTAACCATAATCGTAAATCCTAATCCTAGCTCTAATCATAATCCCATGATATAAAGCCTAACCCTAGAAATAATCATAACAATAACACTAAATACTTATCCTAACAACAATTGTAAACCTAACCCTAACCTTAACCCTAAATCCAAAACCTAACCATTAGCCTAACCCTAACAATGATGGAAACCCTTACTGCAATCCTAATCCTAACCATTAACCTAACCCTAAAAGTGATGCAAACCATAAATATAAATCCAAACCATAACCATAACAATAAATTTAAACCATAACCCTAGAAAAACTCCTAAATGTGACCCTAAAACCTAAGCCTAACCATAATCTTAACCCTTTCCCTAACCTTAATCCTAACCATGATATAAATCTAAACCCTAACCATTAGCCTAACCTTAACAATGATGTAAACCCTAACTATAATCCCAACCCTAACCCTTAACCCTAACTCTCACCCTCTAATATAAACCCTAACCCTAACATTGTGATATAAACCATACCCCTAAACATAAAATTAACCATAATCATAAATCCTAATCCCAACCCTAATCCTAAGTCCATGATATAAACCCTAACCCTATAAATAATCATAACAATAACATTAAATCCTAACCCTAACAATAATCATAACCCTAACCCTAACTCTAACCTTAAACCCTAAATTCAAAACCTAACCATTAACCTAACCCTAACAATGATGTAAACCCTTACTACAATCCTAACCCTAACCATTAACCTAACCCTAAAAGTGATGCAAACCATAACCATTAGCCAAACCCTAACCATGTTGTAAATCCAAACTATACCCATTAACTTAACCCTAACAATGATATAAACCATAAACATAATCCTAATCCTAACCCTAACCCTATGATATAAATCCTAAATCCTAAGCATAACCACAATCTTAACCCTAACCCTAGCCTTAACCCTAACCATGATGTAAATTCAAACCCTAACCATTAACCTAACCCTAAAAGTGATGCAAAACACAACTATAACCCTAACCCTACACATAATCCTAAGCATAACCATAAATCATAAGCCTAAACATAATCTTGACCCCGACCCTAACCCTAACCATTAACGTAAACCTAAGAATGATGTAATATCTATCTATAATCCTAACCCTGACCCTTAACCCTATGATATAAACCCTAAGCATAGACATAACCCTTACCATAATTCTAAATATTAATCCTTTGAACCAAAATCATAAACTTAACCATAACCCTAACCCTGATGCTAATCCTAACCCTAATGGTGTGATATAAACCCTAACCCTAAATGTAAAACTAACCATAATCATAAATCCTAATCATAACCTTAATCCTAATCCCATGATATAAACTCTAAACCTAGAAATAATCATAACAATAATACTAAATCCTAAGCCTAACCATTAACTTAACTCTAGCAATGATATAAACCCTTACTGCAACCATAACCCTAACCATTAACCTAACCCTAAAAGTGATACAAACCATAACTATAACCCTAACCCTAACCCTAACCCTTAACCCTGAGTATAACCCTATGATATACATCCTAACCCTACACATAATCCTAACCATAACCATAAATCCTGAGGCCTAAACACAATCTTAACCCTAACCCTAACCCTGACTCTAACCATTAACCTAACCCTAACAATGATGTAAATTCTATCTATAATTCTAACCCCAACCCTAATCCTATGATATAAATCCTAACCCCAGACATAACCCTAACCATAATTATAAATGTTAAGTCTAACCACAATCTTAAACTTAACCATAACCCTAACCATTGTGCTCACCCTCACCCTAACACGGTGATGTACAAGCAACAACCCTAAACATAAAACTAACCATAAATGTAAATCCTAATCCTAACCACAATCTTAACCCTAACCCTAATCATGATGTAAATCCAAACCCTAACCATTAAACTCACCCTAACAATGATGTAAACCCTACCTATAACCCTAACCCTAACCCATAACCATAACCACCCTAGCCCTATGGTATAAAGGTCCTAACCCTACATATAATCTTAACCATAACCCTAAATCCTAAGCCTAAGCACAATTTTAACATTAATTGTAACACTAAACATGATGTAAATTCAAACCCTAACCATTAACCTAACCATAAAAATGATGTAAACCCTAACTATAATCCTAAACCTAATCCTTAACCCTAACCCTAACCACAATCATAACCTTAACCTTATGATATAAACTCTAATCATAGAGATAATCCTAACTATATACCTAAAAATTAAGCCTAACTAGAACCTTAACCCTTGCAATGATGTAAATCTAAACCCTAACCATTAACCTAACCCTGACAATGATGTAAACCCTAACTATAATCCTAACTCTAACCTTAATCCTAGACATAATCCTCACCATAATGATAAATCCAAAGCCTAACCACGATCTTAACCCTATCCCTAATCTTAATCATGAAGTAAATCCAAACCCTAATCATTAACCTAACGCTAACAATGATGTAAACCCTAACTATAATCCTAACCCTAATCATAGCCCTATGATATAAACCATAACCCTACACATAATCTAACCATAACCCTAAATCCTAGCCTAATCATAATCTTAACGCTAATCGCAACACTAAACATGATGTAAATCCAAACCCTGACCATTAACCTAACCTAAATAATGATGTAAACCCTAACTACAACCATAACCCTAACCCTAATAGAAAGACAAAATGAACCCTATTCCTTATTGAATTAGGCCTACTATTTTAAACCAAATCAAATCCTAACCCTAATAGTAAACCATAATGAACCCTAATCTTTGTTGAATTAGGCCTACTATTTTGATTCCAATCCTAACTATAATTATAAATCTAGAATTGAACCAACTAGAATCCTAAACTATACAACAATATATATATATTGAAATTAATTTATGTCATGTCTTTCAATTCATGCTGCGACTCCTACTAGCTTATATATATTTAATAATATATATAGAATAAGCCGAGAGGTATCCTTCTCGAGGTGCCTATTGCACTTTAATGTTGATAAATCTAAAAAAAATAGGCGCCTCTAGAAGATACCTCTAGGCTTATTCTATATATATTATTAAATATATATAAGCTAGTTTATAGAACCAATGATATTGTAAAAACCCAACGATTTTACAAATCATTTTTAACATACTGGTTTTAAATAGTAACAATTTTGTTTGCATTGTACATATGAAACATATAATAAATATTAATCTACTTTTTAATGTAAATGATCTATTTTAGTTTTGTAAAATCAGTCATTTAATGTAATTATGAAACAATATGTAAACTTTTAGAATTTGGTTTGCATTGCACTTGTGATATATGTTGTAAAATTTGACTTTTCTTCTCAGTAAACTTATATGATTTATTTTATAATCATCATATTTCTCAGTTACTTTTGTTGTTTTCAGTTATTTTTCAATTTCTTTTTTGAATTTATTGAAGGTCAATAATTTTTTTAATTAAATTAATGTAAGTTTCATTCAATAATAGAAATTTATGGTTTAAATCTTTTACTATTCATCTGGGCATAGTTGTTCGTCCCATTTTTGAGAAAAAACTTCAACAAATTGAAGTATAGTAATTAGGATCGCTATCATCCTTTAGAATTTGTCTCACCCTATAGTGAAATAAGAGATGCAGATTTAGGTCACGTGGACATAGTAGAGTTCTTACAGAGAATTGAAAAGGGGGGAGATAGAACAATTTTGTCACATGTAATCTATATTAAATTGTGGATTAGTTGAACTAGCAGCATTCCCAATTTATGTACAATCTATTGACTTAGTTATGAAGTGTGCAGAATCATATGATAGAAATGAGAAGAAGATAATTATCCCATCAGGTCAAATTATCTTAGATATTAATCCAGAAATGATACATAAAATATTCCATATTCCACAATATGCAGAATATGAATGTATTGATTCGAAATGGCTATCAACTTCTACGAAAAGAAAAAAAACAAAGCCGCAGATTTCATTAATGATAAACTACTTCTGGTGCAAAATAAGAATCCGAAGAAGATGGCAAGATCAGTACACAAGGCCAACTTCAATGAGGAGGTACAAGATTTCATAACACTTTTGAACAGAGTGTATGGTATGCTCGATGCAAAAAGTTTCCACCCATCGGATGTGCTACTATATTTTTAGTTCCTGCCTCCCACAAGGAACTATTGGCAAGGCTTCACATTAATTAGTTAATAATCATATCTTTTGACAGCCAATAGCATGGCTTGTTTTGTTCTATGTCAAGACTATCCTAAGTCTAAATCCCAATTTCCTAAGTCTAAATCCCAATTTGGCAGAGATATGTGCTTGGGTTTTAACCATTATTTGCAAGGTGGGAGCGTTGGTAGGCTATAGATGGCGGACGGATAGGCAATGCAAAGCCCAAGGCAAGAGAACGCCTGGATACAGAGGAAGGGGGCAAAAACTAGATCTCGGTTAGCGTCTGTTGCACACAGTTGGCATTTACGGCTGCACCTGTGCGACGTGGATGTGCAGAGACAGATGGCTCTTAGGGTTTTCGTTTTGGGCATGCAGGGCAGAGGACCCGTTACTACATTGGTGGGAGATGACAATGAAACAATATTAATAAACTCATGATGCCTCATTTTTAATGTTTAGCTGTCCTGGAGCACGACATGGCCTTTTTACCTTCAGCTTTTCTTCAGCGAAATCTGCTCTGTTCTGGTATTTATGGAACCCCATTTAGCTAAATGTGCGTGTGGATTATTTTTGTTCTCTGTTCTAGTATTTGCAGGTTCAGCAAGTTATCCCCCAATTGGATTGCAAGTATGGTTCTCATAAAATTTTAGGGGTGTGCAAGGAAAACTCCAATTTGTCGGAACTTGATTCTTTATGCTTCATAAATTCTTGACATCAAGTTTAGTTCTACCATTATGAACTCTTATATGAATTCTTTTATCCCTCAATGATGGAAATGGAGTTGGAATTCAGAAACTTCAGCGCTCATTATAGATTTTTTCCACTATATTTAAAGGGAAAGCATCCAAAGTGCAATATTTGTGTGTGGTTTGTTAGCATGTCACTTAGGCAATGCATTTTCCATAGACAGAGAAAAATTATAAAATCTTGGATCAATCTGTAGAAACTAGAATGGGATTTTGCAATTTTCATGGACGTATATCCAGCTAAGATTTTCAAAGTCCTAGCTATGCAACATTGATATCCTATTCCAAAGCCCCCAGTTTGCATAAGCAAAAACTACAGAGGGGAGATTACCAAGTAATCACCTTAATTAGCTTTTTTGAGCCATTTTTCCAAACAGTTCACGTACCCTATTTATGCTCCCACATTTTGCATAGATATGTACCTCGGCATTGACAACTACAACATTTGACAACAATCCCATTTCCATTATGTTTTGAAGTATATCCATACCCTGTTTTGTTGGAATGATACTGAGAGGTGTAATCGACTCTGGCTTTACACCTACCTCTTGCATTTGTCTAAAAACATTTAGGGCCTTTCAACAAATCCATACACCTTTGTTTCCTTTGGCATTTCTCTGCTATGGTCTAAATGTCTATACACATTTGTTTCCTTTGTTTCTTTAATGCCATGCAAGTGTATTTACATATATACAAGCACTAAACAAATGTAAGAGTGTATCTTACCAAAGACTCTTGTTTAGTCTTTAAGGTTAAGGATGTTCATCCCATGAATAGCTTGGCACATTTGAATCGTCTTGTATCTTAATTTGGTTGCCTCTTATTGGTTTCTATTGAAGGCTGCAGAATGTTAGAGAAAAATGTGAATTCCAACGGGAGAGAACGCACACGGTACAATGTGTCTGTCAGTGCGTTGCAGTGGCAGTTGCTCGCTTTACATTATTTTTTCTCCACAATCTTAGCACCTATTCATTGGAAAACAACACAAATCTATCTTCGTTAATGCAAGTGACAATTTCCACTTCCCATCAAGTAATCCAAACACAATACAGAGGATTTCGTGTTTTTATCTTAAAATAAGAGAATAAAGAAAAGAGGGGAGCCTTCAGTTGTTTCCCAATACAACAATACAATACAATATAATCATCAAAATGTAAGTATTTGGTTGTATCTCTATGTCTTTTTATATGACAAATGTCCACTGCACTCTGCACAAAACGCACACAAGCTGTGTTCACTAAATTCACATAAGTTGTTTTCACTTTGTTGTGGGTTTTGAGGGAAGCGGTCTTGCATGTAAATACAATGTGGCCACCAAAAATATGGACATGTGGTTTCTTATAAATAAAGTACGTACGTAGACTTCTTCAATGGCAATGGAGAAGGTTGGCCTAGAGTCACTTCTTCCTGCTAAAACTGAAAACTCAAGTAGTGATACAAAACCATCCATAAACTGGTCATGGCACAAAGAACCTATTGGAATTAGTAGTGGTTAAAATTTCTCAACAGGTATATTGTCATATTCACAAATAGGCTGATAGAATGTAACAGATTTGGTTGTCATATTCACTCATACGCTGATAGAATGTAACAGATTTGGTTGTCATATTCACTCATACGCTGATAGAATGTAACAGATTTGATATTAACCAATTAGTATGATCTAATTGCAAATGTCAATTGGCTACAAATTCACTTCATGGAGAATCTTTTGTTAGGAAATATTGATTGTGGTTGTCTAATTTTGTCGATTTTTTTGGAATTTGTCTTGTAAAAAATCTTTTGGTTTATGTGCTTCAATGTGTAATGTGTAAAAGTCAGAGTGGCATGATTGTACAAGACAGATGGGAATAATTTTTGATGCTTTGTTTTATTGTTATATTGTTTTATCAATAAAGTGTAATAAAGTGTCAATTGCCAAGACTTAACATGCAAATATACTTGATTCTTGTTCTTTAAAAAGGGTCCATCTTTTATGGACCATGATCAGAAAATGTTGTTGGACCTGCAATTATGCACCCATCAAAGACAATGCTGGCTCACCCACCAAAGCAGAAACTTGCATGGATTCACATCCTTCTAAACCAAGTAATGATTTTAATGATCTTATAGAACTTGCCGCTGAAGGGATGTGAGAGGCAGATCCAGCATAAAGAAAAACTCTCTTTAAACTTGCACTCTGATTTGATTCAGACTGTTGCAATTATAGGAGTTGAGAAATACAACCCCACAGTAGCCTGAAGATCTTTTGCAAGCCGAATAACTTGTTACAAGGAGAAGCAATGAAGCAAAATCTGAAGAACATATAAAACACAAGAAAAATATTCTCAAAATATGAGAGCTCCAATTCACCAAAAAAGTATTGTGAAAGATAATATAATGAAAAGAAAAATTAACCTCTAATAGGTCAAGAAACCCTAAAAAGGGAAAACCCTAGGCTTGCACATAATAATTAATTAAAATAATTAATTATATGCACCTAATGTTAGCTTAAGTGTAAAAAGATAATTGGGAACTTAAAGAATTAAACAAATATTGTTTAATTAATCAAGTAAAGACTCAATTACTCTAACACCCCCCCTTAAGCTAGACTTAGGGAGAAGCTAAAACCTAGAACAACTACTGAAAGCATGAAAGATGGGTCCTGGCAACAAGGCCTAATGAGGTACCCAAATACATAGAAATCTCTACGAAATGGAGACAAAGGAGAAAACCCAGTGGGAAAAAACTCCTCTCCAAAAAGAGATAAAAGAACATGTTGAAAGAAGAAGAAGGAAGGAAGGCCTCATAAAGACCCCCCAAGGACAACTTCCTTCACCCCAAGCATAGAGTGCAACTGAAGATAGCGCAGCGATACAAAAGTTTTCATGAAGATGTCTGCAACCTACTCAGAAGTGGGAATGTACTCCAGAATGAGAACACCATCCTGAATCAACTGACAGATGAAATGCATGTGAAGCTCAATGTGCTTCATCCGCTGATGCTCTACCGTGTTGCAGGAAATATGAATAGCACTCTAATTGTCACACAAAAGAACAGTGGGACTATCAGGAGGAAAGCCAAACTCAGTCATCAACTGTCAAAGCCATAAGATCTCCTGACTAGCGAGCACAGAAGATTGATACTCAGCCTCTGTAGATGATAATGCATGAGCAGTCTGCTTCTTGCAAGACCATGTGATAGGACTAGAGCCAAGACAGAAAACAAAGCCAGAAGTAGACTTTCGATCAGTGTAACCAACAATGTGAGGTTCCCCTGATGTGTAATGAATGTCATGAGAACTAGTGCCCTAAACGTACCTCAAAATACGTTTGGCAGCTTGCCAATGACTCTCATAAGGATCATGGGAGAATCGAGAGACAAGACCAACCACAAAGGAAATATCAGGACGGGTGTGAGTTAGGTACAACAAATTGCCAACCAACTGCCTGTAAAGTGTAGAATCGATTGAAGGAGTGGGACAAGCTATGGTCAAAACAACCCCTGACTAAAATGGAGTGGGAGCAGGCTTGCAATCAAGCATGCCGAAGCATTGAAGCATGTCAAGAGCATACTTCTGCTGGTAGAGAGAGATCCCATCAGAAGACTGAATCACCTAAAGACCAAGGAAATAGTACAACAGACCGAGATCTGTCATCTCAAACTGATCCATTAAGGCACGCTGAATATGTTGAATCATAGATGATGAGCTACCGTGATGAGAAGATCATCAACATATAGCACAAGAATCAAGATGTCACCCTCAAGAAGCTGAATGTAGACGGTGTGATCAGAATGACTATGGGAGAACCCAATGGAGAGCAAGAAAGAGTCCATATTCTCATACCAAGCCCGAGGGGCCTGTTTGAGACCATACAATGAATGCTAAACTCTGCAAACCAAAGAACTATCTTGCACAAATCCCTAAGGTTGTTCCATGTAGATTTCCTCCTGTAGATCCCCGTGCAAGAAGGCACTCTTCACATCCATCTGAAAAATAGGCCAACGCCGAGAAGCTACAAGAGATAGTACAAAGCGAATGGAATTCATCTTGGCAACAGGGGCAAATGTCTCAGAGTAATCAATACCCTCAACCTGTGAAAAACCCTTCACAACAAGACGTGCTTTGTACTTATCAATGGAACAATCAGCAACATATTTAGTGCGATACAACCAACAACACCTAACCATCTTTCTACCCTTAGGAAGAGGAAAGAGATCCCAAGTATGATTCCTCATCAAAGAAGAATACTCCTCCTCCATAGCACAATCCCACTCAGGGTGACCTGTCACCTCTGAAAACTTTTGAGGATCATCTGAAATAGCATGACTCAAAAGACTAGAACCCACAGTATGAGAATGAGTGCGACAAGTATCTGAAGGATCACCAGCCATAGGACCTGCCGCTGCAATAGTAAGACGAGCCCACTTGGGCATCTGAGGTGGAGCAAATGGAGGTGGGGATGGTGGGGGTGGGGATGGTGGATCATCAGCACCATCATTAGAATCATCCTCAAAAAGATCCTAAAGAGGTGCAGTGGTTGGAGTAGGCAGAGGAGTAGACACTAGAGTCGGGGTATCCACTGTGGGAAGATGCTCATCAAACTGAACATCCCGTCGAAATAGGACCTCTCTGGAATCAGGATCAAACAACCTGTATGCCTTAACATCCTCACAATAGCCAACAAAAATGAGTGGTCGGCTCTTCCACTCCATGGCTTTCCTCTGAGCATCAGGAATAAAGGCCCATGCCTCACTACCAAATACTCGAAAAAAGGAAACATCAGGCTTGTCATGAGACCAAGCCTCCTCAAGAGTCATATGTCGAATAGCCTTGTGAGGCATCTGATTCTGAATATAGTTGGCAAAATTGATTGCCTCGGCCCAAAAAGACAAATCCATGGACCTGGACTGAATCATACAATTCGCCATCTCCCGTAAAGTTTTGTTCTTGCATTCAGTGACACCATTCTACTGAGGGGTGTAGGGAATAGTAAACTAATGTTGCAAACCATGTTCAGTGCAAAAATCTCTGAAAGCCTGATTCACATACTCCCCCCATTATCTATACGTATTCGCCGAATAGAATAGCCAAACTGCTTCTCTACATATGTCTTGAAAATTCAAAAAGAATCAAAGACATCAGACTTATACTTAAGAAAGTACACCCATGTGCATCTGGAGAAGTCATCAATAAAAGTGAGTACATACTTGGCCCCTGAAAAAGGAGTGGGAAATGACATGAGGTCACTGTGAATCAACTCTAAGGGTGCCAAAGCACGAGAGGCTCTCCCCTTCGGAAAGGGATCTCTGTGATGCTTGCCAAGCACACAACCATGACAAATACCATTAGTGCAGGAAATCTGTGGGAGCCCAAGAATAAGTGCCTGTGTACTCATCTGTTGAAGATATCTGTAATTGACATGGCCCAATCGCTCATGCCAAAGCTTACTCACTGAATCTGCATGTGCTATGAGAGATGAACCTGTACCCGAAGAGGGCTCAAATTCGTCAAATCTGTAGAGACGTGATGCAGAGTCCACACTACCAGAAGCCACAACCAAATCAGGGTCATGGAGGTCTCGAATAACCACATCATGTGGTGAGAACTCAACTGTCTTACCAGAGCCAAAGTGGCAAATCTGATAAATGGACAGAAGATTCATTGAGATATCAGGGACAACCAAAACATCCTGTAGAGTACCCCCATCCAAAGAGACAGAACCTGAACCCAAAACGGAAAGTTGAATGGAGTCACCCACTGCAATCTGTGAAATACTACAAGAGGCAAGAGAAGTAACCAACTGCTGAATGTGTGTCATATGGTGAGAAACACCAGAATCTAGAATCCATGTGGACCCATAGGTCAAAGCTCTAGCAATGAGAGCATGACCTTTCCCTATGGAAGGAGAAGATGCCTGAGGTGAGGAAATGTGATGCTGCTGCATGGCTTCCTCTAAAGCCTCTAATCATTTCCAACACCTGGAAACTGGATGTCCATCCTTGCCACAAAAACTACAAGTGTCTGATGATTTCTTCTTAGTCTTGGAGGAAGACTCACTGAACTGTGAAGATTTCCCTTGTTTGGGAGGAAAGGGTTTTGAATCGAACTTAGGAGCAGGCTTGGAGGAATTCTCACTACCTGCAGAAGGCTTTTTCAGCTTTGGTTTTTGCTTCTATTTCTCCTTCTCCTTAGAGGACTGAGCAACCAATGCTTTATTCTTGGAGCCTGAGAGCGTATCCAGCTGAGAAAGATGAGGCTACTCACAAGACAATCACTCACAAAAGACATCAAAGCTAGGCATGGTGAAATTAGTACCCAAGCCATCCATGGTGGAGTAGAAAGCAGAGGCAAAAAACTTAAAGTGACCCCGAAGCTTCGAAAGAATCAAATGAATGCACTCTATATCAGTCTTGTTCTTTCCACATCCCTAAAGAATGGATCTAGTAGTCTTGAATTTGTTCAAAAAATCCTCAATAGTGGGAAAGGAATCAGGTAACAAAGAAGTCAACTCGGCCTCAATCTGTAATGCCCAAATCTCATTGACCCTCTTGAAGAGAGAATCAAACTTCAACCACATATCCTGAGGAGTAAGCAACTCATCAAGGTGAAACAGAAGACTGTCGGAGACATGCAAAAAGATCAAACCCATGGTCTCATCCAACTTGTTTTGGTACATAAGAATCTCATAAGGACGTTGTAGGTCTAGTTGAACCTCATCCAAAGAAGCCCACAACCCTCATGACCTAAGAAGCCTCGTGATGCGGGGCTTCCAGGTGTGATAGTTGTGTGAAGTCAACAACTCAACTGAAGGATCTGCCATGAGAACAAAGAAAAAAACTCTGCACCTGCACCTGCTTATTAGTTGTTTTTATTATGTGATCTTTCAGAATAGACAGAAGATGTAGAAGGGTTTATTTATTTTGAGAGTTTAGGTGTTCTTTATTTCTAATATAAATGACAGAAAGCGAGAAAAAAACACCCCCCACAATAGAGAAACCCAAACCCTAGTACATAGTAATGAGAAGGAAGTAGTGCATAAGCAAAAAAACTTCAAACTGATATCTCATGTACCTGGTAAAAATTATAAGAAAAAAGATCACAAATCTTAATAGAGCATGCTGAGAGCTTTCCAATGCCTATTCGTTTTTGAAAAATGAAGTCCGTTTGCCCATTCTACGGCCCTAGAAGTGCAAAAAAAAGCCCAACTTTGACTATAAAAAACATAGTCAAAAAGCATATTCAGAAAAAAAAAAATCCACCACCACGCGGTCCGGTTCGGAATCACCTTTCCAACACCTATTCGTTCACCAAAATCCGACTCTAGATGCACAATCTAAGCCAAAAAAATCAACCCCCTCTCAAAAAGACTAGAGAGGAGGAGTTGGTCGTGTTCCGGGCGGAGGTGGGGCTCGGGCCGGGAAGAGGTGGTGCGGCCCGCGCTAAGCGGAGCACTTGCCGAGTGGAGCAGAGCTAGGGGCAAAGCTCAGGCAGAGC
Source organism: Cryptomeria japonica (assembly GCF_030272615.1). Lineage (NCBI taxonomy): Eukaryota > Viridiplantae > Streptophyta > Pinopsida > Cupressales > Cupressaceae > Cryptomeria > Cryptomeria japonica. Next base: position 362,269,335 of record NC_081411.1, read on the forward strand.
AGGGGTCGAGAGGAGGCTGTGCGGCCTAGCTGAGTAGAGTGGGGGCAGTGCAGCACGGGGCCGGAGCGGCACTAAGGATGCCGGAGGGTCGGGGTGGCGTTGGCCGGCTGGGGGCCGGAGGGTTGGCTGGCGGTGGTCGGCGAGGGCCGAAGGGCCGGAGCCGACGGGGGCCTAGTTGCCAGAGCCGAAGTTGGGGACAGCCGGCGACGCCAGGTGGGGTCGGCCTGACAGGTCCGTAGGGCCGTACGACGCTGGACTGTCAGGTCCGATGCCCAAAAACAAAAAAAAAAAAAATTTAAAAAACTTTTTCGCCCTCCCTTTTTGGGATTTTTTGATTTTTTTTTTATGAAATTTTTTTTAAAAAATCAAAAACAATCCGGCCTACATGCCGTAAAAAGGCAAAAATGAAAAAAAAATTCTCGATTTGCGTGCCAGGGTCGTACGACCTGGCTGGGAGAAAAAAAATATCACCCAGATGCTCAGAGGTCAAAAAAAGGAAAAATTTTATATGACTATAGGGGTTTTTGGGCCTTCTAAGCACGACGTTTAGGCCCAAAGTGCTCAAAAAAAAAAAAAAAAACTTAACCCTAAGCACATAAAAAATGCCTGAAACCCCAGATCTGCTTCAACTGCAAAATTCTCAAAAAATAGGAACAGGTAGCTACAGATCTGAGCTCTAATATCATATAGGAGTTGAGAAATACAACCCCACAGTAGCCTGAAGATCTTCTGCAAGCCGAATAACCTATTGCAAGGAGAAGCAATGAAGCAAAATCTGAAGAACATACAAAACACAGGAAAAATATTTTCAAAATATGAGAGCTCCAATTCACCAAAAAAGCATTGTGAAAGATAATACAATGAAAAGAAAAATTAACCTCTAATAGGTCAAGAAACCCTAAAAAGGGAAAACCCTAGGCTTGCACATAATAATTAATTATATGCACCTAATGTTAGCTTAAGTGTAAAAAGATAATTGGGAACTTAAAGAATTAAACAAATACTGTTTAATTAATCAAGTAAAGACCCAATTACTCTAACAGCAATTGATATGCCACTTGCCAACCACCTCCCAATCCCATACTTTCAGGAAGAGAACCATTCATAAAAAATTTCATATGGCCACTGTTCTTACTAGAGTTTTTCACATTTCCAGCAGACTGCAAATTATTTAAAAATCCAGTACCCCAGTTCATTTTTCCTCTGGTTGATTTACGTTCAGCATAAGTTGAGTTATTTTGTATGGTTTCGATGTAAAAGTCAGAGAGGCATGATTGTACAAGATAGATGGGAATAATTTTTGATGCTTTGTTTTATTGTTATATTGTTTTATCAATAAAGTGTAATAAAGTGTCAATTTCCAAGACTTAACATGCAAATATACTTGATTCTTGTTCTTTAAAAAGGGTCCATCTTTTATGGACCATGATCAAAAAATGTTGTTGGACCTGCAATTATGCACCCATCAAAGACAATGCTGGCTCACCCACCAAAGCAAAAACTTGCATGGATTCACGTCCTTCTAAACCAGGTAATGATTTTAATGATATTATAGAACCTGCAGCTGAAGGGATGTGAGAGGCAGATCCAGCATAAAGAAGAACTCTCTTTAAACTTGCACTCTGATTTGATTCAGACTATTGCAATTGATATGCCACTTGCCAACCACCTCCCAATCCCATACTTTCAGGAAGAGAACCATTCATAGAAAATTTCATATGGCCATTATTCTTACTAGAGTTTTTCACATTTCCAGCAGACTGCAAATTATTTAAAAATCTAGTACCCCAATTCATTTTTCCTCTAGTTGATTTACGTTCAACATAAGTTGAGTTATTTTGTAGGGTTTTGATTGTAGAGACTCAAAACAAACAAGAAGCCCACAATCAAGCTGATTCAGCAAAAGAAAATGCCACACTGAGCATAGTCAAATGAAACTGCAGAATTTCCTCATATTCGTTCCTTTGTCAATTCTGCTTTAATTCTCCAAAAACATTAAATGTTTAAAAACTTTGAGAACCTTGTCTTCATTGTCACAGTTTTGTTTCATTTTAATACGAATCTGGGTTGCACTTGGCACTTGCTCTTATTTATACTTCACTTTCTTTGCTTGATAGCTTTCAAACTTTATTCTCATTTTGATCTCTAACATTCTCTTGCAGTAATAAAATTGTGTGTGATTACCTATACTTCCTTTCTTTTATTAAGAAAAAGATATCCTAAATTTGCTTAAAAATGATGATTCAATGCAATTCTTTTTATTCTGGTCTCTATTATTATTTCATTTTCAATCCAAATTTCCAAAATTTTCTCCACATATAGTACAGATAGAAGATGCAAATGTCTCTTACTATCTAAGTCCATTTTAGATAGGTACATGAGCAAAAAATGGTGTAAAATATCACCTCCCAATCCCATACTTTCAGGAAGAGAACCATTCATAGAAAATTTCATATGGCCACTATTCTTACTAGAGTTTTTCACATTTCCAATAGACTGCAAATTATTTAAAAATCCAATACCCCAGTTCATTTTTCCTCTGGTTGATTTACGTTCAGCATAACTTGAGTTATTTTGTAGGGTTTTGATTGCAGAGACTCAAAACAAACAAGAAGCCCACAATCAAGCTGATTTAGCAAAAGAAAATGCCACACTGAGCATAGTCAAATGAATTCCTAATATTCATTCCTTTGTCAATTCTGCTTGAATTCTCTAAAAACATCAAGTGTTTAAAAACTTTAAGAACCTTATCTTCATTGTCACTGTTTTGTTTCATTTTAATACGAATCTAGGTTGCACTTGGCACTTGCTCTTATTTATACTTCACTTTCTTTGCTTGATAGCTTTCAAACTTTATTCTCATTTTGATCTCTGACATTCTCTTGCAGTAATAAAATTGTGTGTGATTAGCTATACTTCCTTTCTTTTATGAAGAAAAAGATATCCTAAATTTGCATAAAATTGATGATTCAATGCAATTCTTTTTACTCTAGTCTATATTATTATTTCATTTTCAATCCAAATTTCTAGAATTTTCTCCATATATAGTACAAATAGAAGATGCAAATGTCTCTTACTGTCTATTTCTACCCCCAAAAAACCTTTTCCGGATTCATAAAGGACACTATGTTAGTAAAATTGTTTTGTTTTACATCAATTACAGACATTGGAGGATTGACAATTAGTGATGGAATTGAAGTTACGAGTCCATTTTAGATAGGTACATGAGCAAAAAATGGTGTAAAATATGTTGTGCTAATTGTGGAAGATTTTGTATGAGCTATTTTTGGAATTAAAATCAGATTTTATATACTTGATTTATCAAAAGGTGTTGGAGCTAAATCTCTTCCTTTCTTCATATTTTCTTTCCTAGGCATGTTGTCCTCACAGAAATTGCACACCGTGCATCGTAGCTCCCTCTATATAGACATGTCTACATTAGTAAAAATGTAAAAAATAAATCGACTCCTGATGCCATTCGAACTATGTAGCTGCCACAATATATGCAAATTGATAAAGTTGATCTACTATCGAATGCTTGATATATATGTTTTCTTCTTTTGGGAACCTCTTCTTTTATGACACACTGCTCATTCATTGAATGTTTTCTTCCCTTGCTCTCTTTAATGTGTCGGGTTTCTTTCTTATGTTGTGTGTTCAGCATATCTCATTTACAAGATTTCTGGATCGCAAAGCACATTGAGCATTGGTAGCATCTAATTACACAACACATAAAGGGTAAGATACTTTTGCGCTTCTATTGTGCATTGTATAGTTGAAATAATGCCCTCAAATCTGGTTAGTTGCCTCGGCTATTTGAAGCTTTCTGGTTGTTTTAAAATTCTCTTTAATTTAGTTCATGTCCTTAGATTACTTTAAAAGAAACAACTTCAAGTCTCCATACCCACAACTATATATGCCAAACTACTTTGTTTCACAGCAAAGATATTAATAAACTTTATGCAATATGATTTGTTGATCATCAAACAACTTTATTCTTGCGTTTTTAAATCATGCCTCTCCTCCTGCAATCTAGACTCCACTTTTACATCTTTATGTATGCCTCATCTTAGCTAGATGCACTTTTCATTTTCCATGTCAATGATTAGAAAATTGTTTTGCATGCTCCAGGATCAAGGGGTATGGCCTTTGTTGAGACCTTGGAGTTCAAATAGTGGGCTAATTGGCATGAATTTTATGATTAGGATAATATTGTTGAACTTTTATTGTTACCCGTTTGGCCATTGCTCGATAATGTGCAACATGGACCGTAAATTGCAGTCAACAAAATCATTAAATAATATTATAGATACAGAGAACTATAAACCTTGTAGGGTGGACTTGTTAAAATAACAAAGAGGAAGCAAATAGATTGGGCAATAATCCTAGGTGATAACTTGTATGACCAATTGGTTAATGTGCTTCAAATAAAAATAAATTACATGACTTCATATTTAGTGTACATATTGGCATACCAAGGCAGACTTTTTAGGACTAAGAAGATTTGATAACTTAAATGAAGGAAAAACAAGAATATTTGACGTGTATCCACAATTGTGGCTAAAAGAATGTCAAAATACTACTATGTAGTAAATGATACCTTCATTTTCTTCATAATAAGGCAACTTGAGAATGATTTTGGGAATAGATTATCTTCAAAAGCAAAAAAAAGAACTTCTAAAGTTAGGGTATTGGTATATCTAATTTAAAATATTTACTTATATCAGAATTGGAGGATATGAAGGATATCCATACAAGCTACCCAAATACCCTTTTGACAAGCTAATTTTGTTGGAAATTTGTAGGCATGTTGCAGAAATTGATAAGTTACTCGTCATCCAAATGAACTTTACATTGTCCTTTCCCATAAAGGTGGGTGAATATTCTTGTAACAACATGGAAGTAACTTATACAGCCAAAATTGATAGGGCACCTTTGAATATATATTTCTACGATCACAAGAGGACAAAATTTTATCCTCTACGAAGATTAATGTAATGATTGGGCCATGGTACATACATAAACCTACTATAGAGGATCACTGGGCTAATTAAGAGAATAAATTTGAAATCGGAATCAAAGATTATTGTAGATTGAGTCTTGATATAATGAAAGCTTGCAATTTTGATAAAATACCCAAGGACATGGAAGAAGATGGAAAGAAATTGCATCTAGCCTATCACACAAATAAAATAGCTGAGCAACCAATTCATACAATAGATTTGTCATTTGTTGAGGATCCATCAATGAATAATAGAGCCATGGGTGTTATACTTATGTCACTAGAATGGTTAGATAGATCTTATTATCTATTACAGATACAAAAAAGAAGAATAAAAATGAATATGAAATTAGAGAATCGTCGAGTGTAGGTACAAAATCAATACAACAGAATAGTGAAAGTAACCTTCTTACACCAAAGAGAAAAGCATTTGTGGAAGAAATCATTGATGTGAAAATCAATGAGAATGAGAATGAAGAACATAATATACCATCTCCGACCTCTCCACATTTGAATTTTGCATCTCATAGTTCTTTGCAAATACAATCCTCATCTCCTCATTCTCATGTACCTAAAACCAGTTATTATTCACATAGTAGGAGTGAAAGTCCTCCAAGATGGCTTGCAAACATTGTAAAAAAAAGACAAAAAACTTCTATGAAAATAAAAGAAGATATTTCTTCAATAGAAGAAAACACCCAATAAAACTACACCAAAGATGCTCTCTACAATAAAAATAGATCGACGCTACACTACACTACTATGTTTCTTCCTACACTAAACTACAATCCAAAAAGAACCATCATCTAAATCTTTTGTTATATTTGAAGGAGGATGGATGGCTATGCAAGGATCCATGACGATCTTAGGGTTTTAGGGGATCTTGGCAATGGCCAAGATGGATGGCTACTCAAGGATCCATGGCGACCTCAAGGTTTTAGGGGATCTTCGCAATGGCCAAGAAATTTAGCCAAAAACCCACATTCCCTTTGGAAACCTCTAGACAATGAACAGTTTCTATGGAGATTATAAAGTAAGGGACAATTGTCATGGTAAGATATAAGAAAAGGACAAAATGATCAAGAAATCAACAACAAGTATTCACGGGAGTCTCAAAACCTAGATGAGGAGCCAAGGAAGTTGTCGTAGGATCTAGGAAGACAAAGGGTAAAGACCCATATGAAAATATAGTTTAAGAAATGGAACGAAGGGATAAATCAAGATCGATACCCAAGAAAATAGCAATAGACCCAAACTTTGCCATTTAGATGGAAAGGAGAGAAAATGTTACGACAAAACCCAGAATATTGGCATAAGGGAGATCAGAATATGGGGGTAAATTATTTGAGAGGAAAAATGGAGGGATTTATGAGATATCGAAGTCAAGGAGGTATGTGGTATAAAAATAACCCCTCAATAATACAAAGAAGAAATGGGAAAGCTATGGAGGTAAATAGGTTTACTATTGGTAAAGCCCCAAAAAAAATTAACCAAAGCTTCAAGATGCACACAAATATTGGGCAAAAAAGGAAAGAGAGAAGAAAATGAAATCCAAGAAAGGCATAATAATAGAATGCAAATCTCAAAAACCCCTTGGGAGACACACGAGAAAGTCTGAAAAAAAGAAGAGTTTGGGGAGTAAACTTTTTGTAATTCCCACAGAGTTGACGATGGCAATAGTAGACAGACTAAAGGAGATAGATCTAATTGTAAAATGGGGAGGTGATGATACAGGAGAAGGATATACTCAAAAGATAATTGAATTGTGAAAGGAAAGATACCCAAATAAGGTATGTTTAAGATCACTTCAAAATGGCCGCTTTCTTATAGAATGCATAGATCTATATTTGAAGCATGAAATATTGAATGACAGCCCTACTTTCTATAAAGGAATTAGTTTTTCTAATACAAACTAGATTCCAAATTTTGATTCAAAAAAAATCAAGATTAATAAAGCCTTAAAATGGTTCATACTGTAGGGTTTACCGGTTGAATACTGGGGTGAAAAGGCTATCATGAGAATTGGAGACACCTTGGGCTCATTTATAGGAGTAGATGAGGATTTTCTTAATAGAAAAATAGGAAATGTAGCAAAGATATCCATGGAAATTGATATGGAAATGGGAACATGCAATAACTTAGAAATTGTCATAGGTGGAGGGAAATGGAAATAGCAAGTGAAATGTTTGGATAAAGACACCCCAAAGAGGGTTCTCTAAAAAGAAAAAATGTTTGAAGGTCCTTAAACCTTAAGAGAGGAACTTCCGAGAGTTATTTAAGAAAATATAGGGCAAGATTAACTAAATCCATAGAACAAACAGTTAGAAGGAAGTCCTCTTAAAAGGAAATGATAAGAGAATCAAAGGCAAGGATCAAAGGAGAAAATTCAAGAAGAGACAATGGACTTTGAAAATAATAATCCTCCCTTAATGCAAGGAAATGATAAGGATATTGAGTTGGTGGTTCTGCTAAAAGATGTTGAGGATTTAAGGCAGAAAATTTATCAACAATTAAAAACAGTGAGGAATGAAGGCAACAGAGATAAAAGTGAACCCCAACAAATACAAGAAAAGGTAAATGGTAAAAAAAAAGATATACAAGAGCCAGATATGAAAGGAAAGGAGGTAGATGAAGCAAATGATGAGAGGGAAAGTGTAGAGGATGATAATGTGGATTATAAAGATTGGAAGGAGTTGGAGGTGTAGAAAATTGAAGAAAGAATGCTACAACAAATCAAATCAAAGAATAAGGGCCCTAATATTCTTGAAAGAAAAGGAAGGAAAAGATCATCAAATAAAACTAAATTAAGTATGGTTACTATCCAAGAATAAAATAGGAAAAGGAAAAATAGTAAAAGCTATGGGAAGGGGCTTAACATTCCCCACTTGAAATGAAGATCATAACATGGAATGTTATTAAAAATCAAATAGAGCATGCTAATATAGACATATGTTTGTTGCAGGAAACTAAGATTAAAAAAGAGGAAAGTGGAAGAAGAATGGATAAATGGAAAAATTAGAAGGGATATTTTGTTAACTTGAAAGGAGCATCAGGTAGTTTAGACATACTATGGAATCCATGGAAGGTGGACATCTTAATAATAGAAGAAAGAAATTGTTAGATAATAAGAAGATGCAAAATTCTTCAAACTAATGATACCTTTCATATAATCAATGTATATGGCCCAACCCAAACTATGCAGAAAAAGGAGGTATGGGAGAAATTAACATGGAAGATGGATGGAATGAAAGGGGATCAAGTTCTAGTAGTAGGAGACTTTAATGCCACTAGAAATAACTTGGGAAAAAGAGGAGGGCTCAGCAAAATGATTGCAGTTCAACAAGACCTCTAGAATTTTATAGATAAAAATAATCTAAAAGATTTGAAAACAAGGAATGGCACCTTTACATGGAAAAATACGAGGAAGGATTTTATTAACATAGCTGAAAGACTAGATATATTTATGTTGATTGGAAATTGGGATGTTTTAACACAATTTATGATGTATCTATTCTTCCTCTAGTTGGATATGATCACTTCCCAGTCCAAATGTCATGGCTCCAAAACCTTAATTCCTCTGGATGCCCATTCAAGTTTGAAAATATGTCATTTAGAGACCCTAATTTGGAAGGCCTTATAGAAAAATGGTGGAAGGAGGTGAACTTTAAAGAACACACTCAGATGTATGAACTCAACAGGAAGCTAAAATATGTCAAAATGAAGCTAAAAGAATGGAATAAAAACAACTTTAAAAACATTTTTCAGGAGAAAAGGAGAGTTGAGAAAAAATTAGAGAACCTCAATGAAAAGATAATCAAGGATGGGATGGGTGCAGTAGAATTTCAGAAGGAGAGGAGTTTAAAAGTCAAATTGCAGGAAATTCTAGCAAGAGAGGAATCCTATTGGAGACAAAAATATAGGGAAGATTGACTAAAAGAGGGACAGAAACAAAAAAAAAAATCCATAAGGTTTCAATAGAAAAGAAGGAAAGAAGCAAATTTATGGAGATAAACAAGGTGGATGGATCAAGAACCAAAAATATGGAAGAACTTAACGAAGAGGCTATGAGTTTCTTTGAAACAATGCTAAATACAATGCCACAATATAGAATAGGTTATGAAAGGAGGAGTTCTTAAATACAATCCCAAATGTCATCACACGTCAACAGAATCAAGAATTGTTCAAACTAGTAACAGAGGAAGAAGTGAAAATGGTAGTATTTCAAATGAACCCTAACAAAGCCCCTGGCCCAGATGGATTCCCGCCTAGCTTCTTTCAAAGATTTTGGAATATGGTAGGCCAAGATATACATAAAGTAGTGGAGGAATCAAGAAAGAAGAGAATGATATTAAAATCCATTAACCATACCTTCTTAGCATTAATTCCAAAGAGGAAGATGGCAGAATATATAGGAGATTTTAGACCAATTGTGCTATGCAATACTACATACAAGATAGTATCTAAGGTAATAGCCAATCGCCTCAAAAAGGTTCTAAACTTTCTCATATCAAAAAAACAAAGTGATTTTTATCTAGGAAAGTCAATATATGAAGGGATGATAATATCTCATGAAGCAATTCATTCAGCAAGGAAATCAAAACAAGCAGGAATGATTATAAAACTAGACATAATGAAAACATATAATCAATGAATAGAGATTTATTAAAGGAAATAGTAGACAAATTCATATTGCAAATGAATTGATTCAATGGCTAGATCAATGCATATCAACTCCAATGTTTTTTGTCCTTATGAATGGTGGAGCACATAGTTTCTTTAGTTAAAAAAGAGGTATAAGGCAAGCAGACCCAATTTCTCCATTCTTGTTTATAATTATGGTTGAAGCATTGGGAAGGGGAATAAGAAAAATAAAGGATGAAGGAAAATAAAATGGAATTAAGGTAGCTAAAGGTGTGGCCCCTATAACCCATCAACAATGTGTGGATGATACCATGCTATTTGGGCAATCCAATAGAAAGGAAGATAGAATGATTAAGCCATTACACAACAAATATTATGAAGTGTTGGGACATCAAATTAACTAGAGTAAGTCTGAAATTTTATTCCTTAACACTCAACTAAGCCTTCAAAGAGATTTAGCCAAAATCCTAAGGCTTAAAGCTGCTAACTTCCTAGGAAAGTTTTTGGGGACACCACTATTTCAAGGAATGAACAAAAAGGAATATTGGCATAAATTTGTATCAAGATATGCAAATAAAATGAGTATGTGGAAAGGGAGATGGCTCTCCTCAACAGGAAGATTCCTTATGATAAAATTAGTGCTCTCGGTACTCCCAATATACTTTATGTCTTGTTTAAAAATCCCTAATGGAATTATTGAGGAGATGATCAAAATCATGAAAAGATTCTTTTGGAGTGGGTTGAAAGATCAAAATAGAATACCTCTATTATCCTAGGATAAATTATGCAGGCAAAAAAATGCAAGTGGGGTAGGTCTAAGAAACTTAATGATAATTAATCTAGCTATGGGAGTGAAACTAGTATGGAAATTATACACAAACTGTAGCCATAAATGGGCCATTATCCTAAGAAGGAAGTATTTAAACTCAAACACCCCCATTAATATTCTAAAAGGGAGAAGCCCCCCTAGAGGTTCAGTAGTATGGAACTACATCTTGGACAGTGGGGATATAATAACAAAATTTATCACTTGGGAAATAGGTAATGGAGAGAAAGCTTTGTTTTGGTTAGATTCATGGAATAACAACAAAGCTCTAGAGTAATATCTAAATCTGGAAGATATAAAAAGATAGACTTTATTAAAATGGGGATCAAAAGTCAAAGACTATGGGGAAGTAGCAACAGAAAGGGACTATCGAATTGGAAATGGAAAGCTTTAGAAGAAATTCATGCTCCAGAAAATCAAAATAATACTCTTCAGTCTTTACTAAAAGAAAGATGGATTAGAATCACAAATGACCAAGACATAATAAGATGGTGTTAGTCAAAAACAAGCTCTTATAAGGTGGGTTTAGGATATAAAATTAAAGAGATTTTGCTAACCAAAGATGACTAGCCAGCCAAATTACTGTGGAATAAAAGGGTAAGTGCACCAAAATGGTGAACTAGAAAAGTGGCCACATGCAAAAAAAAAATGAAATTTTTCATAACTCATGCGTGTTCTATGAAATTCAAAATTGTGTTAGGCTTGGTAGCCAAAAATAAATAAATAAACAAAAAAAGTTTCTCAAAATGCATACGCGTTATGCTGGCTTTTAGGCCGTTGGGACTAAAATATGAAGATTTTCCCATAACTTGTACGGGTTATGCAAACCTAATGGGAACATTCATAATTTCTCATAACCCATACAGGTTATGCAAAACTAGAAGTTTTCCCTTAGTTCTGCATATAACCCGTACAGGTTATGTAGAACTAGGAACCAAAGAGGAAGTGGAGAGAGAGAGAGAGGGAAGAAAGAGAAGGGAGAGAGGGTGATAATAGGATTAAGAGAGGGAGAGGAAGAGAGAGAGAGAGAGAGAGAATAGGGGGTAGGAAGAGAGGGATAGAATAGGATAAGGAGAGGGGGAGGGAGAAAGAGTTAGAGAGAGAGAGACAAAGAGAGAAGGGGATATGAAGAGAGGGAGAAAGATAGGGAAAGAAAGAGAAGGGAGAGAGGGTGAGATTAGGATTAAGAGAGAGGGTGAGAATAGGATTAAGAGAGAGAGAGAGAGAGAGAGAACAAGAAGAGAAGGGAGAGGGGGAGAGAAAGAGAGAGAAGGGGGAGAGGGTGATAATAGGAGAGGATAATGAGAGAGAGAGAGAGAGAGATAATGGGATAGGAAGAGAGTAGAAGGAGGAGAGGGTGAGAGACATGAGGAAGAGAGAAGAAGAAGAGGGTGAGAAACTCGAAAGAGAGAGAAGTGTGAGGGAGAGAGAGAAGAGATAGATCTCAAGGAGGATAATTAGGGCTCAGAATAGATAGAGACGGTGATGGGGGAAGAAAGAGAGGGGAAAAGAAGAGAGACATGCATATATATATATATATATATATATACATAAACACATATTATATATGTATGTCTATACATGTGTAGTAAATGCTAAGTTTACAAGCATACATTTTGATGTCTCCATAACCTGTACGGGTTTTGTGAAACTCAAAATGATGGTTTTAGTTCTACATAACCTGTACGGGTTATGAAGAACTATGAATGGTACTTTTTGTTTTTCAAAACCCGAGTGGGTTATCTTGAACGTCAGAATTGTGCGGGTTTTGGCTTGGTAAGACGGTTGGAAAATGACCTTAAGGCTTGCAAGCCCATTTTTCCTCCATTTTTATCCCTTTACACATTTTTCATCTTTCAACATGATTTCTCGACTTCGTCGTCATCAGGTTTATAAATGATCAAGTGGGTATCTCTAAAATTACCACCATAATCTCACATATCTTCTCAGCTTTCTGATCATATAATTTTTTCTATTTTTGGACAACATTAGCATAGTAAACTTTAGTTTTCTTTACCAATGCCTTGACAGTCCTCACAGACATATACACTTTTAAAAAAAGAAGTTTACATTTTCGATTATTTTGATGCAAGTTATGCCCAGCACACAAACAGGTACCAAATTTTCAAGATACGGTCACTTCAAAAAATCATTAAAAACAAAATACTCAACGGAAAAGTACAAAAAAATACACAACTTCTAGATATCTCTCTTACCTATCATCCTATTAAAGGGTTTTGAAAAATATTAAATCTAACTATATATTTTATGCAGTGCACAAAAACAGCTATGTTATGTTTTTTTCTGAAAAAATCAGGAATAGTTTTTTGTGCACGAGAGGTTTGACTCTCTTGATCCTATCTAATTTTTAAAAACTTTAGTAGTTTAGAAACTATATTCAGAGTAGTACAATTCTTATTCTTTTCTCAACTCCTAGTTTTGAATGCATGACCTTCAAATATCTCTTTGAAGTTCAGGTTCACTTGTTTTCAGAAGAAGAAGAAAAGTGGCCACTTATACCCCCCTTTTTGTTCACCATCTTGGTGCACTTACCAAAAAATTGCCTTCTGAAGGTAAGGGTTTTTGCTTAGTTGGAAATCCAAGGAAAGGTGTTAACTCAATATTGTTTGAGTAGAATGGGTTATCAAGGAGAAAGCAAATGTGCTCTGTGTAAGGCGAGTGAAGAATTTGTGGACCACCTATTGTTAGATTGCTACTTTTCAACCAAATGTTGGAATGAATTGTGGGGAAAGCTAGAAGTCTATTGCCCTAAACCTCATCATTTGTTAAATTGGTTCCAAAATGGTCTCGAATAAGGAAAAGGGGTCTTTTAGAATCAATATGGAAGGTAATGCCTTCAGTGGTGATATGGGAAATATGGAAGGAGAGAAATAGAAGGTTATTTTAGAATAAGCAAATGTTTGTACAGGTACTTACCAAAAAAATAGAAGAGTGGATAGATGAATTAGTCAATATAGTTGCAAATGACAAAAAGGAAAAAGGTTTTACACTCAGTTTGTGGGATGAATTTATAAGTAAGAGATTTAAGGGATTAGTCATTTCTACAAATGATAAATTAGGTGTGAAAATTAAAGGTAAGGATAGTAGAGAAAACACGAGATGGTCCCCCCACAAGCAGGATGGCTTAACATTAATTTTGATGTAGTGCAGTTAAAGAAAACCCGAGATTGGAAGGAATAGGATGTGTGATGAGAAATGAAGATGGTATAATCATAGCTTAGGAATCGGAACCTATAGGTATGACTATGAATAATGTGGTAGAAATAAGAGCAGCCTTCATGGTTCTGAGGGTGGGAGTTAGAATTGGAGCAAGGAAAATTAATCTTGAAGGGGATTCCCTAATAATAATCAATATTATTTATAATAATAGAGCCCCAAACTAGATCCTAGCCAAATGGTTAATCCCAATTCAAGAAGTGATTACAAAACTAGATGACTTTAGAGTGACTTGCATATAAAGAGAAGGGAATGGGGTAGCAGATAGCCTAGCAAAAAGTGCAACCAATAGAAATTAAAGGATAAGATTAGGATAAAACAAGGTTCTCGATATTTATGTGGTTAACAGTAAAGGAATTGGAATTCAAATTTGATGAGAGCCTATTATTCCTATCTAACTGCTATGAAGATATCATTGGAGGGGGGAGAAATGGCTAAGTAAATAATAAATGTGACCACTATGAAGTTATCATTGGAGGGGGGAGAAATGGCTAAGAAAATAATAAATTGGATCGGACCCAAGAAGGCAAAATAATGAATTCAAATAGCTAAAGCCTCAAGAGGAAATTCATTAAATGTGATGGAAAGCCAAGACATGTGAAGCAAGAAAGAACTGATGTGATGATGGGTACCTGGACAAGATATAATAAAAATACTCGTTGTAAATATGCACGGATTCACTTCCACACTAACTTTGTGGGAAATCAAATCATCTAATCATGGAAATTAAAGTGAAAGAGTGGTAGTCCAAGTCAATAAAATATTATTTAATATCTTCCAAGTTGGGGTAGTGGAAGATCAAATATCTGCTCACGAAAAATCAAGTGAAAGATTAGCTTCCCAACATAATAAAATAATGAATAATACAAACAAAATTGAAAATAACATCAAATTAGGAAAAGGGAAAGGATGGTGGATGAAGTTTCCAGAATTAGTCACCTCATTTAACTAAAAAATATACTTTAGAATTAATACGAAGAGCCTTAGAATACATACAAAATACGATGGAGACCCCAATTCATCTAACAACTGGAAAAAGGTAGATGGCTTTTCTAGGTGAGATCATAGACAAGAGACTGAACTCTATCCTGAAATAGGTGAATGTGCTAGTTCTTTATGCTATCAAAAATATTCTAGGAGAAAACTTTTTAACGACAGACCATGGGTATCATGTTAATTCAGACATATCTTCAAAGTTTATGGGTTTAGCACTTGATAGATATTTGAGTAAAGAGTTGGATAAGAATCTTACCAAGGCCTTATTCAAATCCCAATTCTTGGGAGGCATGGAGGAAACTTTGAGAAATATAGAAAAAAATTGGAATCATTTACCCAAGGACTATGATAAAGAAGGGGAAGACACAAAAAAATTGCCAATAATATTGATAGATGATGAAATGGAGTGCCATGATAACAAGGAAAGAGTTATAAGGTGCCTAAACTTTCTTTTGAATTGGACAAATGTGGTGGTCAATTTATACCACAAATGGATAGAAAATTTCATGGAGCAGGAGCACATAGAGATGCAATTTGAAGGAAGTGACCCAGATGAAGAGGACCTAGAGAAAATGGAGTGAAGAATTTGTCAAGGTCATAAATGAAGATAAAGAAATACTTTTAACTATGTTTTTCTATCATTTTGAAGAGATGTCAAAAAACATTTATAAATAGTAGGTTTAGTATAGAATATAGAAGTATGTCTTTGTCTCTGAGGTAATAGGAAGGTGATAAATTTCTACAAAATTATCATGGGCCTATGGGCAATTGCTATATTTTGTATCCAAACTTTAAATATTCAGGTAAATTTAGGATTGGTATAAGATTGATACTACAAATAATGCAAATACATGAGGCTTGAAGTCTTTGTTGTATATTTTGGTTAATTAATGAAGGGGATTGGCCTTAACTAGTAGTTTATTTATCAAAAAACAAAAAAAATATCAACAAGGTGCAATAGTTTCTCAGATAGCCACCTCAGTTGTAGTAAAGGGAAAAGAAGAAATGATAGAAGCTAACTATACATCAGAATAAATCAAATTGGGATATTCAACAAGGGAAGGAGAAAAATATTTGTTGCAGTTAGTAGTGTCCAAAATGCTTCAAAGGATGCGCGAAGATGAAAATAAAAAGGAACAAATGAAGACAGAAGTCAAAAAATTGAATTCTTACATCAATCAATTGGTTGGGCTTATCAATACAGGTGAACTAGATTCAAAACTAATGATTGCACTAAATAAACATAGTGAAAGTGTAGACACAAAAGGAATTCATAATGCAGTTATAGAATCGAGAAAAGAATTGGATGTTGTTTGAAGCAAAGTCATCAGAAGAGAAATTAAATAATAGTCTCAATGAGAAGGCAACTTTCATAGTGGAAATGTAAAATAAAATTGAAGAATGTTGGCATTCTACAGTCATATGAGAATGGTTGATGTTGTCATTGATGGCAACCAACTGGTATTAGGTCTCTACACACACACCAGCAACAAGGTCAACACCGATACCATCTACCGACATCGGCAGGCATATTCACCGGCATCTAGATTACATTGGCAATGAAGTATATCGGCACTCAGGCCGACATGAGACAATTTTTGTTTATGTGAATTCTATTGTAAATATAATTATCTTTTGTAAGCCGACTTGGTATATTATAGAGACTCATATATGTATGAGATCTCATAGGTCATTTTATATAGTAGGAGATTATTTTGTATGTATGAGGTGATATAGTGGATAGCGAAAGGTTTTTAGTTAAGGTATCTAACTAAGCTTAAACCAGTACTAAACCAGGCATTAGAGATGCTATTTTGAGTAGTAAATTGTATTGGATTTAATTATCCTTATTGTAGTCAGTGAGACTCTTCTTTTGAGCAATGAGCTCTAGGTTGTTGGCCTTCATGCATGTGCAGGGCCCTATTGTAAGTAATATTTATTCATATTGGCCAGTGAGAAAATATTGTGGGTCACAATCCCACCAAGGTTTTTCCCACACCGAGTTTCCTCGTTAAAATATCTTGTGTTATGGTGTGCATTTATGTTGTCTCTATTATTTCTATTTAGTGCATTATTTTTTGCTTACCAGTACATTGATTTGGGTTACAAATGTTGGCATTTTGATGACGTTTTGATTGTCATTGATGGGCACACACTTGTTTTATGATCACTTCCTTATGTATGAGTTATGCTCAATCGGTAATTGTTCCAACCGGTATTATGTAATATAGTCTCTAGACTATCAGTGTTTTACAAAAGGTGTTTACCGGTCACAAACTGACTAAAGACCCAAAGCAGTATGAAGACCTCAAGCAGTTCGAGGATCCCAAAGTGGTACGAAGGAACAAAGCGGTAATTAACATTTTTCCAATCTTCATTGTGACAACCAGTAATTGGTAAATTGTATGAACCGGTATTACTTTGTGATGAGTTATCAACCGGTATTTTTGTGATGAGTTATCATCCACCAACACTTTGGTGGTGATTTTGCGTCATGTTACCAAATGTGTCTAGATGCACTAAACCTAGGAACTTGCAATGTAAACCTATTGGACCAACATGAAATCAGATTCCTTTATAAGGACATCATGTCTAGGGTTTTAGGAGTTGATAGGGTTTTAGTGCATTGGGGTTTTTGCATGTGCAATCATAGAAGAGAAGATTAGGTCTATGTGAAGAAATAGAGTGTGGAGATATTGAAGACTGAAGTAATGCAAAATGCGCATTGATAATGAGCTATCAAGGATCTAACCAAGCATACTGTGCTAGTATCTAGATCACTCACTTGTTGATTACACACATCTTCAACAAGTCTGAAACCCTTAACCGGGTAGGCCCAGCAAAGCCTTTGTAAATCCTCTAACAAGGTGGTTCACAACTGTGAACCTGAAATCCTCTCACAAGGTAGTCTTTAACAGGACTTATCTCCTAACAGAGATATAGATTCCTAACAGGATTTGTTCTGGTGAAGATCATTGTATGACCTTAACCCGTCTGGTTTCTATTCTGCAGATAGTTACTTGTGATTTTCTTCTCACTATGGTTTTTCCATTTGGGTTTCCATGTCAAAACCTCTTGTGTTATGGTGATTGTGCTCTTGTGGGTGAATGCTTTATTTGTTGTTTGGTTTGCATTTGTCTTAACCAGTTTGTTAGTAAATCTATTATACCGATTAACTGCTAAATTGTTTAAGAGTTTGAGTTCAATATTTTTTGGTATACTAATTCACCCCCCCCCCCCCTCTTCATATTCATCAATTGGTATCAGATCCAACCTTTCTATAAGTTTAACCACTTGGAAGGGGATATGGGGAATACACTGTGAGGGAACTTACTCGATGTCTCACTCAAACTGAGAAAGCTTATGATGAACTCAAAGTCAAATATAAAGCCTCCCTGGCAAAAAGAAGAGAGCATGCTGAGAAACTGATGGAGCTTACTAAAAATAGTTCTTCTGATGAAGCAAACATGGAAGCCCTAGTTGAAGAAGTTAAAAAACTGAATGAATCTAATGCCAACCTGAGAAGGAAACTAGAAGGACTGACTATCAGAATGTGTCAAGAGCTTGAGAACCAGAGGAAAACTAAAGATCTCGTAAAAGACAAAGATCATGAGATCTCCAAGCTGAAGCAAGAAATCAGTACCCTTACCGCTCATCTCCAAGAGAGTAAAGTGGAAAAAGAAGAAATGCAAGGTGAACTAAACATGGCTATTTTTGAGAATTCAACCTTGAAGGAATCCAATGCTGCTATTTCTAAGGAACTCACTGAGTCAAAGGAAATACTTGCCAAATTCAATAAGAGTATTGTTAAGCTAGAACAAAAGCTTGAATCAACAAAACCAGTAAAGAATACCACTGGACTTGGTTTTTCTAATTATGAGGAAGGTGAGACCTCTAGAACAAAAGATGGAGCATCAAAGAAGCAACCAACATCAAAGGATAAAGGTAAGCAAAAGTTTAAACCTATTTGCTTTAATTGTCTCAAGGAAGGACATACTGCTAATATGTGTAGAAATAAGGCCTATAAAAATTTCCTTATTTTCTAATCAATATGCCTAGATCCAATAGATTCAATGGTAACTATTATGCATGCAACAAGTTTGGGCATAGAGCATTTGAATGCAGGTCTTTTATGCATAGTACTGGGAGATATCCTCAAAGGACTCAAGGAGTTTTTCCTGAATCATCTGTGAACCGGAATCCAAACTGGTATAATGCCTATGACCATCAGTTAGGTGGTGGTGGCTATCAAGAAGCAACCGGTTGGAGAGCAACCTATTTGATTTGCCATGGTAGCGGTCACACTGCTGCAACATGTAGGAGGAAGAATGGTAGAATGAACAATGGACCATGGAGAACACCTGGAATGGTATGCTATCATTGCAACAAACCGAGACACCCTGCCAGAACCTGCAGAATGAGAAAGAACCTATCAGATGATATATTGGTCACTCCAGAAGGGAAGATTGATGTTGAGACTGTTCAATTAGGAATGAATAAAACATGGAAAAATAAACCTGAAGAAGTGTCACAAGATGAACCGGTTTCCGCACCTAGTGTGGAAGTCTCTGAACCGACAAACTGAGCTTCAAAAAAGATTAGGGGGAACAAATCGGTGAAATGTTTCGAACCCCTGGTCTATACCAGTAAAAGACCTTAACCGGTATACGTTACCTGTCAATCGACAGAAGATTGTGAAGCGGTAAAAGGCAAAATTAGGGTTTATGCCCTAGAGGTGGAGCATTTATTATGGTAGGTGAAGAATTCATTTAAAAGAAAATTTCAATCATTTTCACTTATTAGTTTTCGAGCGAAGAATTTTTTTTAGAGCAGAGCGACAAAAGGCGATTCGACTTGCGATTCAGAGAGATTTCAAATCTTGCAGAAGAATCGGGAGATATCTATAATCAATCAAGTGAAGAACACCAAGTAGTAATCAAGCAACTGAAGTGGTGTAGTGTGAGCTGCATTTGTCAAACCCTAAATTTTGAAATTGTGAAGGTATTACTAGAAATTTTTTGTTTATCAGTTAAATCATGGCTTCTACATCGCACTCCAGTTCTAGTGCACCTATGGACTCGGCTGAATTCATTCAAAGAAAAATGAAATACAATGCCCTATCCCAAATACATGTCATAGTCATTGTCGAAGGAGATATTTTAGGGTTCATTGACTGCAAACTGGAAGACCTAGGATCCTTAGCGATTCATTCCCAACTAAGTCTGTTTTGTGGGGATGATAAGAAGATCAAACTGGAATACAGCATTTTGGAGAGGAAGAAACTTCACAATGCGGTTTACTTTCTTGAAGAGTTCACGGAAGACCACATCCGCATGATCCTGAGCAGAGTGCATGGCAACAAGATGTATCTTGAGAGGACGCATGACATTACGCCTCAAGCAATTCATGTCATTATTGGTTTCTGCAACATTGGTGAGGTGCCAGCCCTAAGGAAGGTCATCAAGACAGAAATGACTAAGTTCATCGGTTCTATGAGCGATCAATGGGGAATGACCGTCAACACCATCAAAGATGAGTTGGTCAAGTATGCTTGCATGGTGATAGGATACCGGATATTTTATGCTAGTAGATTAAAATATGTCTTTGTTGTTGCAGTTAATGCTGCCTATAGAATGATCATGGAGGACACCTCATTTGATCTATGCACCTGTTTGCAAAAGCAACTTCTACTAAACTTGAAGTCCATCAAACAGGACAATGCCCTAAGATTCAAATTTGGACAACTTTTGGTGGGTCTATTTTTCTACTTTCAAGGCTATTTCCCGAGAGTCGGTGATATTCAATGGTCTACTGACCAATCGGTCACCAAACAAATTAGGGAAAGTCTCCAAGAGATGGGAACCGGATATCCTGAAGTCTTGAATAAATATTTTGATGAATTCAAGCGGAAGATGAGCCAGAGGATGAGGATATCAGGCGATATTGTTAAGAGGTATGAATAGGACATCTACTTTACCATTAGAGTAGATGAGTGCATAATGGAGGCAATAGAGCTTAGACAGGAAGAAGTAGAACCAATGGGATATGAGGTGATGTATGACATGCTGGATGGGTATGCCTCCACCTTGATTGCCTCTCCTTTAAATACAAAGAAAAAGAGAATTGTCTCCTATTTGGAAAGGGTAACACCAGTTGAAGAGCCTTCTATGAAAAAGGGAAAGGCAGTACCAACAGCATCGACACCAGTTACCTTAGCCAACCCAAAAGTGACTAAGCAATCACCTGCTAAGAAGAAACCGGAAGTTAGCACCCGCTAAATTATTTGAAAGGAAGTGGAAGACCAAGAGCAACTCATCGGAGTCTAAAGATATAGAATCAGATGTGCAACCTAAAAAGACAAGGCAAACAAGGAAGAAGACAAAAGCTATTGGCAATACAAATGCGTCATCAGCACCGATAAATATTGACATTTTTCTTATAAGCCAATGACACATTGTCAAAGGACTATCAAGAATATAAGAAGAAAATTGCTTAGTGATCTGAAGGAGTGTTTTGATGATTTTAATGATAGTGAGAAAGAGGAAACAGAGCAGGAAGTCATTAATTATTTGTGTAAGAATGACCGGTCACCATCAGAAATTAGATCTGAGGCACCTGATTCTTTATATAATTCTTTGGACAACAAATGGCAAATTGCCATAGAAAAAGAACAGGAAATAAGGGAGAA
Organism: Cryptomeria japonica; assembly: GCF_030272615.1. Lineage (NCBI taxonomy): Eukaryota > Viridiplantae > Streptophyta > Pinopsida > Cupressales > Cupressaceae > Cryptomeria > Cryptomeria japonica. The sequence continues at coordinate 362,290,725 of NC_081411.1, forward strand.
AGTATTTGCTCAATACTTTCCTAAAGCCTCCAATTCCGAATTATTTCAGATTATGGACACGCATAAAGGTCTCTTCTTCATGAGAAGAAGAAGACTCGGGCTACTAGAAGGCAAAACCTCTGAAGTAGAGAAGGATACTCATCTGCATGCCAAAGTTGTTGTCTCGTTGCATCAAGTGTCTGAGGCCAACAAGAAGGCTGAACAAGAACCAGAAACCAAAAAACCGGATGAGGCATTTGATGATGAAGAAGAACCAGCTATAGAATGGGTGGACACCATTGATGTTGATGCTTTGGATGTTGAAGATGTCAGTCCAAATGCTGAAAAGGAAAAGGTTGATAAAAAAAATAAAACGAGGAGAAACAAGACAAAGAAAAAGCAGACAAGCAGAAGTTGGAAAAGGAAAAGGCAAACAAAGAGAGAGCAAAGAAAGAGGAAGAGAAAAGGAAAGTGGAGGAGAAGAAGAAAAAAGAGGAAGAGAAGAGGAAACAAGAAGAGGAGAAGAGGAAAGAAGAGGAGAAGAGGAAAGCAAAGTTGGAAAAGAAAGAAGAGGAGAAGAAGAAACAAGAAGAAGAGAAGCGAAAAGAAGAAGAAAGAAAGAAGGAGGAAGAGAAGAAAAAGAATGAAGCGGAACAAAGGGAGAAAGAAGAGGAAAACAAAAGAGCGGAAGAGAAGAAGGAAGCAGAAAAGAACAAACAACTAGAGACTCCAAAGGCAACCGGTGGTCAATCCAAACTGGTCGACATCACCAGTCCTCTTGACCTCCAATCTGTAGATGAATCAGAGCTGCTACAAGGCATAAAGCTAGCGCAAGAAAGACTGGAAGCATTAAGGAGGAAAAAGGAGCAGGATGTCATTCACACTACGATTGACACCCTTACCAATTTGATCCTAGGTACCAACCTCCCTGGTACCGATTCCTCTCTGGTCAAACTAAAACTTCTATGTACAGTGGTAGAGGACCAAGTACAATGTCTGGAGGAAGTTGTTGAAGCTAATGCACAGAAGAAGCATCAAAAGGCACTTAACACTGCCTTAGTAAAGAAACTGAATGAGCTCCGGTCTCAACTTCAGAAAGAGAAAAAGGATATCAGAGATGCTATGGATGAGGGAAAACTACTATTGAGCAAAATAATCCAACCCCATCTATTTTGTGATGATGTGCTTGCATAAAAGGATAAACTGCAATCCGATTTGCAGACATATATAAGCAACTTTAAGACCCCATATGATTCTTTCACCACATATGGGCAAACTGTTCATCGGTATCAGCTTCAATCTACCAGGATAGAATTGGAGATTAGCAACTGGACAAGAGATTTGCAGGAACTTCAACTAGTTCTATTACCCAAACTGCAAATTCTTCAAAAGTGATTTCTCAATCTAGAAGCTTTAACGGTAACTCAAGAGATGAGTACAATTGATGCCATGGAAGAACAAGTATCACAGATGCAGATGGAAAGTGAGGGGGCTACCTCATTACTTGAGTCATGGTCATTATCCATGAAGAATTTTATGTAGGAATTTAAATCAGTTTTTGATAAGTTTCACTCATTATTGTCATAAACACTTAATTATTTTAATGATAATGAGAAATAGGGGTTATTCTGCAGTACTTTGTCATTGTTAGCAAAGGGGGAGTAGTATCTAAAATTTTGGTGAATGTTATGTATACTTTCACGTTATTTCTTTAAGGGAGTAGTATTGATTGTATTTTCTACAAAAAAAGGGATAGTGAAGATGCTTAGGGGGAGTAATTTTGATTATGGCATATTTTTGTTGTAAAGCACTTAGATGTCAAAATTTTCCTAAGTGTTTCCATCAATGCCAAAGGGGGAGATTGTTGGCATTTTGATGACATTGTGATTGTCATTGATGGACACACACTTGTTTTATGATCACTTCCTTATGTATGAGTTATGCTCAACCGTTAATTGTTCTAACCGGTATTATGTAATTAGTCTTTAGACTATCGATGTTTTACAAAAGGTGTTTACCGGTCACAAACTGACTGAAGACCCAAAGGGGTATGAAGACCTCAAGCAATTTGAGGATCCCAAAGCGATATGAAGGAACAAAGTGGTAATTAACATTTTTCCAGTCTTCATTGTAACAACCGGTAATTGGTAAATTGTATGAACCGGTAATCGGTAATGAACAGGTATTACTCTGTGATGAGTTACCAACCAATATTTTTGTGGTGAGTTATCATCCACCGACACTTTGGTGGTGATTTTGTGTCATGTTACCAAATGTGTGTAGATGCCCTAAACCTAGGAACATGCAATGTAATCCTATTGGACCAACATGAAATCAAATTCATTTATAAGGACATCATGTCTAGGGTTTTAGGAGTTGATAGGGTTTTAGTGCATGAGGATTTTTGTATCTATGATCATAGAAGAGAAGATTAGGTCTGTGTGAAGAAACGGAGTGTAGAGATATTGAAGACTGAAGTAATGCAAAATGTGCATTGATAATGAGCTATCAAGGATCTAACCAAGCATACTGTGCTAGTATCTAGATTACTCACTTGTTGATTACTCACATCTTCGACAAGTCTAAAACCCTTAACTAGGTAGGCCCAACAAAGCCTTTGTAAATCCTCTAACAAGGTGGTTCACAACTGTGAATCTGAAATCCTCTCACAAGGTAGTCTTTAATAGGACTTATCTCCTAACAGAGATCTAGATTCCTAATAGGATCTGTTCTGGTGAAGAACATTGTTTGACCTTAACCGATCTGGTTTCTACTCTATAGATAGTTACTTGTGAGTTTCTTCTCACCATAGTTTTTCCCATTTGGATTTCCATGTCAAAACCTCTTGTATTATGGTGATTGTGCTCTTGTGGGTGAATGCTTTATTTGATGTTTGGTTTGCATTTGTCTTAACCGGTTTGTTAGTAAATCTGTTATATCGGTTAACTACTAAATTATTTAAGAGTTTGAGTTCAGTATTTTTTGGTATACTAATTCACCCCCCCCCCTCTTCGTATTCATCAACAAAGTTATAAATAAGTTTAAATATTACATTAACCGATTAGACATTGATTCCCCCCCCCCTCTCAGTGTCTTTGGGACTATCATTGAATCTAACAATTGGTATCAAAGCCTAGTCCTCTATTTGCAAAATCCTAATAGCTTGAGGAAGATTCTGAAATCGGTATAGTTGGTATAAATGTGATACTAAAAATGTTGTTAGTATAAGTGGCATACACATATAATGAGACAATAAAAACACAATTGAAAAGCTTAATTGAAAACTAGATTAGAAATGCAAACCATAAGCCTTCCTTGAAACGTCCCATTTTCCTCTATTCATGAGGACCTTGAAAGTGTTGGATTGATGGGCTCTCAGCAGAGAAATGACCTCCAAAGTGACAACTCAAGAGTTGAGTAGCTATTTGATCATGATTGACTATGGAGATGATATGAAATGCATGATTTAAGAAACTAGATTAACATGTCATGATTAATCCAAAAGCTAAATGTTAGATAATTGAAATGCAAATTACCTAGAGTAATAATGCTAATTTGATATGAGATGGGATCCTTATTGCTCCAAAATGGGGGATATTTATAGGAATTTCAAGGCCAAAGCTGAGGTGGCAGGAATCGATGGTCCAGATTTGATCTGAAGATATCAAGGGCCAAGATTGAGGAAGTTGGAGAAGAGGATGGAGGAAGAGACACTTGTCATCTCTATGTTGATGAGTGTCAAGGAGCTTTTCTCATGAGAGGCCAAGTGTCCAAGGGAGGAGACATGTGGCAAAAGTGCCATGTGTCTCAAGGAGAGAATATCCACACCATGAGAGGTTAGGATAAGGAGGTTAGAATGTGCAAGATTGGATAAGGTTAGTTAGACCCAAGATTAGATTGAATGGGTTAAGTTAGGGGATAGTTAGGTTGCGTGGTTAAAGTTAGGAGCCATGTGCTCATTTGAATTTAGAAATTCAAATAATTGGAAAATGGTAATTAATCTCAACAATCTTGAGTTTGTTAATCTTGATTAGGGATTAGAAGAATTGATTAATATGGGGAGACATTAATTAATTTAGAATTAATTAATCAAAGGGGGATATGAGATGAACTATATAAATAAATAAATTAGATTTATTTACTAGTAGATGAATAAAGAAATTAATTAAATTGCTTGTGAATTCAATTAATTGGGAAGGGAAATTAATCAAATAATTGCGTATTTAATTAACTATCTTCAGACCATTTTTAGGTGTATACATTTTGCCCCTCTTTGAAGCGATGTGTGACGACACGTTGGTTCAAAGAAAACTTGATTGATGATGTTGCTAATAATTGATTTTGGTAGGATGTAGATTCGATCTTGATTTGATGCAGATTTGGTTTCGATATGATATTGATTTGATTTGGAGATGATAAATCTCGATATGATGTTGATTAGATTTTGGAGATGATAAATCTTGATATGATGTCAATTCGATTTTGGAGATGATAAATCTTGATATGATGCAGTTTTGATTTTAGAGATGATAAATCTCGATATGATGCCCCAGACGCTGATTGATAGATATCGATGTGAGGATGCCCCCTCGGGAGATGAATCAGATAATTTTTGAATGTTTGTGAATTTTTTGCGATTTTTTTGATTTATTTAAAAAAAAAAATTTGAAATTCTTTTGATTTTTAGATTTTTAATGATTTTCTGGTTTTTAGAGATTTTTAGAGTCAATCCGATTCATTTCCCGATATGAAATTTGAAAATGTTGCCCTACCAGGCTGATTAGTTGATTAGATAATTAAAAATAAGTGGAATAGAAATCCCACTTAAATGCTCCATTATGAGGAAGAGACACTTGTCATCTCTGTGGTGACAAGTGTCAAGGATCTTTGCTTATGAGAGGGCAAGTGTCCAAGGGAGGAGACATGTGGCAAAAGTGTCATGTGTCTCAAGGAGAGAATATCTACACCATGAGAGGTTAGGAAAAGGAGGTTAGAATGTGCAAGATTAGATAGGGTTGGTTAGACCCAAGATTAGATTGAATGGGTTAAGTTAAGGGATGATTAGGTTGGGTGGTTAAAGTTAGGAGCCATGTGCTCATTTGAATTTAGAATTTCAAATAATTGAAAAATGGTAATTAATCTCAACAAACTTGAGTTTGTTAATCTTAATTAGGGATTAGAAGAATTGATTAATATGGGGAGACATTAATTAATCAAAGGGGGATATGAAATGAACTATATAAATAAATCATTTAGATTTATTTACTAGTAGATGAATATAGAAATCAATTAAATTGCTTGTGAATTCAATTAATTGGAAAGGGGAATTCATCAAATAACTGCGTATTTAATTAACTATCTTCAGACCATTTTTAGGTGTATACATTTTGCCCCTCTTTGAAGCAATGTGTGATGACACGTTGGTTCAAAGAAAACTTGATTGATGATGATGTTGATAATTGATTTTGGTAGGATGTAGATTCGATCTTGATTTGATGCGGATTTGGTTTCGATGTGATACTGATTCGATTTGGAGATGATAAATCTCGATATGATGTTGATTTGATTTGGGAGATGATAAATCTTGATATGATGTCGATTCGATTTTGGAGATGATCAATCTCGATATGATGAAGTTTCGATTTTGGAGATGATAAATCTTGATATGATGCCCCTGACACTAATTGATAGATATCAATGCGAGGATGCCCCCTCGGGAGATGAATCAGATAATTTTCGAATGTTTGTGAATTTTTCATGATTTTTTTGATTTGTTTAAAAAAAAAATTGAAATTCTTTCAATTTTTTTATTTTTAATGATTTTCTGATTTTTAGAGATTTTTAGAGTCAATCCAATTCATTTCCCGATAAGAAATTTGAAAATGTTGCCCTGCCAGGCTGATTAGTTGATTAGATGATTAAAAATAAGTGGAATAAAAATCCCACTTAAATGCTCCATTATGAAGAAGAGACACTTGTCATCTCTGTCCTGACAAGTGTTAAGGAGCTTTGCTCATGAGAGGGCACGTGTCCAAGGGAGGAGACATGTGGCAAAAGTGCCATGTGTCTCAAGGAGAGAACATCCACACCATGAGAGGTTAGGATAAGGAAGTTAGAATGTGCAAGATTGGATAGGGTTAGTTAGACCCAAGATTAGATTGAATGGGTTAAGTTAGGGGATGGTTAGGTTGGGTGGTTAAAGTTAGGAGCCATGTGCTCATTTGAATTTAGAAATTCAAATAATTGGACAATGGTAATTAATCTCAACAAACTTGAGTTTTTTAATCTTAATTAGGGATTAGAAGAATTGATTAATATGGGGACACATTAATTAATTTAGGATTAATTAATCAAAGGGGGATATGAGATGAACTATATAAATAAATCATTTAGATTTATTTACTAGTAGATGAATAGAGAAATTAATTAAATTGCTTGTGAATTCAATTAATTGGGAAGGGGAATTAATCAAATAACTGTGTATTTAATTAACTATCTTCAAACCATTTTTAGGTGTATACATTTTGCCCCTCTTTGAAGTGATGTGTGACGATGTGTTGGTTCAAAGAAAACTTGATTGATGATGTTGCTGATAATTGATTTTGGTAGGATGTAGATTCGATCTTGACTTGATGTGGATTTGGTTTCGATATGATATGGATTTGATTTGGAGATGATAAATCTCGATATGATGTTGATTCTATTTTGGAGATGATAAATCTTGATATGTTGTCAATTCAATTTTGGAGATGATAAATCTTGATATGATGTGGTTTTGATTTTGGAGATGATAAATCTCGATATGATGCCCCAGACGCTGATTGATAGATATCGATGCGAGGATGCCCCCTCGGGAGATGAATCAGATAATTTTTGAATGTTCTGATTGAATGAAAAACAGGTTTTAAGGACCCGAAACCTTTACACCATAGTTATATTAAAAAGCAGAGAAAGTATAGTCCACATACAAAGCGACTGGTCCAAAAAACCAGCAAACAGAAAAGACAGCAAAACAACAAAAAATAGCAAAGAACCCAAGGAGACACTACATAGTAATTTTCTTCAACAGCTCCTCTGCCTTGGTCACCAACTCATCATAGGTCGCCCCAACTGCTTTTAGCTCCTCCAGGTCCTTATTCACTTTCTTTTCCTTCTTCTTTCCACGGGTGCGAGTTCTTGGGCCTTGGGCTTCCCCGATTCCTTCTGCATCCAGGTCAATTTCCTGGGTTTCCTTTTCATCATCGAGCTTGCTGATTAGGGTATGGATGTTGTTGGCTGAGATTTTCAAAATGTTGAGTCTCTGCTCCGCAATGTTCTTGAGGCACTCCTCTATCTTGTCCACTTTGGCAGCTGTATCCGAGAGCATTTTTTCGTTAGTTTCCTCCAGGGTTTTTCTTTCCTGTATCTCCTTTTCAATTTTCTCAAACAGGGGATTAAAGGCATCTCTGATGTCTTCCGCTTTGGCAATTGTATTCTTCAAATCTTCAATATAATTGGCCATAGTGTTCCCCTCTCTAATTTTAATGGTCTCCAGGATCATGACTCTGTTGCAGAGTTTTTTGTAATCATTCACAGTATTCTTATTCCCATCAATAAGCCATTCAATGGTTTTCACAAAACCCTTCAAGGCCTCGGGGTGAGGACCAGGAGAAGGAGGAACTTTACCAAGGGTTATCTGTTCATCTTTAGTGATATGGAGGGTAGAAATAGTATCAGTGGCCCTGAGGGTCTCCTCCATAGTCTCCATCTCCAGGCTATGTTCAGCATCCAGGGTTCTTGTTTGCTTGTCCTCTTCCGGTTCCTTTCTTGTGTCCTCCGGATCTTGGCCAGTCTCCTCAATTTTCTTTTGCTTCTTCTTGGGTCGGGTTTGGATTTTATTTTTTCCCTTCTGCACTCCCTTAGGTTTCTTCTTCTTCTCAGGGAAATCAGAGTCCTCTTCTTCCGAAGAGATACTAATCAAGGGTTTGCTTTGGGGTTTTTTACCCTTAGAAGAAGAGGGATTTGATTTCCTCTTCTTGCTCCTCTCATACTCTGAGTTGTCAGAGCTTTCCTCATTATCAGTCGAGGAATCATAATCTAAATCCTCTTCCTCTGAGAAATCAGAATCAGACATTTCTTCTTCCGAATCCACAGAGAGCTGCATTCGATTGATTTTACTAGCCTTTAGATGATCATAAATGAGGACCATAAGTCCCTAGTGCATTGCAGTGTCACCCCGAGGATTTTCTTTATATGCTTTTAGGGATGCATTCATAGAACAGAGGAAGAAATAAGGGAAATTCACCTTATTGTTATGCCTAAAATGATTTAAGAGGACAAAGTGATATCCATATACTTTCGTAAACCTACCATCTAGAGTTATATATCTCATTAAAACAAAGAGAATTTCTCGCCAGGGCTTTGCAAATGCCTTAGGTGGGAAATAGGTTTTGCTCAACTTTACCAGTTTTTTCTTCTCTTTCTCTATGACTGGGTACCTTTCAATGGCTTCCCTACTGACCTTCCTGTCTCTGTAGAAATTGTAGCCCTCCCTTTTGAGTCCCATAGCTTTAGCTATTAACTCTTCGTCAATTTCCACCAGTTGGTGTCCCATTTTAAGCTTGCCCTTCTTCTAATTTTTGCAGAAGAAGCTAGTTATCTTTTCGTCACAACCATGGAGTCTCTCAAGGAAGCTTGAAAGACCTCCCTTCTGCAAAATCTCCCACACCTCTTCATTCTATTTCCACTCCTTACAACTTCCTAGCTTATATCTTCTCCTATTTCCATCCATGGTGTCATTTCTCACAGTCAAGTTCAGGTTACAGAGCTGTTGAAATAGAAAACTTTTCGAAGCTAATACAAAAGCCCAGATAGCGTGCGTAGCATTAGTGATTTGACAAGTTATAATGCACAATCTTCTAACTTTGATGTTACAATGAGTAATTCCCTCATTATCGAAGTAACTCAAAGTGTTAGCTTTGGTACTTATCATAATTGCCTTGTCATTCAAGATTCTTTGGGGTACTTCGATATCTTTCATTAATTATGATTTGTCTTACATCTCTCGGAAGACCGCTCTCACCTGTCCACGTGGTTATTGCATCATTCTTCACCGCCACGTTTGCAGCCCAATCAGTAGAACAGTTGACCTCCCAATATATATGGGATATGTGGCATTTTTTGAAGGTTCTGATAATTTCAATGGCAGAAAAAATTATATTGTGGATCGACCAAGAGGGTTGAGAGGTCCCACTGAGACACTTAATAATATTGTTGGAATCCCCTTCGATCCAGAGATGGGTACAGTTCCATTTTTTGGCTAGAATAATGCCTTGAAGGGCTGCCATAGCTTCCACCTTATGATTGGTTTGAATGCCAATAGGGACAGCAACCATAGCTTTGCAAATACCTCTGTCATCTCTGAGAATAGCTCCGTAGCCTAAAGGACCTGGATTTCCTTTGGTTGCTCCATCAAAATTGATTTTAAGCCAACCATGGGGAGGGGTTTGCCATTTAATTTCAAGCCTTTTATTGTGGTTGATGTTGTGACCATCAGTGATCTTAATATTCCAAGCTCTTAAGATATTTGACTCCAAAGAGTTATTTGAGTAACAAGAGACCTCCATAGTTCCCATATTTTCCTGAATAGCCCTTTGAATTTTCTGAAAAACAATGTCTTGATTTAAGGACACATCCCTGAAAATTCGGTTGTTTCTTTCCTTCCAGAGACCCCACAAAATGTGAGGCAGAGAGAGCTGCCACATACACCTCAGAAAAGAATTGGTCCAATGAATTTGCCAGGAAGAGAACAAATCTCTAATGTTACTAGGAAACACCCAAGCAAGATTAAAGCTTTTGAGGAAGCTTTCCCAAACAGAGATTGAGAAAGAACAGTGAAGGGCAAGATGGTCCACTGACTCTTCCTCTTGACAGCACAGCACACACCTATTAGGAAGGGCAAAACCTCTGCATTTAAGGTTGTCAACAGTAAGGATATTATTCTGGAGAATAGTCCAGAAGAACATATTGATTTTAGGAGTAAGCCCTTTTAACCAAGCTTTAGACTAGAAAGGATTCATAGGAGGGGAGGGGGAGAGGATACCATACATTGAAGATACAGTAAAGGTACCTTTGGGTTTTATCTCCAGATCAGGGAATCCTCTTCCTTATTCAGCTAGATAGCAGACAATTGGGTTTTGAGCTTGGAGAGGTTGGGATGAATACTATCAATGTTCTGCCAGTTGTTCCCGTCCCAGTATCTGCCACTAAGGTACCATAAGAGCCAATACAAGAGGGGGCATGGGGAGCCCACTCATTGAAATCCATTAGGGATTTGTCAAAAAGCCAAGGATCCTCCCAAAATCTCACTTTTCTACCATTTCCAAGTTTCCATGTCACACCTTTAGCAATCACCTCTTTACATTTAGAAACATGGCTCTAGATATGAGATCCATTTATACTAAAATCCAAATTAAGAAAAGAAGATAGAGAAGAGGACAGAAGAGAATACTTACTTCTCCAAATTTTGCACCATTCAGAATCAGAGTTAAACCATCTCCGAACTTGTTTTGACAAGAGAGCTTCATTTAAAGTGTGAATCCTCCTAAGCTCCAGACCACCTTTTCTTTTTGGCTTGCAGACCTAATCCCATGCCACCAAGGACATTCTTTGCTTTTCCTCCACCCCAGATCATAGGAATCTTTTTTGAATTTTCTCAATAGCTTCAGCATACTTGACTAGAATTCTGAATAAGCTAAGAACATAAATGGGGATACTTTAAAGAGTTCCCTTCAGAAGAAGGAGCTTACCAGCTTGACTTAAGAGAGCCCCTTTCCAACCTGCAAGTTTTTTGTGAAATTTATCAACTAGCGAACTTCAGTAGGCGTCAGAAGGAGCAATCCCCATGGGGAGACCAAGGTAGGTAGCAGGAAGGTTAGCAATCTTACACTCCAGAATTCTGTTGATCCTTTGTTGTCTTCTCTCCGGAGTATTAATGAAAAAGACATCACTTTGGCCCAGTTAATAAGCTGCCCCATCGTAGAAGCATATTTACACAGTGTATTCTTCAGAACTTTAGATTCTGAGATGCTTGAATCCCCCATAATTATTGTGTCATCAACAAACTGTTGGTGTGAACATATAAGGTCGGCAGAAGAAGGTTGGAGACCCTTAAAGGATCCTATCTGCACCAAATTTTCCATAGTCTGTCCAAAGCATTCTGCCATTATAATGAATAGGATGGGGGAGATGGGATCTCCTTGCTTAAGACCTCTCAAAGCTTGGAAAAAAGTTGAAGGAGAACCATTGACAAGAACAGCAAAGGATGCAGAAGTGGTAAGTTGGGATAAAAGATCCACAACTCTTGGGCCAAACCCAAAAGCAGTGAGGACTTTCTGTAGAAGAGACCAGTCCACCCTATCATAGGCTTTGGAGAGATCTAGATTAACGATGAGGCCCTACTTCTTCGCTTTAACAAGAGACTGGATATTCTCATGAACAGTAATAATGGAATCTAGGATTTGTCTTTTAGGAACAAACCCATTCTGCTGGTCTTTTATAAAAGTCGGAAGAATTGACAAGAGTCTAGAGGTCAGGACCTTAGAAATGATCTTGTAAAAGGAATTGCAGAGGCTAATAGGTCTGAACTTATCCAAAGAATCAGCACCTTAAATCTTAGGGATAAGAGCAATAAAAGTACCATTTATTTCCTTCAATAGTTTTCTAGCCCCAAAGAATTCCTTAACCCCATTAGCAACATCAATCCCAATAATGTCCCGGAACTCTTGAAAAAAAAACATTGGGAAGCCTTCAGGACCAGAAGCTTTGTTTCCATCAAAGGAGAAAAAAAAAAATTCGAATGTTTGTGAATTTTTCATGATTTTTTTTATTTCTTTGAAAAAAAAAATTGAAATTCTTTCGATTTTTAGATTTTTAATGATTTTCTGATTTTTAGAGATTTTTAGAGTCAATCCAATTCATTTCCCAATAAGAAATTTGAAAATGTTGCCCTACCAGGATGATTAGTTGATTAGATGATTACAAATAAGTGGAATAAAAATCCCACTTAAAAGCTCCATTATGAGGAAGAGACACTTGTCATCTCTCTGGTGACAAGTGTCAAGGAGCTTTGCTCATGAGAGGGCAAGTGTCCAAGGGAGGAGACATGTGGCAAAAGTGCCATGTGTCTCAAGGAGAGAATATCCACACCATGAGAGGTTAGGATAAGGAGGTTAAAATGTGCAAGATTGGATAGGGTTAGTTAGACCCAAGATTAGATTTAATGGGTTAAGTTATGGGATGGTTAGATTGGGTGGTTAAAGTTAGGAGCCATGTGCTCATTTGAATTTAGAAATTCAAATAATTGGAAAATGGTAATTAATCTCAACAAACTTGAGTTTGTTAATCTTAATTAGGGATTAGAAGAATTGATTAATATGGGGAGACATTAATTAATTTAATATTAATTAATCAAAGGGGGATATGAGACGAACTATATAAATAAATCATTTAGATTTATTTACTAGTAGATGAATACAGAAATCAATTAAATTGCTTGTCAATTCAATTAATTGGGAAGGGGAATTAATCAAATAACTATGTATTTAATTAACTATCTTCAGACCATTTTTAGGTGTATACATTTTGCCCCTCTTTGAAGCGATGTGTGACGACGTGTTGGTTCAAAGAAAACTTGATTGATGATGTTGCTGATAATTGATTTTGATAGGATGTAGATTCGATCTTGATTTGATGCGGATTTGGTTTCGATATGATACTGATTTGATTTGGAGATGATAAATCTCGATATGATGTTGATTCTATTTTGGAGATGATAAATCTTGATATGATGTCGATTCGATTTTGGAGATGATAAATCTCGATATGATGCGATTTCGATTTTGGAGATGATAAATCTCGATATCATGCTCGAGACACTAATTGATAGATATCGATGCGAGGATGCCCCCTCGGGAGATGAATCAGATAATTTTTGAATGTTTATGAATTTTTCATGATTTTTTTTATTTGTTTTGTAAAAAAAAAAATTGAAATTCTTTCGATTTTTAGATTTTTAATGATATTCCAATTTTTAGAGATTTTTAGAGTCAATCCGATTCATTTCCTGATAAGAAATTTGAAAATGCTGCCCTGCTAGGCTGATTAGTTGATTAGATGATTAAAAATAAGTGGAATAAAAATCCCACTTAAATGCTCCATTATGAGGAAGAGACACTTGTCATCTTTGTGGTGACAAGTGTCAAGGAGATTTGTTCGTGAGAGGACAAGTGTCCAAGGGAAGAGACATGTGGCAAAAGTGCCATGTGTCTCAAGGAGAGAATATCTACACCATGAGAGGTTAGGATAAAGAGGTTAGAATGTGCAAGATTGGATAGGGTTAGTTAGACCCAAGATTAAATTTGAATGGGTTAAGTTAGGAGATGGTTAGGTTGGGTGGTTAAAATTAGGAGCCATGTGCTCATTTGAATTTAGAAATTCAAATAATTGGAAAATGGTAATTAATCTCAACAAACTTGAGTTTGTTAATATTAATTAGGGATTAGAAGAATTGATTAATATGGGGAGACATTAATTAATTTAGGATTAATTAATCAAAGAGGGATATGAGATGAACTATATAAATAAATCATTTAGATTTATTTACTAATAGATTAATAGAGAAATTAATTAAATTGCTTGTGAATTCAATTAATTGGGAAGGGGAATTAATCAAATAACTACGTATTTAATTAACTATCTTCAGACCATTTTTAGGTGTATACATTTTCCCCCTCTTTGAAGCAATGTGTGATGACGCATTGGTTCAAAGAAAACTTGATTGATGAAGTTGCTAATAATTGATTTTGGTAGGATGTAGATTCGATCTTGATTTAATGCAGATTTGGTTTCAATATGATACTGATTTGATTTGGATATGATAAATCTTGATATGATGTTGATTATATTTTGGAGATGATAAATCTTGATATGATGTCGATTCGATTTTGGAGATGATAAATCTCGATATGATACGGTTTCAATTTTGGAGATGATAAATCTCTGGATATCGATGCAAGGATGCCCCCTCGGGAGATGAATCGGATAATTTTCAAATGTTTGTGAATTTTTTGAGATTTTTTTTATTTGTTTGAAAAAAAAAAATTGAAATTCTTTCGTTTTTTAGATTTTTAATGATTTTCTGATTTTTAGAGATTTTTAGAGTCAATCCAATTCATTTCCCGATATGAAATTTGAAAATTCTACCCTGCTAAGATGATTAGTTGATTAGATGATTAAAAATAAGTGGAATAAAAATCCCACTTAAATGCTCCATTATGAGGAAGAGACACTTGTCATCTCTATGGTGACAAGTGTCAAGGAGCTTTACTCATGAGAGGGCAAGTGTCCAAGGGAGAAGACATGTGGCAAAAATGCAATGTGTCTCAAGGAGAGAATATCCACACCATGAGAGGTTAGGATAAAGAGGTTAGAATGTGCAAGATTGGATAGGGTTAGTTAGACCCAAGATAAGAATGAATGGGTTAAGTTAGGGGATGGTTAGGTTGGGTGGTTAAAGTTAGGAGCCATGTGCTCATTTGAATTTAGAATTTCAAATAATTGAAAAATGGTAATTAATCTCAACAAACTTGAGTTTGTTAATCTTAATTAGGGATTAGAAGAATTGATTAATATGGCGAGACATTAATTAATTTAGAATTAATTAATCAAAGGGGGATATGAGATGAACTATATAAATAAATCTAAACTAGTAGATGAATACAAAAATCAATTAAATTGCTTGTGAATTCAATTAATTGGGATGGGGAATTAATCAAATAATTGTGTATTTAATTAACTATCTTCAGACCATTTTTAGGTGTATACATTTTGCCCCTCTTTGAAGCAATGTGTGACAACGTGTTGGTTCAAAGAAAACTTGATTGATGATGTTGCTGAAAATTGATTTTGGTAGGATGTAGATTTGATCTTGATTTGATGCGGATTTGGTTTTGATATGATACTGATTTGATTTGGAGATGATAAATCTCGATATGATGTTGATTCAATTTGGGATATGATAAATCTTGATATGATGTTGATTCGATTTTGGAGATGATAAATCTCGATATGATGCGGTTTTGATTTTGGAGATGATAAATCTCGATATGATACCCCAGATGCTAATTGATAGATATCGATGCGAGGACGCCCCCTCGGGAGATGAATCAGATAATTTTTGAATGTTTGTGAATTTTTCACAATTTTTTTGATTTGTTTGAAAAAAAGAATTGAAATTCTTTCGATTTTAAGATTTTTAATGATTTTCTAATTTTTAAAGATTTTTAGAGTCAATTCGATTCATTTCCTGATAAGAAATTTGAAAATGCTGCCCTGTCAGGCTGATTAGTTGATTAGATGATTAAAAATAAGTGGAATAAAAATCTCACTTAAATACTCCATTATGAGGAAGAGATACTTGTCATCTCTGTGGTGAAAAGTGTCAAGGAGCTTTGCTCATGAGAGGGCAAGTGTCCAAGGGAGGAGATATGTGGCAAAAGTGTCATGTGTCTCAAGGAGAGAATATCCACACCATGAGAGGTTAGAATAAGGAGGTTAGAATGTGCAAGATTGGATAGGGTTGTTACACCCAAGATTAGATTGAAGGGGTTAAGTTAGGGGATGGTTAGGTTGCGTGGTTAAAGTTAGGAGCCATGTGCTCATTTGAATTTAGAAATTCAATTAATTAGAAAATGGTAATTAATCTCAACAAACTTGAGTTTGTAAATCTCAATTAAGGATTAGAAGAATTGATTAATATGGGGAGACATTAATTAATTTAGCATTAATTAATCAAAGGGGGATATGGGATGAACTATATAAATAAATCATTTAGATTTATTTACTAGTAGATGAATAGAGAAATTAATTAAATTGCTTGTGAATTCAATTAATTGGGAAGGGGAATTAATCAAATAACTGCGTATTTAATTAACTATCTTCAAACAATTTTTAGGTGTATACATTTTGCCCCTCTTTGAAGTGATGTGTGACGCCGCATTGGTTCAAAGAAAACTTGATTGATGATGTTGCTGATAATTTATTTTGGTATCATGTAGATTCAATCTTGATTTTATGCGGATTTGGTTTCGATATGATACTGATTTGATTTGGAGATGATAAATCTCGATATGATGTTGATTAGATTTTGGAGATGATAAATCTTGATATGATGTCAATTCGATTTTGGAGATGATAAATCTCGATATGATACGGTTTTGATTTTGGAGATGATAAATTTTGATATGATGCCCCAGACACTGATTGATAGATATCGATGTGAGGATGCCCACTCGGGAGATGAATTGGATAAGTTTTGAATGTTTATGAATTTTTCGCGATTTTTTTTATTTCTTTGAAAAAAAAAAAATTGAAATTCTTTCGATTTTTAGATTTTTAATGATTTTTTGATTTTTAGAGTCAATCCAATTCATTTCCCGATAAGAAATTTGAAAATACTGCCCTGCCAAGACGATTAGTTGATTAGATGATTAAAAATAAGTGGAATAAAAATCCCACTTAAATGCTCCATTATGAGGAAGAGACACTTGTCATCTCTGTGGTGACAAGTGTCAAGGAGCTTTGCTCATGAGAGGGCAAGTGTCCAAGGGAGGAGACATGTGGAAAAAGTGCCATGTGTCTCAAGGAGTGAATATCCACACCATGAGAGGTTAGGATAATGAGGTTAGAATATGCAAGATTGGATACGGTTAGTTAGACCCAAGATTAGATTGAATGGGATAAGTTAGGGGATGGTTACGTTGGATGGTTAAAGTTAGGAGCCATGTGCTCATTTGAATTTAGAAATTCAAATAATTGGAAAATGGTAATTAATCTCAACAAACTTGAGTTTGTTAATCTTTATTAGGGATTAGAAGAATTGATTAGTATGGGGAGACATTAATTAATTTAGGATTAATTAATCAAAGGTGGATATGAGATGAACTATATAATAAATCATTTAGATTTATTTACTAGTAGATGAATAGAGAAATCAATTAAATTTCTTGTGAATTCGATTAATTGGGAAGGGGAATTAATCAAATAACTGCGTATTTAATTAACTATCTTCAGACTATTTTTAGGTATATAAATTTTGCCCCTCTTTGAAGCGATATGTGACGACGCGTTGGTTCAAAGAAAACTTGATTGATGATGTTGCTGATAATTGATTTTGGTAGGATGTAGATTCGATCTTGATTTGATGCGGATTTGGTTTCAATATGGTACCGATTTGATTTGGAGATGATAAATCTCGATATGATGTTGATTCGATTTTGGAGATGATAAATCTTGATATGATGTCGATTCGATTTTGGAGATGATAAATCTCGATATGATGCAGTTTCGATTTTGGAGATGATAAATCTCGATATAATGCCTGAGATGCTGATTGATAGATATCGATGCGAGGATGCCCCCTCGGGAGATGAATCGGATAATTTTTGAATGTTTGTGAATTTTTCACGATTTTTTTGATTTGTTTGAAAAAAAATTTAATTCTTTTAATTTTTAGATTTTTTAATGATTTTCCGATTTTTAGAGATTTTTAGAGTCAATCCAATTCATTTCCCGATAAGAAATTTGAAAATGCTGCCCTGGTAGGCTGATTAGTTGATTAGATGATTAAAAATAAGTGGAATAAAAATCCCACTTAAATGCTCCATTATGAGAAATAGACACTTGTCATCTCTGTAATGACAACTGTCAAGGAGCTTTGCTCATGAGAGGGCAAGTGTCCAAGGGAGGAGACATGTGGCAAAAGTGCCATGTTTCTCAAGGAGAGAATATCCACACCATGAGAGGTTAGGATAAGGAGGTTAGAATGTGCAAGATTGGATAGGGTTAGTTAGATCCAAGATTAGATTGAATGGGTTAAGTTAGGGGATGGCTAGGTTGGGTGGTTAAAGTTAGGAGCCATGTGCTCATTTGAATTTAGAAATTCAAATAATTAAAAAATGGTAATTAATCTCAACAAACTTGAGTTTGTTAATCTTAATTAGGGATTAGAAGAATTGATTAATATGGGGAGACATTAATTAATTTAGAATTAATTAATCAAAGGGGGATATGAGATGAACTATATAAATAAATCATTTAGATTTATTTACTAGTAGATGAATAGAGAAATCAATTAAATTGCTTGTGAATTCAATTAATTGGGAAGGGGAATTAATCAAATAACTGCATATTTAATTAACTATCTTCAGACCATTTTTAGGTGTATACATTTTGCCCCTCTTTGAAGCAATGTGTGACGACACGTTGGTTCAAAGAAAACTTGATTCATGATGTTGTTGATAATTGATTTTGATAGGATGTAGATTCGATCTTGATTTGATGCTTATTTGGTTTTGATATGATACTGATTTGATTTGGAGATGATAAATCTCGATATGATGTTGATTTGATTTTGGAGATGATAAATCTTGATATGATGTCGATTTGATTTTGGAGATGATGAATCTTGATATAATGAGGTTCCGATTTTGGAGATGATAAATCTCAATATAATGCCCCAAATGCTAATTGATAGATATCGATGCAAGGATGCCCCCTCGGGAGATGAATTGGATAATTTTTGAATGTTTGTGAATTTTTTGCGATTTTTTTGATTTCTTTGAAATTTATTTTTTTTGAAATTCTTTCGATTTTTGGATTTTTAATGATTTTTGGATTTTTAGAGATTTTTAGAGTCAAACTGATTCATTTCGCGATAAGAAATTTGAAAATTCTGCCCTACCAGGATGATTAGTTGATTAGATTATTAAAAATAAGTGGAATAGAAATCCCACTTAAATGTTCCATTATGAGGAAGAGACACTTGCCATCTCTATGGTGACAAGTGTCAAGGAGCTTTGCTCATGAGAGGGCAAGTGTCCAAGGGAGGAGACGTGGCAAAAGTGCCATGTGTCTCAAGGAGAGAATATCCACACCATGAGACTTTAAGATAAGGAGTTTATAATGTGCAAGATTGGATAGGGTTAGTTAGACCCAAGATTAGATTGAATGGGTTAATTTAGGGGATGGTTAGGTTGGGTGGTTAAAGTTAGGAGCCATGTGCTCATTTGAATTTAGAATTTCAAATAATTGAAAAATGGTAATTAATCTCAACCAACTTGAGTTTGTTAATCTTAATTCGGGATTAGAAGAACTGATTAATATGGGGAGACATTAATTAATCAAAAGGGGATATAAGATGAACTATATAAATAAATCATTTAGATTTATTTACTAGTATATGAATAGAGAAATCAATTAAATTGCTTGTGAATTCAATTAATTGGGAAGGGGAATTAATCAAATAACTGCATATTTAATTAACTATCCTCATACCATTTTTAGGTGTATACATTTTGCCCCTCTTTGAAGTGATTTGTGACGACATGTTGGTTCAAAGAAAACTTGATTGATGATGTTGCTGATAATTGATTTTGGTAGGATGTAGATTTGATATTGATTTGATACGGATTTGGTTTCGATATGATACTGATTTGATTTTGAGATGATAAATCTCGATAGGATGTTGTTTCGATTTGGGAGATGATAAATCTTGATATGATGTCGATTCGATTTTGGAGATGATCAATCTCGATATGATGCGGTTTCGATTTTGGAGATGATAAATCTCGATATGATGCCCCAAACACTAATTGATAGATATCGATGCAAGGATGCCCCCTCGGGAGATGAATCGGATAATTTTTGAATGTTTGTAAATTTTTCAAGATTTTTTTTATTTGTTTGAAAAAAAATTTTGAAATTCTTTCGATTTTTAGATTTTTAATGATTTTCCGATTTTTAGAGTCAATCCGATTCATTTCCCGATAAGAAATTTGAAAATGCTGCCCTACCAGGCTAATTAGTTGATTAGATGATTAAAAATAAGTGGAATAAAAATCCCACTTAAATGCTCCATTATGAGGAAGAGACACTTGTCATCTCGGTAATGACAACTGTCAAGGAGCTTTGCTCATGAGAGGGCAAGTGTCTAAGGGAGGAGACATGTGGCAAAAGTGCCATGTGTCTCAAGGAGAGAATATCCACACCATGAGAGGTTAGGATAAGGAGGTTAGAATGTGCAATATTGGATAGGGTTAGTTAGACCCAAGATTAGATTGAATGGGCTAAGTTAGGGGATGGTTAGGTTGGGTGGTTAAAGTTAGGAGCCATGTGCTCATTTGAATTTAGAAATTCAAATAATTGGAAAATGGTAATTAATCTCAACAAACTTGAGTTTGTTAATCTTAATTAGGGATTAGAAGAATTGATTAATATGGGGAGACATTAATTAATTTAGGATTAATTAATCAAAGGGGCATATGTGATGAACTATATAAATAAATCATTTAGATTTATTTACTAGTAGATGAATACAGAAATTAATTTAATTGTTTGTGAATTCAATCAATTGGGAAGGGGAATTAATCAAATAACTGCGTATTTAATTAACTATCTTCAGACCATTTTTTAGGTGTATACATTTTGCCCCTCTTTGAAGCAATGTGTGACGACATGTTGGTTCAAAGAAAACTTGATTGATGATGTTGCTGATAATTGATTTTGGTAGGATGTAGATTCGATCTTGATTTGATGCGATTTGGTTTCGATATGATACTGATTTGATTTGGAGATGATAAATCTCGATATGATGTTGATTCTATTTTGGAGATGATAAATCTTGATATGATGTCGATTCGATTTTGGAGATGATAAATCTTGATATGTTGCGGTTTCAATTTTGGAGATGATAAATCCTTATATGATGCCCTAGACGCTGATTGATAGATATCGATGCGAGGGTACCCCTTCGGGAGATGAATCGGATAATTTTTGAATGTTTGTGAATTTTTCATGATTTTTTTGATTTCTTTGAAAAAGAAAAATTTGAAAATTCTTTCGATCTTTTAGATTTTTAATGATTTTCTGATTTTTAGAGATTTTTAGAGTCAATCCGATTCATTTCCAGATAAGAAATTTGAAAATGCTGCCCTGCCAGGATGATTAGTTGATTAGATGATTAAAAATAAGTGGAATAAAAATCTCACTTAAATGCTCCATTATGAGGAAGAGACACTTGTCATCTCTTTGGTGACAAGTGTCAAGGAGCTTTGTTCATGAGAGGGCAAGTGTCCAAGGGAAGAGACATATGGCAAAAGTGTCATGTGTCTTAAGGAGAGAATATCCACACCATGAGAGGTTAAGATAAGGACGTTAGAATGTGCAAGATTGGATAGGGTTGTTAGACCCAAGATTAGATTGAATGGGTTCAGTTAGGGGATGGTTAGGTTGGGTGGTTAAAGTTAGGAGCCATGTGCTCATTTGAATTTAGAAATTCAAATAATTGGAAAATGTTAATTAATCTTAACAAACTTGAGTTTATTAATCTTAATTAGGGATTAGAAGAATTGATTAATATGGGGAGACATTAGTTAATTTAGGATTAATTAATCAAAGGGGGATATGAGATGAGCTATATAAATAAATCATTTAGATTTATTTACTAGTAGATGAATAGAGAAATTAATTAAATTGCTTGTGAATTCAATTAATTGGGAAGGGGAATTAATCAAATAATTGTGTATTTAATTAACTATCTTCAGACCATTTTTAGGTGTATACATTGTACCCCTCTTTGAAGCATTGTGTGACGACGTATTAGCTCAAAGAAAACTTGATTGATGATGTTGCTAATAATTGATTTTGGTAGGATGTAGATTCGATCTTGATTTGATGCGGATTTGGTTTCGATATGATACGGATTTGATTTGGAGATGATAAATCTCAATATGATGTTGATTCTATTTTGGAGATGATAAATCTTGATATGATATCAATTCAATTTTGGAGATGATAAATCTTGATATGATGCGGTTTCGATTATGGAGATGATAAATCTCGATATGATGCTCCAGACGTTGATTGATAGATATCGATGCGAGGATGCCCCTTAGGGAGCTGAATCGAATAATTTTCAAATGTTTGTGAATTTTTCAAGATTTTTTTTATTTCTTTGAAAAAAAAAATTTGAAATTCTTTCGATTTTCAGATTTTTAATGATTTTTTGATTTTTAGACATTTTTAGAGTCAATCCGATTCATTTCCCAATAAAAGATTTAAAAATGCTGCCCTACCAGGATGATTAGTTGATTAGATGATTAAAAATAAGTGGAATAAAAATCCCACTTAAATGCTCCATTATGAGGAAGAGACACTTGTCATCTCTGTGGTGACAAGTGTCAAGGAGCTTTTCTCATGAGAGGGCAAGTGTCCAATGGAGGAGACGTGGCAAAAGTGCCATGTGTCTCAAGGAGAGAATATCCACACCATGAGAGGTTAGGATAAGGAGGTTAGAATGTGCAAGATTGGATAGGGTTAGTTAGACCCAAGATTAGATTGAATGGGTTAAGTTAGGGGATGGTTAGGTTGGGTGGTTAAAGTTAGGAGTCATTTGCTCATTTGAATTTAGAAATTCAAATAATTGGAAAATGGTAGTTAATCTAAACAAACTTGAGTTTGTTAATCTTAATTAAGGATTAGAACAATTGATTAATATGGGGAGACATTAATTAATTTAGAATTAATTAATCAAAGGGGGATATGAGATGAACTATATAAATAAATCATTTAGATTTATTTACTAGTAGATGAATACATAAATTAATTAAATTGCTTGTGAATTCAATTAATTGAGAAGGGGAATTAATCAAATAACTGTGTATTTAATTAACTATCTTCAGACCATTTTTAGGTGTATACATTGTACCCCTCTTTGAAGCAATGTGTGATGACGCGTTGGCTCAAAGAAAACTTGATTGATGATGTTGCTGATAATTGATTTTGGTAGGATGTAGATTCGATCTTGATTTGATGCGGATTTGGTTTCGATATGATACAGATTTGATTTGGAGATGATAAATCTCAATATGATGTTGATTCTATTTTGGAGATGATAAATCTTGATATGATGTCGATTCAATTTTGGAGATGATAAATCTTGATATGATGCGGTTTTGATTATGGAGATGATAAATCTCGATATGATGCTCCAGACGTTGATTGATAGATATCGATGCGAGGATGCCCCTTAGGGAGGTGAATCGAATAATTTTCGAATGCTTGTGAATTTTTCGAGTTTTTTTAATTTCTTTGAAAAAAAAAATTTGAAATTCTTTTGATTTTTAGATTTTTAATGATTTTCTGTTTTTTAGACATTTTTAGAGTCAATCCGATTCATTTCCCGATAAAAAATTTGAAAATGTTGCCCTGCCAGGATGATTAGTTGATTAGATGATTAAAAATAAGTGGAATAAAAATCCCACTTAAATGCTTCATTATGAGGAAGAGACACTTGTCATCTCTGTGGTGACAAGTGTCAAGGAGATTTGCTCATGAGAGGGCAAGTGTCCAATGGAGGAGACATGTGGCAAAAATGCCATGTGTCTCAAGGAGAGAATATCCACACCATGAGAGGTTAGGATAAGGAGGTTAGAATGTGCAAGATTGGATAGGGTTAGTTAGACCCAAGATTAGATTGAATGGGTTAAGTTAGGGGATGGTTAGGTTGGGTGGTTAAAGTTAGGAGTCATTTGCTCATTTGAATTTAGAAATTCAAATAATTGGAAAATGGTAATTAATCTAAACAAACTTGAGTTTGTTAATCTTAATTAAGGATTAGAAGAATTGATTAATATGGGGAGACATTAATTAATTTAGAATTAATTAATCAATTGGGGATATGAGATGAACTATATAAATAAATCATTTAGATTTATTTACTAATAGATGAATAGAGAAATCAATTAAATTGCTTGTGAATTTAATTAATTGGGAAGGGGAATTAATCAAATAATTGTGTATTTAATTAACTATCTTCATACCATTTTTAGGTGTATACATTTTGCCCCTCTTTGAAGTGATGTGTGACGACGCGTTGGTTCAAAGAAAACTTGATTGATGATGTTGTTGATAATTGATTTTGGTAGGATGTAGATTCGATCTTGATTTGATGTGGATTTGGTTTCGATATGATACTGATTTGATTTGGAGATGATAAATCTCGATATGATGTTGATTCAATTTTGGAGATGATAAATCCTGATATGATGTCGATTCAATTTTGGAGATGATAAATCTCGATATGATGTGGTTTCAATTTTAGAGATGATAAATCTCGATATGATGCCCTAGACGCTAATTGATAGATATCGATGCGAGGATGCCCCCTCGGGAGATGAATCGGATAATTTTTGAATGTTTGTGAATATTTCGCAATCTTTTTTATTTCTTTGAAATTTATTTTTTTTGAAATTCTTTCAATTTTTAGATTTTTAATGATTTTCCAATTTTTAGAGATTTTTAGGGTCAATCCGATTCATTTCCTGATAAGAAATTTGAAAATGCTGCCCTGCCAGGCTGATTAGTTGATTAGATGATTAAAAATAAGTAGAATAAAAATCCCACTTAAATGCTCCATTATGAGGAAGAGACACTTGTCATCTCTATGGTGACAAGTGTCAAGGAGATTTTCTCATGAGAGGGCAAGTGTTCAAGGAAGGAGACATGTGGAAAAAGTGTCATGTGTCTCAAGGAGAGAATATCCACACCATGAGAGGTTAGGATAAGGAGGTTAGAATGTGCAAGATTGGATAGGGTTAGTTAGACCCAAGATTAGATTGAATGGGTTAAGTTAGGGGATGGTTAGGTTGGGTGGTTAAAGTTAGGATCCATGTGCTCATTTGAATTTATAAATACAAATAATTGGAAAATGGTAATTAATCTCAACAAACTTGAGTTTGTTAATCTTAATTAGGGATTAGAAGAATTGATTAATATGGGGAGAGATTAATTAATTTAGGATTAATTAATCAAAGGGGGATATGAGATGAACTATATAAATAAATCATTTAGATTTATTTACTAGTAGATGAATAGAGAAATTAATTAAATTGCTTGTGAATTCAATTAATTGGGAAGGGGAATTAATCAAATAACTGCGTATTTAATTAACTATCTTTAGAAAAAATTTAGGTGTATACATTTTGCCCCTCTTTGAAACGATGTGTGACGACGCATTACTTCAAAGAAAACTTGATTGATGATGTTGTTGATAATTGATTTTGGTAGGATGTAGATTCGATCTTGATTTGATGCGGATTTGGTTTCTATATGATACTGATTTTATTTGGAGATGATAAATCTTGATATGATGTTGATTCGATTTTGGAAATGATAAATCTTGATATGATGTCGATTCAATTTTGGAGATGATTCAATATGATGCGGTTTTGATTTTGGAGATGATAAATCTCGATATGATGCCCCAGACTCTGATTGATAGATATCAATGTGAGGATGCCGCCTTGGGAGATGAATCAAATAATTTTTGAATGTTTGTGAATTTTTCGCGATTTTTTTATTTGTTTGAATTTTTTTTTTTTGAAATTCTTTCAATTTTTTAGATTTTTAATGATGTTCCAATTTTTAGAGTCAATCAAATTCATTCCTCGATAAGAAATTTGAAAATGTTGCCCTGCCAGGCTGATTAGTTGATTAGATGATTAAAAATAAGTGGAATAAAAATCCCACTTAAATGCTCCATTATGAGGAAGAGACACTTGTCATCTATGTGATGACAAGTGTCAAGGAGCTTTGCTCATGAGAGGGCAAGTGTCCAAGGGAGGAGACGTGGCAAAAGTGGCATGTGTCTCAAGGAGAGAATATCCACACCATGAGAGGTTAGGATAAGGAGGTTAGAATGTGCAAGATTGGATAGGGTTAGTTATACCCAAGATTTGATTGAATGGGTTAAGTTAGGGGATGGTTAGATTGGGTGGTTAGAGTTAGGAGCCATGTGCTCATTTGAATTTAGAAATTCAAATAACTGGAAAATGGTAATTAATCTCAACAAACTTGAGTTTGTTAATCTTAATTAGGGATTAGAAGAATTGATTAATATGGGGAGACATTAATTAATTTAGAATTAATTAATCAAAGGGGGATATGAGATGAACTATATAAATAAATCATTTAAATTTATTTACTAGTAGATGAATAGAGAAATTAATTAAATTGCTTGTGAATTCAATTAATTGGGAAGGGGAATTAATCAAATAACTGTGTATTTAATTAACTATCTTCAAACCATTTTTAGGTTTATACAATGTTAAGTTCTCACTTAACCAATGAGCATTTAATGTGGTTGTTGAAGAGTATTTTGGTTATACAATACCAAAAAACCCTCATTTTGACTCACTAAGCATTCAAACATTCAAAGAGCATGAAATTGAGAAAGGGCAATCTAAAGGCGAAGCAGTGAAGTGATCTTCAGGCATTCAAGGATTTCAAGTTAAGAGGTATTTATCTTTCAAAATGGCATCTTCATCTTCTGCACGTGAATTTATTGTAAACCCTATTGTGGTAAAGAACATTAAGCACCCTAGACTTGTATTCAAGATTTTCCTAAAATTTCTAAACAAGATCATTCTACCAGAGCTTTTTCAAAAATTTTGAAGGGTGTCACTTTTGCCGAAGACCCGAGAATCTATATCCACTACAACATAGAAGACCTGGGGACTGAGGACTTGAATAAAATGTTTAATGATGTTATTACTAATGAGAAAGGTCTTATTAAACCTAACTATAATATTGTTGAAAACTTATGTTTTGTTGAAGTTCTAAGCATTCCTGAATTTCCAAAGGAAGTAGTATGTCTTGTGTTGAATTTATGTGGTTAGAGTCAGTTTGCAAAATAACCAAGGAAACAATTAAGACAGTTACTGGTTTACCCTCAACCGGTATTAGGCCTGACAAAACCAAGAAAATACCTAACAAGGGTGTGATAAGCTTAACCGGAGCTACATCTGACAGCAGATCCCTTAGAGTCAATGATGTTAGAGATGAAAATGTGAGATATGTGAGTATGGTACTTGGCTATAGAGTAACACATGCAAAGAGATTGAATTCAGTTTCTAGCCTTTGTATTCACCATGCATATGAGATGGTAAAGAACAACACTAAAATTGATGTTTGTGAATGGCTTAAGGATGAATTGATTGATAACTTGAAGAAGATTAAAGGTGGCAAGAAAAGAACTTTTCGCTTTGGCAACCTGCTTGTCTGTCTAATGCTTTACTTCACCAAAGGGATACCCAACATTAGTCATAAAGATTTTGGATATGACATCCCGGTAGGAAAATAGATTCTGGAAGCTTTCACTAGTATGGGCACTGATTGTGACAAGATCATCACAGATTATTTCAAAAAACTTTCAACCAAAATGAAGACAAGAGAGAGGTAACCGCAAAGTATAGTTGACAAGTATGACAAACAAATTTGCTTTGTTATTAAACATGATGAGACATGGATGGAAGCAGTTATCCCTAGAACTAGTTGGGTTACTGAAATGGGTTATGAAGTTGATTTACCCATTATTGAAACATATGCAAAAACACTACTTGATGCACCTAGAGACCTACTAATGTGACAGATGTTCTTTTGGATTCTATCAAAAGGATAACAGATTGCAATGCTTTAGCATTTAAGGCTATTGATGACACACTACCGATCTTAAGGATGATTGCACCAACATGTAAGATAGATCGCATTGACAACTCTTTAGGTAAACTGGACACCTTGTCCAAATTCATTGCTGAAAATGTTCTAACTCTAGAGAAGGTGAATGAAGGAACAATTAAGGAGAGAGTTGATATAGAGAAGGGTGAATTCTTTGAGAGCACTATTAAAAACTATACAAAGCACTTAGATTCACTGTTACCAGTACTCAATTCTATAATTTTAGAGTATAAGGAGTTGTATAGAGAAGCATGTAAGCCTCACTATTTGATAGAGGATATTGATGAGGAGATTAAAAAGACACAAAAAGAGATTGATAATATAGCAGACAATATGATAGGTTCTTTGGAACTTACATCAGTTTTTGAACAAGAAATGGCAGTGTTTGAAGAAAAATTAGAGAACTTGGAGAAAGAAAAGGCAAGAATAAGGTTGAAGGCCCGGGAGCTAAAGAGAAAACTTGGTCCAAGATTGGACAGTCTTATTACTTAGCAAGTTGAATTAACTAAGGCAACAATCCCTAGAGAAAGATCATCGGAGCAACAGATGCTCTATCTCACCGGTATGATCCAACAGACTGAGAAAATTCTTTCTGACAATAACAAGTTTATGCAGAGTTTGAACTTAGTTTTGGTGGATATCTTTCAGATTGTAACCAACCGGTTATAAACTTTGAGGTAGAAATTTTGTTTTCTTTTTTACATCCTTTGTCATTGATGTCAAAGGGGGGGTAGTGAAGAGAAAAATATGTGCACAGAGGAGATCACTTGCTCAAGGGGAGACCACTTCTTTTTGGATTTCAGTTTTGGATTTTTCTCATGAGTGTTGCCATCAATGCCAAAGGGGGAGATTGCTGGCATTCTACACTCATATGAGAATGGTTGTTGGCATTGATGGCAACCAACTGGTATTAGGTCTCTACACACACACCGGCAACAGGGTCAACACCAATACCATCTACCGACACCAACAGGCATATTCACTGGCATCTAGATTACACTGGCAATGAAGTATACTGGCACTCAGGCCGTCATGAGACAAGTTTTGTTTATGTGAATTATATTGTAAATATAATTATCTTTTGTAAGCCGACTTGGTATATTGTAAAGACTCATATATGTATGAGATCTCATAGGTCATTTTATATAGTAGGAGATTATTTTGTATGTATGAGGTGATATAGTGGATAGCGAAAGGTTTTTGGTTAAGGTATCTAACTAAGCTTAAACCGATACTGAACCAGGTATTAGAGATGCTATTTTGAGCAGTACATTGTATTGGATTTAATTATCCTTATTATAGTCAGTGAGACTCTTCTTTTGAGCAGTGAGCTCTAGGTTGTTGGCCTTCCTGCATGTGTAGGCCCCTATTGTAAATAATATTTATTCATATTGGCTAGTGAGTAAATATTGTGGGTCACAAATCCCATCGAGTTTTTTCCCACATCGGGTTTCCTTGTTAAAATATCTTGTGTTATGGTGTGCATTTATGTTGTCTCTGGTATTTCTATTTACTGCATTATTTCTTGCTTACCGGTACATTCATTTGGGTTGCAAAGTTATAAATAAGTTTAAATATTACATTAAGCAGTTAGACACTGATTCCCCCCCCTCCCCCCTCTCAGTGTCTTGAGGACTATCATTGAATCTAACAAAAGAAAACCTATTATTGTGCATTCAGTTCTAAAAAAGATGGAAGCTATTCCCTTGATTGAATTGGAGGAAGAAGGTATTGTACACAAAAAAAGCAAAGAGATTTTGCATGAATGGTTCAAACTAAACAAAATGATAAAGAAGACACTTGGAATATGTCAGCAAAAATTGAATGGAATTGAAGAGATAACTAATAAGTATATGAGAAAGATATAAACATTCATAACCGATCTTGGATTCAAACTCCATCAATTGTCTTCAATGGTTAGTGTAGACACCTAAAAATCCCTCATTGATTATGTACTAATTATTCATATAATTGATTAAATAATTATTTAATTATTTATTTAAGCTAATTTTATTCATCTAAAATTCATATTTCTTCATCATATTACTAATTATCCTATTTTAATTTTTGTTCCTTATTAGTTAATCATTTAACCCTTTTTCTAAATATTAATGAAATATTTATTATTTAATCAGTTGTAATTTAGTCCTTAATTGAATAATCTTTACTATTTAATTAAATTTAATTTCTAATAGTTAATTTTTTTTTTAATTATTTAATTAATTAATCCATTCTTCCAATTCAAATTGAAATTCCAAATTTCCAAATGCTAATTTCAAACATTCCTCTAATTCTAAATCTAATTTTAATTTCTCCAAATTCCAATTTCATCTAATTTCAAGTTTATGTGCATTTCAATTCCATAATTCAAAAATCAAATTCAATTCACATGCAAAATCAAAATTGAATGTGTAAATCAAGTCTGCAAGAATTCAAAGATCAAATTGAAATTAAAATAAATTCAATAATTAATTCAATATCATGCAAAATCAAATTGAATTCCTGAATTAAGTTCAACTTACATGCAAATGAAATTGAATTTCAAATTAAAAATCCTACAGCACATGCTAAATTTATAATTAATTGATCAATTCAATTAAATGATTAATTAAATCATTTTCTCAAATATCATCCAATCATTCTTTTTCTATCTTCCAACTAGCTTTTTTCTAAAACGCATTCAATCAGTTAACTCAATCATTCCTTTTTCTATCTTTCAATCATCTTTTTCTCAATCAGTCATCTCCCCAATTAACTCAATTTTATATTCAATCTATTCAATTAACTATTCAATCATCAATTCAATCAATTGAGTTCCACCTCCAAATCAACAGTTCAACTATCAATCAATACATGAGCTCACTTGAGTTCCACCTCTCATTCAATCCTCTCCAAAATTCTATAAATTCAACATCAATTATCCATTTTCAACAATCATGAACTTCGAATCTTTGTGTCATCTTTATGTAGGTTAGTAGCGCAATATCTGAGAGCTAGCATAAATACTCAAGGAAGCAAAGGACAATGGAAGCGACATGCGATCATAAAATAGGGAGTTTTGATTGATTATTTTATAGCCCTATTATCTTTGATTGCATACTTTCATTGATTTATTTAGAATTAATTAACTAGTTAAGGATCCATGATTTCCTTTTACTCTAGTTACCTAAGATGAATTTTACTTTGAAATATTTGGTGAACGCGACATGAATTGATAGTTGATTATCTTTTGTTTTTTGTTTTCATGTTTTTGCATATTTGTATAGATTTTTGCAGGTTGCGAGTTTTGTACAAATTTTCACAGGTGCAAATAACTATTTTACATTCGTTCTGACATTGTGTCGTATTAGTCCTAACATAAATTCGTATTCATATACACAGAAATTTTCATTCATCCAAAGCACATGTCGCATTCATTCTTATAGAGATTCATATTCATCTAGATTAATTTTGCATTCATCAGAGAAAAATTTAGTGGTAAATGTTTTGTATCAGACATTTCAAAAATGGTGAATAGAGTCTGCGTTATCACAACAGTCTATTTAATATTTTTGCCTCAGTTTTCGGAATTGTGCCTCAATGCACCAACGTAATTCGCCAATAGCCATCAATAGTTCAATTTACATGAAGACCCAATTTGCCCAGCATTTTTTGGAAGTGTCTTAATTCTCCCCGATATTTGCCAATACCATTAATTGTTCAATGTTGCGAGAGGATTGATTTCACCTGTTTTATTATAAGTCCATCCCAATGGACGGTCCATAATCACCTAGTAAATTAAAATGTATATTTTGTCGTTGTTTCATTTTCCCAATATTTTCATAAGACGTGTTAGAATTAAGAGGGATTCGCCAAATTTTTGGTATACCATTTAAAGTTCTCGCAATATTCACCAAATATGGATTGGTATAAGATTGTATGAAAGATCAAATTTTTATTTACACAATTTGGTCGGTTTGGAGCTCTCAATTCAGATCAATAGCCAAGTTACAGACATGAACAACCATTATTGCATTGTCATCTACTAGCGCTCTGGTCTACTCTCTGAGAATCTAAAGGTAAGTGGTCATTTCTTTAAAGAGTTATAATATTATTCATCTCAATATGTTAGCAACTTTTAGATCATTCTTATTGAGTAGGGAGACCTCAGACATCTAGATTCTAGGCCCTAGGGGCAATGAATCTTATAGTCTATTATTGCTTCTTAAACAAGTAAATAGTTTTTGCACTTGCAGCCTTTATTTTGTTGAAGATGTCAAACAAGAAGAAGGGTAAGACTCTTGAATATGGTGAAGGCCAAGAGAGGTC
The DNA here is from genome assembly GCF_030272615.1 of Cryptomeria japonica. NCBI lineage: Eukaryota > Viridiplantae > Streptophyta > Pinopsida > Cupressales > Cupressaceae > Cryptomeria > Cryptomeria japonica. Next base: position 362,322,621 of record NC_081411.1, read on the forward strand.
AGCAAAATGTAGAACCTTAAATTTGTAAGTTCGCAATGTTTGTGGTCAAAAAGATGATCATGAAAGTACATCATCACAACTACCACATCCAAAACTTACACTAAATATTGAAGAAGGTGGCAAATGTGATATCTCAAATGACAAAGAAGATGAAGATCCGATAGATACCCAGGGTAGCGGGAATGTGATAATTAGCCTGGTTGACAATGTCGTAGATGATGATGATGCAAGAAAGGGGAAAAGAAAATCCAAATCAAAAATGGGTCGGGAGTGGGATATGGCAAGGCATTTTCAAATTGATTGGATGTCAAAGTATCCATTCATTGAACCAGTGAAAAATCCAAACAAAGGTGACCCTCCAATAGAATGCAGGTGTAAGATTTGTAGTTGGAAATATAAAAAGGATAAGAGATTGCAATTGAAGCTTAACACCATTGAAAAGCATATCGGTAAAGTTTACGAAAACAAAATAATATATGAAACTAAAAAATCAGTGATAAGATGGAAAAAAAAAAAGAGCAATGTCAGTATGTTAAGTGTGCCTTAGAATATAATGCACATTTGAAAAGACAAGCAAAGCTCGTTGAATCTAGAGGTTCTCTTGAAGCTATTTTTGGAAAGGCAATGGCAGTCACACAATTGGGGAAAACTATTTAGTTAAGTGTTGTTTTCATATTTTGACCAGAGGGTGTCCTATGATAGACTACCCAGAAATTAGTACTTTATTATCCTTTTTGGGAGTTCCTAACTTTCCTAATAGTCACTGGTCAATAAATAGTGGTTGGGAATGGGCAAGTTGTCTTGCTAAGGCTGAAAAAAAGATATAAAAGAAAGAATTAGAGATTCAAACTTTATTGCATTGTCTATGTATGAAGTTATAGTAGTAGATAATATGTCTTGGGTATGTATGCATGTTTATACCATAATGAATCATGTCCACCAACCTCATCTACTATGTGTTTCTAAATTGAAGGAGAGTATGACAGTGGAAACTCTATTTCAACTAGTTAAGAATTCATTAATTAAATATGGAGGTATGGATGACTTGAAAATTGCAAAAAAGTTGGTATGTGTAGGAGCGGATGGAGCTTTGGTAATGCAAGGTCATAAGAAGGGTCTTTGCATAAAGCTACAAACTTCTTATTTGCCCTACATGGCTGCCATTCACTGCATGGCCCATAGAATGAATCTAGCTTTTAAAATTCTGAGCGAGTATCCTATAGTAACAAATATTCAAGATTTAATCAAAGAGCTATACTCATACTTCTGTCGAAGTTCCAAACAGTTTTTGGAATTTTAAAATTTTGTCGATGGAATAACCGATGGGAACAAGCTTCTAAAGGATGTTGATACCATATGGATCACCTTGCATGGTCCAATGCATCAATTTTATTCAGAATATTGATCCTTGATTGGAGTAATGTGTGAACATCGCCACACAGTAGAAAAAGCTCATGACCTTCTTCGTAGGTTATGTGATATAGAGACAATTCTAACTTTAGTAGGTCTTCTCCCCACGCTACAGGAAATGAACCATCTTGTGAAAAATCCCAAGAAAAAGCTATGTATATTGTTGAATATGCTAAGCTACGTAAAATGGCATGCATGACCCTTGATAATCTATATCAATCAGAACAAACATTTGTAGATTTAGAATTTTCTAGCTGGCAAACATTGACAAATTTGAACAATCCTAACAATTTTTTTTAGTTTAATGCAAACGAGGAGTTATGTGTCAGTGTATGTGGATTTGAGATACCAATGCACCACCTTGCCACAATCACAAAACCAAGAAAGTTCTCTAAGAAACAAGAAGTTTCACAAGGGGATATTTTAGCATGATTATTGATTCTATGACTACTAGTCTAAATAAAATTGCCTCTTTTGTTTCCTCGGAAATTAGAAAACAATTCCCTCGTGATGATTTACTTGAATCCATGTCTATTGTGTTTCTTCAATATTGGGAACCCAACAATCCAGCTGATTTTTGTCATAGGATAATGACTTTGATAAACCATTTTTGCAAATCTATAGAAATCAATGGACAAACTATAGAAGGAATTTCAAATGAAACAATTCTTAGAGAGCAATCAACCAGTTTTTCATTAACTATGAGGAATATTTTGATAAATTGAAAAAACTGAAGAACCCCTTGGAAGAGAGATCAGTAACAAAGGTTTGGACAAAGACAAGTCAAAGCATACAATTGACTAATTCATTATAAGAGTATCTCAAACTTGCTAATTTATGTCAAAACATGATATTGGGTTTGGTGGGGGATGAGAAAGTTTTTCAATGCTTTGGGGTTCTTAAAGTAAAAATTAAGGAACAAACTAGACAAGAATTTGGAAAATTCCTTGTAGTTGTATACATCAAGGTATGATGTCTGGAGCTTTCCTTATGAAAGAGCACTAGGAATTTGGAAGTCCAAAACTGAAAGAAGAGGATTGGGCAACACTGCAAACCAAGGTGGGACAACTGACAATGACAGAATGATGCTAGTGACACATGTACTACTAGTTTTGAGATGCACTCAAGAAAAGGTATGAAGATTGAAGAAATCATAAACAATAATCAAGGAATCTCTCGATTTGATGATCAGGATGATGAGATTATTTGGAAAAAAATCAAAGAATTAGCACTAGCAGTTACTAGGTATTTATTAAAATTTTGGTTGCATATTTCATAATGTATTTCGGCTATCACATTACAAAATCCTAATTGTGCTTGATGATATTTTATGTTTCTATCAATCTCATTTAATTTTGATATGCAATTGCATTTTTCAAATTTCTATTTACAAGTTAATAAATTAACGTACGACTATTTTTTAGTGTTCAAGAATAAGGTTGCATTAGTAATTATTTACTTGATAAGTTTGTTTCAATATTCAAGTATCAAAAAAGTGTAGTGTTGCATTAGTAGTTATATCATCATCATGGAGATAGTTAATTGCATTAGTATCAAAAAATATGATTAATATTTGATATTGACCATAGCATGAGATGAATTTTCCCAATTGCAACTTACTACTTGTTTTCTACATAGAATCTCTTTGAATAGAGTAATAAATTTTAATCTTAAACTTTAGAAGAAGCTAAAACCCATTCAAACTCAACAACACATTGTAGACATATGAACCTCAACCAAAAAATCCTCAATTTCATTGATTCATATAAGATTTTGGATAACAACCGTTATATTTTTGTATATTATTCACCTTTGGTGAATTAGTATATATGCTTCTATTGGAATTTTGTAGTATATGTAGAAGTTGTAGGAGAGGGAAAAACAACGCCTTGATTATCATCTTAAAAAAAATTTGAGGATGCAACAAGCTTCGGGCCTTTTACAATATCAAAACCTAGGCAACTCCCTGACATATTCAAAAAAGTGAATTTGAAAATTGAAATTTTCAAAATTTGAAAACTAAGGAAAAGAGAGGAAAAAGGATCAGAACTGATCAAATCCATGTTTCTTGAACTGTTGAAGCCTCTTGACGTGTTCTTGGTAGCCTCCATTTTCAATTTCTATTTTTGCCAAATACAAATTTCAAAATTCAAAATTTCAAAATTTTGAAGAACTTAAAAACAGAGAAGAAGAAGATTAGGAAACATCAAATTCATGTTGCTTAAGCTCTTAGAGTCCTTTGAGATGTTTTGGGTACTCTTTGTCTTCTATTTCTGATCGAACTTTCTCCATTCAGGTCATCCCATTGTCAATCCTTGACAATGCACCCATGTATGACCCCAACTTCTTTGGGAACTGTGCATCATCTATAATAGCATCTAGAAATATTTGGTCATGTATGGTTATAAGGTATTCCTTCCACTCTGATTTAGATCTAAGGACCTTTCCACTTTCTACTTTGCTTCTTTCTCTATCAAACAGTGTAGGCATATGACTTGCTACCATACATTGAAAACTTCTAAGCTCATCTCCAATTCTTTGTGCATATATTCAATGAATGATGTAGATCTTCTTGACCACCTCAAACTTTTCCCTAAAACTCATAATAATGATATGCAACTGATCATGATGAACTATGATTGATAAAAGCTATAGTACTGCAACTGTCTTTCTCATATAGGACAATGAGCATGCTATGAAATGATGCCATCTTAAATGCTCTTGAGAAAGTCTTAGTAATTCTTTATGCTCATCCCAAGTTATATCTACATGCTCCAAGATCTCATTGATTTTTTATTCCAATAGTGATCCTACCATATTTATCCTTACTCTCTTCTCCATCTGCAAGGCATCCACCTTTAGGACATCCCTCATTACTCAAATCAATAATCTCCAATCTAGCCTAAGTAGTATAATTCCTTAGTCCTATTACTTCATCAGAAGTATACTCAATCCTACTCAGAGGTGTGTATGTAAGTACTACTCTTAACTGTTCTTCCATAGTCACCTTTTCTCTCAAAATTGTAACATCTTCCTCTATCTTCAGAGACAACTTATGAACAAATTTTGCCACATTTAAATTGAGGCTCCTTGCCTCTGTGATGGAAGTGTCAGCCACTCTCTTGATTAATAGACCCCCAAATAGTTGATCAACCTCATAGATCATGCTAGGCCTCTTTGTAACTCTATGCAAGCACCAAATAACTAATTGATCAAGATGATCATCAAACAGTGCCCCTGAAAGAACCTTGTCTCTTTATGTCAGATCCATGGAGTCCAAATATTTGTCATGTCTCTTCCTCAACTCATCAAAAACAATGGCAAAGGAAATATCCAATCCTTCCAACAAGAGTATTCCACTTCTCTTCACAATCTGTCTTCCTATCTCTGGAGTCATAATAGAAAATTGTTCATTTCTAGCTTTCAGGATTTCATCCTTAGTTCTCAACCTTTCTTCATTCTCCAACTCATCAAAGTTAATGCCTCTGCTCCTTTCCATTTCATTTGTCAAGTTTCTTATGATAAAATGCTTGAATTTCCTATTATTTATAAAATCATTATCACTCACGAATTGATCACAAGCATTCAATCTCACAACTTCACTGAGATCTCCTCCAAGTTTAAATGCATCAAGGGCCCATTCCTTAGAAAGCTCTTGAATGGTGACCCTTTCCCTTGTGTCAAATCTGTGAGGGGGTAGGGGCATTGGTGCAACACCCTACTCTCTTGTCTATGGATATGGAGACCTCTTTCTTATAGAGGTCAAGTTGCCATCTCTCCAAGTTTCACTGAAGGGCTTCATACCAGATGAGGATTATCATGTTTCCAAGTTGCAAGAACTAGAGTTGCTGGATGAGTGTGTTGGCCATTTGGAGGAATTGATTATGTGTTGCATTGATGTTTTGTCATTGATGTCAACACTAGCTATTTTGGATGCTTTACCTGCACCCTTTTGGTCCCGGTAGGTTGTTTGGTTTCTGGTTGGATTTGATCTAGTATGATTCGGTATGCTTTGGTATGTTTGGGTTATGGAATTAGCTTATTCATGCTACTCATGTTCATGTTCAATTAGTTGGTTTTGTTCTGGTGATTGGATGCTATCATGTTTGCTAGAAAGCTTGGTTTGTGGTTCCGACGAGGGCTTCACCGAAAGAGATTTGATGAAGATCTTTGATCTTATGCATAAGTGGTGTTGGTGTGGCTTCTGGTATGGATTCAAGATGCTGATGGTGATCATGTTCGAGACTTGGCAAATTGAGATCATTTCTTTAGCATGTATGGACCTAAATTGAGTCTCGGTGTATCTAGGTTATGGACCGGCTTAATGTAACGTGTTGATTGGACCTCTCGATGTGTTTCCAAGATGTCTTATGGGTTGGATATTATTTGTTTGGTCTAAGGCCGACATATTTTGTAATTATGTAATTATTTTATTGTCTGGTGGCCAACCTTATTTTTTATGGTTGAGGTTTTGTATATATGATGTAAGATCTCATTGTAGATCATGTGTGTGAGGATATGGATATGTATTGAGCGAATAATGTAATAATCATTCAGGTAGAGGATTTGGTCGATCATTGGTGATTGAGTTGGGTTTATGTAAGAGGATCTAGTCCTCCAATATTGAGCTTAATCAGAATTGTACTCAGGCATAGGACATGTTATCTTTGCAGTTCATTCATTCATCTGGATTGTAGTTTGGATTTCTATGTAATTAGTGAGACTCCTTTTGTGATGAGCAGTGTGCTCTAGGTTGTTGGCCTTCTTGCAAATGCGGGCCCCTTAATTGTAATTCACATACTTCTTGCAGAAGTATTATCTGACTATGGGTAGGCTTCCCACTGTGGTTTTTCCCTTTATCGGATTTTCCACGTATAAATCTTGGTGTCATGTGGATGGTATTTATTCTCTGATTATTGCTATGCTTAATTGTTATATCTACTATTTTGGTATTTGGTTTATGCATTTCGGTATTGACATTTTGGGTTCTGGTATTAAAGTTTTAATTTCTAAATATTTTGATAATCTGAGACAACTGATTCACCCCCCCTCCTCTCAGTTGTCTTCCGATTATTTGAACTGTCTAATAGAGCGATGACAAAAGGCTTTCAATCATCTAAAGGCTTATCAACAATGCATGTCTAGAAGCTATAATCATAGTGTTAATTTTTGTGACTTTCAGGTTGGTGATCTTGTACTCAAGAAGAACCCCATAAATCAACAAGATCGAGAAAAGAAGGGGAAATTTGAGCCCAACTAGTTAGGTCCTTATGTTATTGTCGTTGCTTATGGATTAGGGGCCTATCAACTATCTACACCTGAAGGTGAACTATTGAATGAACCAATCAATAGTATGCATCTTACTAAGTTTTACAATTAAGATTTCTTAAAACCCTAATGCAAGGGTCAGAAAATACAAAAAAAAATCAAAAAATCAAGAATCTACCAAAAATGTTCAAAAATATACCAAAAAAATCAAAAAATCAAGAAAATACAAAAAAATCAAAAAATCAAAAAAATTCTGAAAAAGAACAAAAAAATTAAATAATTAGAAAAAGTATAATAAAAACAAGTGGTGAAAACTTGGTGAGAGGCACTACTTTGGCCCTTCTATCTATTTGGATTCTAGATTCTCATCCATATACATCATCATTGTAAATACACATAATCCATTAAATCATAGATATTATCGTATTCATATGTGTTGTATATACCTGATAGTATGATGATCTTAATTATCCTATCTTATCCATTACGAATTGTATATACCCCACCAATAAAATCCAACTGTGGCTTGTGTATTAGTGTCTTTTATGCATTTTATACCCATTCCATAATAAAGTGTCATCCATCTTTTCATATCCATCCATCCCTAATAAATCAGTCATTTCTTAGACTGGGGGTAAATCCTCGACCTAGTTATAGAATGGAATTCTTGAATGTCACACTTTAGAGGATAACATTCTATATTCTAATATATGGACAACAAGCCTTAAACAAAGTCATGACATGGATTATTAAACAATGAAAGCAGCTAAATCATGAAACATTGACCTACAAATTGAATCAAAGTGAATGACAATTCATATCAAAAACACCAAATGGGATGATCATATATGTTTTGGCAAGGCAACATATCTATGACATATAAGGCTCAATGGTTGTGGTTTTGATATTGTTAATCATGTTTCCTACGCTACTTGAGGATGTTTGAGATTAGAGGAGCTATGATGGGGCATGGTTATTTTCTTTGTTTGATGCTTGTGGATTATTTTTTAGTAATGCATACACTTGTCTGAAGACATGATTGGTAAAAGATCATCAAGGACATTATGGGTTTATTTATGAAAGAGGATCATCCTTATCTATTGATGCAAGGGATACTTGGGTCATCTTGGTCTCATTATACCACGATTCTTGTATTAACTTACTAAATCAAAATCGATGTAAGAAATACTCAAGTCATCCTGGTGTAATTATACCTAGGTGCTTTTGTTTTCTTACAATTAAAAGCTCAATGGTGAAAAATCACTACCATAATATGCTAAAAAATATGACAATTTATTCATTTAGATAGAAATTGCAATTCATTATTATCCATTATAATAATTTCATTGCTCATTTAATAATGCTATCCTTTCATCGTGCTATAGGATCAACGATTGTTATGTGAATTAATTGATTGAGTATACTTGGACAAAAAAAAATACATCATTTTGATCTTTGTTATATCATTTACATCATTTTCATCATTTAATTTAAATTATTTTCATCATTTAGAATTCATTTTTGTTACATCATTTTCATTATTTAGGTTAAATTGTCTCATCATTTATAGTTCATCATCATCATTTTCATCATCTAGGTTCTTTTTTTTTTTTGGTTGGTAATATATTGTTTTAATAATAAAATTCATCAAAAAGAGTACATCAAAAAAACCTCTATCAGTATCAACTACACAACATACCACCTGTAATCTCTAAATCTGAAAAAAAAAATGCTTTTAAAATGAAAGAGTTCGATGAAACAGTTTAAAGCACATACAAACAGCCCAACAGTTATCACTATACATCATATATTAAAATTGTTTTGCTATCATTAAAATTACTAAGCACACACCAACTATACTAAACTAAGAAATTAAAGATTCTTAGGTGCATCTTTGAACCTAGGTAGGATTTTCATAGCTTCTTTTGTGCACACTCTCAATCTCATCTCTAAACTCATCTCCACCCATGCCACTTCATGCACCACTCTAAGAGCCTCCTCAACTCGAATTAATTCTTCAAATGTCTTGAACGCCTCCCAATCGCATCTTGTCAGAGCTCTGCACCTTGCCGTCAACTCGTCCTCTTGCTAGTGAACAAAGGGAAGGAGATTCATAGTTTTCGCCATCCCTTCCAAAATGTCAATTCCCTCTCTCATGATTGCCCATTCAAAGATCGATTTCACACCTCCCAAATATTCATTTTCTATTAACTCATGAAAAACCCACTTCACCTTATCCACTGCATCCTCAAATTCTAAGCCCCAGGCAGCAATTAAAGAGTAAATCTCCATATTAGTCATATATCTATGGCTTATGTACGTAATGTCCTCCCCTAACATTAGTTTGACCGCATCCCTTAATCTATCATCCTTGTATAGAAATAGGCCTTGTAATCGCCTATCCCATACCTTTCCCATGAAAGGCACTAATTTCTTATCTGTCTTAAAGGTGAAGCTAGCTTCCATCTCCTCACTGCTACAGTGTCGTCACCTCTACAATCTTATTCTCCACTCTCTTCAATTCACTCTCAAATATACCCAAGCTAATAAAAAATAATATGCAGAGCCACCGAATATCAATAAAAAAATCAATACATCTAACAGCATACCCAACATCAACGTCCTCCTCTGCCATCATAAGCTAGTTTCATCAATGTGATGTCCTGAGTACACTATTTGAGCTTTATTCTCCACTCTGTCTCCATAATTCGATAGTAATTCCACCTCTAAATCATGCCAATTAACTTGTCAACTTTTCATTATTTCATCCTTCCAACATTCTTGGGTTTTACATAGGAATGTTATCATCTTTCACATCACCAACAGGCAAACTACTAAGATCTTCCAATTGATAGTCATGTACCTCTCCAAATGATGTGCCTCATTTGGATAATGCATCAGGCACATTGTTAATTGCTCTGCACACATGAGTGACTTTGAAGTCACTAAAATAATTTAAATTGCTTTTAATTTTTTGGATGTACTTATTTAAAAGCCAAGCCTGCGTTTTCCCTTTTCCTATTGCATTTACAATGATCAAAGAATCGCCTTCTAGATGTAATCTTTTGAAGCCTAACTTTAATCCCCAATCAACTGCCATGAATGGTGCTTGTGCCTCAGCCTCATTATTTGTACCCTTCTCCAAATGCTTAGTACCCCATACAATTATGTTGCCCTTCCAATCCTGAAACACCACCCCTACCCTAGAGTTGTTTGAATTCCCTTTTGATGCACCGTCAAAATTAGCCTTGATCCATCCTTCTCATCTAGGCCCATGAATGGGCCTTAAGTTCATTTATATTTATCCATTGTTAATATCATCACATTATCATACATAAAGGAACATAATTACAATGCATATATAACATAATAGATATATCTGTTTTAGAAGTATCATGCATCCATTTCATCATCATTCAAATAAACTTTCATATCCATACATTATTTAGATATCCCATATGTATATGACATCAATAAGTCACATCATACACTATTCATCAATAAGAATAAAATAACCATTAAATTTCTAAAAACATCATCACATATATAAGCATCTTAATAGAATATTTAATAAATATTATTACATGTCTTAAACATCATATATCATTATAAGCATGTAAATATAAAAATCATCTTAATAGAACATTTAATAGATATTATAACGCTATAATTGTTGGATATTGTTGTTGCTAGGATATGTTGTTGTCATTGATGTCAACATATTCCTATGTTTTGGTATTGTAGAGAATTGTTTTGAGTTGATATGGTTGGTTTATCTATTTGGGATACTAGAATACTTCATTTCTTATTTGGTTTCAGTGATCAGGAAGTTTTATCATTTGATCCGGTTTGAGGTTTGGTCTTTCTATTCAATGGCTAGCAGAGTCTCGTATTTGATCTGGTGAGCTCTGATATGATCATATCTTGTGTTACGGATTTGGGAGGATGTTTTAGATGTTCGTGTGTATTTTAATTTTAAATGGTTTGCAATTTGGTGCTCCGGAAGCTATCTTTCTTATCTGAGTTGTTGTTATTGAGTGTTCTAGAACGTTAGCGTGTTGATCAATGAAGATTTTCATAATTGGTGTTGGTGCAGCTATTGTGGATGGTTCTGACATCCTTTTTAGTGTTTCCTAATCATGTCCTATTTTTTTTGGTGGTCCACACTGATTATTGTGCAAGATCTTGATGATCTTCTTGGTCTGGTGATATTCTTCGTGTTATGTGGTATTTTGGTGGTGTAATATGTTGTGGTTGATCTTGGCAAAATTTTCGGTGGTGGTGCATTTTGGGGGAGTTGATTTAGGTCCATTATATGTTGTCTATGGCATTGTATTGGTCTGGTAGTTGATCTATGTATCGTGTGATGTAATTTTATAATTAGGTGTTATGGGTTTGGCCGACCTTGTAGTCAAAGTTGATGATTTGTATTAATGGGTGTAATATTCATGTAATTTGGGGATATAGGTATTGAGTTTACATTACCAGAGAATGGTGTATGTGTGAACAAGTGAATTTATATTTTGGTGTGGTATGTTGAGCAGAGATTGGTGAAGGGAAGACATTTAAGCTTAACCGGAACTATCATCAGGCATTAGCAGATGCTATTTTTACAGTTCATTCTTTCCGAATTGTAGTTCAAATCTTTTGTAAGGTAGTGAACCTTCCCTGAGGATTGGAGCCTTCTGGTTATTATAATTTGAGCAGTGATCTCTAGGTAGTGTACCTAAATGCATGTGCATTCTCCATTGTAATATTTACATATATACTATTGTCGAGTATCATCTCATTGTGGGTAGGTTCCCATTGTGGTTTTTCCCTTAACCGGATTTTCCACACCAAAAATATTGGTGTTATGTGTGTTGTTATTGTTGTTATATTTCTTTTTGTTGTAGTTGATCAAATCTAAGATTATGCTTAATTGTTCTAATCTGATGAAATTGATTCACCCCCCCGCCCTCTCAATTTTCCTTCTTGTTGTTGCCAACAAGTGGTATCAAAGATAGATCCTTTGAAAGAAGCTTAACCGCTTGAGGAGATCCGGGATGGCAGGTTATGTGTCTAAGAAGGAGAGTCCAAGATTTGATGGAAATAATTACACTATTTGGAAGGACCGAATGGAAGTTCATTTGAAGTGTCTTGGTGAATATTATTGGAAGATTACAAAAAGTGTCTACAATGTTCCTTTGAATGGACTAGTTACTACTGATGAGATCAAAGAAGATGAACATAATATAAGGGCTAAGGAAGCATTGCTAAGTGCTTTGACTGATTCAGAGATTACTAATGTGATGGGACTTCAGACTGCACATGAGATATGGAAAAATCTTGAGGTCTTATATGAAGGATATGCACAAGTTAAAGTTGCTAAATTGTAGAGTTTGAAGGGAAAATAGGAGACATTAAAGATGGGAGAAGATGAGAACATAACTTCCTTTATGGGTGAAGTGAATGAGCTTGTGATGAACATCAAATGTGGTGGTGGAACTTTTGAGGAAGATGAGATTGTTGCTAAGGTATTGAGATCCTTGCCTTATGCTTATAAAGCTAAAGTTGTTGATATTGATGAGATCCAGAGTGTGACTACTATGACAAGAGATATGTTGGTTGGTAAGCTGGTTGCATTTGAGTTAAGCAAATTTGGAGAATCACATGGTAAATCTAAGACTGCATTTACAGCCTCTATATCCGGGAAGCAACTGTATGATCCAGGAGAGAGTCCATGTAGGGTTTCAAGATATGAAAGGGAGATGAGAGAGACGGAAGAAGAGGAGAAAGAGTTGGATGATCTTGAAGCACTTATTGCTTGGAGATTGCCTAAGGGAGCTGGTAAGTATGATGGAAAGTTATCTTTGAAATGTTTCTCTTGTAATAAGATAGGACATTTTTCTTCTAGGTGTCCTGAAAGAATGTCTAGGTATGATAAGCATGAAAGGCATGATAGATTTGATAAGCATGATAGATATGAGAAGCGTGAGAAGCATGATAAGCATGATAAGCCCTACAAGCCCTACCGGAAGTATAGAAATCAAAAGAGATGTTATTATTCTGCTGATGAAGGTGTGATAGACGAAGAATCAAACAATAGGAATTAAGGAGATGAGTTTGTGTTTATCGATATCAAAGAAGATGAGTTGGTACCATTTAATCCTACAAGCTGCATTGTTGAAGAGAAAGATTTGGCTGCTAAGATTGAAGAAAAAGATGAATGGGTAATTGACAGTAGTTGTTCACATCATATGACAGGTGATAAAAGTAAATTTGTGAGTATGGAAAGGTATGATGGTGGTAAAGTGAGATTTGGAGATGATAAAGCTTGTGTGATTCGTAGTAGAGGTTCTATATCTTTTGATGGTATGAATAACACTGATGATGTCTTATATGTTGAAGGATTAAAGCATAATCTTCTGAATGTTGGATAGATGGTTGACAAGGGATATGATTTGCAATTCAATAATGGTAAATGCAAGATTTTGAATGCCTCCGGTGTAGAGATTGCAACAGGGACTAAAACTAAAGGCAATATCTTTCACTTAAATGTCAGTGAGAAAAGTTGTTTGATAGCTCAAATAGATGAAAGTTGTTTGTGACATAGGAGGATGTGTCATGTTAACTTTGACTATTTGATAAGGATAAATTCTACTCAAGTTGTTAGAGATTTGCCTAAAATTGTGAAGCCCTCTAATCTAGTATTTAAAGAATGTCAATTGGGGAAGCAAACAAGAACATCATTTAAAAGTAAGCTATATACATCTAATGGACTGTTAGATCTTGTGCATACTGACTCCTGTGGTCCCACAAGAGTGAGAAGCATGCATGGTGATAGGTATTTTATGTTGTTGATTGATGATTACTCTAGAATGATGTGGGTGAATTTTCTAAGGGAGAAATCAGAAGCATTGGAGAAATTCAAGATATCCAAAGCAAAGGTGGAGACTGAGACAGGGTTGAAGCTAAAGTGTCTGAGATCTTACAGAGGAGGAGAATTTGCATCTAGTGATTCTAATACATTCTGTGAGAGGAATGGAATTAGAAAAAATTTGGCAGAATGGAGTTGTTGAAAGGAAGAACAAAACAATCTTGGATGTTACTAGAACAATGTTGATTGAAGGAAATGTTGTACAAACCTGTTGGAAGGAAGTTGTTAGCATTGTTGTGTAAACATTCAATCGGGTGCATATAAAAGGTGATTCCGGTAAGACTCCTTATGAGCTATGGTTTGGTCATGTTCTTACAATTAGATATTTCAATTTTTTTGGAAGCAAATATTATATCAAAAGAGATGAGAATATAGGGAAGTTTGATGCAAGATGTGATGAAGGAATCTTCTTGGGATATTCTACCAAGAGCAAGCCCTACCAGTGTTACAATAAAAGGTTGAAGAAGATAGTAGAAAGTGCAAATGTAAAAGTTGATGAATGTTTTGGAAAGCAGATCAGAGCATGCGAATATGAGATTGATGAATAGGATATTGTTTCTAAGCCTGCATAGACTAAGATCCTGAAGTAGATTAATCTAGTAGAGATAGTTAATCTGGATATTGTTTTTGTCGGTGAAGAACTTCAAGAGCTTAAGAATCAGAATAATATGAAGACTCTGAGGTATGTGAAATTGAATCATTCTGAAAATCAGATTATTGGTGATAAGAACAAGGGTGTGATGACTAGGAGAAGACTTGTTGCTGAAGAGATATGTCTGATTTCTAATATTGAACCTAAAGATGTTGTTGAAGCATGTAAGGATAAGAATTGGATAAAATCTATGGAGGAGGAGTTGAATTAGATTGAAAAGAATAACACATGGCAACTTATTCTGCAACCTAAAGACAAAAATGTGATTGGCACAAAATGAGTGTTCTCGAAAAAACTGAATGAAGCAAATGAAGTGGTCAGAAACAAAGCAAGATTGGTATGTAAGGGATGCCCTTAGATGGAAGGTATTGATTATGAAGAAACTTTTTCTCCTGTAGCTAGAATTAAAGTTGTTAGATTGTTGTTTGCATATGTTGCTTATAAGAATTTCAAGGTTTATCAGATGGATGTCCAGTCAACATTTTTGAATGGTGGTCTTGAGGAGGAAGTCTACATTGAGCAACCAAAAGGATTTTCTTTATCAGATGAAGGAGACATGGTATGCAGATTGAAGAAAGCTCTATATGGACTGAAGCAAGCCCTAGAGCCTGGTATGCAAGATTATATAAGTATTTGATAAAGTTGGGATTTTGTAAATGTATTGTTGACAGTAGCTTATATTTTAAGTTTGAGAATGATAACATTTTGATTGTTGAAGTATTTGTGGATGACATTATTTTTGGAGGAGATGATGATTCAAGTATGAAGTTTGTTGATGATATGCAAAAGGAATATGAGATGTCTATGATAGGTGAGATGAAATTCTTCTTAGGATTGTAGATTACTCAGACCGATAAAGGTATTTTCATTTCTCAATCTAAGTATGCGATGGAACTGTCAAAGAAATTTGGGTTAGTTGATTCTAAACTTGTCAGAACTCCTATGATTGCAAGTTGTCTATGAACGATGAATCTAAGAAAGTAAATCAAACCTTGTATTGATCTATGGTTAGTGGATTGTTGTACCTGACTCGGACTAGATCAGATATTATGCATATTGTGTGTCTTTTTTCTAGATTTCAAGTTGATCCTAAAGAGACACATGTTACTGTTGTTAAAAAAAAATTTAGTTACTTGAAGGAAACTACTGACTATGGGTTGTGATATCCGAAGAATGATGATTTTATGCTATGTGCCTATACTGATGTTGATTGGGAAGGTGATGTAGATGACCGAAAGAGAACTACTGATGAAACTTTCTTTTTGGGGAAGAAGTTGGTGTCATGGATGAGCAAGAAACAAGATGCCATATCTCTATCTACTACTAAAGTTGAATACATTGTCATTGCCATAAATTGTACTTAGGTAGTTTAGATGAAATAGATGTTGAAAGACATTAGAGTTTTTTATTAGGTGAAAACTAGGTTTTGAAAGACATTAGAGTTGTGTATGATGAGCCTACTGTTATTTATTGTGAAAATTCAAGTGCTATTAATATTTCCAAGAATTTGATACTAATTTCTAAAATGAAGCATATATCAATTAAGTATCATTTCTCAAGGGAGAAAGTTAGTAATGAAGAAGTTAAACTGGAGTACGTACCTACAAAATATCAGATTATGGATATGTTTACTAAGCCTTTCCCTGCAGATACATTTGTGTATTTGAGAGACAAGTTAGGGGTCTTTGCCTCTCCTGATGAAAACTAGGTGCATTGAGATGCATCAATTTGGTGGACCTTACAATCTTATCTCTTCATCCAGGTTGATGAGTTGATGTTGTTACTCAGCTGGAGTAGTTAGTGTGTTGTTTAGAGATGTGATTGTGTTGTTTGGGGGATAAGCTTGATCAGTTTATATCTTTGGCATTGTTGTCAAAGGGGGAGAGAGCATGTGAAAAATTATTTTATCTTTGGAGCTTTGTGTGCATGATCGTAGGGGGATCCTATTGGAGTTTGTTGATGTTGATCTATTCCTTTGCACTAATTTTTTTTCACATTTATATGTTGCCATCAATGCCAAAGGAGGAGATTGTTGGATATTGTTCCTGCTAGGATATATTGTTGTCATTGATTTCAACATATTCCTATGTTTTTGTATTGCAAAGAATTTTTTTGGTGATCCGGTGATTGCAGTGAGTTGATTTGGTTGGTTTATCTATTTGGGAGACTGGATTACTTCATTTCTTATTTGGTTTCAGTGATCCAAAAGTTTTACTTTGTCATATCATTTGATCCGGTTTGAGGTTTGGTCTTTCTATTTGGTGGCTGGAAGAGTCTAGTATTTGATCCGGTGAGCTCCGATATGATCATATCTTGTGTTGTGGATTTGGGAGGATGCTTTGGATGTTCATGTGTATCTTTATTTCAAATGGTTCATGTTTTGGTGCTCTGGATGCTATCTTTCTTATCCGAGTTGTTGTTGTTGTTGAGTGTTCTTGAACGTTAGCGTGTTGATCGATGAAGATTTGCATAAGTGGTGTTGATATAGCTATTACAGAGGGTTCTAATGTGATTTTTAGTGTTTACTAATCATGTCTTATTTGTTTTGGTGGTTTGCATTGATTATTGTGAGAGTTCTTGATGATCTTCTTGGTTCGGTGATATTATTCATGTTATTCGATATTTTGGTGGTGTAACATGTTGTGGTTGATCTTGGCAAAATTTCTGGTGGTGGTGTGTGTTTCAGGAGTTGATTTAGGTCCATGATATGTCGTATGTGGCATTGTATTGGTCTAGTGGTTGATTTATGTATCATGTGATGTAGTTTTGTAATTAGGTGCTATAGGTTTGGTCTACCTTGTAGTCAAGGTTGATGATTTGTATAAATGTGTAATATTCATGTAATTTTGGGATATAGGTGTTGAGTTTGCATTATCAAAGAGTGGTATATGTGCGAACAAGTGAATTAATCATTCGATGTGGTATTTTGAGTAGAGATTGGTGAAGAGAAGACATTACTAGAATTGTCATCAGGCATTAGCAGATGCTATTTTTGCAGTTCATTCTTTTCGGATTATAGTCCAAATATTTTGTAAGGTAGTGAACCTTCTTTGAGGGTTGGAGCCTTTTGGGTCATTATAATTTGATCAGTGAGCTCTAGGCAGTATGTTTCAATGCATGTGCATTCCCCATTGTAAAATTTACACATACTACTATAAAGTGTCATCTTGTTGTTGGTAGGTTCCCACCATGGTTTTTCCCTTAACCGGGTTTTCCACATAAAAAATATTGGTGTTATGTGTCCTCTTTTAGTTTTCCTTCTTGTTGTTGCCAACAATAATATCATAAATCATTGTATCAGTGTCCATAAGCATGATAGAATAAATATGTCATCATAAATATCATCATAGATGTCATCATAGGAATCATCAAATAACATGCATGGAAAAATCAAATAAAAACACATGTAGGGTCCAATGCCCATCTGCATATCATCATAATTTCGTAAAACTGTCCAAGTATACAATGATATCAAAATTAGAAATGTCTAGTCATATATAGTACATCATAATCAAAATCAAGTCTCAAATCAAGTGGCATTGCCTCCAGAAGGTATGGGTCTAGGCTAATCATTTCCACCTACTCCTCCGGCTCCAAATGGCCCTTCTTCCGGATCTCCTTGAGGAGGACCCATAATGCCTGCACTCTCTATTTGTGCTCACCTAGGTCCTCTATGGGATGTAGGTACATAATTGCTAGGTCTTTGATCAGAAGTTACAGCTACCTCATAGAGATGTAGTCGATAAGAAATCTCCTTGCCAGCATAAAGCATGGCAAACATGATGTCACCATTGTTGGGAAAATGGTGTTGTACACCTTGCATAATAATGTTTCATTGTTGTATTATTTTATTATTAGCTAAGGTGGACATAGAATTATATGATAATATCATATTGTATTGTTGCACCTAGGAGCATCTAGATGGACGTGCAACATGTAGAGATTTCCTTCAAATATTCTTGTAACCACTTGATGAGTTGTATTGACACATTGGTATGATTATTTTTTATTTATTTAATATTGGGGAATGCAATTGTGATGAAGTACCCAATATTAAATGTGGGTCAAGGGTAGGTAGGAAAAATATTATATTTTATTGTCACATGATTTTGGGCACATGGTTTTGATGTAATACCACTTGATGGTTTTGTGGTTCCTTGTCTCTATAAAAGTACCACAAGGGTAGTTGTTTGGGTTAGCGAGGTTAGCATTTGTGAAGGAGGAAGCATGGCATGGGATGTGTAGATTTATGCTTGGTCACATGGAGTGTTTGGTTATGGCTGGGTTTTTTAGGGCTTTTCATAGTTTTATTGTAATGAACGCATTGCCTCATGAGGATTTTCCTAGGATATATCTTTGTGTCACATTTTCATGGGTATGTTGTCTATTCTTTGCATATGGATTCTATGTATTGATTTGATTGAAATATTAATGGGTTATGTGTAAATTGTCATAAAGATGGTTGCAAGTTTTATTACAAATGGTTCCAGAGCTATTGGTTTAATGGTGTTTATAACCCTAGTTGGAATCCATGAATGCATGAAATAATAAAAAGACAAGGCAAGATATATGGTTTTGCAGGTTGTTATTGCAGATCTATGTTATTTGGGTTTTCTATTATAATGGGTTGTTTGCATATTTGGGGTTTGACAAATTTGGTCAATCTAGGGCATCATTGAAAATTTGCTTTAAATGAGAGTTTTGGGGGTGAGCTTTCAGATTTGGCCCTGTGGCACAAAACGGACCTTATGGATGGATTTGGGTTGGCCGAGAAATGAAAATACAAATAAAAAAAGGAAAATACACCCCCGACAACGCAAGCAACACAGTACCAAGTGTTGCGGTTGTGCAATACCAAATACTATGCAATTTGTAGTATTTCACGTACTGCGGTTGCAAGGCCAACCCATAATAGGTGCCATTGGGGGACTCCTGACCGATGAGGCCTTGGGCCCCAGTCGGGTGGACCCCTTGTGGTATGAAAATTAAACCTCCAATGATTAAAAAAATGCCAATCAAGTTTAATCCACCAAGGGCTTAGTTAATAATTTTATTCATTTGCCCAATGTAATAAATTTTTAAAATTGCCACCAAAATTTGGTTTTGAAAATATTAAACCAAAATGGATAAGGTTTCAGGTCCTGAGTATTGGAATTTGAAAAATTGAAAAACCAGAAATTATTTTCATATAAGGAAATGGGCTGATTTTATTCAATGGAGCATAACTTTCACTTGGGATGTCGGATTTTGAACTTCTTATACTCATTGGAAAGCTTATTCTGAGCAATACAGTTTGGTATAGGTTTGGTTCCTTTATTTTCCATTTGACATGTTTTTGGAGCCTAGAAGCCAGCTATTCTCCTTTACACAATTTTGGTCATAACTTTTGCATACGAAATCGGATTTTGGATTCTGAATAGGCGTTGGAGAGAATGTTCAGTCTAATTCTATGCGATGTTATTATTGTATTAGTTTGATGAGTTTGGAGAGGTGTGTACTTGTTTGATCACTTGTAGGTGCTTAATATTTGGGGTGTGAGTGGGAGTGCATCCAGATGAGTCATGAGGCAAAATGTTGAGGGAGTACATCTTTTTATGAGATTTTTATGATGTTATAGCTGATTATCAGATTTGGTGCTCCTTGGTATATATTTACAGGTGTTTTTTAGAGTTGTACTTTGATGGTGATAGGTACATAGGTTTTTTTTGGTTTACGAACATGGTTGGACATGTTTTGAGACTCGGAGTTTCATGTGGGTGAGAGTTGAGTGCAGGTATAGTGTTGGTGATTATTATGGTGTCATGGATATGCAAGCACATGTTTTTTATTGACACGACATAGTCATGTTTATGGTGAATTGGTGGTGATTTGGTTTGATGTTAGGAGGTTGTTGATTATCTCCTTGATTCTTATTTGAAATGGAAAAAATGAAAATCCACAAATTATTTTCATATAAGGAAATGGGTTGATTTTATTCAACGAAGCATAACTTTCACCTGGGATGTTAGATTTTGGACTTATTATACTTGTTGGAAAGCTGACTTTTAGCACTATAGTTTGGTATAGGTTTGGTTCCTTTATTTTTCCATTTTTACATGTTTTTAGAGCCTAGAAGTTTGGTGTTCTCCTTTACATAGTTCTAGTCATAACTTTTGCGTATGGAATTGGATTTTGGATTTTGAATAGGCGTTGGAGAGCATGTTCAGTCTAATTTTGTGTGGTATTATTAATTTATTATGTTTATGAGTTTGTAAAGGTGTGTACTTGTTTGTTCACTCATAGGTTCTTGAGATTCAGGGTGTGAGTGGGAGTGCATCCAGACAAGTCATGAGGAAAAACCTTGAGGGAGTACATGTTTTTATGAGATTTTTATGATGCTACAACTAATTATCAAATTCAGTGCTCCTTAGTACAGGTTTATAGGTCTTTTTCAAATCTGGACTTTGATGGTGGCATGTACACAAGTTATCTTTAGTTTGCGAACATGGTTGGACATGGTTTGAGACTTTGAGTTTCATGTGGGTGAGAGTTGAGTGCAGGTACAATGTTGGTGATGATTATGGTGTCATGGATATGCAGGTACATGTTTTGCATTGACACGACATAGTCATGTTTGTGGTGACTTGGTGGTGATTTGGTTTGATGTTAGGAGGTTGCTGATTATCTCCTTGATGCTTATTTGGTTCTTTGATTATGGTACTTGGTTGTGGACATGTTTGACAAATCAGATCGCATGTTGATTTGGTGTTTGAGTCATGTGTTCTATGGGATTATTCTATTTGATATCTTAGTTTGTAGTTTACTAATATGATTATGAGTTTGCATTTTCAATGATTGGATCTACGAGTCATGTAGGTTATGGATTAGCTACCCATTCACTTGCAATGGGATGACCGGGATGTGGACTATCTATATCCACCATGTTTGATTCATTGTGGTGCATACTTGTTAGTTGGCCTTATTTATGGTCATTTGTGCATTGGTATGTTTGCTTTGGGATGAGAGGATGGATGATGTTTATAGTACCTAGATAGTTGGTGGTGGTACTTGTAGCATGTGGTTTATTACGATGTCTTGATAGCTTGGTTATTCATTGGTTACACTTTTAGTGGGAGCATGATCATTTGTGCATTGGTATGTTTGCTTTGGGGTGAGAGGATGGATTTTATTTATAGTACCCGGATAGTTGGTGGTGGGAGTTGTAGCATGTGGTTTATTACGATGTCATGATAGATTGGTTATTCATTGGTTACACTTTCAGTGGCAGCTTTTGACAGTGATGTATTGGCAGTGTAGCATTGATTCTTGATTGGTGGTTTTCTTGGTGGTTGTACATATCTTCTTGGATTGGAGTTCATGGTTACACTTGATGTTATTGACTTTTCAGTTGTATATATGTAGACCTAGATGTTATTCATGTAGGAGATGGTTTTCACGATGCCATTTATGACTCGGTATCACAGTTCAATGGGAGTTGTTGGTAGTGATGTGTATTCACCATTAGATGGTGGTTGATCTTTCTAGTGTGCAGATGTTTGGAGGATGCCTTAGATCCTATTGCTACAAAGGGTCTTTCACATTTGAAGGTGCACTAGTAGGAGATGGTTATCTTCATTTTGATTGGAGATGGTTATAGGTGATATTTGGTTTAGAGTTTTTTATTATGTCATGGTTTACTCTTGATTACCAGTTTAGAGTTTGACATGATATATTTCTATTGAGACCATGTTATGTCACTTGGAGTATGTGATCTTCATGATATCTGAGGATGTTGACATCTTGAGGGTTCAAGGAATCCTTAGTTGAGATGTGGTTTTATGCTTTCATTTGATATGTTATCATGGTTGATATTATGTCTTGGAACACTCTTGATACATGTTTAGAGTTTTGGCATGATATGGTTACTTGATACGTTTATATGGAGCATTTTATCTCCTTGGAGATGATGGTTAGATCATGTTGTCAAGTTTATGTTCCTAATTCCATGGTTGGAGCTTTGACATTGATCTTGGTTAGTTCTCTTTGTATTGAGTATATGATCATTTGTTTGATACTTCATGATGGTGCTATGTTGCATTTGGAGTTTGGCATGGATTGATCGATTATAGGTGCTTGTGGATACATGGAGATGTTGGTGATTTTGGTATTCTCTTATGATTAGAGATATGTGTTGGAACGATTTGTTGTTTCAGTGGGAAGTCCAAGGAGCATTCACCTGGTATGGAATTGAGAGGAGATTGTTCTTAGTGTGAGTCATGATGACTTGAATAGCTTGATGAGAATTATCATTCCCCACTCTTGTTCTACTCGATGGTTTACTACTTGAGAGGTATTTCCCATTATTTCTTTCCAGGTGCATTATGTTTGTGCTTATCTTTCATAGATATGGATCTTGAGCTATGGAGATTTTTAGTTCTAGAGGGTTCATTTGAGATATGTATAGAAGTGGTTATCTCCTTGTGCATATCGTTTTATGTTATAATATAATTATGAGGATGTTAGGAGATGGTTTATTGGGTTGATTTTCTTCATTGGGAATGGTTAATTTGAGTTTGTTCTTCTTAGTTATGAGAGGCTTACATCCATGTTGAGTACATGTTATATATGTTGGTTTAGTCCAAGGGACTGAACAGTGTTTGGGTGTTGTTATGCTTTCCATGTGGGGTTCTAGTGTGTGTAGAAGGACATACTACGGGATTTGATTTGAAATGTTTCTCTCTTTGTTTTGATTATCTTCTTGGATGTTCATATTCACATTACATCGATTGGAGGTTGTTTGGAACTATGTGCTCATTGGTTTTGTGTTCATGTGTTGTCATGTGGGAGATGGCACAGAGGTTCCTTTATCTCTTTCTTTTGTTGGTGTGAAGAACATGGGAGAATGTTGGAGACATGGTTAGAGAGTGGTACTTGTAGGTTATCGGTTTACATAATATTCATATTGATGTGGATGTTCTTGATACTACGTGCTTACACTTCTATGATATGTTGTTAGTGGATTCATTTTTTATATTGACATTACCTATGTAGTGGGAGTTCCTTGGTATAAATATGTGGTTGGTATTGCACTTGGGGCTTATGGTTGTATGTTACAGGTTGCATATGTTAATGAGATGTTATCCACTTGGTTTGTATGCCTTGGGGGAATGCATAGTTGATGTGTTAGCACTTGTTGTGGGTGTTGTTTCAGCTATGTAAATAGCTACCTTTGTATTGGATACCTTTGGATTATTGTTTGTGTTTGCATATCAGTCGGTGTAGGACTTATCATTTGTTGCGATAGATTGTGTGGCTTTCTCTTTAGATGGCCTTTTCATGTCTAGTGGTAGTGGCATGATGGAGGGTGGGAGCATTCACGTATAGATGGTGGACACTTTGTTTCTTATTGTAGGTGTCTTGATGGAGCACATGGAGAAAAATTAGATTCCATGATGCTATATATGCATGGAGAGATCAGTCTCTTGTTCATGCACACCAGATTACTTCTTGGCCCTTATGCAATGTATACAACAAGTGGGAGAATGTTGGGAAAATGGTGTTGTGCACCTTACATAATAATGTTTCATTTTTGTATTATTTAATTATTATGTGAGGTGGACATGGAATTATATTGTAATACCATATTGTATTGTTGCACCTAGGAGCACCTAGATGGACGTGCAACATGTAGAGATTCCTTTGGAATATTCTTGTAACCACTTGATGAGTTGTATTAACGCATTGGTATTATTATATTCTATTTATTTAATACTAGAGAATGTAATTGTGATGAAGTACCCAATTTTAAATGTGGGTCAAAGGTAGGTAAGAAAAATATTATATTTTATTATCACATGGTTTTGGGCACATGGTTTTGTTGTAATACCACTTGATGGTTTTGTGGTTGCTTGTCTCTATAAAAGCACTACAATGGTAGTTGTTTGGGTTAGCCAGGTTAGTATTTGTGAAGGAGGAAGCATGGAATGGGATGTGTGGATTTATGCCTAGTCACATGGAGTGCTTGGTTATGGTTGGGTTTTCGAAGGCTTTCCATAGTTGTATTGTAATGGATGCATTGTTGATAATACATGGTGGATGATTCTTTTGAAGGTTAGTTTTTTCCCTTGTGAGAGTTTTCCAAGATATATCTTATGGCATATTTTCATGGGTGTGTTGTCTATTCTTTTCATATGGTTTCTATGTGTTGATTTGATTGAAATCTTACATGGGTTATGTGGAAATTATCATAAAGATGGCTACAAGTTTCCTTACAACCATGAGCTTCCTGGGCAGCAACTCGCTCAGCCTATTATAGGAGACTCTTAACTCTACTGGCATGATCAATGGTTGAACCACACTCTATGGTCAAAACCATGGCCTACTCCCTAGTTGTGTCCCTCTCTAATGTAAGTGTTTGTGCCTATGCATGTAGCTATGCAATCTGTGCTCTCAAGATAGCAACATCATCAAGTTCATCTACATATAAGGTACCTACTACCTCCTCTATCCCCACTGCTTGTTGTAGCTATACCTGAACCTATTTTATCTACATTGGGGCAAGTCCCTTCCCTACACCTGGCTCTCCCACCCTCCTCTGTCACACCAACTAAGGTACCTCCTCATCATCATCTCCACTATCTCCCACATTAACTCCACCACTCTAAAAAATAATCCTACCTCCACCCCTACTACCATCCCTCCCAACTCCAACCCGACCACCTTTCACAAGCACCCAATCACCCATCCTCCCTACAAATGGACCACCATGCATCTATACTCTCCCTCTCCCTTTATCTCCTCCTTTACCTTGTATCCTTCCTCCATGACCTCCATCCCCTCCCTTGTCACCTCTTGCCTCTACTATCTGCCATCTCCTCTGCCTCCATGGGAAACCCTAATCATTATCATCATCATCATTTAAGCTAGGAGGTGGCTCTACAAGATCTGTGAGCCTCAAAAAAGGATACTCTACAAAATACTGAGCATAATTGGCAGTCACCCCTAGATCTATTAAGTGTAGTTGTAGATCCCATGCATGATGTGGCATTGCTATAAAATCTACATAAGCGAGCTCAAAAGAAATATATGGGCCCCTGTCTGACTTATCCTTGTATGTCCAAGCATACAAGGTTGTACCCTGTGGCATACCTTGGATCTTTCCACACTATCTATATACCTAGGTAATCAATTGTAGCTCAATAAGATATGAGGTATGATCGATAAAAAAATGAACCTGATACACAACTGGTAGCTCTCTATCATCATCAATCCATGGCTCACATCCAACATAAGGTCTCCATGTAACTAAGTCCATGGTGCCTAAAGTAGATCCCCAAAACTCAAGTTTTCCGAATCTATGTTGGGGGACAACCCTATGATATGCATAAAGATATGACTGTCCATCTCCCCTAACTCGATCACATAATGGTCGAGCAATAGCAATATTCTCTCATAACCATATCTGCAATAGGGTGACATCATCCAACATATTGATGATGAATAATGATGAACAATAAATGCCCAATAGATACTGAGAGGGGGGGGTGAATCAATATAGACAAAAACTTCTTAAACAACTTAAACTGCAAAGACTACACTAACTGGTAAACAATATCATCAATCTAAATCAAGGCACTATCGGTAAAACATAGTATGACTATAAAAGACATAAAATAGTAACATTTAGATCCTCTCAAAACCTAATATCTCATCTCAACTTCACCCATATGCTTAAGCAAGTAATACATCAGAAATATAATGATCATTGGATCAGCTTGCATTACCGCTTAACAGAAAACACTAAAACATCACATGAAAAAGCATCACACATAATACACTGATTTTTCACATGGAAACGCAACTGGGAAAAACCACGGTGGGGATGAATACTCACAAGTTGTTCTTTAACTCTTCTAAAGTTTTCTTTGTTAGGAGCCTAGTCTGGTTAAAGACTTTACAACTAGTTCTGCTAGGAACCGATCCTGCTAGGGATCACCTGGTTAAGGGATGGCTAAATACCCGGTTAGAGGTTAAAATCCTATTAAAGGTTACCTTGTAAGAGGATTTTAAGAACTCAATGATTTTGAGTCACCCTGTTAAAGGATTTACAAAAAGCATGTTAAAGCTACCCGGTAAAGGGATTTTCCATCTGCTAAAATGGTTAGAAATCAACAGGTAGTACTCTGATCTGATAACAGCACTTAATGCCAAGGCAGATCCACTTCAATTTCTTTACATCTACAATCACACTCTGCAAATCTCTACTTACTTCTTTGGTCTGGCAAGAATCACCTCACATACATTCATTTGCCAACAACTTCAAATGAAAATCATCATCGACCTTATAGACAACAATTAGGTCGTGGCCGAAACCTAAAACCCCAAGCATCTAGGTTAACAATACAGTCAGTCCAATCCTGGCCATTTAAACACATTACATAGGGTAAAACAATCTTGAACAAATCTCAAGACGTTCTCCATCGTCCGTTCTTCACTGCTTCTGGAAGCTGATAACCCATCAGGCGCTCTCCACCATTTACTAAGATTTTGCACATTCCCGAGGTAGATAGAATCAATCTTCTTCATGCAAGATCCTCAAGGAGATCCTTCACGCGCATAAGGCTGACGTGGTAACACGATCTAATCTTCATTTCAATGCTAACTCATCACAGGATGTCGTCGATCGAATCACACAAACTTGAAATACATCAACCGGAAACCCTGAAGCTAAGACTACCAACCGGTAGTCATATCAAATGAAACCCTAATACAAACTTTGCATATACTGGTTCAATTTTTGCATATATCGGTTCATACCATCATATCGGTTCACTTGACAGTTTGCTTACTTCAATA
The DNA here is from genome assembly GCF_030272615.1 of Cryptomeria japonica. Lineage (NCBI taxonomy): Eukaryota > Viridiplantae > Streptophyta > Pinopsida > Cupressales > Cupressaceae > Cryptomeria > Cryptomeria japonica. The sequence goes on from NC_081411.1 coordinate 362,349,704, forward strand.
TATTGATTCATACTGCAGCATATTGACATCAATGGCATACAATCCCATCATGTCATCAAACTGTACACATATGCCAACAATTGGAAGTACCATTGTAAACAACTTGATGCAAATCATGATATAAATGTGCAAGCATGCAAACACCCCATGCATATCGGGTACCCTTTGTAAATATATGTTCTAAAATTTATCCCCATCCAACTGACAATTTGCATGATCTCCTATCTAGATAAATAAAACCCCCAGTCAATCCAGACAGTACTAATGGTAAGGGCTCGTAATATTGGATCATGTCATCCCATCGCACTTTTGAGCCCGAAATGCTCTCATCATCGAAAATCCTATGCAATGTTGTTGTGCCACCCATCTCATGATGATCATACTATACCAACTCCCCAATAATCAAAATGTGCAATATCCTATATAAATCCTCTAAAGGCACACTGATCTCACCAATGAGCAAGTGAAAAATGTTGTGGTCACTATGCCACCTTTTTATGAGTGTTGTTAGTAAGCCCCTATTCATCTTGATATCAAGCATGTACATAAGATATCTTAATCTGTAGGCATCTATGTAGGTTTCACTACATCATCTAAATCAAGCATCAGGAACATAGTCTTCAGAAATCATTCCCGAGACATCAGAATATCCAAATCCTCCTGAAAACAATCAACATTACAAGTGTCAATCATAATCTCTAGTTGCATCTATCCTAATTAACCTATCTGGTACACAACTACCTATCCAATCAACTCTTTGGAGATAAGATCAATCTCATTGACCACCTATCAATTGGTCACCATCAATCATGACATCAACTCATCTATCTAAAACCACAAATCATGCAACTATATTACCAAAATCCTCACTAAAATCCTCCAACTATCTCAGAATAATTACCAAGTGCAAAGGCGCTAAGACAATTTGCAAAAGTGCTAACACATCCCACATATACGCTAAAAGCATTATATGCACTAAAAAAATACACACGGGTGCTAAAAAATAAATCAAAAGTGCTAATAAAACATATGCACTACAAGACATGTCATATGCGCAAAAGTATAAACCATATGCACTAAAATAATGAAAGCGTCAAAAGAAATAAAAATGTGTAAAAAGACCTCACGTATGCGCTAAACTATTAAAAGAGGTAGAACAAATAACATATGCGGTAAAATATCTAACAAATGCGCTACAAAAAAAAAAAAATTAAAAATCAAAAATTTAAATTTAGTGCCTAAACAATTCAAAATTCAACCTAAAAAGCATTAAATGCAAAAGTACAAGGAGGGTATAGATGTACATATTAGGGGTTCATACTGAGTTGGTCTCTAGAATCGATGGATGTACTTAAATTGATGCTTGTGGTGGGGGATCACCATTCTGATTGCTAACATCACTATGCTCTAAACACTTGGCTCTCCATAATTCACTCCTCAAACTCCACGTGTGCAAATGAGTTGCAAGTGGGCCCAAATTTGTTGTATATAGCCTAATTTAACCTAATTTGAGGTGTAGTGATCATGTAATGTTGAGGCAACCTTAACCAATATAAACACCTATTTTTTGCCATTTTCTTTATCCAATTTTTTTAAATTCATGAGATCACTTGCTTCACACCAAAATTTTCAAAAAATTTCACCAATCGATCTCCCAAAGGGGCAAACCGATACTTGATTTATTTTTTCTTTGAAACAACGTTGTTCCAATATTGTCTCAAAGAGAGGCAAAATGTATACACCTAAAAATGACTAGACATAATTAAATAAATATTTATTATTTATTTAATGGCTTTATTCTTCTATCAATAAACAAATTGAAAAGTTTAGTTATTTGATTCACGTTTCACGTTCCTCTAATTTAATTTATTAATTAAATATCTGTTATTTAATTAAATTTCATCATTTCTTCTAAAGTTCATCTTCATTAAATAATTTTAAATTATTTAATTGATCACCTACCCTAAGTTTTCAATCTTTATTCCACATCATTTTCTCTTTCAAGTCATCATGTCATCTCAACAACCACGTGGCTAAGTAAATTAAATATATTTGATATTTAATTCTCTAATTATCCTCAACATCCATTCCTAGTAAATAAGAGGAGGAGAGTTAGGTGTCCTCCTACTTCCTATATTCTCTCCATCACCCCTACATCCTAGGTGTTGGTTTTGTCCACATCAACTTCATCAAGGTCCACTTGTCCTATAATGCCTAAATTTTCTCCAACCTCCCTACATTGTTAATTCCACTTCTCTTGGGAAGCCTATATTATCTCCAACCATCCTATATTCTTGGGTATTCATCCTTGGTCAAGGTGAGCATCATGCCATGTGTAATCTCATTTCACCTTGTCCTCCACCTTGTCATTGTAGGAGGAACATCTTCCCCCTTTTCTCTCTCACATTCCAATTAATTCTTCTTAGCCCTTCCTTCTATCAAGATTCTCTCTCAACCATTGATCTTTGCCACATAAGAATTTGGTCTTTGCAAATTCAATAAAAGGATTCCATTTTCCAGCATTAGAGGCTAGTCATTATCAAGCAATCAAGCATTTTAGAGAAATCCAGCATTTTAGAGCAATCAAAAGTGTGTCTTTGGCTTAGTATCATTGTATCAACATCATATCATTCATCCATCATTTCTTTGCATACTATTTCCATCTAGTTGAATTATAGTTTAGAGCACATCTCCTACCACAAAGTTCATTCATGGTGCAGGAGCACCCTTCTAAGGTCTTCCTCCATGTGATTTTTGTTGGAATTTTGCTTCTTTAAGAAGCCATGTAAATGTAATAAGAGCCAAGAGCTCATTGGTCTTGTTTAGGTCCTAGTTTAGGTCCTAGTTTAGGTCCAAGGTTCACAAGTCTAGGTTGAGTTTTCTTGTGGAGTAGAGGGTATGTGTGCCATTGATGATTTTGGGGTCCTTTTAGCATGGTTGTGTCCATAGGATAGCCCAAGGTAGGCCCAAAAGTCAAGAAAAGCAACATTGTAAAAGTTGCTCAAAAGTTGTAAAAAGTTGCATGACAACTTTTCAAAGTTGTCATGCAACTTTTCCACCAAATAGGTCATGACCTTAGCTTGGTGTTGGGAACCCTAACCATGGCACACAAACCAAGGTAGAGAAACTATAAATTGTTGCAAACCCTAAAATGAGGGGTTGGATGTCAGATTGTACGACCCAAGAGAAAAGACCTTGACTGTGACTGTGTTTTTGTTGCCAGTTGGCACAAGTGGAGCATGAACAGGTTGATAATGGATTGTTTTGAAAACTAAAAAATGTTGAAAGTTTTGCATTGTGTTTATACTTTCATTTTGAGCACTTAGGTTAGGTTCTTGTGCAGGTTTTGTGTGTTTTGTAATTATTTTGTGAAGTTACTCTTTCACTGTCCAGTTTTGGATTGTTTTGTGTAAATGGGTTGACAACTCCTATCCCCAAAGTGGAAACACCATGAAACCATGGGGAATAGGAGTGCAGACCCTATATAGTACCTCAGAGGAAGCAGGGGCCCTGAAGATGCAGGAAAGCTTTTCAAAGACCCACTCCTAGGCGAGACTGAACTATGCCCGGCTAGGAAGGGTTGAGGTTGCAGAGGTCCATGAGAGCAAGGTAGGACAAGGAAGGAGGCACCCTTTGGAGGAGGTGTAGAGGGGTGTGTGGAGAACCAATGGTGAGAAGGAGGAGCTTCCACCAATCTAGATAAGGTGGTAAAGATGGAAAACCATCACTGTGACCGTGGTAGACCTAAAAACCCTCATAAAAACCCTCAAAAAACCCTAAATTCACCTAGGGCAGTGTACGGACACTTGGAGGCCCAAAACTAGGAAAATATTTGAGCCCTTGCCAAATTATTAGTAGTCCCTTTGGGAAGTTTCACAAGTTTGTGCATCGTTTGCAAGAGGGAGCCCTAAAAGTCCAGAATGGAGGTCTAATTGGGCACATTCCTTATAGCCCTATTTTGTAGGAAAGAAGCAAAATAGTGAGATCGGTAACAAATAGGAAGGTCAAAACCTCTTGGGGGAACATGAATGGATGGAAAACTATGATAAAGGCCTATCCTATCCTTGCTAGGACCTAAGAAGGTGTAGGATGAACTAAACCCTTGTTAGCCTATGTGAGGGTTTTGAAGCTTGTGAGTAGGTATGACCTTGGGAGAAGCATCACAGGTTGTTGGTGGGTGGATTGGGAAAAGTCAGGGGATTTCTCAAGCAAGGGAAGTCCTAGAGGCCCTAGGGTGTGGTTGAAACACTTGGTGATCCAAGGAAAGGATCAAAGAGCATAGACTAGGCTAGTCTATCCCATACCCATTCCCATCAATTCATCTTTTGTCATCTTGAAGTAGCAACCAAGTGCAATCTAAGAGAAAATATAGTAGCAAGATTAGAAGGCGATAGAACACAATGGGACAATAATAAAAGTTTTTATTTGGTATACTTATTTATTTGTCTCATTGGTAATTTTAGGATCTTTTTGTAGGATTTTAAGAGTTTGTGGTAGCTTAGAGTAGTCTTACAAGTTGTTTAATTTTCCTAGTCACAAATATAAATTATAATGAATGAGAGTTAAGAAATTGAGACACAATGCAAGGATGTGTGTATCACATATAATTTATCATATAAACATACTTTTAGACATATTAACAACTTATGATGGTATGCCCAATCCATGGAAGAAAATAATATTGTAAGAGATTTGTCTTAACAGGCCAATCATAAAGTAGAGATCAAAAATCTATTAGACTATTTTCATTTCAAAATATAAACCTCCTTAATGAGGAGGTCATATTTTCCTCAACCTACTACAAATAATCTCTAGAGAGCCTTGCAAGAGTTTATTTTGTCATTCAACTAAGCAACACATGCAAAAATTTGGAATAACTTCCTCTTCTCAATCAAACAAGAGAGGTTAATAGACCATCATTCCACATGAAACATAAGGTTGATAAATCAACCATGGGAACTAGGCAAGATGATATAACCAAGTGAATCAATGCCTTCTCTTTTGTGTCCATTCATTGGTCAAAACCTTATATATAAGTATATCCTCTAGTATATGAATCTTGCACATGTTAAGTAAGTTCTATAGAAGGTTTGGAAGCATTTGAGGCTAATACTTATTATGTAAAGTGTGTCGAGAATATATTATGGTACATGTTTGGATATCTTGAAAATGTTTATAAAATATTTATAAAGTGTCATTATGCATTACAAAGCTAAGTCTCAAGAAGAGATAGATAGAGGATACATAATTTAAAGTAGTTATTGTTGAATATATGGGCAACTATGAGGGGGGTGAATTAGTTGATAACTTAAATCAATTTTTTTTATCCTTTTGCATATCCAAAGTAACCAATATAATCAATTAAGACAGATATAGTATGAAAATATAAACATACAACATATCACATAATGAAGACCGTATATGATGTAGAAAACCCAAGAAGGGAAAAACCACGAAGAATTTTAGTTCTTAATATAAAACACCGATTAAGGTGATTTTTACAAAGGGAGGCCCACAACTAGAATACTCACTATAGGAGGGTTCATTTCCCAAAAAAAGGCTCACTACCAAAGAAAGAGAGAAAGAAAGAAAGAAAGAATCCACCACTGTATCACAATCTGCAAAACTGGACTACTTCCAGTGCCTCAACACCAACACACTTTCACATATCTCTAACAATCAAATCTTTCCTTTCCAATCTCGCATATCTTTAATAACAATGCCACACTTTTTCATATTAACTTATCCAGATCATTCTCATATATATGATGTCTTTGAGAAACATAATCTTCTAAGTCAACCAAGACAGAGATATAAAATAGGTCAACACTAAATATTATGGTTGTGAGAAGGAATGATAAGTAGATCATATCACAATGCACATAACAGTCATGTTGACACATTACAACCATTACAAATTCTGGACCCAAATCAAGACTTGCACACTATACCAAAGCCACTACGCATCCTCAAATTTTAAACTTGATTCGAACCCAAAATATATTGCCCTATACACCAAAAATAAGAATGGAACCAAGATACACATGAATGTAATTGATCAGCACCATGTTGGAATCAATGAACATTGAGAGGGAGGTGAATCAGTGTTCTACAAATTTTAAACTTAATATTTTGATTTTTTAACCACGGGATGAACAACAAAGAAAGCAAAGTGCATAAACATAAAGCAAGTAACCATGCAACCAGAACACCAAGATTTTTATGTGTAAAACCAAAAGGGAAGAACCATGGCGGGATTTGAACCCATAATATTATTCCACTATGGTCAGTACCAAAATAATATTACATAAGGGACATGCACTTGCATTCAGATGCATTACCTAGAGCTCACTTCTCAAGTTACAAAATAGGGCTAGAACCCTAGAGGAAGGCTCAGTATCTTACAGATGATTACAAACTGATTACAATAAGTAGTGAACTTAAAAATGGAATCTGATTAATGCCAAAAATCAATTCCAGTTAAGTGCAAAATGATTTGTTGTTACTGATTTTCTTATCTAATCTATTATGCTCTACAACTGCTTACCAGATCAACCAAGATCAAGATGTGCACGTGAAACTGTGATTAATTGCTTCAAAATAGTCTACTACATAACATATCACACTAAATGCATCATCCAAAGCAATGTTATATATATGCATCATCCAGAAGGATCATTTACTAAGTCGTCTTCCAAAACCCAAATAACACGCAACATGAAACATGTTCCACCAAATGTCAGCTTAATTCGATCACAAATCCAAATGTGGACCAAAATAGGATGATAAAATTATTCCCATAAGTTGGTCTAATCACCACAAATGCAAAACCGATCACCAAAATCACCCCAACAAATCTGCAACACACGTTATTCTAAAATAGCTCTACCCTAACTGAAATACCAGATACTAAAGCTCAAAACTTGAACACAATTCACCATCGGATATTAGGATCACAAAATAATTTGTCTCATGCCTCGAATCAACTACCTTGATCATTGTAACCAAAACTACATCGCTGAAACCAAGATGTACACCATGATCTCATGTTCTACTGATAACTAAGTTCCACCATCTAGATTAATGCCTTGTGAACAGAATGACTTCTGGTAAACCAATTCTATGTATACCGAATAGGATCTGCAAATTGAGTTGCCATCAATGACAACCTGTAAGCATCTATCATGCACCAATCTTCATTGGAGATACTAGAATAATGTCATTTGCCAACACACCATATCCGATAGATAAAACTATCTAGTTTACCCTCAACACATCTAACCCATGTTGAAACACATCTTCTAGAGCACCAAAGATTATGGGAACACGATGAAACTATATTATGACATTAATGACAACCACTATATTGGAATCAATGACAACCAATCATAATCATCAACATCACATGTGCAACAATCTCCCCCTTTGTAATTGATGGCAAAATCCATCAACAACAAACACATGACACCCTTTGCACAACTCTGCATCAACTCAATAACTATCCAAATCTCTCTAAATCTCTCCCCCTTTAACATTAACAACAAAGGCAAGCATAACTCCCCCTAAGAAACTCACTCCTGGTCCCCCTATGAGGAACTGCCCAAGCATCAGTCCAAATAAAAATATGCAAGTTGTTCACTGGACTAATGCACAACCAAATGTACATCGGTTCACATAGGAAGGGGTAATTCCTCTAACTTCTATCAAAGATACTCAAAAATATCTTTACACAATGCCTTCATGAAGATATATGCAATTCGCTCTTTTGTAGGTACATACTCAAGCTTTACTTTGTTATCCAACACCTTTTCCCTCAAAAAGTGATACCGAATGGATATGTGCTTTGTTCTGAAATGTTTTACCAAATTCTTAGAAATGTTTATTGCACTAGTGTTATCACACATAATAGAGATGGGTTCATTGAATGTTACACCAATATCCTTTAAATTCTTCTTCATCCATAAAATTTGTGTGCAAAATGAAGATGTTGCAATATATTTTGCTTTAGTTATAGATAAAGAGACAAAATTTTGCTTCTTACTTGACCAAGCAACTAACTGTGAGCCAAGAAAGAATGCTCCACCACTTGTGCTTTTCATGTCATCAACACTTTCAGCCTAATCTATATCAGTATAAGTTGTCAAAGTGAAATTTAAATTTCTAGGGTACCACAAACCAAACTCTTATGTTCCTTTTAGATATCTGAAAATTCTTTTCACTGCCACAACATGTGACTCTTTTGATTCTTGCTAAAATCTAGTTGCCAAACAAACTACATAAATGATATCCAATCTGGTAGCAGGCAAATATAACAGTCCTCCAATAATTGATCTATACTGACTTGCATCCACTTTAGGGGACTTATCATCTTTTGTCAATTTGCATCTAGTGGTCATAGGTGTACACACTGGTTTGGAGTTCTCCAACCCAAACTTCTTCAACAATTCCTTAACGTATTTAGATTGAGAAATGAAAATTCCTTCATCATTCTAATTTACTTACAAACCAAGAAATAAATTTAACTCGCCAATCATAGACACCTCAAATTCCTTTTGCATCTCATTAGCAAATTTTCTACACATACCTTCATTTCGTCCAAAAATTAGGTCATCAACATACACTAGAATAATTAAGATTTTACCTAAATCAATTTTGAAATATAAATTATTGTCAGATGAACCCCTCTAAAAACCTTGATCAATCAAGTACTTATCTAGCCTTCCATACCAAGCTCTAGGGGCTTGTTTCAATCCATACAGGATCTTATTCAATCTACAAACAATGTTCAAATCATCTTTCAACTTAAATCCTTTTGGTTGTTCAATGTAAACTTATTTCAACTCTCCATTCAAAAATGTTGATTTCACATCCATATGATAAACCTTGAAATCCTTACAAGTTGCAAAAGTGAGAAAGATCCTAATTGCCTCCATCCGAGAAATCGAAGCATATGTCTCCTCAAAATTTCCTTCAATCTGATTATAACCTTTGCAAACCAACCTTTCTTTATTTCTCACAACCTTTCCATCTTCATCCATCTTGTTCCAGAATACCCACTTTGTTCCAATCACATTTTTATTTGTTGGTTTGTTTGCTAGTTCACATGTCTAATTCTTCTTAATCTAATCCAGCTCAACTTTCATTGCTTTCATCTAATTCTAATCATTTCAAGTTTCTTCTACTATTTTCGGTTCAATCTCTGAAAGTAAACATAACAGGTTTTGTTCCTGAGCTACTTTGCTTCTTGTGATGATTCATTTGTTCTTATCTCCAATAATCTGATCCACTGAATGAATCTTCTAAACATATCTTGGGTTCTTAGATGTAGATGTTGGAGCTTCCTAAGCTTCCTTTTCTTCCTCTCCTCTAATTTTCTCTTCTCTTTTTCAGTCAGTCGATTCATCAGATTCATATCCTACCAATTTGTCAAACCTTTTAGAAATATCTTCATCAACCTTCATATTTGCACTTTCAACAATCTTGTTCAGCATTTTTTTGTAACACCAGTATCCCTTGCTCCTTGTAGAGTATCCTAGGAATATGCCTTCATTAGCTCTACTATCGAATTTTCCAAGATTATCCTCATCTCTTCGAATGTAGCACTTGCTTCCAAATACCTTGAAATATTCTAGTGTCATAGTTCTATTATGCCATAGCTCATAAAATATCTTTCCATGCCTTTTTTGGTATAGAATTATGTTAAGAGTGTAGACTACAGTATGAATTACTTCTCTCCAATAGACTTCTAGGAGTTATGCTCCTTTGATCATTGTTTTGGTTGCCTCTTGAATTGTTGAGATCATTATTTCCATGAAACCATTTTGTTAAGGTGCTCTCAAGGCAAACAACTGCCTTCTGATACCATGTTTCTCATAAAAGTTGTTAAACTCATCAGAAGTAAATTCTCTTCCTCTGTCAAACCTCAAACACTTAATCTTTTGATCAACTTCATTTTCAATTTAGCCTTGAATATTTTGAATTTCTCTAATGCTTTTGACCTCTCTCTCAAAAATGCAACCCATGACATTCTAGAATAATCATCAATCAACAACATGAAATACTTCTCACCTTTTATACTCCTTGTTTTGGTCGGACCACATAGGTCTGTGTACCAAAGCCAGCTATCATTGATCTGAGATAACAAACAATGCTTCGTAGCTCCTTCTAGCAGATACATGTTTTCGCCAGTCCTTTTCCTTGCTACAATAACAATTTTGAATCCTTTTTGGATCTCATGACCATCATCCTAAAAAATAAAATTGTAACTTTTTTTGCACATCTATCCAACACTCAAAAGATTATGATGCAAACCCTTCACATAGTAAACCTTGTCAGTATTATGCTTTTCATCAAAAGAAATAGAACCAATTCCCACAATTTGTGTTGTTTGATCATTTCTGAACCTATTAGTACTACCATCATAATTTTCAAGTTTTACAAACTTACTTTTGTCACCAGTCATATGATTTGAACATCCACTGTCAATCAACCATTTATTTATATCTCTTCTATCATGTAAAGTGGTAGCAATAGTCTTAGGAATATTAATCTTAGGAACATCTCTTTCTACCAAAAAAAAACAATCACCATCTTCATAATCTGAAATACCATCATCATCTTTGACATAATAGGCTCTCTTATTAAATTTTCCTTTACCTTCTCTACACTTTTGTCTTGAACCTTTTTTTGGACACCTAGTATGACCAATATTTCCACATCTAAAGCATTTAAGAGGTAACATACCTTTGTATTTGTCGGTTCCTTTCTTTAGTTTCTTTACAAATTTTCCTTCCATTTCATCTGAATTTTCATCTTTTGGATCTTCCTCAAAGGCTTTAAAGGCAAACTCAGTCTTAGTTTTGTCTTTTCCAAACTTCCTTATCTCAAATGTTGATAGAGTACCATAAAGTTGTTTCCTACTGAACTTCTTCGAATCATAGGTTTCTTCAATAGCCAAGATCTTGTTACTGTAGCTTTCTAATAGGGACATCAAAATATTCTCAGTTATATCTTCATTTGTTAAGGTGCCACCAGGTTCTTTGATTTCATTTACCATACTATCAACCTTATGAAAATAGCTAGCTATGTCTTCTCCTTCTTCCATTTTCAAATTCTCATATCCGCACTTATTTATTAGCTCCTTTGATAATTTGACTTTGACATTTCCTAAAGATAGCATACCTTGCCTATTCATTCTCTTCATAAGCTTAAATCTCATCTGGAGTGGTAGGACCATTTGTCAGTTGAACATACTTAGTTTCCACTGCTTTCCAAGTGTTGTATCCCAAAGAGATCAGGTGGCCTCTTATCTTCACTTTCTAGAAACTATAGTTGAATCTTTCAAAGATAGGAATAGTCAATTTATGTGTCATCGAATCAGGATTTACTTCAAGCATTAAGCTCTTCTCCAAGGAACCAAATCTCTAATACCAATTGTTGAGTATCTAGGCAACTAAGAGGGGAGTAGTGAATCAGTTGATAACTTAAATCGATTTCTTTTATCCTTTTGCACATCTGGAGTAACCAATAGAATTAATTAAGATAGATATAGCATGAAAACATAAACATACAACAGATCACACAATGAACATTAGATATGACATGAAAAATCCAAGGGAAAAACCACAAAGAATGTTATTTCTCAATCTAAAACACTAGTTAAGGTGATTTTTACAAAGGGTGGCTCACTACCCAAAAAAAGGCTCACTGTCGAAGAAAGAGAGAAAGAAAGAAAGAATCCACGACTATATCACAATTTTCAAAACTAGACTGCTTCTATTGTCTCAACACCAACACACTTTCACATGTCTCTAACAACCAGACCTTTCCTTTCCAATCTCACATATCTTTAATAATAATGCCACACTTTTTCATGTTAACTTATCCAGATCATTCTTATATATATACTATCTCCAAGAAGTTCATAATCTTCTAAGTTATCCAAGACAAAGATCTAAAATAGATCAACACTTAACATTTCAGTGGTGGGAAGGAATGTGAAGTAGACCATATCACAACGCACATCAACGGTCAAATTGACATATTAATATTGGCAACAACAATGAAGGAAAACTGAGGGAGGTGAATAACACCAAGATTTTTTACATGGAAAAACCATGGTGGGAACCTACCCATAATAAGATGATACTCTGCACTAGTATGTAAAATATTACAATGGGGAATGCACACGCATTCAGGCACACTGCTTAGATCTCAATACTCAAAATATGATAACCCAAAAGGCTACAACCCTCAGGGAAGGTTCACTACCTTACAATAACAATCAAACAACAATCCGGTTTAGATGAACTGTAAGAATAGCATCTACAAATGCTTGATGCCAATTTTGGTTAAGCAAATTTGTCTACCCTGCAACACACTCAACTCTACACTTCATACTGAATGATAAATTATCTTATTCACACATACACCACTCTTTCATAATGCAAACACAACACCTTTCCACCAATTACATGAATATAATACCTATTTATACAAATCATCAACCTTGACTACAAGGTTGGCTCAACCCTTGACACCTAATCACAAAATTACATCACATGATACATAAATCAATTACCGGACTAATACAATGCCATGACAACATAGTATGGACCCAAATAAACTCCACCAAACATGCAACACCATCAAAAATATCACCAAGATCATCCACAACATGCTACACCATCGAAAATATCACATAACACGAAGAACATCATTGAAACCATAAGATATTTAATAATGTGCACAATGATCAATGCAGACCAGCAAAACAAATAGGACACAATAAGGAAACACCAACAAGCACGTTAGAACCATCCGCAATAGCTGCACCAACACCACTTAGTCAAATCTCCATCAATCAACACACTGATACTCAAGAACACTCAACAACAGCAACTAAGACTAGAAAGATAACTTGCAGAGCACCAAATCATGAACCATTTGAATTGAAGATACACATGAACACTCTCCCAAATCCTTAACTCAAAATATAATCATTTTGGAGTACAACGTATCAAATACCAAAACACTACAACACTAAACACTAAAAAACCAATTCTCATACCGAAATTCATAATTTGATCAAATCACCACATAACATCATGAAAACAATACTAAATTAAGTATATGTAGTTGATTCAGAATATCAAACATATAAACCAACCAGATCAACTCTCCACAATCACTGGAACACCAAAACAATTCTCTACAACACCGAAACATGGGAATATGTTGACATCAATGACAACAACATATCCTAGCAGCAATAATATCCAACAATATCCCCCTTTGACATTGATAGCAACATATGAATGTGAAAAACAATCAATGCAAAGGAATCAACACCAACAATCTCCCCCTAAGATCATGTACACAAAACTTCCAAGATAAGGCATTTTTTCACATGCTTCTCTCCCCCTTCAACAACAATGTCAAAAACATATACAAATCATGCATCTCTCCCTCTAATAAGGACAATCTCTCCCCCTTAGGATAAAATCACATATCTAACCCACACACTAACTACTCCAGTGAAGTAGCAACACCTCCTCATCAATCTAGATAAGAAGATAAGACTATGAAGTCCACCAGATTGATGCATCTCAATGCATCTAGTTCCCATTAGGAGGGATAGAGACCCCAAACTTGTCTCGTAGACATACAAATGTATCTATAGGCAAAGGCCTAGTAAAAATATCTACAATCTGATCCTTTGTAGATACATACTCCATTTTGACTTCTTCCTCACTCACTTTCTCCCTCAAGAAATGATACTTAATTGATATATGCTTTGTTTTATAATACAGTACCAGATTCTTAGAAATATTAATAGCACTTGAATTATCACAGTATATAATAGTAGGCTCATCATACACAACTCTAATATACTTTAACATTTGATTTATCCAAACTACTTGAGTACAATTTCTAGCAGTAGCAATTTATTCAGCTTCTGCAGTAGAGAGAGAAATAGCATCTTGCTTCTTACTCACCCATGAAACCAACTTCTTCCCCAAAAAGAAATCTTTACCACTAGTGCTCTTTCGGTCATCAATGTCGCCTGCCCAATCAGCATCAGTGTAAGCACATAACATGAAATCGTCATCATTTGGATACCACAAACCATAGTCGATTGTCCCCTTCAAGTATCTGAAAAATCCTCTTCACAGCAATAACATGACATTCTTTAGGATCAGCTTGAAATCTTGCACAAAGACAAACAACATGCATAATATCTGGTCTAGTATGAGTCACATATAATATTCCACCAACCATAGATCTATACAAGGTCTAATTAACTTTCAGAGATTCATTTTGCTTAGTCAACTTGCATCCAGTCACCATAGGAGTTCCAACAGGTTTGTGTTGGATACAATTGTTTAATTGTGTGTTGTCTTTGATGTTACACAAATGTCATATCAGTCTACCGAGTTCAGAATGTTCGAGCAGTCAGACAGAGTCTACCGAGTTCAGAATGTTCGGCAAAGCAGTCAGACAGAGTCTACCGAGTTCAGACGGTAAGAGTAGCAAGTTAAGTCGGTCTTCGAAGAATATGTGAAGGAAAGTTAGTCTATACCGAGTTCACAGTCTTTACCGAGTTAAGTCGGTCTTCGAAGAATATGAAGGAAAGTCAGTCTTTACCGAGCTCGCAGTACTTACCGAGTTCAGTCGGTTATCGAAGAATCAGCAGTGTTCACCGAGCATCAGTGAAATGTTTATGCAGCCGACCGAAGCAATATTTAATTTATTGAAATATGTAGCCGACCTATGTAATATTTATTGTAACTTATAATTGAGCCGACTTGGTAACCTGAATGGTATATATGAGAGATCAAGTTGCGATTTTGAAGTGTGAAAAAAAAGAAAGAGTGAAAAGTATGGAGATGTGAAGGAGCAGAAATGTGCGAATTCTGATGAAGGATCAGTGATATCCTTGAGGTGCAGAAAAGATATATGTGATCAATAAGGATCTATTGGCACAGAACAGAGATCTGTATCAGCAAGATAAGTTGTGTTTAATTCAGGTCACTTCATTGTTGCTTTCTAACCATTGTAGCAGTGATACCGAAATCTCTTAACAGAGTTGGTCTAACAACCATTTTGTAAATCCTCTGACAAGGTGACAATTCGGTTGAATTGTTCTTAAGACCTTTCACAAGGCCATTCCTAGCAGGGTGATCAAATCCTCTAACCAGGTCACACCTAACAGTGTGTTTTGTAACCTTTAACAGGGTTGGCTCCTAACAGGGCTCACTTTAGAAGAGTGAAAATCAGTAACTAGTTACATTGGTGGTTTTCCCAAAATTGGGTTTCCACGTTATATCTGGTGTTACTTGTGTTCATGTTATTTGTTTCATGCATATTAATGTTTGATGAACAATGATAAGCTAATTTACCGAGTTACAGCAGTTTATATTTAAGACATCTAAGGGACTTGTGGATTTATTTTTGTGGTAACTGATTCACCCCTCCCCTCTCGGTTACTCCATCCATATTTCCAACAATTGGTATCAGAGCTTTCGGTGCTTATAGGAAGGATTTCAAGGATCTAAGCTAAAGATCAAGATGTCTTACAAGAGGGAAATTCCAAGGTTAAACAGAAATAACTTTTCAGCATGGCAAGGTCTCATGAGACTCCATTTGGCTTCCATTGGAGATACAGGATTGACACATCTTGACACAGAATATGTGACACCCACTGGTACACTAACTGTTGCTAATATTGCTGCAAAGAAGACTCATAACACCATGATGATGGACATTGCATCTGCCCTAAGCTATGAAGAGTTTGATGATGTCAAAGATTGCAAAACTGCATTTGAAATGTGGAACAAGCTGAAAGATATCTATGGTGGTGATGACAATGTGAGAAGAGCCAAAGCAGAAAGCTTGAGAGGACAGTTTGATCAATTAAAAATGAGTGAGGATGAAAATATTGCAAAATATGTTGAAAGAGTCAAAGCCAGTGTCAGTGCAATCAAAGCGTCTGGAGGTGATATCTCAGAGGAAACAGTCATAAGCAAAGTTCTCAGAACATTACTACCCATTTATGCAATCAGAGTTTCTACAATTCAGGAAAGAAGATGTGAAGCAAATCACAAGATAAATTTAGAGGCCATAGTTGGAAGATTAACTGCATTTGAGTTAGACAACTATGACAACTATGTTCCAGCTTCCAAAAACATGGAATCAGCATTTGAAGCTAAGGTTTCACTCAAGGAGAAAGTCAAAAAGAAAAAGGAATCTCGGTCAGAAAGTGAAGATGAATCAGAACCAAGTTCAGACAGTGATCTTGAAATAATTGAAGCTCTTCTAGCAAAGAAATATTCCAAAGGCAGAGGAAAATACAGAGGCAAAGTTCCTCTAATCTGTTTTTCATGTGATGAAGTTGGTCATATTGCTGCTAGATGCCCAAACAAGCAGAGCAAAGATGAGAAGAAAGATCACAAATGGAATGGCAAAAAGGACTACAAATCATTCAAAGGTAAGAAAACATGCTTTATGGCTAAGGATTCTGATAATAGTGAAGATGAAATTGTTTATATTGCTATAAGAGATGATTCTGATAATGATGAGGAAGATAAGATGGCACTTATTTCTCATATAAGCAAAAATGATACTTGGATCATAGACAGTGGTTGCTCTCATCATATGACTGGTGATAAAACCAAGTTTGAACATTTTATAGACTATGATGGAGGTAGTGTAAGGTTTGGTAATAATGAACCTCGCTACATAAAAGGAAGAGGTAGAATTCCTATAACCAAAGAACTTGTATTTGATGATGCCTACTGGGTTGAAGGTCTCAGTCACAACTTGATGAGTGTGGCACAGCTACTTAATAGTGGACTCAAGGTGGAATTCATGCATGGGAAGGCCAGACTGCTAAATAATCAAGGAAAGCTGATTGGATCAGGCACTCAAACAAAAGGTAATTTGTTCCGACTTGAAACAAGTGAAAATTCATGTTTTATTGCTCAAGTTGAAGAAAGTTGGTTATGGCACAAAAGGTTATGTCATGTAAATTTTGATAACCTAGTGAAAATAAGTAAATTCAGAAAAGTAAGAGGTATTCCAGATATAAAGAAACCTGAGGTCGGTCTATGTAAGAATTGTCAAATTGGAAAGATAGGAAAGACTAGTTTCAAAAGCAAAAACTATCAATCTGAAGATATATTAGAAATTGTGCATACTGATTTATGTGGACCCATAGGAACTGAAAGTTATACAGGAGAAAAGTTCTTCATTCTTTTTGTTGATGATTACTCAAGAATGATGACTGTCATGTATTTAAGGAACAAATCAGAAGCATTTGAAAAGTTCAAATGGTATTTGGCTAGAGTAGAAAAAGAAACAGGTAAAAGACTTAAATGTCTAAGGTCAGACAGAGGTGGTGAATTTATCTCTCATGAATTCAATAACTTTTGCATTGAAAGAGGAATCAAAAGACAAGTATCAGCCCCTAGAACTCCTGAGCAAAATGGAATAGCTGAAAGAAGGAACAGATCTATCATGGATTGTGCAAGAACCTTAATGATTGAAAAGAACATTTCTATCAAATACTGGAAGGAAGCTATCAGCACTGCTGTTCATACCTTGAACCGAGTACAGTTGAAGAAGGACTCATTTCAAACCCCCTATGAATTATGGTATGGCTACAAACCTAATGTAAGTTACCTAAAAGTATTTGGAAGTAAATGTTACATTTTGAAAGAATCTAGAAAAGGAAAATTTGATGTGAAAGGAGATGAAGGTATATTCTTTGGATATTCTTGCAAGAGTAAAGTATATAGATGTTTGAACTTGTCTACTCAAAAAGTTATAGAAAGTGCACATGTGAAAGTTGATGAGTTTGCAGAAAGATCTGAAGAAGAAAGCAAAAGAGAACCAGAAGATTATAGAAGATTTGTGTCTATTGAACCTGATACAATACCAGATACATCTGCAAATCAGGAATCTTCTACTCCCGAGTCATTAGTAACCGAGTTACAGAAAGAGCAAACCGAGCCAGTATCTACCGAGTCCGATGAACCAGAACCAGTGTCTACCGAGTCTGAAGAAACCGATCAAATATTTACCGAGCCAGTTGAAGAACAAGAGGACAATGATGAAATTCATTCTAAAGGCAAGAAACCTATATTAGCCGAGTATGTCAGACGACATCACTCAGTAGATCAGATCATTGGAGACAAATCTGAAGGAACCATGACAAGAGGTAAGTTGAAAAGTACTTGTTTACTTGCTGATTTTGAACCTAGAAATGTCAAAGATGCATTGGGAAATGATAGTTGGAAAGAGGCTATGAAAGAAGAGATAGAACAGATAGAGAAAAACAAGACATGGACTCTTGTACCCAGACCTAAGGATAAAAATGTCATTGGAACTAAGAGGGTATTCAGAAATAAACTGAATGAAGATGGCAAAGTTTCAAGAAACAAAGCAAGACTAGTATGTAAAGGATATGCTCAACAAGAAGGAATAGACTATGGAGAAACTTTTGCTCCTGTTGCAAGATTGGAAGGAGTCAGAACCTTACTTGCATATGCCGCCTACAAAGGATTCAAAGTTTATCAGATGGATGTTAAATCTGCATTTCTTAATGGTATATTGGATGAAGAGGTTTATATTGAACAACCTGAAGGTTTTGTTGATCCACAAAAGAAGGACATGGTCTACAAATTACATAAAGCATTGTATGGTCTGAAACAAGCCCCTAGAGCATGGTATGAAAGATTGCATAACTATCTTATTCAGATTGGATTTCAAAGAACAAATGATAACAGTAGCTTGTATATCAAGGAAGGATCAGATAACAAAATTGTCTTAGAAGAAATATTTGTAGATGATACTATTTTCACAGGAAATGATGATCTTTGCAAAGAATTTTCAGTACAAATGAATAAGGAATTTGAAATGTCTATGTTTGGTGAGATCAAATTCTTTGTTGGTCTTCAAATTCAACAGAACAAAAATGGTATCTACATTACACAATCAAAATACATCAAAGAGATACTGAAAAAGTTCGGTATGGAAGATTGTAAACCAGTTGGAACTCCTATGTGTACTGGATTAAAGCTTACCAAGGAAGATGAATCACAAGAAGTAGATCAAACACTGTATAGATCTATGATTGGAAAGCTGCAGTATGTTGTTCATACTAGGCCAGATATTGCTCTTGCAGTTGGTATTGTTGCAAGATTCTCAGCAAAGCCAAGAGAAAGTCACATGACGGCAATCAAAAGAATAATGAGATATTTGAAAGGAACTGAAGAGTATGGATTATGGTACAAATTTGGAGGAAATTTTGATTTGAAAGTATTTACTGATGCTGATTGGGCAGGAAACATTGATGATAGAAAAAGTACAAGCGGAGGAGCATTCTTTCTAGGAAAGAGATTGGTTTCCTGGACAAGCAAAAAGCAGAACTATATATCCCAATCTACAGCATAAGCAGAATATGTTGCTGCAGCAGTAAATTGTTCAAATGTTGTTTGGTTTAAACAGCTATTGGCAGGCATGAAAATGGAAATCAAAGAACCAATTGTTATGTTCTGTGATAATACAAGTGCAATTGACATGTCCAAGAATCCAGTGATGCATCCCAAAACCAAGCACATTGCAATAAAATATCATTTTGTCCGAGAACTGGTGCAGGACAAGGAGATCAGATTGGAATATATTCACACAAAGGAACAAATTGCTGACATATTCACAAAACCATTGGCTAAGGATGCATTCTTGTATCTAAGAGGTAAGTTAGGGGTCACTCCCCTATCTGAAATTCACTAAAAAAAAGTTTTAGTGATGCATCAACTCATCCCAAGTGAAAAATCTACTAGTTGATGCAGTATAATCAGGAAAATATTGCATATGAATCAGTACAAAAGGTACATTATAACTCAGATAAAGTCTTATTGTCTTTGGCATGTGTTGTCAAAGAGGGAGAGTTACTGTCATATCCTTCTAAAATTTGAAAGAAAGTTCATTAAGATAAAGAGGGAAAGTTGTTTGATAAAGAGGGAGAGTTTTACCGTCCAAAGATGAAGTTACTTCACAGAGGGAGATTATTGAAAGAAGGAGTGTTCTCTATCCAAAGGGAAAGTTATGTTGGCATGTTGCTGTCATAAAAGAAAAGACCTGTTTTTAAATTTCATTCTGCTATGACATGTTGTGTTGCCATCAATGCCAAAGAGGGAGATTGTTGGATACAATTGTTTAATTGTGTGTTGTCTTTGATGTTACACAAATGTCATATCAGTCTACCGAGTTCAAAATGTTCGAGCAGTCAGACAAAGTCTACCGAGTTCAGAATGTTCGGCAAAGTAGTCAGACAGAGTCTACCGAGTTCAGACGGTAAGAGTAGCAAGTTAAGTCGGTCTTCGAAGAATATGTGAAGGAAAGTTAGTCTATATCGAGTTCACAGTCTTTACCGAGTTAAGTTGGTCTTCGAAGAATATGAAGGAAAGTCAGTCTTTACCGAGCTCGCAGTACTTACCGAGTTCAGTCGGTTATCGAAGAATCAGCAGTGTTCACCGAGCATCAGTGAAATGTTTATGCAGCCGACCGAAGCAATATTTAATTTATTGAAATATGTAGCCGACCTATGTAATATTTATTGTAACTTATAATTGAGCCGACTTGGTAACCTGAATGGTATATATGAGAGATCAAGTTGCGATTTTGAAGTGTGAAAAAAAAAAAAGAGTGAAAAGTATGGAGATGTGAAGGAGCAGAAATGTGCGAATTCTGATGAAGGATCAATGATATCCTTGAGGTGCAGAAAAGATATATGTGATCAGTAAGGATCTATTGGCGCAGAACAGAGATCTGTATCAGCAAGATAAGTTGTGTTTAATTCAGGTCACTTCATTGTTTCTTTCTAACCATTGTAGCAGTGATACCGAAATCTCTTAACAGAGTTGGTCTAACAACCATTTTGTAAATCCTCTGACAAGGTGACAATTCGGTTGAATTGTTCTTAAGACCTTTCACAAGGCCACTCCTAGCAGGGTGATCAAATCCTCTAACCGGGTCACACCTAACAGTGTGTTTTGTAACCTTTAACAGGGTTGGCTCCTAACAGGGCTCACTTTAGAAGAGTGAAAATCAGTAACTAGTTACATTGGTGGTTTTCCCAAAATTGGGTTTCCACGTTATATCTGGTGTTACTTGTGTTCATGTTATTTGTTTCATGCATATTAATGTTTGATGAACAATGATAAGCTAATTTACCGAGTTACAGCAGTTTATATTTAAGACATCTAAGGGACTTGTGGATTTATTTTTGTGGTAACTGATTCACCCCTCCCCTCTCAGTTACTCCATCCATATTTCCAACAGTTTGGAGTCATCTAACATAAACTTCTTCAATAATTCCTTCACATACTTAGATTGAGAAATGAAAATTCCTTTAACAGTATGTAATCTGCAATCCTAAAAAGAATTTCATCTCCCCTATCATAGACATCTCAAACTCTTTTTGCATATCATCAGCAAGTCTCGTACTTAAATCATTGTCTCCTCCAAAAATAATATTATCAACAAAGACTTCAACAATCAAGATGTTATCATTATCAACCTTAAAGTATAAATTACTATCAGCGATACCTTTTCAAAATCCCAACTTCATCAAATACCTGTCCAATCTAGCATACTAGGCTCTAGGGAATTGTTTAAGACCATATAGTGCTTTCTTCAATCTGCATACCATGTCTCATTTATCTGATAATGAAAACCCATCTAGTTGCTCAATGTAGACTTCCTCTTCAAGATTACCATTCAAAAGGTTGACTTCACATCCATCTAATATACCTTGAAATCCTTATAAGAAGCATATGCAAGAAGTAATCTAACAGCTTCAATTCTAGATAACAGAGCAAAAGTCTCCTCATAATCAATTCCTTCCATCTGTGAACATACTTTACATACCACTTCACCGACTTCATTCAATTTATTTCTAAATACCTATTTTGTACCAATCACATTCTTATATTTTGGCCTCAGAACAAGTTCCCATGTATTATTCTTCTTGGTCTTATTCAACTCTTCTTCCATAGCTTTTAACCAATTCTCATCTTTACAAGCTTCAGCAACTTCTTTAGGTTCAATCTTGGAAATCAGGCATATTTATTCAATAGCAATCCTTCTTCTAGTCATCACAGCTTTATTTTTATCACCAATAATCTGATTTTCTGAATGATCTAATCTCACATACCTTGGAGTCTCTAGATTATTCTAATTCTCATGTTATTGAACTTCTTCACCGATATCAGTAATGTCTGGATTAACTGTCTCTACCAGAACATTCTTGGGACCAAGGTGGTAGGTCACCCTGGTCCTCTTCTTTTCGCTCTTCTAAAATCTAAACATGTTCATCATTTTCTATTATGTTGGAATCTTTGATGTCAACTCTTGAATCAATTTCCCACATACAGAGAGAGAGAGAAGGGGTTGTGGAATTAACCTTGAAATTGAAATGATAGTTGAAATGGAATAGAATTGAATTTTAGCAAGATGCTTTCCTTTTGAGGGAAACGCAAGATCTGAAATTGAATGCTTGTAATTGAAGTTGATACCTTGATTAAGCTTTCTTGAATCCTCACACAAGGGTTTAGGATGTTTTGTAGAATGTATTCATGGAAGGTTTATCATGGATGCCATCTTGAATTCTTGAACTTGACTTTACATCTCCTTTAATGCTTGATTGTTTGCTCACTTGAATTGAATTCACTAGTGTAATTGAGATCTTAATTTTAGATTCTTAGACATCATCCACTTAAAATGAGAGAGGTAGCCCTCCTTTATACTTAACTATCCAAAAATTATTTGAATTTTCAAAGTAGGTCGACACGAAACCTAAATTCTTGGCCACTTGAAGTGACCGTTGATGGGACCAAATTTGGGTCTTGATTAGGATGACCAGGGTGGTGGAACTCATTGGTCCTAAGCTAGAACCATGGTACCCTAGCACCCTAGTCCTATTAATTAGGACTCAAATTAAGGGGAGAAAAGGCAAGCTAAAAATTCAAGCTTCAGGAAGGTGTGAGTAGAATCAAAGCATACATTGGACATTGGAAGATAGAATGCCAAGGTGAGGTTTAGGTAAGGATGAAATTGTACGTAGAAACAATTTATGATGTTGCAAAAGGATACTAAGCACTAAACACATAACCACTGCCACTTGTATATGTACATTGATGATATTTTATAATATTGTCTATTTAATAGTCACACTATTGAATGTAGTGCTAAAGATTAGAAATGATTACTTTGAAATATATTAGGATTCTATAGAGATATTGGATCAATGAGTCATTAAGAATGCAAGAAGCCATAGAGAATTTATTATACATGAAAGTAGATAAATACATACTCATAGTTATAGATTCAAGCCACTAGCCTATATATAATAAATAAGTATTCACATAGAAACCAACTTTAAATTGAAAGGAAAAGAAAAAAAAGGCCTTCACACCAAGAGCAAGAAAGCGTTACAATTGTCATGAACAAAATAATTAATAATTTTTTGGTGGAAAAGTAATGATAATTAAAGAACCACTACAATTCATCCAAATAATGGTGTGAAGACTCGGGTTCAAGGTTGTCTATGGTAGTAGTATAAGTTAGGATAAAATATATGCATATCTTTAGACCATAGAAATAAAATAGGCTAATACATAATGTGTTATAATTAATCTTATTCCAAAAATTAGGGAGTTTAAAGAGAGAAGTGTAATTTGTTAAAAACTATATGTTTCCACAAGCCACATTTTTAATGCATTAATAAATCAAAAGAGTGATCACAATTTAATACTAAATCAATGAATAACATATTTCAAAAGTTATTTTAGCAAGAAATTAAATATTTTGATACATATCTACAACCATAATTTTTTGAAATAGACCAAATTTTGTTTATAATAATATCATTCTTGTCATGCTTTATATTGGAGAACTATGGGTGAATATGTGAATTTGTATTATTCATGGGAGTGGTATTCAATACCATATTTACTTTCATGTATTTAATTTGTTCACTTTCTAAAGTATCATAGAAATGTGAATAGAGAATAGCAGGGTGTGCACAAAGAGAATGAAAGCAATTATAGTTGGATTTGATTTGTTTACTTTTTATAGAAACAAATTACACATATACACTTAGGAATCAACTTTAAATTGATATAAAAGGGGAGAAAAGGCCTTCACACCAAGAGCATGAAAGCATTTAGCTTCCATGTAAAATGTAGGAAAAGAGAATCTAGCCTAAGAATGCAAACTAGGAACCATTTTTATACCCTTTCATTAGGGAACTACCAATTAGCCTCAACTTCAGTCCTATGGGAGAGCTAAGTATTGTGAAATATTTTTACCTTTTGAATGTTGATTGAATATGTTGAGATATGATTAAATTGAAGATGCAAGAACTATGTTAAATGATGCAAAATTGGTGATGTTCAGCATAAACATAAAGATATAGAATTATAAATTAGAACATAAGCTCAGATATGGAAATTAGATATAGAAAGGAACTTGTGTCTGAAATCTTGGATTGAAATTATTAGTCTATGGAGCTAGGTGTGCCATAGTCCATATGGTTGTTCAGGTGCAAATGGGTGTTGGATTTGGTATTAGGAACATCTAAATTGTAAACCCTCCAAAACTGAGGTCAAATTGATAGGAATATAGTGCTAATTAAAATAGTCTATGGATTTTCACCTGTTCAATATCAAAAATTGTGTGTCTTAGTCTTCTCCCTAAAACTCTACAACTTTTGGTTGTCAAATCTAGAACTTGTACATATTGTTGCCATTATACACTCAGATGAGAATGGTTGATATTGTCATTGATGGCAACTAACTGGTAACAGGGTTCAAAGGTTTTATCGGCAACAGACTTCACCTACCGGCATCGGCAGTCACTTCAAGGTTTATTCACATCGACATCTAGTTACACCGGCAACAGATTATACCGGTAGTCCAAGTTGACTTGGAAATAATATTGTTTATGAGAAATGTATTGTAATAGAATATTATATTTGTATGGATGACATGATGTATTGTAAAGACGCATATATGTATGAGATCTTGTAGGTCATTTGTAATGTATGGAAGTATATGATAGGTAATGTAAGGAAACGGTAATATGTGATAGGTTATGATAGCGAATAATTATATATGCACTTTGATGTATTTATCTTGAGAGTGAATAAGAAGTAGAGCAGAGAAAAGCAAGGTTTTGACAGAGGTATCAGACAAAGCTTAAACTTGTACTGAATCCATTGCAGATGCTATTTTGAACAATACATTGTTATTGGATTTAACCATCCAATTGTGTAGTCAGTGAGACTCCATTTTTGTATTGAGCAGTGAACTTTAGGCAGTTGGCCTTCTTGCATGTGTAGGCCCCTATTGTACTGAGTAATATTTATTCATATTGGCCAGTGAGTAAATATTGTGGGTCACAAATCCCATCGAGGTTTTTCCCTTATTGGGTTTCCTCGCCAAAAATATATGTGTTATGGTGTGCATTGATTCTTATTCTTTTGTTTCTCTTTACTGCATTATTATTTGCTTACCGGTATATTAATTTGGATTGTAAAGTTGCAAATAAGTTTAAATCTTTCATCTACTAGTCAGACACTGATTCACACCCCCCCCCCCCCCCCCGCTCTCAGTGTCTTTGGGACTAACCAAGTATCTAACAATTGGTATCAGAGCCTAGTCCTCTATTTGCACAAGACTAACAGCTTGAGGAAGATTCTGAAACCGGTACCGATGGAAAGTTTGAGACAAAAATTGGAAGGAGCTCTTGAATATTTTGATGCAAAAAAATTGAAGAAAATCAAACTGGAAGATGAACTCAGATCTACTCAGGAATTTATCAAAGCACTTCAAGATAACCTGGTTATAGCAAAGAATAAGAGAAAAGAATTACATGTGCAACTGCAAAACCAAGATGATGAAGAAAAGGAAACTCTCAGAGATATTGCAGAGAAACTGAGACAAGAGAACAATAACATGAGGAATGAGATGCAAGATTTAACCATGAGACTGTAAGGATATTGAAGATAGAAAGAGGAATGAAGAAGATTTGGCCAGAAGACTTAATGATAGATCAAATGAATCTCTAAGGCTTAGTTATGAAAATGATATGCTTAAAATAGATTTGATTCACATGCAACATGACAAAGAGGAACTTATGAGACAAGTTAGTACTTTGGAAAGTGAGTTGGTTGTTGCAAATGAATACAAAGACAAATTCAAAAAAAGTTCAGATAAGCTTGATGATATGCTGAAAAGTCAAAAACCTGATGGAGAAACAGTTGGACTTGGCTTTGAACATGGAGAAAGTTCTGGAACTGCAAACAATCATGATCGCGGCAAACCGGTAAGGTAGCCTAATGCTTATAAATTCAATGGAAAATGTTTTAATTGCAACAAATTTGGTCATAGAGAAAATCAGTGCAGATTTAGGAATAATCTATATACAAACTCATCCACCGATCAATATTTCAAATGCAATAAAAACAGTCATAACTAAAAAAATTGTAGAATGAATGTAAAATGCTATGTTTGTGGTAGATTTGGACATCTATCTAATCAATGCATAACTCAAACCGGTCAAGGTTATGGAAAAGCTATTCAAAGAAACAATGTAACATGTTATGCATGCAACAAGATTGGACATATTGCAAGATTTTGTTGAAGCGAGAATGTACCAACAAACAATAGAGGATCTAATGACAAAGTCAAAGAAAAGGTGAATGAAATCAATCAAGAATTCACTAAACAATGGATCGCGAAGAGAGATCAGAGGAATGATAAATATGTCTCTGCACTGGCAAAACAGAGCAATCCTACACCAACAGGAGATTCTTCATCTATCTAAGGAATAATCCTTAGGGGTAAGGCAACTAATTGAAGATCATGCACTTACCCTCAATTGGTGGTAAGAAGTCATAATTCTTCTTTACCAACAAACATGTTGAGTATTCACTTCACCGACGAAGCATTTAATGCGGTTGTAAGTTAAACATTTTTGTTATAAAGCACTTGAATTTCTCATTTCGACTTACCAAAGCATTCAAGCATTCAAAGAGCGCAGGAGTTGAGCACCAGCATTCAAGAAGCAAAGAAGCAAAATTTTTTTAGGGCATCCAAGGTTTTCACTTGCATTTGACAATCAAAGGTATTTATCTTATGAAATGGCTTCTTCATCCTTTGTTCCTGAATTCATTGCAAACCCTACTATTATGGAAAATATCAAGCATCCTAGACCGGTCTTTAAGATAATCTCTAAGATAGCAAAGTTGGATGATTCCATTGGTGCATTTTTTTAAATTCCGAAGGGAGTCGCATTTGCTAAAGACGATAGGACATACATTCACTGTAACATTGAAGATTTAGGGTCTAAGGATTTAAAGAACATGTTCATGAATGTTATCACTAACAAACAAGGTGTAGTCAAACCAAAACACAAGTTTGTTGAAGATTTAGGGTTCACTAACATCCTTCGCATGCCTGAATTTTCAGATGAGATTGTTCGTTATGTTCTTAGCAAAGTTCACGGTGAATTTTTGTGATTAGATTCAATTTTCAAAATCACTAAGGAAGCAGTTAAGGTTGTTACTGGTTTACTTTCTACCGACACTAGGCCTAATAAGAAAAAGAAAATTCCAAACAAAGAGGTTATGAACTTAACCAGCGCTACATTTGACAACAGATCACTTAGGGTTAGTGATATAACTGACAACAATGTCAAATATGCTAGTATGGTTATTGGATACAAAGTTGCTCATACTAATAGGTTGAATTATGTTTCAAGTTTATGCATTCATAGTGCCTATGAGATGATTATGAATAATGCTAAAATTGACATTTGTGAATGGCTAGAAGATGAACTATTAGAAAATTGAGCAAGATCAAAGGTGACAAGAAGGGAACTTTCAAGTTTGAGAATTTGATTGTATGTTTGATGCTATATTTCTCAATGTAGATTCTCGGTATTGGACATAAGGAATTTGTCTATGATATTTCTATTGGAAAACAAACTGAGGCAATTAACGATATAAGTTATGATGGTGACAAACAAGTAAAAGACTATTTCAAGGACTTTCAAGATAAAATGAGGCAAAGGGAAATAATCCCTCGGAGCATTGTAGACAAATATGACAAATAGATATGCTTTATTGTGAAAAGAGATGAAGTATGGATGGAGGCAGTTAGACCTAGAATTGTTTGGATAACAAAGATGGGTTATAAAGTGGACTAACACATCTTGGAATCTTATGCCAAAATACTCCTAGATGCTCCACTGAAACTGACATAGAAGATCTTTGGTAATATTGAAACTATAGAGAGTGATGTTACTATGTAGAAGCAAAGGAAGAAAAGAGAAAAAGTAATAAAAGATGCTTCCAAATTTATTGAAGTTGTTAAGAAGGGCTTGTTGAAAATTGATCTGATGAAAGATGTTGTTGAACAAGAAAGAAAATCAGAACAGCAACTGGTAGCACATATTTCTCCTGTGGCTACCTCATATGATTTTGACAATGATAAGGTTGCAGAATTCAAAAGGGTGGAAAGGAAGAAAAGAAAATCCTCACCGGAACTTGCTCCATCTCCAAAGAAATCAAGAACACCTAGGAAGAAACAATAGGCTATGAGAGATCCTAGTGGTCAGAAGAAGAAAGTCACACCAAAGAAACAACCAGAACAAAAGGAACCAGACACTCTTTCACCGGCAAAGCTAATAAATGAAATAACTCAAGAAGGAAATCTTAGTAATGCTAATAAATTCTATCATTATTTTAAGGATTCTATTGAGGAAATTATAATTGTGTATCTAGATATATATAAGAAGATTCTTATTGAGGTTGTAGATGTTCTTCCTAATGATCTATACTTGAGACTTGAAGCAAAGAGAATGTCTGTTATGGAGTTAGATAAGAAATTGAAGGTTGAGGCACTGTTAGCGGTTCATCCTGTTAATTATAAGCAAGAAATAGATGACTTAATATCTGAAGCTAACATGACTATTTTGTGAGTGGTCACCGGTAAGTTAGCCTTATGGTCGGCAGAGTAAAAGAGATTGCAGATGAAACAGCTGATAAATGGGATATATTCTTTGTTGAGGAGGAGAAAAGAGAAGAGAAAGATAGACAGAAAGTTGATAAATCATTTACTAAAGTATATCAAAAATCAAATAAGGGCAAGAGTAAGGTTGGCAGTGTACCTGACATCATAGTTAAGGACAACTTACCACCACCGGCATAGGGCACCTCACTAGTAGTATCAGAGGCACCGACAGAAATGAAAAATGAGCATGAAAAGATATCAGAGGAAGTGAAAACAGATAATATTGTTTCCGAGTTAGACATTTTATTCACAATGAATGTTGACACTCAGGAAATCAATATTATATTGGACAAGGAAACTGTAGAGGAGAAGAAATATGAAGCTATAAATGTTGAGAAACCTAAATCACCAGTCAATACTGTAGACACTCAACAAAATATTGAGATACCCATAATAATAGAAAAGGAACAAGAACATACACAATCAGAACCGGCAGTAAATAAGAATGAGGATAAGAGTGAAAATAAGAAAGTGAAAGTGGATAAAGAATAGGTTAAGGTAACTAAACAAGTATTTGGAGAAGAGAAGAAAGTTATTGCAGAACCTAGCACTCCTCCCAGTACTTCTACTATGGATTACATACCGACAAATGTTACTGATATATTATTAGATTCCATAAAGAAGATAGCAGAATGCAATGCCTTAGCATTTAAGGCTATTGATGATTCTTTACCAATTTTGAAAATGATTGCACCGGCATGCAAGGTGGATCACATTGTTGGGTCTATAGGTAAATTGGATACATTGTCCAAATTCATTTCTTCTAACATTCAAACTGTAGATAAGATAAATGAGGAGACCATTAAGGAAAGAGTTAATAAGGAGAAGGATGAATTATTTGATAAAACAATAAAGGATTGTACAAGACATATTGATTCATTGTTACCGGCACTGAATTCTACCATTCTAGAATACAAGGAATAGTACAGGGAAGCATGCAAACCTCACCACCTAACAGAAGATATTGATGAGCAAATAAGGAAAACACAGAAAGAAATTGATGATATTGCTGACAATATGATTGATTCTTCGAAACTCACATTAGTTTTGGATCAAGAGATGGCTGCTTATGAAGAGAATATTGAGAAACTAGAAAGAGAAAAAGCAAGGTTAAAGATGAAAACTCGGGAGTTAAAGAACAAACTTGGTCCTAGATTGGATAATTTGTTAACACACCAGAATGAGCTATCTAAGGCAACTAGTCAAGGAGAAAGATCACCAGAGCAGCAGATGCATTACCTCACTAGGATGATCTGATAGACAGAGACTGTAATTTGTGACAGTACAAAGTTTTTGCAAGGTCTTAACTTGGTTTTGGCAGGCATTTTTCAGATTGTACATAACCGGCTACAAGTTTCTAAGTAAATTTTAAAAAATTTATACTTTTGACATACTTTGTCATTGATGTCAAAGGGGGAGTTGTGTAATGAGAAAAATATACCAAAGGAGATCATTTGCTCAGGGGGAGCACTCTCAGTTTTTGGATTTCAAATTTTGGATATCGGTTTTGATTTTTCTCATGAGTGTTGCCATCAATGCCAAAGGGGGAGATTATTGGCATTATACACTCAGAAAAGAATGGTTGATGTTGTCATTGATGGCAACCAACTGGTAATAGGGTTCAAAGGTTCTACCGACAGCGGCAGTCACTTCAAGGTTTATTCACACCAACATCTAGTTACACTGGTAGCAGATTATATCGGCAATCCAAGCTGACTTGGAAATAATATTGTTTATGAGAAATGTATTATAATATAATATTATATTTGTATGGCCGACATGATGTATTGTAAAGACTCATATATGTATGAGATCTTGTAGGTCACTTGTAATGTATGGAATTATATGATAGGTAATGTAAGGAAGCGGTAATATGTGATAGGTTATGATAGCGAATAATTGTATATGCACTTTGATGTATTCATCTTGAGAGAGAATAAGAAGCAAAGCAGAGCAAAGCAAGGTTTTGGTAGAGGTATCAGACAGAGCTTAAACTGGTACTGAATCCAGCATTGCAGATGCTATTTTGAGCAGTACATTGTTATTGGATTTAACCATCCAATTGTGTAGTCAGTGAGACTCCATTTTTGTATTAAGCAGTGAGCTCTAGGCAATTGGCCTTCCGGCATGTGCAGGCCCTATTGTACTAAGTAATATTTATTCATATTGGCTAGTGAGTAAATAGTGTGGGTCACAAATCCCACCGAGGTTTTTCCCTTATCGGGTTTCCTCACCAAAAATATGTGTTATGGTGTGCATTGATGCTTATTCTTTTGTTTCTCTTTACTGCATTATTATTTGCTTACCAGTATATTAATTTGGGTTGTAAAGTTGCAAATAAGTTTAAATCTTTCATCTACCGGCCAGACACTGATTCACCCCCCCTCTCAGTGTCTTTGGGACTAACCAAGTATCTAACACATATAAAATAGGAGAAAATAGTGTTGTGACATGTAGGGGCTTGTCTAAGTCAAACCCCTGATAGATTTAACCTTCACTACAACTATGATTGATTAGAAAAGAGAGCTTACCCCCCTAGTAGGGTAGAGGCTAAATTTGAAGTAAAATGTTAAATTGATAATATCATACCTCAATATTGATAATGGTGGTGATGCAATGCTCTTTATATAAGTCCTCCAAGTGTTGATGAAATAACATGATAAATCATAACAAAATATGTCATGAAAACATGCTTGAAGATAGCTTGTTGTAGCTTGCTACTCCTTGTCCTTGAATATGCTCTTGAAGGAACAAGTAATGCTTGAGAATGGAAGTGTTAGATGATAAAATGAATTATAGATGATGCTCTTATATAGGGTTCTCAATATATTTTTGTATTTAGTCTAACTTCCAATAGTCATGTCAAAATACTGGGATCCGATCACAAATTGTTGGAACTAGCACACTGACAGGCTCAAATTTGGGCCCATTTTTGGGGACCATCGTGCTAGAAACAATAATCCATTCCAAAACAAGACAAACTAAAGGTGATTACAGAGTGTACAGACTTAGTACATTTAGATTAGGTCACCTCATTAACATATGATAATAGTTTGGATGAGATAAGACCTAAATAGATTCAAAAGACTCAAAAGGACGCACATTAATGCAAGGGCCTAAAAAGGAGTGTGAAATTGTAAGCGGTTACAATTTATGACACTACATTTAGCCCCCAATTTAGTGATAGTATGCACTTATGCTTAGAGCCATAAATTAGATTTGAAGAGATAGAGCACCTAAGAACAAGACAAGATAGGGATACCATGACACTAATTTTGAGGGATGATCAATCCCCCAAGATAAGATACTATAAATCCATGCAAAAAAAACTTCAAATATACACAAATAAAACAACATTAGTACCAAAAAAACAAAAGGCTCCATGTCAACTAGTTGAAGAGACCTTGATGTCAAAAATGTCTCAACCTGTAATATCATTCTTGACATGTTATTGCAAGAGGACAACAAGGTGCATTATGTGGGGTGATTCATGATTGTATCATGGATTCTACTAGCTAGCAAGTTGTGTTATGTTAGGTGATCCATGAGAGAGAGAGAGAGAGTTACCAATTCCACTAGACAACAAGGTTTCTTATTATGGGTGATTTGTGTTAGAGAAAGGAGTGTAAAATATTTTTAGTAGGGTGTATTGTGTTAGTTAATTGATGACAAGGGATACTAAATCAAAATCTATACTTGCTAGATAATATGAAAATACGACTACACAATGGGTGTTGCAATGTGCACCAAACACAAAGATTATGAAGCAAAACCTTTGTTTTCTAATTAATCTAAAAACTATGACTACAAAACAAGTGGTACAACATGCACCAAACACAAAAAATTGATATGACAATGCGAAATGGGTGTGGCAGTGACATCAAGCACAAATAACTAGGAGGCCTTATATGCCCCCCTTAAGATGTCAACATACTACCGTGTTTATCTTAAGGAAGATAGAGATCCACAATAAGGACAAGCAACTTGAAAACCAAGGAGATATCCTCAATAAAAATGTGTTTTCCAAGCTAGGAAGAAAAATCATTAAAGCACACAATTCGTTAAGCAAGGAAGAGATAGATGTGTAGCATTGTATATTGTAAACCCTTTACAATTTTACACTCCTTTGGACTCTTGTTTTATTTTATCTTATCCTATATCATTTCAATATTATATGGAACCTATCACATCCTACTAATGGCAAATACTCAAATTATAACCTAATTTGGTATTGTGAACCCTGACACCCCTTGCCACCTTTTAGAGGTTCAATTTTGATAAGTCTAGGGTGCTGAAATAAGTCTATGACACCTATTTAGGTCACCTATTTAAGGTCTATTGTGCCTATTGACATAAACCTACCAAAAGTCCCCAAAATTTGGGCCTATGGTAGTGTTGTCTTTCCCATTAGAAAATATGGTTTCAACTGTTGTATATGACTATTGAGAGTTGGCCTAAAAGAAAAAATACCTTGAGAATCCTATGTAAAGACATCATCTATAATTCTTTTGGGTATCTTTTATCTACACAATCCACAAGTTGTAATTCAATAATTCCTAATTCCTTCAAGAGAGAATATAAGCACAAGAATCATAAAGCTACAATAAGGTGTCCTCAAGTATGTCTTCATGATGCATTTTGTTATGATTTATCATGTTATTTCATCAACACTTAGATGACTTATCAAAAGGTTATTGCATCACCAATCCAAAGGTATAATCATTTCAATTTAGAAATTCAATTCAATTCAACATCTCCTAATCTAACCTCTTCCTACAAAAGGTAAGTTCTCTTTTATAATCATCATTGTTGTAGTGGGGTTTAACACCTACCCGGGGTTTGAATTAGGTAAGCCCCTATACAACACAACACTTTTCCCCTATTTTCTATGTGTAGGTTCCAAATCCAATGGCAAAGAGTTGCAAACAGCAAATTAACATCATAGTTCCATATTTTCAACAAGCAAAAAACCCTGGTCACTATCAATCAACTCTAGTGATTGACGCTTTTCTACTAAAATTTTGGGAGAATGATCTACAGAGGATCTTGATCTAGAATCTACACATTAAAGCTAACAAATACATCTGTAGTTAGTGTCACCTCACTCTCTAGACCAACAATTTTAAGTCTATATTTAAGTGATAGGTTCCTCATTGTATCTCATTTCCAATTTTGAGGCTACCTTATAATTTCCTATTCTATAGTTGTTTATTTATGTTAAGTATTGTAAAATTCCTAGATCTTTACCTAGTTCTTGCATCATTTTTTTCTTTATCATATTCAATCACCAAAATTTAGAAAGGAACAATTGATCACTATTGCCCAACTCTCCTAATTGGCTAAATTTGGGCCTAATTGGTTATTCCCTAATGAAAGACTATGGAAATGGTTCCTATTTTTCATTTTTAGACTAGTGAACACTAATTCCTCCATTTTCAAGTTGTAATTAAGAGATATCTTGCAACAAGTGTAAAGGGATCCTTATCAAGGATACATCATTATCAATAGAGGAGGAAGATATTTTTCCTAAAGATGTCTACCTTTGAACATAAATGATATATTTAATAAACATGACATCTTAAACTAAAAGGGAGAAGGAGGTCAAGAATACACAACTTCCCAATTCCTAGGAGGGGGGATTATTGATGAAGGAATGCACACTTTCAACACCAAGGAGAGATCATTTAAAGGATATATGATTTCAAGCAATGAAGAGGTCCTCAATTCTTTGCGAGAAAGGCAAACCATTAAAAAATGCAACCCAAAAAAGGGAAAGTGGGTCCTAAAGAAGGAGAAATGTTTGAAAACTATTATTTTCTACAGTATAAAGATAAGTATAATTATTATATTATGTCGCTAGCTAGGTATGATTTCACATGAAATTGTACCACCATGAATGACAACAAGCCCCTAATAGGTACACTACTTAATTTCACATAGTGAAGAGCAACGTAACAAGAAAGATTGTTTATTTAGAAGGGATAGGACAAAGGTTTCACTCATTGAAAATTGTCATTTTAATGATACCATAATCGATGAATTGATAAATTTTACTCTCCAAAGCTTGACATTCATTAGTGGAATGACCATACATTTGATGATATAAGTAAATAAAAGAAATTTTATGGTCTTGTTTACATTTATTCCTTTATTTTGGCCAAGAGAGAGTAATTAATTTGGCTTGAGAAGGTTGAATAAAATACTCTCTTGTTTAGATGAAAAGTTAGGAGAAGAAGACATGGACATTTTAGACAATGAGGGAGGGGATATCAGCAGAGAAAGAGGTGTTGGTGTTTTCCATCTAGTAGTCAGAATAGAGATGGTTTCAAAATCTCACTGCACTCACTGTTCTGAGCTAGATGGCCAACTAACAAGAATTCCTAGGACAAATAATTCTTCTACACTTCGAGTTGTAAGGCCCCACTAGTCCAAACCTTAGGAAAAGTAACATAATTGATTTCCAATTAAATCTAAGTAAATTTTCCACTTACATAAATGCAAGTCTTAAGTTAATCAAATGAATAACAATTGTTGTAATTGTGAGTACAATATGTTATATTCAATCCATAAGTTATGAAAATGACAAATCAGATAAATGTTCTAAGTAATTAATAGCAAATATAAAAATGAGTTAAAAGATAACCATAGTTAGCGTATATGAAAATTATGAAATATGACAAGCATCTAATTTGATCGTCACGCTTACAAAGAAACTCATCAAGAGAAACACTTACGTAACGGTTCATGCGTATAATAAATGCAAACTTAAAGTATGTATCAAACTTAAACATTCACGAAATGAAAGAAGACTAAGCATAAAAAACATGCATCCACAAATAATACACAAGTAGGACACATGTCAGTGGTTAGTGGTTAGTGGTTAGTGGTTAGTGGTTAGTAGTTAGTAGTTTTCCCTACTTTTGTTAGTTACATCTTCTTGGTGAATTTTTGTCGCATTTTTGACAGTAGGCCTTATAGACCCCTTTGCATAGCTTACACAGCTTGATCATATATAGCTTACATAGATTTCTTATGAAACTGCATTGGTCTATTACAAGAACTCATTAATACATCATAAAATATTACATAAGATTTTACAATGATATACAAAAGTCTTTGTCTCTGGATGTTGTGTCTTCCTCGCCATCGGACTCACGTCCATCTATGATATGGAAAATAGATAAATAACCTAGGCATTTTATCCACCCAACCAATTGAAGCTTTCACTTCCCGATGCTCATGATAAGCTTGTGTCCCTCACGATGGAGCGTCCTAGCAAGCCGACATCAACTTTCAGGAATGGACCTGTGCGTGCATGTAGCATCTAACAACAACTTGTTGAACTTATCTACATATGATTTGGCAAGGAGTAATAAATAACTTGGCCAAGTTTCTACCCTTTTGGGGTAGGTGAAAAACACCCTTCCCTGTTTGACCCATAATCAAGCACCCTATCCATTATATATCCCTCATAGACAAAGATACAAATTACCCCTCCTGGGTATATTTTTCTTTATATTTATTGTATATGGTGAAAATGGACAACAATAATAACAATATTGAAAGGCTAAATGAATCCAACCACTAAACCCTAGCCCAACAATCAACAAAGATCCACCATAACATATGAAGATTACCTAAGACAATGCAAATAACTCAAAATCACAAAGATTATACCATCACATGTCCAATAGGGTTTTGATCTCCATTCTTCCTATCTCCATTGATCTTGCTTGATATATTTGCTCTCAGATTTTTATATGCACAAGAGCTCAACAAAGAACGGAATGTGGTTGCAAGTAGGATCGTAGTGTAGCCAAGTCTTCAAGATTAGTCATTAGGATGAGTGATTAGGGTTTGACAATGAAGAAAGCATCTTCTTAAATAGAAGACACAATATGAAATGGAGGGTTAAGATTGAGAGGTGTAGAAAGAGAGGTCGGCTAGGATTAGAGGGTAGGTAAAAGAAATACCAAAATAATGAAAGAGGTAGGTAGTGTAGGAATTAAGAGATGAATGACATGTGTCATGTGTAGAAAAAGATAATGAATTAATTAAATAAATAAAGATTTATTTAATGAATAGAAGAAATAGGATAATTAAATAAATAAAAATATTTATTTAATTTAGGAAAGGATAATTTAAATAAACAAATGTATTTATTTAAATGAGAAATAAGGCTAGAAGAGGATAAATGAGTTAATTAAATAAATAAGGATTTAT
Source organism: Cryptomeria japonica (assembly GCF_030272615.1). Classification (NCBI taxonomy): domain Eukaryota; kingdom Viridiplantae; phylum Streptophyta; class Pinopsida; order Cupressales; family Cupressaceae; genus Cryptomeria; species Cryptomeria japonica. The sequence goes on from NC_081411.1 coordinate 362,387,068, forward strand.
TTAATTAATAGAAGAATTAGGCTTAGATAATTAAATAAATAAAATATTTATTTAATTAAACATGACAATTTTAGATGTCTACATTTTGCCCCTCTTTGAGACAATGCGGCTTGTCGCATTGTTTCAAAGAAGATAAGATGAACTGATACAAAGTTGCCCCAGAATGGGAATAATATGCCCCCTCGAGAGATTGGATGAAAAAGTCTGAAAAGATTGCAGACAATCTCTCGATAAGAAAGAAAGGCTAGAATGGATTGACCGAATAAAGTGACAAAGTCGCGGGATGAAGAAGACTGACTCGGGAAATGAAGGCTAAGGCTAGGGTAGGCTATAAGATAGACCACGGGCAAAAGACATCCTCATTGTCATCTACACCCTCACGAGATCACAATGCAGAGCGAGAAAAGAGCAGCAGCAGTGAGCAGCGATGGCCTTCGTACACAGATTCGACCGCGTTCACCGATTTCAGAGGCCAGCAGAGGTAGGAGAGCCGGTAAGTACCACCAAACCTCCTCGTACTTTGATGCATTTCAATTTTGTCATTAATGCATAGTAGTTTAGCAATAAATGCGCTTAGGAATAGGGCACAAAAAGGTGCAAAAACGTGCAATCGCGTCTATGTCGGTGCCAAGCGCGTCTGTGTCCGCCAGGCACGTCTGTGTCGGTTCCAGGCGCGTATGCGTCGGGAACCGCGTTTGTGCTCGATGCGGCCACATCTACGTTGTTGAGGCGCGTTTATGTTCCAAAGTCGCGCCTGTGTGATAAAGTCGCGTTTGTGACAAATTTAGGCACGTTTATGTTCAGAAGGTGCGTTTGCGTTATGTAGTCACGCTTGTGCAGTCTATAGGCGCGTTTGTGAATTTAAAACACATATATGTCAGAAAATGCAAGTTTTTGGTCTTCTAGGTCAAATCGGTTGTTCTGTGATGAACATACGTTGTCGATTGGATAAGTTGCTGAGAGTATACACTCAAGCAGGTCCTCTAGGAAGACTAGGATAGGTCAAGGCACTTTGTGATGAACAGGGAGCACCAAGATAGAGTACTTTGTGATGAACAGGGAGTACCCAAAGTATGAGCTGCACTGTGTGATGAACAGGGAGTGCAAAATGTGAGTAACACTTTGTGATGAACAGGGAATGTCACACACGTAGTACTTTGTGATGAACAGGGAGCACTACTAGGATAGATAGCAACACTTTGTGATAAACAGTGAGTGTCACTAGGATAGATAACCATATGCATTTAGATAGCAAGTAGCATTTTGTGATGAACAGTGAATGCCATGATGACTGACATGATTGATTGTTTTGACTGCAGGAGTATTTGCCCATGTTAGAGTCACGGGAGAGATTCCCGTCTACACAGAGATTGCGACCGGAGTTATCATTTCAGGATAGAGCGCCTATCGAGGAGATGGGCCTTAGACATGTATTATATGTGCCTGAGTTTCGGGTAAACATGGGTTTGCTGACTACGCTGGCAGAGAGATGGCACTCAGAGACATGCACCTTTCATTTGCCGATGGGGGAGATGACAGTGACGCTTGAGGATGTCTATAGGATATTGAGGATACCGATCGATGGAGAGCTAATTCCATACGATCAAGATGAAGACAGGGAGGCTTTGAGACGGGTGTTCCAAGATCCCGAGCTAGAGATGAGAGCAGGTCATGTGGCATGGGACACCATGACCGCGACAGGGTCAGCTTTGCCAGCTGTGATTGGAGGAGCCATCAGTGGTTACCTGTGTCCGGACAGGGCGACACGAGAGTTGGTAGTGGGCTGGGGAGGAGCACTAGAGATATTGGTGACTCAGCACACCAGATATGCCTGGGGTCCATGTGTTTTGGCACACCTGTATTATGAGCTTCACCAGTTCGTCTACCATGGATCAGTGGGATTGGGCTATGGAGTGACACTTCTGCAGGTTTGGGCATATGAGCATCTACCTATCACACAGCCAATACACTTCAAGGGTAGAGGTAATGGGCGGAGCTTTGTTCACTTGTATGATATGATCACTTCGCAGCCTCGGATTGGCAGGCTAGAGCACTAGAGGCGAGTGATAGATGACATTGATGTCGTCATCTGGAGGCCGTATCTGGGGTGTGAGGAGTGGGAGGATGATGCAGTGGAGCTGCCTTATACCTTCAGGAGCAGATATCTGATTGGGCGGACACCCTACATATTGGAGAGACAGCTGGTGGACAGGGTAGGTAGACAGTTTGGCAGGATCCAGAGGATGCCACGAGGCTCGGGTATGTATGCCCGCACAGTGAGGGATCAGGCGCAGTTCGGGCCATTATTGTCATATGATCGGGTCGTCACATAGTTGGCAGAGATGATGCCCCTACCCTGGGATATGTGGCCAGAGATTAAGGATGCAGGTATGGATGTAGAGTATACAGCTTACTGGGCAGAGCATCCATTCCCTCGACTGACAGATCCAGGGGAGCTCCTGGAGGGAGATGCAGGAGGAGATGATGATGATGACGGTGGGGGTGATGGAGGCAAGGGCCGACAGAGGTGGAGGGGAGTAGTTGGGGAGAGGAGGGTGGCACCTCGGAGGGAGGGTGGACAGGAGAGACAGGCCCAGGTGGTGAGGGGTCGCGGTGGATTGCCCCTGCAGGTACCAGCAGCACAGGGATAGAGACAGGGACAGAGACAGGTACAGGTACCCAGGCATGCACAGAGATAGGTACCTGTTCAGGCACCGATACAGGTACATTTACAATTGTTTTATTAAATCATGTTTGTTATTTCTCGTATAATTATACCCATTTAGATTACATGCAAGTGAAAACACATTTTATGTATATGGATATGATTAATGCTACAACTTAGAATATAATAATGTAATAATGAAATTTTATAATCACCACCTACATACATACATATACATACATACATATATGTATATATACATATACATATACATATATGTATATATATGTATGTATGTATATATATATACATAGATATATATATACATATATATACATATATATATATATATTCTGGAATAATTTATTAGTGCTATAAATTAGTGGTATTGACTCTGAAATAATCAAGGGCTAAAATATCAAAATGGTGACAGGAGGATTAGCAAAAGTAGTACGCAAGTCAGCAAGGTAACCATAACAAATCAACCCCTGTCTATTATGGCAAAATAAGAGAATGAATAAGTTCAATCTCCTGCACAAACCTATCATTAAAAATTTAAGAGAACTGAATTAACTAAGAAAATATGTCAGTGATTAATAATTGAAAACCCACTGTTAGTGCAGATCTATCCATGAAAAGGACTGTAAAAAAAAAATTCTAAAATTATCCTAGTAGAAATCGGCTTAACCTGCCGACTGATCTATAAGCTATGAAAATTAGAAATCAATAAATTGATTCAAGTAAATTTTGCAAATTGAGGAGACGACATGATTTAACAAAATTATTCAACCATATCAAAAGTAAATGAAGGAAAGATGGGGCATTAGACTTGCATAGGGGCGACAGTCTCTTTTATCTGCATTTAATTTTGGCTCTGCCAAATTGACTCCTTTGCAAACACTACAAAATCCATCAAGTAATGACAAAATTAACTAGCCAGCATAGCAAATCAAATCGACTTTGAGAAAAGAGGGAATAAGAAATAAAATTATCTAAATTTGCCTTGCAATCGGTCAAGTCGGTGAAGGGATTCTGAAATAGAGAGGAGAGAAAAAGAGGAGGGGTGGATTTCCACAAACAAAATTGTGCACCCCACTGTTGGTCGTTTGATCTGCAGAACAGGGAAAGGGGTGGGGGGGGTAGGTGTGGCTTGTCACTATAGATTAGCCTCCCAAAAATACTAATCACCCTCAAAAGTCCTTGCAGATTCAATGTGGAGGAGAATGAAGGCATGGAAGAATGATGGTGTGGCCCTTTCTAGTTGTTTGACCTTCAAAAAAATCATTCTTCCCAAACTAGCAGCAAAAAAGAGAGTATAAGGAAGGGTGATACTGATTAGCAATTCGATGGGGAAAGCATATATATATATATATATATATATCAACAGTTCGATATCCTCTAAGTTTATATAGCTTGCACAGGAAGAGGTTTGATCCATGATCCATGGATCTTAATTGAATCAAAACAAGAGTGGTAGGAGAGTTCGAAGTGGAGAAGAGGATTTAGATCAGCTAGTTAAGAAGATTGATCAAGAGTTGGATTGGTTTGATTAGCCAGTCAGGGAGAGAAATTTGAGTGATGATAGGAAGTTATTGAGAGTTGATAGGAAGAAACTATTAGTTTGACTCTACTCTCTAAAAACTCACATGTTTTATTTTAAATCTTAATATTAAGTCATTAAATTAATATTTTAAATTCATTTATGTGAAAACTCTTATTTAACATTTAAATTTAATATTTTATTTTTCAATTATTTCTTAATGTTATTTATTATCGATTGTATTTGTTTAATTACTATGTGTGTGTGTGTAAATACATAGGCCACGTTCCCTAGGTTACTGCCAATGAGCTAAGAGACCCCTCCTTGGTTATTTGTCCAACTTCGATGGTCGACCCTGCATCCATTTCACACTCAACAAAAATCATCAAAACATCGTGATAAAATAATGTCATTAATAGAATCATCACATTAAAATATTATTTTTCAATAACATCAAAACATCATTAAATATCATCACAATTTAATGACAAACATAAATAATGTTGCCAGATACATAAAATATTAAATGTCAAATTTAAATCAATCATCCACAATATCAATATATATCTTATCAACTTAGACTTAAAATTATTCATCTAAATCAGGTCGTGACATGGGCTCTGCAAAACCTAGGCAGGTTCACCTACAGGATATTCACAAAATAACACAATTCTCATTGAATATCCTCTTTTAGCAAATAACTCTCAGAATAACACACCAATAAATGTACACAAATGGTTAGAGATACCACTTCATAGCCAGCATATGAAAATCACATTGGCTTCTGAGAACACAATAGCATGACACACATTAAACTAAAACTGAAAGAGAAATTTATTGAATTTCAAATAAAGGTTCCTAAAACATCATAATATAACGTATAGATTAGTGCTTATCCTAAGGTAACAAAGTCAAAAATTTCTAAATCCAACAATCTCACAATCCATTCACAAATAAAGATGCCTCAAATTAATATTCACCATTTCCCACAATGAATCATACTTATAAAATCTCTACCATTTTTGTTATCCCCTACAATTCACAACAAGTATTTAATCATTTCCTTGAAAAGAACCCTAACTATGAAATTACAGAGCCACACATAACTGCAAAGACAATACCCATTCATCCTTGATAAATAGGAATCATGAAAGACAAAAAAAAATTGAGCTGAGAGACGAAACATGGTGTGACTTTCATTAATTCAAAAATTGGGGATACACAATTCAATCAATATTAAAACTCCATACCCATATCAATTACTTTCAAATGTATCTTTATTACCAAATTTCAAAGCCCCTTTTCAATCAGCCCTAAATTCCTTTTATAGAAAACAAGGAGCAAATGAGTTTTAGGTTGATGACACATGTCAAAATTATATTGCACAATTGGAGAATATGCCAAGGCAAATCAAAAAGATGTCACACCTAGATAAGATAAGAGTTTCAACTTCTAATGGCTAGTGGGTTTTTAATCAAATAAATATCAAATATTCATTTAATTAAACTGGATAGATTTATGTGAATACAATAAGTACATGAGACCTTCAAATATTCTCTAATCCTAACCATGAAGCCAACTCTTCAAATGTCCTTAACCACACAATGCTTCTCATGTCAGCTATGAACTACAAAACCAGTTGGCCATTCAATACTTTTGATCAACTGTACATGGTTTGGAACCTCCTTGCACTTAGCATCAATAATTGCTCTTACTCCTACAACGAACCTTGAGTAAGTCATATCTATTGCAATCAATTTGTCGATAGCTGAGTAATACATTGGCTCATTGATATAACGCTTATCATTAATGTAGGATTTTGCCAAGATCAAGGGCACAATGAAAAGCATAAAAAGAGACAATAGGATGACAAGAACAAATTGTATTCTCATCAATATGCAAATGATCAACTGGATTAACCAATACAATGAATATAGGCCTGCTTATATAGGCAAGGCCATATGGATGTACGAGCACACAATTATGACATGTGGCTCAATGAGAAACAAGGGTAGGTAAGAAATACTAGGGGTAGGTAGGAGAAATAATATAATATTCCACAAGAGGTGGATGGCCCACTGAATGTGGAGTGTAACAGCAAAATAAGACCACAAAAGGTGGAATTTCTCCTACAAGCTCTACCCCTATGTGCACACTTCCCTAAGTGTCTCAAATCCAAACTACGAAGCAATGCATTATCCTAAGTTAACTTAAGTAAAGTGTAATAATATCCAAAATGAATATTTATTTACACCAACACCCCCCCTTAAGTGCAACTTAGGGGAATGAAGACTCAAGTCAACAATGCAAGATGGGTCCCGGCTACTAGGCCATGATAGGTACCCATGTACAATATGCAAATGCAAGCAAAACTATGCAATGCAATCTCTCACAAACGGAGAAAGGGAGAAAACCTAGTGGGAAAAAACTCCCCCCCAAAAGAGAGATGAATGTACAAAAGACTCTCAAAGAAGAAGGATAAAACCTCAAAGAGGAAAAAAGTCCCCCCCATAAGAGAGGAAGGAGAAGTCAGCTGACCCCCCCTAATGACACATCCTGCACCCCCAAGAGAGCTCGCAACTGCAGGAACTTACTCTCGGTGAAAGGTTTGGTGAATATGTCAGCAACCTGCTCCACTGTAGGACAATACTGCAAATCAATGACCTGCTCCTGGATGAGCTCTCGGATATAGTGCATATGAATCTTGATGTGTTTGGTTCGTTGGTGTTGGACCGGGTTCTTCGAGATTGCAATAGCACTCTGATTGTCGCAATGTAGAACTGTCGATATTGGAGTGGTGAATCCAAACTCTGTGAGGATCTGCTGGAGCCAAATGGTCTCAGTCATTGCGTTAACAGCACCTCGATACTCAGCCTCAGTCGAAGAGAGAGCAATAGCATGTTGCTTCTTGCTCTGCCAACAAATGGGGCCTAAACCAAGGTGAAAACTATAACCAGAAGTAGACTTACGATCATCAAGATCGCCAGCCCAATCGGAGTTTGTGTAACCAACCAAGTGAAGTCCTGTGCCTGCTGCATAGTGAATCCCATAGTGATGTGTACCCTGGATGTAATGAAGGATGCGTTTGGTGGCTTTCTAATGAGGCTCATGTGGTTCTTGCATGAAGCGGGAAACCATGCCAACTGCAAATAAAATATCAGGGCGTGTGTGGGTTAAGTAGATGAGACTACCCACAAGCTAACGATACAAAGTGGCATCAACTGGTGAAGAAGAACACTGAGCCTCAAGCTTGACTCCTGAAAGAAAGGGAGTCAGGGCAGGCTTACAATCAGCCATATGAAAGCGTGCAAGTAGATCAAGAGCATACTTGGGCTGCGATAGTGTAATCCCAGAAGGTGATTGTGAAATCTCTATCCTGAGAAAGTAGTGCAAAAGACCCAAGTCAGTCATAGCAAATCTGCCATGCAAAGCAGATTTGACCCTGCTAATGATGGATGAAGTACTCCCTATAATGATCAAGTCATCAACATAGAGCACAAGTATCAAGTGAGAGTCATCCTGTCGCAAAATGTAGACATTCAGATCGGAATGACACCTAGTGAACCCTACGGAGAGAAGAAAGGAATCCATCTTGGCGTACCAAGCCCTGGGGGCCTGCTTAAGGCCATAGAGAGATTTCCTTAGTCTGCAAACCAGGGAAGTATCCTAGATGAAACCTTGTGGCTGCTCCATATAAATCTCCTCATCAAGGTCACCATGAAGAAAAGCACTCTTCACATCCAACTGATGTACAGCCCAACCATGAGCTGCAGCAATAGCAAGTGTCAAACGAATGGAGTTCATCTTGGCTACGGGTGCAAAGGTCTCAGTATAGTCAACACCTGCAACCTGAGAGAAACCTTTCACAACAAGCCGAGCCTTATACTTATCCACACTACCATCCGCTGCAAACTTGGTCTGATAGATCCACTTACATTGAACCATTTTTTTCCCCTTAGGAAGATGGACTAGATCCCATGTGTTGTTCCTCATCAAGGAACTATACTCTTCCTCCATAGCATGGTCCCACTCAGGAATGCCTGATACTTCCCTAAATGTCTATGGATCGAAAGCGGTAGCAATGAATGCATGTGGAAGATCTTGATGTTGTGATCGAGTTCTCTGTGTATCTGAAGGATCCCCAACAAGAGAACCCATGGACTCAAGTGTCTGTCGAGCCCAACGAGGTCTAGGTGGAGGTGGAGAACGAGGCTCCTCAACGGCAAGTGGACCCTGCCGAGGTGTAACCTTGCGAATCAGAGTTGAAGGAGTCTCATCATCTAAATCACTAACATCACTATCCACAATGGAGGAAGGTGGAGGAGGTAGAGAGGCTAAGCTAGGAGAGCTTTCCTCAAAGTGAACACTCCTCTCAATGAACACCTCATGTGTCTCTGGATCCATCAATCTGTATGCCTTAACACCCTCAGGATATCCAACAAATATGCAAGGCCGACTCTAAGGTTCCAATGCCTTGCGTTTCTGTGGAGGTATGCGAGCCCATGCTGAACACCCAAAGACTCTGAAATGTCTCACAATCAGTTTCCTACCAGCCCAAGCTTCAAAAGGAGTAATACCTTGCAAAGCTTTGTGAGGAACCCGATTTTGGATGTGCGTGGCACAATTGATAGCCTCTGCCCAAAAGGCGGGATCAAGAGAACGTGCATGGATCATACAGCTAGCCATTTCTTTGAGAGTTCTATTCTTGCATTCTGCAACCCCGTTCTGCTGTGGAGTGTAAGCGACAGAATGCTAAAGATCAATCCCCTCAAATGTACAAAAATCCTCAAGTCTTTTGTTCACATATTCCCTTCCATTATCTGTACGAAGAATCTTGACCACTTTCCTTGATTGCTTCTCCACATGAGTCTTGAAGTCCTAAAATCTGTCAAATACTTCACTCTTATGAATAAGAAAGTAGACCCAAGTGAAGCGGGAGTAGTCATCAATGAAAGTGAGAACATAGCGGGCCTTACTAAATGAAGGTGCTGGAAATGGACCTGCTACATTGCTGTGAACAAGTTGAAGAACTTCCAAAGCTCTCCAAGCTTTCCCCTTATCAAACTTCTCTTCGGGATGCTTGCCCATGGAACAACCTAAACATACACCCTCTAAAAAACTAATTCGAGGTAGACCTGTGACCATGTCTTTAGTGTTGAGCTACTGAAGATAGCAGTAGTTGAGGTGACCAATCCGCTCATGCCATAGCTTACTTTCTAAATTTGAATGAGTAAGCAAGGCCCTAGAAGGTGAACTTGGCACAAAGTGGGAGAATGAATAAAGCCTTGAGTTGTCATTGACTTGTCCCACTGCTACCAAGGCATCATCATCAAGTTCCTTTACCATAATTGAATCTGGTGTAAACTCAACCTTTTTCCCATTCCAATAGTGAGTGATTTGGTAGATGGAGAGAAGGTTGGTAGACAAGTTAGGAACATAGAGAACATTCTCAAATGTTCCATCATCCATGTCAACTGAACCTTTCCCTTCAACCTCTACTTGTGTATCATCACCTATGTAAATGTGAGGTACCTTAGATGGCTCCAATGAAGAAAACTGCTCCTTTGTAGAACCCATGTGATATGAGGCACCCGAGTCAAGTATCCATTGCGGTGAAGAACCTGTTGAAGCCACAAATGCTTGCCCTTTTCCCTTAGACTGTGAGGAAGAGGAAGGAGATGAATCCTTCTTTGTGCAGGCGGATGGCAAGTTGATGTTGTTTTTCTTAAGAAGATTAGTTAACTCATCAACTTGCTTTGTGTGGCATCGATGCTCATCATGACCATACTTCTTGCAATATGCACAAGTTGGTTTATCCTTCTTAGGTGGTGTCCCCTTCTTGGAAGAGGATGAAAAATCGCCTTGTGATGGAGAGGATGATTGTCCTTTTTCCTGGTGTGGCTTAGACTTGGAGTGCTTCTTCTTCTTGTTGGAATCTTTGCCTTGACTTCCTTGATTCCCTTGATTAGCCACCAAAGCCTTGGACTTTGAAGACTTGAGAAGCCCCATCTTCAACAACTTAGATTGTTCCAATATCAACATTTCTATGAAAGCATCAAATGAAGGCATAACATAGGAACTCCCCACTGTCAAACGATGAGTTTGGAAGCTAGACACAAATGCTGCATATTCTGGTGCAAGCTTGTCCAACAAGTTGAATATCAACTGAGCATCCTTTTTGTCAATTCCACAATCCTTAAGCTTTGCTCTTAGCTCATTTGCTTTGGTGACATAATCTTGGATTGTATCAAAACTCTTGGGATCCAAGTTGGTGAGCTCATTGTCAATCTAATAGCCTCTGATTTCATCAACTTGACCATACAATTTCTGAAACATATCCCAAGCCTCTTTGATTGTTTTACACTTCTCAATGTGAAAAATGAGGTCATCTGATACATACTTGCGTAAAGTTCCAAGAGCCATGCAATTCTTTGTGAGCCATTCTAATTGAGCATTTGGATCAGCCTTAAGATCAGGTGGTGCTGTTATTGTTCCATCTATGTAATGTGTGAGACCCTTTTCCATTAATTTACTCCATACTTTAATTTTCCATGATGCATAATTATGTGGAGTTAAAGGTGGAAATTTATTAGGACTCATTGCAACAAAAATGGAAAGAGCACAAAGAGAGGCACAATCACACAAGACACCCCCCCAAATTCACTCAATCAAAGAACCCCCCCCCGCCCCCAAAAGTGATGATTTGGCACTTTATACTTAGTGCGTATACAATGGGCCACTTGCAAAAAATGGCAAAGTGGACTTCTGATTACAATTTTACAACTGCCTCAAGAAGGCCAAAAGAGACTCAAACTGATAATGCAAGAGATGTAACTAAGATCCAAGCAATTTACAAGTACCTAATAGCCCAAATAAGACCAATGTTTGAAAGTACAATTTCCACTCAAAATCTCTGAAATCTGATCATAGATTATGAAAGTAGATGAAAAAACATGCACTTTAAAAAAAAAAGGCACCTAAAAAGGAGGTTGTATGAGCTCAAACGAGGCCTTTGAAGTTGCAAAATTGAGGATTGGACAGGTACAGCTGAGAGAATCCAAAAATTTAGAAAAACCTGTGCACCAAAATCATAAAATAACTACACCACTGCAAAGATCATGAAATTTTAGCCCATTTCAAAAAAAATTGCACTAAAAAAGGAGCAAAAATGAGCAAGATATGGCCTTTCAAAGTTGGACTGCAAAACTGAAAAGCTCAATGGAGAGGGGGTCAAAAAATTTCAAAAAGTTGCTGATGTGGCGCTGATGTCAGCAATTCACTATCTTAAATTTGACGACTGTATGACCATCGCGAAAAATTCACCTCCCTACTGACTGGGCGTCTGTACGATACTGACTGTTGACTGGGCACGGTGACTGTGCAGCTGACTGTGCATACAGATTGATGGCGTGGCACTGTGTAGGGTGTACGGTAATCGATCGCGGGCCAGTGGCCACCTGCCATATGGCGGACGCGGGTCCGTTGGTTTAGTGGATGTCGGCAAGGGGAAGGCATTGCCGGAAAAGGAGAGACCGGTGGGCCGGGAGCCGAGGGGGTCGGCGGCGGGCCGGGAGCCGAGGCGGCTAGCGGGAGAGTGAGGCAGCCGACGGGCGGTCTGAGCTATCGACGGTGGTGGCGGCAGGAGACTCCGGCTCGACGGCGACAGGTGGTACTCTGCAACAACGCAGGTATGGGCAACGTGAACCTGCAACAATGCAGGTACGACCTGCAACCTGCAACACGCAGGTACAAAGGACATGGGGGGGTCTGCGGACCCCCCAAAAAAAAAAAAATTTTTTTTTTTTTTTTTTGGATTTGATTTTTTTATTTTTCGAATTTTGATCGCCCTTTTTTTATTTTTTCGAATTTTTTGATTCAGAAAATATGAAAAAAAATTTCAAAATCCGTATAATAATAGCCAAAATGGGGAAAAAAAAATTTCTCACCAAAATAGGTCGACTTTATAGTCGAAATTTATGGAAACGGCCGCCCAGATTCAACGGTGATGTCCAAATCGCTGTACGACGCCCCCCAAAAAATGAAGATCTCCAAATCCGAAAATAGAAGCCTCCAAAGTGTCTCCAAAAAACTAATCAATGAAGCCCCAATAGCTCTGATACCATGTAGGATTTTGCCAAGATCAAGGGCACAATGAAAAGCATAAAAAGAGACAATAGAATGACAAGAACAAACTGTATTCTCATCAATATGCAAATGATCAACTGGATTAACCAATACAATGAATATAGGCCTGCTTATATAGGCAAGGCCATATGGATGTACGAGCACACAATTATGACATGTGGCTCAATGAGAAACAAGGGTAGGTAAGAAATACTAGGGGTAGGTAGGAGAAATAATATAATATTCCACAAGAGGTGGATGACCCACCGAATGTGGAGTGTAACAGCAAAATAAGACCACAAAAGGTGGAATTTCTCCTACAAGCTCTATCCCTATGTGCACACTTCCCTAAGTGTCTCAAATCCAAACTACGAAGAGATGCATTATCCTAAGTTAACTTAAGTAAAGTGTAATAATATCCAAAATGAATATTTATTTACACCAACAATTAATCTTCTAAATAGAAACATTAATTGCATCCTTATATAACTTCTTCCATTCATCAAAAGGTTTCATCTTTGAATGCTTATTATGAAGGAGAGGGATAGTCCCATGCTTTAATTCATTAAAACTGTGCATTCTTTCCTTGATTGATCCATCCTTGTCCTCTAAATAATGAATTTCACTAACAAGTGACTCATAAGCTCTGCAAAAATCTGACAATGGTTGAGGTGGCCTAGGCATATACAGGACTGCAATAGTTAAATCCTTAATATTTAGCCCCAAAGCTTTGCACCGTTTAAAAATTTCATTCAAATATGTCAAAAACTTAAAGCACTTAGTAGGTCCCTCTAAAAGAATGCAAAAATAATTGTATACATCTTCAATCTTATTCAAAATTGATCTTTATAAATGTGACAAGGTTCCTCTGATTATAGTGACAACCTTGTCCTTGGCCATAGACTCTATTCTCACAACCTGTTGATATTTGGCCTGCAATTGCTTTTTGAGATCATCATTCTCCTTCTTCAAAGAATTAATCTCCTCCATGGCTTGTGATGATTCTCCCTATTGGATGACCATAGGAGGAGGTGCAATTGTTTGCTTCTCTACTTTTTTCTTTAGTTAAGAAAACTCAACAAACATCTTTGTGTAAGATTGGTGCATTTCTACTCTCTACTACAGGTAACAACATCTTTTCCTTCTCTTTCAGTTTCATTGCATCAAGAGAAAACATGGTTGAATGCATTTACAAATTCATTGCTTCAACAATAGATGTATCCCTTAGAATTCTTATTATGGCCCCGTCCTATGTCCTTTCCTCAACCCCAATCAGGACCCTTGGCTTATTAGTACTTGGGGCTCTTACCCACTGGACCAATGCTTTGAGAGTAGGGTAATATCCTGACCCAGTATGTCCTCCATCCTTCAAAAATTCTACTACAAATGTAGGGTCTGGTTGTTGCCTAATTTGATCCAATAAAAATATGGTTTCCAAATTCCAACCCGGTATTAGCAACATCCTACTCTCTTTAACAATTTCTCTAGCCTCATGTGGGGTCACATGATCTAAATTCAAATCATTCAAAGACTAAATCTCTAGAACACCTTTGGGTGGGCCAACTACTTGAAACCACAGAGCTTTGAACTCATGTCTCTTCACAAAATTGTCATCTGACATGATTGCATGAGCAGTAATTGCTTGCTCATCTTCACATTTGTCAAGGGGAAAAGGTTGACCAAAAGCCCTTCTCCTTTGTGGCTCCTCAATAACTTTCATATTATTAGGAGGTGAGGCAATGACCTATTCAACCTCATATTCCATAACATTCATGGCACCTACAGCTTCCTCTTCAACATACTACATATGTTGCTCTGGGATGTCTCCTGGGGCATGTTCCCATGTTTCTTCATGAGCCATATCCTCTTGAATGTTATAGGTTCCTATGATAATAGCCTCAAAATTTCCAAACATATTCTTAATTCTTATAACAGGTTCTCCTTCATTAGAGGAAAAACCTTGAAAGTTTAAAGGAAACTTGGCCCTTGTCTCATTTTCAATCCTTGCAAGAATTACCCATTTTTTCCTTCTCTAGAGGGCTTGCTCTATATTGAGGTAATTCCTTATTACATCTTCATTCAAATCCAAATCATGGCTAAAAGGTCCTCTTTTTATTTTGGCTCTAAGCCAACCTATAAATCCTTCTGGGTCAAAATTCCTTTTATTGCCAAACCTCAAAGCAAATCTACTAACCAAATAATTCTGCAACCTATCCAAAACTTTATCTCTAACTGCAAGTTCACCATATCTTGTGTACTTAGGGAGAAGGGAACCTTTTTTCTTCCCTGCCAAATGAAGCTTTTGTGTCCACAACATCTGCCACATAAACTCAAGAAATGCTAACCTTGAAGAGACATAAGCTAGCAGTTGGTGAGGAGGTTGAGGGCACTCATAGACTTTATCAATATGTAGTCAGAAAATAAAAAACAATCATCATAATTGAACCTCCCTTCATCATCCAACCTGTTATTCTTTGGCCTCAACAAATCCATCACTTTAGTGGGTATCCTATTTAATACTATACCCAACCATGACATGATTTTCATCATAAAGAACTCATGATAATCAACATAATCGGCAACCTCACATGTCCTATCTCATATATGACACCACCTCTACACAGGAAAAGGTGCACCATGCTTATCATAAAACTTAAGTTGCAAACCAAGACCCCATTCATACTTATGTTGGAAGAGAATCAAATGAGATAATAAAGAAGAATATTTCATGTTTATTTCTAGGGGGTTCTTTGCTGCCTCAATCAACCCCTCATGAATTTGCCAAGATATGAAAGAAGCAAAATCATACTCTAGGTTGACATACTTATGTTGAATCTTCATTCCCATCAGCATCATCCCAAATGACATCTTCACCTCAGCATCTTCTCCCGAACAGAGAGCATAGTAGATCTTAACAAAATAGTGCTCATATGTCTCAATAGTGAAAGGCTCCTTTTCAATGGGGAGTACTGGTGCAACATCAAAATGTCAACCTCTTTTCCTAAACAGGGGAACCTCCTTCTCCCTATAATGTCTTCTTCTCAATTGATATTCCTGTTCAAATTTGTTGAAATCTATTTCTACCAAGGCCTGCCCTGTGAGACCAAAACAATTGGCAGCCTTTTTAGAACTAATATCCACCAAAATAGTGCCCTTAGTTGTTCAAACTATCCTTGATGTAGGATCATACCTTGAAGCTAGGGCCCTTATTAAATCAGCCTCCACAAATACATTAGGCACATTCAGTTTTTCATATCTAATCGACAGGAATTTGACCTTGGGACAACTTCATCCTTGTTGTTATAGAAATACTGAAACAAATTCCAACCCCTCTCAAGAATAAAACAATATCCACAATGCAAACATGCATCCATTAGTTCATTACTATCCTTAATACTTGAGGTTGATGTAGGAAGCACATCCAAAAGGTCTTGATACAATGGTATCTCCTCTCCTTCCTTGGTTTCAGTAGGAGCACCCACAAGTCCTTTAGAAACAACCAACAATCTTTTTGCATGCTCTTTTAACCTTTCTTCATGGACCTGGTGTACCTCAGATAAGGCAACTTCTAAAACTTGAGGTTCCTTCTTCTTTCTAGAAGCCTTAGGTTTTTTCTCCTTTGGCTCCTTCCCTTGCCCTGATGAGGCTTCACCCTTCTCAACACGATTACTCTTTCTTGGCTTAGAAGCCACTTCTTCCTATCTAGGCTCACTATCTTCAACCTCAATTGGGGGAGGGTTTTGTACAGCTTTATCCATTTCACTTTTCTTTATGTGCACAGAAGAACTCCCTCCCCTTCTAGGCATTTTTTATAATTTTACAAACACTAGGGAAAATTAATTGCAGTTTTGATTGCAAAAACCCTAAGGCTCACAAGTGATGAACTTACACCTATTCTAAAATCACAAAACACCCTATAGCTATAAGCAAGATAAAAACACTTACTGGTTTTGCAATTAATTTCAACACTAAAAAAATCACCAACTTTACGCAGCCCTGTCTAAAAATCTTCGCACTCCTCGACTCAAAAGCACCTTCTCTATTGCACAAAGGAAATTTTGAAAACAAGGAAGCAATAATGAATTAATTCAATAACAGTTCACCATAAAAATGAGTGCCTCGAGCAATAAATGTGGGATGCCAATTGAATTCTCAAATAGTCGTGCTTCACATTTGAATTTCAACCGTCGATGCTATCTGAGTAAGCAAATCTAACAGTTAGACCCACATTGAAAGTCCATGTGGAACTCTATTGATGTGACCAGGACGTTAAACCACCCCTTTTAAATGTTCATAGAATACTCACGCAGACACACAAGTCACTTGGTTCCTTCAGTTTCTACCTTGTGGGCATGCAAAATGAACACTCTATGCTTCCCTTTTGTTTCGCTTGCCCGCAATCTTCCTTGCTTTCTTTTGGCTCTTCCTCGCGGGACTGTGGGCTTCATCACTTGTAACTAATAATCACTTCCTTTATTCCATAGGCCCACAAAATTATCATTTTCTTTCAGTTCTACTTGGCAGGGCCGCGGGCCCTTACCTTACAACACTCTTCCATTCTGCTCACCTCCACACCTTCTTATCCTTTGTGAAGCCACCCTATGGGGATGCGGGTCTTTCCCTCTTACTCAACACTTGTATCCAAACTCTTTCCCTGTGCACCCACTAGCAACTAATTTCATTCCATCCTAATTGCATGAGGAAGTGGGCTCTTACATTGTCAACCAACTAGCACCTTTTTGTAGGCTCGCAACATGAAACTTTTGGACAGGCACAACCCCGTGGGGGTGCAAGTTCTTACATTGCGGTAACCCATTAATGAGTCTCGTAGACCTACACATAAAGTTTAACCAAAATAATACATAATGTGAGAGTGTGGTATTAACCGCTAAGGCCTACAAAACACAACCCGTAGGTCTGCAGACAAAAGGAAACACAATAAAGGTAACCTTCGAGGAAGTGGCGGCAAAACTTAAGGCATAAAATTAAGAACATGCAACTAAAGAAAGGGTAAAAAGGGGTCGTTGCGACTAGGAAATGAAACAAGGGGACTTTAATGAAGATAATAAGACTATGATAAAATAAAATCCCTTTTGTTAAACTCACACATAATGAAAGTAAAACCCCTCCCTTGGAAGCTAAAAGGTTGACGGCCATAAAATGCAAACCACTTAGGACAAGAAAGTAGAAACAATATTTTGCAGTCCTGACAAGAGGTTGGAAACCTAAACCTTCATTAGAAAAGTACAATGTAGATTTCTCATGAGTCTCAATACTTTGTTGCATACATCCTAAACTATGTCCATTGAATTCATGTTTAGAATCAAATGTAAGATCCTTAGTGGGTGCTGAAATGTCAAGAGGAGAGAGTTCACTCTTATTGTCAATTATCTATTGAAGTCCAAAGATCCCCGATTATTATCAAGACATGTTGAAAGATATTGGAATGGATTTAGACTAATCTTGCACAAATAAAACACAAGGCTCCTTTGAGACTTCGTACTTGGATTGAGAGACTTTATATTCTTATTTAAACGAGGGTGTAAAGTCTAATGGACCCCAAATTTTCTATAAGAAAGCATCTTTGATAGAAGACTATGTTGTAGAAGGAGTCATAGTGTTAAAGAAAGATATGTATCCCACTTCTTCTTGAATACCATTATAAGGATTATGATAAGTCTTACTTGTGTAAAGTTCATTATCATATATGAATGTTATTGTGTGGTGAAGGGTAGAAGGAACTACTTGCATAAAATGAATCCACACTTTACCTAGAAAAGATTCTATGTGAGGGTATCAAGCATGACATGGATAGGAGTGGGTAAATTCCTAGTGTAATAGGTAATGTGATTATACCTAACAACTATCTACCAACATTATCAAAGCCACAAAGAGAGAGGGAATCAGATTGAATTAGGGAGGTATCCATATTGATTTTATGTAAGAACTTGTAAAGCGGAAAATGATCGAACCCTAGTTGCTCTCCCCTCTTCCAACTCCAAGGAGAGAGAAGGGAGGTTACTAGGGTTGACGGTTTTCACTTAGGGGAGACTTTACATTCAAAAGAGGGGTTGAAACCCACAAGATCCAATCCCACACAATGCAAGATTGGATCCTAAACGAGTTTCAAGGGTTAAGACAGCAAGGCAACCCTCTTTTGTAAAGAATGTGCATAGAATGATCAAGCTAGGAATGCATAGAAAGTGAGAAAGATTCGCTTATAAACTGAGATAGGGATATAGGATGAAGCTGCGGACCTAGAATTAGCAGTAAAATGTTGATACGGCGTTGTCCTGCAAATTTGAGCAAAAGTTGACGGGACGATGGCGCCCAGCGTGCACACGGTCCTCTGAAAAATCCGCGAAATGAAGGGGGATCTGTTTGTCTCTGCACAAGGATTCCAGATCTTCAATTTCAGCCGCGTACCTGCAACCTACACATAGAAAAGCAAGGTTAGGGATTAGGGGTTTGCCTTTAGGTCAAACCCCGGTTTTGGAATTAACCAAGAAATGAGAAATGCTGTAAATGTAAATGATTGTAATGTAAAACAAGTACTAATACCTTGTTGTAAGGATGTTTGTATCCTTATGTGCGAAGGTATAGATGTTGTTGTTTGTTGTATGTTGTAGTATGTGATCTCCTCTTCAATGGTTGAATCCTTGTCTTGAATGCAACACTTAGCCTTGAATGGAGACTTAGAATGATCAATTGCTTGAAGGAATGTTTGAATGCTTGAATGCTTGAATGCTTGAGTATCGTTTCCACGCTTTTTCCATCTTTTTTTAAATGAGAGAGGAAAATGTAGTTTATATACTTGCCAATTAGGGTTAATAGACTAATTTTCCCGACCTTAGGCCGACCAGGAAATATTATTTTCCAATTTGCAAACAAAAAGACCCGAAGTCCCATAGGAGACCGGGCCCAAAATAGGGCCAGGGACCAGGGCACTAGGCGCCATGGTCCTGGGGGACTAGGGCGCTGGGCGCTCTGGTCCCACCTCCCGAGATAGCAGGGTGCAAGGAGGATCAGGCCAGGGTGCTTGAAAAATGCAGTTTTTGGTGTCGTGGACAAGTTTCGAGGTCTCCATTTAGGTTCCGTGTTGCGTCGCCATCGTGAAGACCGAAATGCAGTCGAAATTGCAAGTGTCACAATTTTAGGATGCTACATTTAGCCCCCACTTTAGCGGGAGTATAAGCGTACACTCATACTTCTGATAAAGTACAAGGAAACAACATTGAAAGACTTTCACCACGTCAAGGAGGCAAGATACACCAAGCCCCCAGTGGACTAAGGATCTTACGACTTCGATTGACAAAGTAAAAGGGAAGATCACGAGGGAAAACCATGACTATCAGTAGTAAGGTTCCCTCACTATGAGTCATGCAAGAGAAATACCAAAAATTTTCAAGGCAAAGCTAAGTTCGCCAAGAAATTTTCAAGTATCCTGAAGGGATATACAGGGTGTATGCCCCCCTATGTTAAAGCGATCGCACACGCCTCAACGGGGGTGATTGCTTTAACGTAGTGATACACATAAGAAATGAGAAGGGAAAGGAGCACGTTATCACAAAGATTTAGCCCCCAAGTGTGAGATAAACCCAAGGATAATAGACACAAAACACAAAGCACGAGGTGACTTCGCTTTCCTCAGGGTCAGTATGTTGTATGATAGTCATGTATATATATCATATGTATGTATGCATAATTGTTCTTCATTCCCCAATCAAGGAAGGTCACCTAGAAGAAGGGAACACATGTGTCTTTTGAGTCAACATGAGAGAGACCAAAAGAGATCTCAATGCTTTGCATCGTCCTCAAGTAGACAACACTAAGGACAACAAAATAGAAGAATGAGAATAACATATAGAAGAAGTAACAAAAGAGAGGAGGAGAGAATCTGCTATGCTAATGTAACTAGTCTAGCACGTCATCTACCCCTCGATCTTGCTGATCAATGTTTCGGGAAGGCAGGGAACATGCTAGAGGAGAAACATCCAACATAGCAGATGGAGCTATCACAAGATCCAAACAAGGGCTATGTTCATGTTCCAAGCCACATTGTTCTTGTCTAGGAGCTAGGATAAGTGCTTTAGAAAATTCGTTAGATAAATGGTTATCAATATCAACAAGTTCATATTCACTATCAGAAGCAAGAGGAGTAACATGTTCATCATGAATAACATTTTCATCTATAGCATCATCAAGATTTATAAAAATAGGATCTTTAACTCGCACAGGATCAAGACCATCATGCATCTTATGTTTAGGAGATTTTGGAGAAAATGGAATAATGCTTGTTGAAGGTGTTTTTGGAGATTGGGAAGTTTGAGAAGCAGCTGCTTGAGCTCTAAGACGACGCTTTCGTCGACGTTCATGCGCAAAACGATTTCGTCTAGTCTTAGTAGGAAGTGGAGAAGATTGAGGAGGAGGAATGTTCTCATCCTTATCACTTGGGTGTTTAGGTTGTGGTCTCTTAGGCTGGATAATAGGAGAAGAAGAAGGTCTCTTCTCTCTATAAAAAGAAGGAGGAGGAACTGCTCCATATAAAGGAGGAATTTTTGGTTTAGGAAGAAGACCAAGTCCATCATGACGAGGAGGTATAGGTCTACTTTTAGAAGGTTTATTAGGCATAGACATAGTCACATCCATAGGGATGGGTTGGGAATCTTCTTGAGGAAAGACATTAGTTTTATCTTTCAAAGGAAGAACTTCCTTCTCAAGAACGATAGGAATGTCAAGTTTAGGTGTTCTAGGTTCACTTAGAGATAGGATCATATCTGTTTTCCACTTTTGATAAGATTTGAAAAGATGATCACTTCGCGGAGGAAGGGATTGGAATTGTTTAGGCCAAAAGTAATCAATAGGAACACTAGAAGTTCTTTCAGCTGGTTTAAAGAGACTATGATTGACAGTAACAACTTCACCATTATGGGGAAATTTCAAACACTTATGAATAGGAGAAGCAATAGCTTTCATGGAAGATAGCCAAGGATAGCCAAGCTTCACACGAAATTGTTCGGATGAAGGAATAATAGCAAAGTTCACATCAAGGGATTTGTTATGGACTTCAATAGGTAATGTAATAGAACCAATTGCAGGAGAAGAAAATGCATCAAATAATTTCACAACCACATTTGTTTTGTCATAGATCACTTGATTCAATTGCAAAGTAAAAAGAAATTCTTCGGTAATAACATTAACCATGCACGAAGGATCAATAAGCACTCCACGGCAAGGTGTATTCTTGACTTTTGCAACTATGTATAAAGGACCATCAGGTGCCCTGATAGTTTCACTAGAATCAAATGTGATGGAAGGTTCTTTAGGGATTTCTTGCTGCTCTACAAAGTTAATCACATTCGGAGTCATAGACACAAGACCATCAGATGAGAGAGAGGAATCATTAGTCTCAATTGCATTAGAGGTATGGGAAGGTAATGGATCAGTAAAACTCTGAAGATTTTGGTTAGGAGGAGCTACAGATGTGTTGCCTTTATCATTCACTCCGGAAATAGAGATAGTATTATTATCAATCAAATCTTGAATTTTACCCTTTAAAGAAAAACATTTTTCAGTATCATGCCCAGGTTGACGATGAAATTGACAAAAAGCTTTGTTATCAAAATAAGGTGAATTTATCTTTGCAGGATCTATTTGCCTTATAGGAGGAAGAGTAAGCACATTTTGTTCCAATAGCTTATTCATAATACTATGCAATGATTCATTCAAAGGAGTATACTTTCTTTCTTTCTTGAAAAATTTAGAAATAGGAGGCACACCTGATGCTGCATTCACATTGTTGTTGATGATGTTTTCATTGAATTTGATGGAATCTTTGTTCGGTTTAAACTTCCCAAATGGTTGTTGACTGCTATCACCCTTATCACTCGGAGCCATAGGATGTGATTGTTCCATTTGACTCACAGTCAGTTGATAATTGTGAAGAGTTGCACACAACTGTTGGAAAGAAGTAAACTCAGAAAACAGAAGTTTGTCTCGAATATCTCTTTGTAAATTAGAAATAAAGATTCTTTGAATATCATTGTCAGGCACTGGAAAATAAATTTGAGCATACAAATGCTTATATCTACCAATGAAATCAGTCACTTTTTCTTTAACACCTTGTTTACAATGCATTAAATCAATCAAAGTAACTTTAGAACTTATATTGTTTTGAAATTGTTGAATGAAAGCATTTGCAAGTTGTTTGAAAGAAGTAATAGAATAAGAAGGCAACGAGCAATACCATTGTAGGGCTTTGTCTCTTAATGTTCTAGTAAACAGTTTCGCAAGCAAGCTTTGGTCATAAGCAAAATCAATACATATTGTTTGAAAAGTCTTAACATGTGTTAGAGGATCACCTTTACCATTATAAAGTTCCAAATGCGGGATTTCAACATGTTTAGGAGGGATAGCTCGAACAATGTCAAGAGAAAGTGGGCTCGCAACATCAAATGTGGGCACACTAAACTTAGATTGATTCATAGAGGCAATTTGTTGATGTAAAGAAGAGACAGTTTGTGCAAGATTGTTAATGGTCGCTTCAGTCGAAGAGTTCGTGTTAGATTGAGATGGATGTGTTATGTTATTGAAAGAAGGTAAAGAGTAAAGTGGCGGGACACTATGATAGTTAGTCATAGGAGAGGATTGGAAAGGAGGAACACTACAAGGAGGAATGGAATGGTTGAATGAATTGCCCCCTTGCGTCATGTTCATTTGTGGAGATGTAATAGGAACACTCATTGAAGGAATGAATGAAGAAGTCGGATTGAATGAAGGAAGAGGGTTAATTGAAGAGGAAGGATTGCCCCCATGACTGGTAATCATAGGAGGAATGTCTTGTATAGAAGTAGCCATTATGTTTGATGTAAAGGTAGGTATGCTAGCAATAGAAGTTGTCAAAGGAATAGAATGATTGACTTGAGTAGGAGGTTGTGTATAACCTAAAGTTTCAGCACAACTCTTCATAGGCATCACATTCGAATCCACAATGTGTGCAATACCATGCAAAATATCAATTCCATTCTTATCACTTTGAAGCATATGTTTTAGACCCTCAATTAAAGGAAGAGCTTGACTATCGGGGTATTCTTGAGACATCCATTGTCGAAAATCGTCAAATTGGTTATCCAATTTCACAAGTTGTTCTACAGAAACCTCATGGAGAGCTTCCTCATCATTAGGAGGATTAGAGGAATTACCCATGTCCTCGTTAAAAAGGCTATTCAAATTAGGTTCCATCTCCTCAGTAATTAAACCTTGGAAAGACTTAATTCTAAGGCTTCGTCTAAAGGGAATAGTGTAAGTAGGGCTTATTGTTGTAAAACTCATGCACTAGAGAGGGAGAGGAGATTTTGAATTTTAGAGGTAGCAAATTTCAGTAAAATCAGCCAATCTTCTAGATTTAGGCTATTAAATGCAATCAGGACAATCTCCCGAAATTTCAGAAAAAATGTCAGGGACCGTGGCGCTCAGAGTGCACACGGTCCTCGCAACTTTTTTTGAAATTTGCAGGGATGAAAGTTATGATGATTTTAAAGCTAATCTGAAAAAATTGAGTGATTTTACAATCTGTAGATAGGCCAAATTAAAGTTGCAATCTCAAAATTGAATCCTACTAAGATTGTCGAAAAATGCAAAATTTGAATTTTGAAAAAGAGAGGGAAACTGAAATTTTGAATTTTATGATTTTAGAGGGAATACCAAAGGCAATGCAAGTTTTGAATTTTAAGAGTTGACTCAATTTCACGCAAAATTCAATGTTGAAAGCGGAAATCAAAGTTGTTGTAATTAAGCACTTAATTTCAAAAGTCACAAATTGCAAGAATTTGAGTAGAGCACTGAAATTTTGAATGAATGCAAACACACTTTTCAGATTTAGGACAGTAAGAACACAATTTTGACACAAAATTTCAATTTCAACAATTTTTGAATGATTAGAAGCCCTAAACCAAGCAATCACAAGACCAACTTTGACTGTAATTTTGAAAGTGTTAGATTTGATAAAATCAGCCAAAATTCTGGATTTTAGCAGGAAAATACAGTAAGATCTTGCTCCTGAAATTTCGGAAAAAATGTCAGGGACGATGGCGCTCGGAGTGCACACGGTCCTCGCAACTTTTTTCCAAATTTTCAGGGATGAAAGATTTTATGATTTTATTGCGGAATCCAAAGTTACAGCTGATTTGGAGATATTTTGATAAGTGAAATTGTCAGACAAAGGTTGAATCAAGAGGGTTTCAAAAATTAGGGTTTTGACACTTAACCACTTAATTTTCAAAATTAAAGCACAGATATGAATTGATAATTTGTAATAGAAGGGCAGATCTAAAACAAGCATTAACAATTAAATATTTCACAAGTTCAATTACTAAAAAGAAATTTTAGGTTTTTATGCAATCAACCTCTAAAATTTGCAAAAGATCAAACATGGAAATGTAATCAAGGAATCAAATTTTCAAATCTAACCATGAATAATCAGAAAGGATGTTCACGTCGGGTTCACCAAAATGTAAAGCGAAAAATGATCGAACCCTAGTTGCTCTCCCCTCTTCCAACTCCAAGGAGAGAGAAGGGAGGTTACTAGGGTTGACGGTTTTCACTTAGGGGAGACTTTACATTCAAAAGAGGGGTTGAAACCCACAAGATCCAATCCCACACAATGCAAGATTGGATCCTAAATGAGTTTCAAGGGTTAAGACAGCAAGGCAACCCTCTTTTGTAAAGAATGTGCATAGAATGATCAAGCTAGGAATGCATAGAAAGTGAGAAAGATTCGCTTATAAACTGAGATAGGGATATAGGATGAAGCTGCGGACCTGGAATTAGCAGTAAAATGTCGATACGGCGCTGTCCTGCAAATTTGAGCAAAAGTTGACGGGACGATGGCGCCCAGCGTGCACACGGTCCTCCGAAAAATCCGTGAAACGAAGGGGGATTTGTTCGTCTCTGCACAAGGATTCCAGATCTTCAATTTCAGCCGCGTACCTACAACCTACACATAGAAAAGCGAGGTTAGGGATTAGGGGTTTGCCTTTAGGTCAAACGCCGATTTTGGAATTAACCAAGAAATGAGAAATGCTGTAAATGTAAATGATTGTAATGTAAAACAAGTACTAATACCTTGTTGTAAGGATGTTTGTATCCTTATGTGCGAAGGTATAGATGTTGTTGTTTGTTGTATGTTGTATGTTGTAGTATGTGATCTCTTCTTCAATGGTTGAATCCTTGTCTTGAATGCAGCACTTAGCCTTGAATGGAGACTTAGAATGATCAATTGCTTGAAGGAATGTTTGAATGCTTGAATGCTTGAATGCTTGAGTATCGTTTCCACGCTTTTTCCATCTTTTTTTAAATGAGAGAGGAAAATGTAGTTTATATACTTGCCAATTAGGGTTAATAGACTGATTTTCCCGACCTTAGGCCGACCAGGAAATATTATTTTCCAATTTGCAAACAAAAAGACCCGAAGTCCCATAGGAGACTGGGCCCAAAATAGGGCCAGGGACCAGGGCGTTGGGCGCTCTGGTCCCACCTCCTGAGACAGCAGGGTGCAAGGAGGATCAGGCCAGGGTGCTTGAAAAATGCAGTTTTTGGTGTCGTGGACAAGTTTTGGGGTCTCCATTCAGGTTCCGTGTTGCGTCGCCATCGTGAAGACCGAAATGTAGTCGAAATTGCAAGTGTCGCAATTTTAGGACGCTACAGAACTCTATGCTACAAACACTAATACTTGATCTATTATCAATTAAGGTAAACTTTGTCTTATTTTAATTAATGCAAGTCATGATCATAGAGCGATCGTTGGTTTTGAACTTCCAAAGAAGGCATTACATCTTGCCTCAAAATGTCTTTATGGATAGGAGGATATTTAGGAGAGGGAAGAACTAAGTTATCATCAAATGCATGAAATAGAATGTCATGAATTTCTTGGATAAAACTTGAAATAGAACTAGTAAAAGAGTAAAACAACTCCAAAAATCCAATGCACTATGATTAAACAAGATACTCAATAAAATAGGCCATATTAATCAACAATGATGTAGCCAAGAGAAATGTTCAACAAATGTATGTAATACATTTAAGAAATGACTACTTCTAAATATTTTCATTGAAAAATTAGATTTGAAACTAAAAATAAGAAGCTAGTGAAGAAAGTGGGGTTCACCAAAATGAAATGTAGAAAAAGGGAGTCTAGCCTAAGAATGCAAACTAAAAACCATTTCCAAACTCTTTCATTAGGGAAAAACCAATTAGGCTCAACATCAGTCCTATGGGAGAGCTAAGTACTATGGCTAATTATTCCCTTTTGAATGTTGATTGGATATGATTAGATATTCAATTAAATTGAAGATGTAAAAACTATGTTAAATTATGCAAAATTGACAATGTTTGGCATAAACAGAAAAATATAGAATTGTAAATCAAAATGTAAGCTCAAATTTGGAAATGAGATACAGAAAGGAACCTACATCTAAAATATAGGCCTAAAATAGCTAGAATATGGAGCTAGGTGCCATAGTCCTGATGAGTTTCCAAGTGCAAACAGGTGTCATAATTGGTATCAAGGGCATTCACACTATAACCCTAGCACTTGACTATGGCATTAATTGACATATTCAAGGGGTTTTTGCTTGTTCAAAATTTGAATTATGTATCTCAATCTAATCTCTACAACTTTATAACTTTTAGTTATTAGATTTGGAACCTACACATACAAAGGAGGGTGAAAGTGTTGTGTTGTGTAGGGGATTGTCCAAGTCAAACCTTGGGTAGGCATTAACCTCCACTGTAGTTATGATTGATTAGAAAAGAGAGCTTACCCTTAGTAGGACAAAGGCTAAATTTAAACTAAAATGTTGAATTGATAAGATTATAACTCAAGATTGATATGGTGATGATATGATGCTCTTTAGATAAGTACTCTAAGTGTTAATGCAATAACATGATAAATCATAACAAAATCCATCATGAAAAATACTTGAAAATAGTTTGATGTAGCTTTTCTCTCCTTTTCCTTAGATTTTCTCTTGAAGGAATGAGGAATGCTTGAGAATGGAAATGCTAGATGATAAAATAAATTATGATGATGACCTTGTATAGGGTTCTCAAAGTATTTTTGCATTTAGGTCAACTTACAATGATCATATTAAAATATTTGGATCCAATCACAAATGGAGAGAATCAACATACCAAAATATTCATATTTAGGCTCATTTCTAAGGGACTGTAGTGTTAAGTGCCCTAGTCCACAAGCCAACCAAAATAGGTCAAGCTAAAGATGATTGTAGAGTGAATAGGCTTAGGACAATAGATTAGATTGTCACATGAGAATGTGATGACAATTTGGGTGAGGTAAGGCTAAAATAGGAAAAATACCCACAATGAGGCACACTATGGTAAGAGAAAACAAACAAAGTGTGAAATTGTAAGGGGCTACAATTTATGACACTACACCATGATTAAAACATATAATTAAAATTTAGTGGAAAAGAAATGTTAATTAAATTTTATTTAAATGAATGGTATAATGTAACTCCATAATAAATGTGTTAAAATATCATCCTCTAATGTCTTACTAAAAATCAAATTATCATCCAAGTCAACAATAACAATTTTTCCCAAAAACTCTTTTAATACCATACACATGAGCCATATAAATGCGCTTGGTGAATTGGTTAGCCCAAAAGGCATGACTAACCACTTGCATAAGCCCTCCTTGGTTTTGAAGGTTGTCTTTCTTTCATCTCTTTTTCTAATCTATATCTAGTGATATCCACTCTTCAAATCTATCTTTGTGAAGTACTTAGCTCCACTCAAACAATCCATAATATCATCCATCCTCGGCAAGGTAAATCTATACTTGAAGGTAACCTTATTGATGGATCAAAAGTCTATACACATCCTCCATTCTCCATCCTTCTTTTGTGTTATTGTTGCAAGTACTACACATGGACTCAAAATCTCTTGGAGCAATCCTTTTTGCAATAGTTATTGTACTTTCTTTCTCAACTTTTCATTCTCTTCTAGAGTCAATCTAGGAGTTGCCTTATTTGACAAACTAACTCTAAGAATCAAGACTATTTGGTGACTAATTTTTCTCACTAGAGGCAAACCCTCAGGCACATTATCAGACACAATGTCTATAAAATCATCTAACAAATTTGAAACTTATGCAGTATCCCTTTATCACTTTCTCTATCAACTCTAGGAATCAAAGCATGACACACATGTTTGTGCTTCGTACCCTCCAAAAAAATTCTTCCATCAACTAAACATGTTCAAGAATTATCGCATACCTATTCCTCTACCTCTTTCAAGGGCTCCGGTTTATGAAAAACTTCATCCTTTATCAAAGGAATAGGTGTTGGCATGTCCATCACGTATTGCATGTCAATCAAACTACCATAGTCCCCCTAACAAAATATGACAAACAACCATAGACATAATATCACACAATACCTCATCATGATAATTTTCAATCTTGAACTTTACCAAACTTTGTTCATTGATCAAAGCTTCATGGTCCTTTTTCAACTAAGAAATTTAGTATGGATTCAAATGACTTCTTCTCTCTAACTAAAACTTACTAACCATTTCTTTTGAAACAAGGTTATCAACTACATACTACCTCCATCAATACTTACATTCCAAAAAATTTATTCATACTTAAATCTCATGCAAAACAAATTCTTCCTCTGAGTTGGTTCTTTCTCTTCATTCAATAAGACTCTTTTGGTAAAAAGAACCTTTCCTCTTTCAACATCTTCAGAATGTGAAGACTCAAAATCCTCATCTACATGTGCAACTTGTTGATCAGGTTGAAAGCACTAGAATACTGAGGGGGGGGGATCAGTATTCTCACTTAATTAAAACAATAAAAATTTTACCAATTGAAGTTGTCCTCAAAAAATATCAAACAAACTTGACTAAATTAAATAATTAATGCAGAATAAACAAGAAGAACACAACCAAAAGATAAACATTGGAATTTGTATGTGGAAAACCCAAATGGGAAAAACCACATAGAGTGTTAATTCTCAAGAAAATATAACTAGTTATAGTTGAGTTTAGAAAGAGGTGGCTCCCTGCCAGATTACAAAAAAGGCTCACTGCAAATACAAAGACAAACAACTTACTACTAGACTGCTCACTACAGATACAAAAAGAAATGGCTAACTACAAGAATGCTTAATGCAACTAAAAAGGTTGAACTGAGAAGATTTGCATCTCCAAATGCATGAGATCAGTTCCAAGTTTAATCTCAAATTGCAAATCTCAGACTTTACAAAAGATTCGGTTAGAGATCTTTGCACCACTGTTTTGCAGCAGGTCTGGTAAAGGACTACTGCACTATTGTGACACTAATTACCTTTTTTGTCTGCAACTCTCACATACACTACTTCTTTCACTGCCAACTATCTTCTACACATCACACACACTCTTATTCAGAAGCATCCCTGGTTCTTGGCAATGTTGCATTGACCAAAAATATTTTCTTTTAGTTTGTTTCCTATTTTTTAGTACAACATTTAATTTCTGTGTTTCCTTGAATTTGATCATCAGATCTTGCAGAGTTGGATTTTGTTTGTGAATGCATTCATCTACCTTATCCTAAGTCCATAGGATGTTTGGATATTTTTCCAGCAAGTTATCACTTTTAGAATCTGAGATAGTTTTCTAGTTTAGAACACCAGAACCGCTTGGACCTATTTGCTATTGGTGAATCCTGCAAATCATTTTCATAGCTTGTGGATCTTCCATTCATTGTTTAGAATGTTCCTTGGTGTGTGGCCGAACTTCCCTTAGGTCCACACTTCGTTCTATGGATTTTCTGAATGGATCTCTTTGGCGGAGGCCGACCATGTTGTTTTACACGTTACATCTTGTTCTTCGGTATTTGTTTTACCTTGGGCTGATACAGATCATTCTTGATCATATAAAACAATGTAATTAAGCACTTAAAATCAATTTTTTAGAACATAGAAGAATAATCCTAGGGTTAGGAGGTTTGCAGTTGACTCACATTCTTGCTTGAGCTGAAATGTTGTGTAACACGCATGTTTTGTGATCGGGCCAGTGTGCCAAATCTTGTAATCCTGCAAGTTGCCAACAAATTTTAATTGATTTTCATGATATAATAAAGTTTGTTCTACATTTCCTTCATCGTGATTGAGTTATTTCTACTATGAAACACTTGATGTACAATCTAGACTGTATTTTTTGAGGAATCTCTTGTCGTGACTACACGAAGTGGTATCAGAGCCAGGTTTCGTTCTAGAGATTGTGTTGTCCTATAAGATTTTATTGTGGGGTGGCAGATTGAGAATCTGGCCTACAACTGCAGAGGACTGGCATAAAGATGGCCAGGAGAAATTCTAGAGGCGGTAGAGTGCATGAAAATACAAACCCTGTTGTGATGGAAATGTTGAGAGGAATTGTAGCCCAATTGGAAGCTGTTGAAACAACCCAGAGAAGAGGTTGACATATTGAAGATGTGAGTGAAGATGAAGAAGAAGAAGTGGCAGCTAGAGAACAAGAAGCAAATCCACTAGTGAATGACCCAGATGAAGAGAGGTTTATAAGAGCATTGTCAAGAGAAAATACTAGACCACATTTTACCCCACCGGATTATGATGGAAATTGGATTTAGATGTATTGCTAGATTGGATCACAAAGATGGAAAAGTATTTTGATTTTGAAGGTACCACAAAAGATAGGAAGGTAAGATATGATTGCACTAAGTTGAAAGGACATGCATTACTTTGGTGGGAACATTTGCAGGTTGATAGACAGAAGAGGTAAAGAGAAGATTAAATCTTAGGAGCGGATGGTTAGCAAGTTGAAATAGAAGTTTATGCATTCGAAAGTTGCAGAACCTGAAGTAGAAGAAATCTAGCGTGAAGGAGTATACAAAAGCATTTTACAACTTGAATAACAAATCTAGACATGTTGATGATGAGATTGAACAAGTTGCTAGGTACCTGAATGGGTTGTGGATGTCTATACAGGATTAACTCAGTCTAATCAAGTTGCAAAGTGTTGAGGAAGCTTATCAATATGCCCTAAAAACATAAGATAATTTGAACAAAAGACATGAGAAGAAGCAAAGAGGAAGAGGTGGAAGGTTTTTCGGAGGAAGATTTCAAGGAGGAAGAAGCTATACCGGAGGAAGAAGACCCTGTGTAGATCAAAAAAAGACAAGAAGTCAGTAGAGATGGTAGTTCATACTGGAAGGATGACAAAAATTTTAATTGGAGAAGAGAGCCTAATGGATATTAGAATGAGGGTTATGGCAAAGATGATAGAAGACGCGATAAAAGAGTGTTTAGAGGAACTCACTTTAAGTGCAGAGTAGGACATCATTCTTTTGAATGTAAGAACACCAAGAACACTAGAAGAGAAACATTAGTAGAAGAAGACCATACCGGATCAACTAATAAACTAGAAGATGAAAATTTTTTGGTGACGAGGAGAGCCTTGTGTCATACTGGAGATGATGAAGAGCCCTTGTAGATGAGGAATTTGTTCAAGACAAGATCTAAGGTAGCTAGTAGGTGTTGTAAAGTCATTATTGAGGCTGTTAGTTCAGATAATCTTGTTTTGGAAGAGATGGTGAATAAGTTGAATTTGGAAAGATTGAAGCACCCTTAGCCTTATTAGATAGCATGGATTCAGGATGATCATAAGATACTAGTAAGTGAGCAATGTTCGGTAAAATTGAAGATCGGATCTTATCATGATGAAGTTTTGTGTGATATTATGCCTATGGATATTTATCATATCTTATTGGGAAGACCTTGGCAGTATGATAGAAAAGAAATGCATGATGGAAGGAAGAACATATACACTATTATTACAAATGGGATGAAGTAGACCTTGTTACCCTTGGAGGAGCCTATGAAAACTGAAGTTTGTACCAGTGCTATAATTTTTTGGGTGGATGGAAGGAAATTATTGGATGGGATGAGACATGAGAATGTGTGTTTTGCCTTAGTTCCTAAGAGGACTAATGATTTGGAGCATGAAGAAGAACAATCTGAGGAAATAAATGAGTTCAAGACTGAGTATGAAGACATCATCTCAGATAATGTGCCTGATGGATTAGCCCTTATGAGGATTATCAGTCATTCTATGGACTTGATCCCCAAAGCTAGTTTGCCTAATAAAGCAGCACATCGGATGACACCGATAGTGAATAAGTTAAATTTGGAAAGATTGAAGCACCCTTAGCCTTATCAGATAGCATGGATTTAGGATGATCATAAGATATTAGTAAGTGAGCAATGTTTGGTAAAATTGAAGATTGGATCTTATCATGATGAAGTTTTATGTGATATTATGCCTATGGATATTTATCATATCTTATTGGGAAGACCTTGGCAGTATGATAGACAAGAAATACATGATGGAAGGAAGAAAATATACACTATTATTTCAAATGGGATGAAGCAAACCTTGTTACCCTTGGAGGAGCCTATGAAAACCAAAGTTTGTACCAGTGCTAGAATTTGTTTGGTAGATGGAAGGAAATTCTTAGATGGGATGAGACATGAGAATGTGTGTTTTGCCTTAGTACCTAAGAGGACTAAGAATTTGGAGCATGAAAAAGAACAATCAGAGGAAATAAATGAGTTCAAGACAAAGTATGAAGACATCATCTCAGATAATGTGCCTAATGGATTACCCCCTGTGAGGAGTATCAGTCATTGCATGGACCTGATTTCCAAAGCTAGTTTGCCTAATGAAGCAACACACCGGATGACACCGATAGAGAATGAGAAGTTGAATAGACAAGTACAGGAGTTGTTGAGGAAAGGTTTGATCAGAGAAAGCTTGAGTCCTTATGTAGTACCAGCAATGTTAGCACCTAATAAGAATGGAGAATGGAGAGTGTGTACTGACTCTAGAGCAATAAACAAGATCATAGTGAAGTTCAGATTTCCCTTGCCTAGGATGTATGACATAATGGATTGTTTAAGTGGAGCCAAATACTACACAAAAATAGACTTGAAGAGCAGATACCATCATATTAGAATCAAAGAAGGAGATGAGTGGAAGACAACATTCAAGACAAATGAAGGACTATATGAATGGCTGGTGATGCCTTTTGGATTGAATAATGCACCGAGCACTTTGACAAGGTTGATGAAGGAGGTATTGAAGAAATTATTGGATAAGTTTGTTATTATGTATTTAGATAACATTTTGATTTTCAGTGAGAGAAAGGAAGAACATATGTTGCATTTGTGACAAGTTTGGCAGAGATTGAGAGAAGAGAAGTTGTTGATAAACATTAATAAGGACAATTTCATGAAGGAAGAGTTAGTCTATTTGGGATTTGTGATATCTACATATGGATTGAAGATGGATCTTGAGAAGGTAAGAGTAATTATTGAATGGCCTACACTAGAAAGAATTGGGGAGATAAGATCATTTCACGGATTAGCTAGTTTCTACCGAAAGTTTATCATAAATTTCAGTTCAGTTTGTAGCCCTACGATAGAAGCAATGAGAGGAGATAGAAAGGATTTCAAGTGGACAACCACAACAAATAGGAAATTTGAATTGTTGAAGTAGAAGGTGACAAAGAAACCTATGTTGTCTCTACCAGATTTCAGTAAAGTATTTCAAGTGGACTATGACACAAGTGAGAATGTAATTGGAGCAGTGTTGAGTCAAGATGGAAGACTAATAGCTTATTTCAGTGAGAAGTTGAATGATGTAAGGAGGAGATATTCAATGTATGATCAAGAGTTCTATGACATAGTTTAAACATTAAAGAAGTGGAGACACTATTTGTTGCCTAAGGATTTTGTGTTGTATACTGATCATCAAGCTTTGCAGTATTTGAACAATCTAAATAAGTTGAATCAGAGACACATGAGATGAGTAGAGTTATTACAAAGTTATACCTTTGTTTTGAAGCATAGAAGTGGGAAGTCAAATAAATTTGTTGATTCCTTGAGTAGAAGAAGGAACTTTCTAACAAAGATGAGAGTGGAAGTGTTGGATTTTGATGAATTAAAGAACTTGTATGAGGAAGACCAAGATTTTGCAAAACCTTGGAGAGCTTGTAAGGAACTGATTATGGTGGATAGAAGTAAGTGGTTGGACAATTTCATTCAAGATGAGATTTTGTTTGGAGGATTCCAGTTATGTATACCTAGGAGTTCTATGAGGGAGGGTCTGATAAATGAAAAACATGGTAGAGGATTAGCTAGACACTTTGGTGTTGACAAGACAATGGCATTGATTAGTGAGAATTACTTTTGGACTTAGAATCATAAGGATGTCAAGAAATTTGTGCTGAGTTGTAGTATTTGTCAACTTGCAAAAGGTAGTAGTAAGCCTTTGACAGTTCTGGAGAGACCTTGGGAGGACATAAGCATGGATTTCATACTTGGATTGCTTAAGACACAAAGAGGAAATGATTCTATATTTATGGTGGTGGATAGATTCTCAAAGATGGCCCATTTCATACCTTGTAAGAAGACAACAAATGCAATACATGTTGTTGACCTATTTTTTCAGGGAAGTGGTGAGATTACATGGATTACCTAAGAGCGTAGTATTAGACAGAGACACTAAGTTTGTTGGATATTGTTAGAGAACACTTTGGGAGAAGATGAAGACAGGTTTGAAGTTTAGTTCTACTTTTCACCCATAGACTGATGGATAGATAGAAGTAGTAAATAGAAGTTTGGGAAATTTGTTGATGTGCTTAGTTGGAGAGAAAACAAGAAGTTGAGATTTGATTCTTGCACAAGCAGAATTTGCCTACAATAATTCAGTGAACATGAGTACCGAAAGAAAACCCTTTGAGATTGTTACCAGAGCACACCCTAGAGGCATATTAGAATTAAGAGACATCAACAATGAAGATAAAAGCAGTGCAGAAGTAGAAGAATTTGTAGAGCATATGAAGACAATACATACTCAAGTCAAACAACATTTGGAGGACATGAACAACAAGTATAAGGAGAAGGCAGATGAGAAGGGGAGACATAAGGAATTTAAAGTTGGAGATGAAATGATGGTGTATTTAAGAAAATAAATATTTCTAGTTGGGACCTATAACAAGTTGAAGATGAGGAAGTTTGTACCTTGTAAGATCTTGAAGAAATTCAGTTCCAAAAATGCATATGAAGTGGAGTTACTGGATAGTTTGGGTATTTTACATATGTTCAACATTGCAGATCTACATCAGTACCATGAAGCAGAATTCTGTGAAGACAATGTAGCAGACTTGGAGAAGTAGATACCCCAGAAGGTACCAAAATAGATTGAAGAGATTTTGGATAGCAGAATTGGGTGTAACACTCATAGCAAGAAGTACAAAGAGTATCTTGTGAAGTGGAGAGGCAGACCAGTTGAAGATTCATCATGGATTTCTTAGGCTGAGGTGAACCATCTTGGTTTTCCCTTAGCCTTTACAAAGTGAGACACTCACTTTTTTGTTGGACACAATGGATCACTAAGAGGGGGGTGAATCAGTGATTTAAACACTTTCCTTCCTTAGGGATATATCGGTAGCATATAGAAAAACCAATGGGAAGACTGGTTAACCAAATAATACACACTGAGTGTGAAGGATGAATGGTTATTGGATCAATAATACACACACATAAAAAATGCATCACATAACACCAGATATACGAGGAAAACCCAATATGGGAAAAACCTCGGTGAGAAAGACTGTTGGAGATCTTCTGATCCAATCCAAACTCACAATGAAAATGATCTTATTACAATTTTAGGGCACCAACCCCTAATTTATGAGCACCAACTCAAAGGAGTTATAACCCCTGCACTGAGAACCAACTTAATAATCAAACTAATAGATTTTAAATACAATGATAAATCCTTGTTACAAATAAAGTTTTGTAACTCTTATGTACTTTGTTCTACCGGTATCAACTTTACCGGTCACTTTCACAATCTCTTATGTTGCTCTCCCTCTCTGTCGGATCTTACACTTTGCTTAATCTTTTCTAGTTCTGTTGAATCACACTAAACCTATACAAAATATCCACTGGTTCTAACTCTGTAGGTATTCCTTCCCTCTATATTCTTCACACACTCTACCGGTATGAATACCTCTACCGATTTCCTTCATATGCTCTAGTAGCAATTACACACATAGTCACTCAGAATTTTCTTTGCAATTGTTTTTATTGCACATTGATCACCCTTCTTCACACTTTTCTATCACAAATCAAAGTCTCAAGTTGGCATATTTAAACTTGAGCCTTCCTGCCAAAAACCAATTCAAACTAAGGGC
This sequence comes from Cryptomeria japonica, assembly GCF_030272615.1. NCBI lineage: Eukaryota > Viridiplantae > Streptophyta > Pinopsida > Cupressales > Cupressaceae > Cryptomeria > Cryptomeria japonica. The sequence continues at coordinate 362,423,677 of NC_081411.1, forward strand.
AGTTAGGGTTTCTTCTCAGCGACCAAATTTGTCTTCAATTCGATCCAATCTTCCTTAGATTGATCACCTGCATTGAGGAAATAAATTCGTACACATTTTTCATTTGTCTAATGCATGTATGCTAAAAATAGAAAACTAACCCTGCTCTTTTGCTTTGATTTTTGTCGACCACATTTAAGATCTAGTTGTTTCTTGTTTGAGGTCATCCTGTAATCTGATTCCATGCTTTGATCATTATGCCAACAACTCTCTGATCTTTTGTCATTCATTCTTCATCGAGCCGCAAAACTTTTGATTTTCAATCTGCAAATCAAGGGGGGGCTTCATTAAATGCTTACTTGTCCCTACAACTACCTTGCCTCAACGATGCAAACACACTGACATCTCCCTTCTTGCCACTTGGCATCTACATGACAAACATGTCGGCACATGACCCACTCACCGATATAGGGTTAGTTCATACTTGTTCATCCAAAAAATCCTTCTACCGGTACATACCCTTACCTGTATGTCCAACACACTGAAAATTTGCTCTTACCGGAAACACGACACATCGGCAACTCACCTTATCCTCTAGTATAATGCTTAATTGTGATCTTGTTAACATTCTTCCTCTTCATCACAAACTGACAGCCAACATTCATACATACCAGTTTCATGCCTTGTCAGTATTTACTTAACATGCCAACACACTCCTACTCACCATTTGACATCAATAGAAACTCAATGCCAACAATCTCCCCCTTTGGCATTGATGTCAACACATAATACATCTCTCTCCCCTTTTGACAACAATGGCAAATGGAGCCTTGGTCTGACACAACTCATGCCTGCAACCAGTAGGACACATTCTCCCCCTGTGTCCATGCTTCATGATTCAAGGGTCTTGAGATTATAGCAATTGTTGACTCCCCCTGAACCATACGTCTCTCCTACATATTAAGTGCTACAAGATGGTGGGACAACTCCCAACATATTTCTCAAGTACTCAAATGTGCTCAAAGGAAGTGGCTTTGTAAATATGTCAGCAATCTGCTCACCGGTTGGAACATATTCCACTATTACCTCTTTGTCTGCTACTTTCTCCCTCAAGAAGTGATACTTTATTGCAATGTGTTTTGTTCTTGAGTGCATTACCAGATTCTTTGAGATGTTGATTGCACTTGATTTGTCACACCGAATTGGAATAGGATCTAGTATTTCTACCTGTATGTCCTTCAATGTTTGCTTCATCCACAACACCTGTGAACAACATGTAGCAGCAGCTATATACTCGGCCTCAGCAATGGATAATGAAACTGAGTCTTGCTTCTCGTTGTGCCATGACACTAGTCAATCTCCTAAGTAGAATGCACCTCCACTTGTGCTCTTCTAGTCATCAACACAACCAGCCCAATTTTCATCAGTATATGCTTGCAAAGTGAAGTCTCCTTTATTTGGATACCACAGGCCATAACTGATTGTTCCTTGCAGATACCCAAAGATTCTCCTAACTGCATTTAAATGAGATTGTTTAAGGGCAGCTTGGAATCTTACAACCATGCACACCGCATGTACTATATCTGATCTAGATGTTGTTAGATATAATAGACTACCAATCATATACCTATACAGTATCTTCTCTACATCCGGTGACTCATCATTATTGCTCAATTTGTAACCGGTCACCATGGGAGTACTTACTGGTTTGTTGTCCTCCATTTGAAAATTTTTTAACATTTCCTTGGCATACTTGGTTTGGGAGATGAATATGCCTTTCTTCTATTGTGAAATTTGCAAACCAAGAAAGTAAGACAACTCACCTAGCATGGACATCTCAAATTTTGTCTTCATCCGATCTACAAAATCCTTGCACATTATGTCCTTGTCTCCACCAAATATGATGTCATCCACATACACAATAACTATAATCATATAATCTCCATTTACCTTGATGTATAAGTTGTTGTTAGCATTCCCTTTCTAGAATCCTTGCACCTTCAAGTATTTGTCTAACTGGGAATACCATGCTTTGGGGACCTGCTTCAAACCACACTGAGCTTTCTTCAACCGACACACAAAAGTTTCATCATTGTGTAACTGAAACCCTTATGGCTGCTCCATATACACTTCTTCTTCCAAGTTTCCATTTAAGAATGCAAATTTTACATCCATTTGATAGACCTTATATCCCTTGTAAGCTGAGAAATCAAGAAACATTCTAATATCCTCAAGCCTAGCAACCAGTGCAAATGTTTCTTCAAAAGTTATTCCTTCTACTTGAGAATACCCTTTGCATACTAGTCTATCCTTATGCCTAACAATCTTACCTTCTTTATTCATCTTGTTTCGGTAGACCCACTTGGTACCTATGACATTCTTGTCTGTTGGTCTAGGAACAAGTTCCCAAGTCTGATTTTTCTCAATTTGTTTCAACTCTTCATCCATAGCATCTACCCACTTCTCACTTTTGTTGGTCTCATCAAAAAATTTGGGTTCCATCTTTGTCATGAGATAGAAATTGACATGCTCACTGTTCCAAGATAGTCTCCTCCTTGTCTACATGCCATCATCTTTATTTCTTATGATTTGGTCCTCCAGATGATTCTTCTGCACATACCAGTTTGGTGTCTTGCTTGGTGCTTCTTCTTCCAGTTCATTCTCAGGTTGTCTTTCATATTCATCATTTGAGACTTCACTGTAAGGTGTCGGTAATTGATTTCCCTTAAATGAATCCTCATACACCTTGACATTCACACTTTCAACTACTTTTCTTAGCCTCTTGTTATAGCATTTATAGGCCTTTCTATGAGATGAGTAGCCTAAAAAGATACCTTCATCACTTTGGGACTCAAATCCACCTAAATCTTGTTCATCCCTTTTTATGAAGTACTTGCTGCTAAACACCTTGAAGTGCTTTAATGATGGTTTCATGTCATACCATAGCTCATAAGGTGTCATGTTACTATTTACTCTCAACTGCACCTAGTTTAATGTGTATACTACAATATGAACTACTTCCTTCAAATACCTATTTGGTAGGTTGGCTTCATTCAACATAGTTCTAGCCATCTCCTTTACTGTCATGTTCGCCCTCTCTACAACACCATTTTGTTGCGGTGTCCTTGATGTTGAGTATTACCTCTTGATTCCAAGCCTTTCACAATAATCCACAAATTCATTTGAAGTGTATTCTCCACCTCGGTCAGATCTTAAACACTTTAACCAATAACCATAGTCATTTTCTACCATCTTCCTAAAAATCTTGAATCTCTCAAATGCTTGTGACTTGTCATGCAGGAAGCTTACCCAAGTCATTCTTGAGTAATCATCTATGAATAATATGAAATATCTCTTACCGGTCAATCCTCTTGTCCATGTTGGCCCACATAAATTTGTAAGTACTAACTCGAAAGGTCTTGAGGTGTTATATTCCTTTGTTTTGAAGTTGACCTTTGCTTGCTTGCCTCTGACACATTCATCACAGAATGTGCTTGTTGGTTTTATGATAAGTGGTATGTGTCTCAGAACCGGTTCTTGCTTATCTTCACCAGATTATCAAAGTTCACATGACCCAACCTTCTGTGCTATAACCAACTTTCATCTACTTGTCCCATCATACATTGAGACTCAAAGCATTCCTTCAAATTGTATACATTACCATCTGTCCTACTTCCTTCTGCTACAACCTGACCGGTACTCTTCTTCCTTATCTGACAACCGGTAGAGTCAAAAGTGAATTTGTATCCTTTGTCACACATTTGACTCACATTCAACAAGTTATATTTTAGTCCTTCTACATAATAAACATCACGTGCCTTCAATTTGCCATCTATGTTCAGGGTACCTTTTCCTTTTATCTTGATGGAGGAGTTGTCTCCAAATCTCACTGAGCCTCCATTCCAATCTTCAAGCTTGATAAATTTCTTCTAGTCTTCGGTCATGTGATTGGAACATCCACTGTCCACTACCCATAAATTCCTTCTTTCTGCATGTAGGGCAGTCTACACAATCAGACTTGATTCGGATTTGTTCTTGTCTTTCTCAATCCAAACTGGTTTCTCTTCTTTCTTCTTCTCAGTTGCAACACATTGTTCTAGTTTTGTTTCTGCCTTTTGATCTAGTACTTCCTTCTTCTGCTTGTCAGTCCTCAATTTATAATGCTTTTCTATATGACCAAAGTTTTGACACTTATACCATTTCACATTAGCATTAAAAGATGTATTCAAAACATTCTTGTAGGACATCTGCAAGTTTCTCCTACACTCATAACTCTTATGACCAAATTCATTGCAATTATAACATGTGACATTTGTACTTTGTAATGTAGCAAATGAGTTTCTACTCTCAAAACTAGGGGTTACATTCATCATCCTACATTTTGCCACTCTATGACCAACCTTATTACATCAGTGACAATAACCATAAAATTCAGGTACATACCGGTTTTGTCTCCTAAGAGTAGCATAATTTTGTCTTACCAGATATTTTTTCCTCAACTGATGAACTCTTGTAAACCCTTGATCATCAACATTCTTCATGCCTTTGTATCCATTATACCAATTTGTATGTTGACCCTTCTAGCCCACACAACATTTTGGTTTATAGATTGATTCCTTGTAGCAGCAGCATATGCCCTCTTCCTCTTAGGCTTGCTGACAATAAACACATGTTTGTCCTCGCTCTCTTATGATGTTGTGAATTGTATTTCCTTACCGGTTGAGTCCTTTCTTCCAGAACTTTGTCCTTCTTCAAACCCAAGTCCACCAGTATCCTTTGATAGCTTTTGATTGCTCAGCATTTTGTCTAGGGCCTTTGTGCTACTTTCATACTTGCTTCTCATCACCAATTCTTTTTTTCTCTTCTCTAATTCCTTCTGTAGCTTAACAATTTCTTCTTCCAAATTTTGATGCTCCTCCTTTTCACACAAACTAGTACTGGTAGCTTCATAGATCCTCTTGGCCTCTTCCAATTGAAGTTTTAGATCTGCAATTATTTTCTTGGATTCATCAAGAGATTTCTCCAACATCTCTTGTTCGTCAACTGCAACCTTTTTTACTTTCTTCAGATCTCTTCTTGTTTTCTTCAGCTATTCCAAGGCATTGATGAGCTCTGCTTCAAGATCTACTTCACCTTCTCCTTCTTCTTCTTCATCTACTTCCTGTACCGGGACACCTTGGTCCATAAAGAGGTTTTCTTTGACTTCTCCTTCACTGCAACAATCATCTGAGACACTCTCCTCATCTGTGGCATCATCTTCAGGAATGTAATAGTTGCTTTTCTTTTGGTTGCCTCTTCTTTCTTGTCGGTAGACATTCTTCTTTTTATCTTTATCGGATGATCTACTAACAATTTGTTGATCATTCGCATCCTTATCATTATAGGGACATTTGGCAGCAAAATGTCCTATCTTTTCACAATTGAAACATTTCAAGGGCAGCTTGCCTTTGTATTTATCGGAACCCATCTCGAGTCTTCTAACAAAGTTAGCCATGATGTCATCAGAATCTTCATTGGTTCCATCTTGAGTAAAATATTCTTTTCCTTTCCTTGATGTGTTGAATGCAACTTCTTTCTTCATAGTCTCAGTACTGGCAGTCCTCATCTCATAAGTAGTTAGGGAACCATATAGCTCGTTTATTGTAAAGGTTTTCAGATCTTTTGCTTCTTCTATTGTTGAAACCTTTGTATCATACCTAGATGTGAGAGATCTAAGTACTTTCTTCACTACCACCTCATCTTTCACTTATTCTCCAAGCCCTCTAATGGTGTTTGTTGTTTCATCAATCCTTTGGAGATAGTCAACAATCTTCTCTTCATCTCTCATCTTCGAACCCTCAAACTGTGCTCTCAATGTCTGTAACTTGGCTTCCTTGACTTTAGCATCACCTTCAAATATTTTCTGCAACTTATCCCAAGTTTCTTTGGCAGATGAGCAGTGCATAACCTTAACAAACTCATTATCAGGTTACCCACTAAGAATGACATTTTTAGCTTTAGCATTGTTCTCATGTTATTTCTTAGCATTTGGATCAGTAGGGGGAACATTTGGGACTGTATACCTATTCTTAACTGACATCCAAACATCAAAATTTAGAGAGGACAAATAGGTTTCCATTCTTCTAATCTAAAAGGCATAGTTGACACCATCAAACATATGAGCTTTTGAGGAGGCAGATTCATTTCTTTCCATTGTGTACACTTGATAGGATCTACCCAAGCTAGAGAACACTTTAATAAAACAAGGTACCTAGGCTCTGATACCAATTTTTGGACACAATGGATCACTGAGAGGGGGGTGAATCAGTGATTTAAACACTTTACAGCCTCAGGGATATACCGATAGCATATAGATCAACCAATGGGCAGACCGGTTAACCAAATAATACACACCGAGTGTGAAGGATGAATAGTTACTGAATCGATAATACACACACATAAAAAAATGCATCACATAACACTAGATATACGAGGAAAACCCCATGTGGGAAAAACCTCAGTGAGAATAGCTGCTGGATATCTTCTGCTCAAATCCAACCTCACAATGAAAATGATCTTATTATAATTTTAGGGCCCCAACCTAAGGAGCCCCAACTCAAAGGAGCTACAACCCCTGCACTGAGCACCAACTTAGTGATCAAACTGATAGAATACAATGATAAATCCTTGTTACAAATAAAGTTTTGTAACTTTCATGTACTTTGTTCTACCGATATCAACTTTACTGGTCACTTTCACAATTTGTTTTGTTGCTCTCCCTCTCTACCGAATCTTACACTCTGCTTAATATTTTCTGCTTCTGCTGAATCACACTTAACCTCTGCAAAATATCCATCGGTTCTAACTCTGCAGGTATTCCTTCCCTCTGTATTCTTCACACACTCTACCGGTATGAACACCTCTACTGATTTCCTTCCTATGCTCTAGTAGAAATTACACACAGTCACTCAGAATTTTCTTTCCAATTGTTTTTACTGCACACTGATCACCCTTCTTTGCACTTTTCCATCACAAATCAAAGTCTCAAGTTGGCATATTTAAACTTGAGCCTTCCTGCCAAAAACCAATTCAAATTTAGGGCGGTTAGGGTTTCTTCTCAACGACCAAATTTGTCTTCAATCCAATCCAATCTTCCTTGGATTGATCACCTGCATTGAGGAAATAAATCTGCACATGTTTTTCATTTGTCTAATGCATATATGCTAAAAATAACAAACCTAACCCTGCTCTCCTGCTTTGATTTTTGTTGACCACATTTAAGATCTAGTTGTTTCTTGTTCAAGGTCATCCTGTAATCCGATTCCATGCTTCGATCATGACGCCAACAACTCTCTAATCTTCTTATGTCGTTCATTCTTCATCGAGCCACAAAAATTTTGATTTTCAATCCGCAAATCAAGGGGGAGCTTCATTAAATGCTTACTTGTCCCTGCAACTACCTTGCCTCGACGATGCAAACTCACTGACATCTCCCTTCTTGCCACCTGACATCCACATGACAGACATGTTGGCACACGACCCACTCACCGACATAAGGTCAGTTCATACTTGTTCATCCGACAAATCCTTCTATCAGTACATACCCTTACCTGTATGTCCAACACACTGAACATTTGCTCTTACTGGCAACACAACACATTGGCAACTCACCTTATCCTCTGGTATACTGCTTCATTGTGATCTTGTTAACATCCTACCTCTTCATCACAAACTGGAAACCAACCTTCATACATACCAATTTCATGCCTTGTCGATATTCACTTAACATGCCAAAACACTCCTACTCACCGATTGACATCAATGGAAACTCAATGCCAATATTTTTCAACAACCTCAGATGTTTGATGCAGGAGCATCCCTGGTTCTTCGTAATCATGCATCGACAAAAAAGATTTTCTTCTAGTTTGTTTTTTGTTTTTTAGTACAACATTTTCTTTCTGCGTTTCCTTGAACTGATCACCATATCTTGCAGAGCCATATTTTGATTGTGGACGTATTCATCTACCTTATCCTAAGTCTGTGAGATGTTTGGATATTTTTCAAGACAATTTTCTAGCTTAGAACACCGAAACTGTTTGGACCTATTTGCTATTGGCAAATCTTGCAGATCATTTATGTAGCTTGTGGATCTTCCATTTGAAGCAAGGGAAAGCCAAATGCAATGTTAGATTGTTAGTTTAAGTAAAAATAAGCATGATAAATCCAAATAAAGAATAAACCAACAACACAATTATACCTTACAAGAGAGAAAGTTCTCTCTTGTTCCTCTGATTGAGCCTTGGATGAAATGAGGAATGCGCCCCTTCCTCACTTGATTGGATTAGTTCCTTCTTTGGGATGTGGATTTCTCTCCACTCACAACAAGATTTGAATAATTTGAATGAATAGATTTGGATTTGATGAAGGATCATGAGGACATGATAAGGATATGATAGAGGGAGAAATGAGCAACAAGAGAATATTGTCAAGGGAGTAGATCCCCCACCTTTTGTGAGGATATAATCCTCCAATTTATAGATTGGAGGAGGCAAATGGAGGGCCAAGATTGATTTGAGATGGAAGACATGGATCAAGGTTTAAAAGGAATATAAAATTTCTTGGGGAGAGGAAAGATGAATTTAAAATTCCAAAATAAAGGATGCACGGGGGGATTCAAACAAATTTGAATTTACTTGAAAGTCTCAATATTGATGTGACATGAGTGGAGGAATATAAAATTGGAGAATAATGATAAGTATGATTAAGGAAAAATTAATTAGGCTGAGTGGGGATTAGGAAAAGTGATTTGTAGGAATCAAATGATTTAAGTTAATTAATTAGAATTAATTAACTAAGAGGAATTTAGAAGACTTAATGATTTGGTTTACTTTAGAAGAATGGGAAATAATTAATTTATTGATAAATTAATTATTGGACTATAGTGATAAGATTGATTCAATTTGATTTAATTAACCTTAAGAAGAAGGGAATTAACACAATTAAACTAGTTAATTGTGATGATAGGCTTAAATTAATTAAACATTAATTTTAGGTATCTACACCATTCATTATTTCCAATGTTCCTTGGCATGTGGCCAACCTTCCCTTAGGTCCAACTTTGTTCTATAGATTTTCTAGATCCAGATCTCTTTGGCAGAGGTCGACCTTGTTGTTTATATGTTACATCTTGTTCTTTGGTATTTGTTTCACCTTGGGCCGACACATATCACTCTTGATCATATAAATTGTTGGCATATGTGCAAAATATGTTGACATGATGATATTGTGTTGTCATTGATGTCAATATGCTGAAAGAGAATTGGTAATATGTTGAAGAGTGAACCGGTAACATGATGAAGAGTGAACAAGATTATTGAAGTTAAGCAACTGACAAAGAGAACTGGTATGATGTTGTGAACCAGCATATGTGAAAAAGTGAAGCAGTATGCTTGTCCAAGTGAACCGGTATGCCAGAATGAGAACTGGTATATGGAATGTTTTGTATCTAGGGTTCATATGGTATAACTACCGGTTGGTAGTCTCAGCTTCAGGGTTTCTGGTTGAAGTGTCTTGAGCCTGTGTGTTTCAACCGATGGCATTGTGTGATGAGTTAGCATTGTAATGGAGATCAGATCGTGTTGCCACAACAACCTCGTGCAAGTGAAGGATCTTGCATGAAGGAGATTGATCCTATCTGCCTCAGGAATGTGCGAAGTCTCTACAAAGGATGGAGAATGCGTGATGGGTTATCACCTCCAAGAAGCGGCGAAGAACGAATGATGGAGAATGTCTTGAGATATGCTCAAGACCATTGTATTCAAATGCAAAGTGTTCAATGGTCAGGATTGAACTGACTAAATTTCTCAACCTAAGTGTTTAGGGTTTAGGGTTTATGCTATCGACCTATCTGTTTCCTATAAGGTCGATGTGGTGTTTCATGCTGAGGTTGTTGGCAAATGTTGTGTGTGTATCTATGTGCAGAGATACATGATTATTGCCAGACCAGTTGAGAGGATTGATACTTGCATAGTGTGTGTGCAGAAGGAAGGAACTAAAGCGGATCTACATTGGCATTGAGTGCTATTACCAGATCATTGTAATACCTGTTGATCTCTAATCACTTCAACAATTGGAAAATCCCTTAACAAGGTAGCTTTAACCAGCTTGTTGTGAATCCTTTAACAGGGTGACTCAAAGCCATTGAGTTCATAAAATCCTTTAACAAGGTAACCTCTAATAGGTTTTAACCCATAATCGGGTATTCTAGCCATCCCTTAACCGGGTGATCTCTAACAGGATCGGTTCCTAACAGAACCTGTTGTAACAGTCTTTAATCGGACTAGGCTTCTAACAAAGCGGACTTCTAAAGAGTTCAAAAATAGATTGTGGGTATTCATCCCCACCGTGGTTTTTCCCAGTTGGGTTTCCACGTGAAAAATATGTGTGTCATATGTGATGTGATGCTTTGTTTTTTTCTGTCAAGTGGTGAATCATGTTGATCTAGCAAGTTATTATATTTCTAAAGATAGATTATCTATTTATGCATAAGGACTAAGTGGAAATGAGGGAGTAGGTTGTATGGAAAGCTAAGAAGATTGACCGGTTCATGTCTTTTATAGTTGCAATGTGTTTAAATGGTAGTAAGCTGGTTTGGACCAGTATTAAGGATTGCCGGTAGTTTACAGTCTGCAATCAAACTAGTTCAGGAAATTTTTTTGTGCCTATACTGATTCACCCCCCCTCTCAGTACTAGTTTGGTACTCACTGTTCATCATTGTGTTGTCATAAATCAATGTAATTAAGTACTTAGAATCAATTTTTTAGAACATACAAGAATAGTCATGTGTTTAGGAGGTCCAGAGTTGGCTCGCAGTCTTGCTTGAGCCTGAATGTTGCATAACACGCACGCTTTGTGATTAGGCTAGTGTGTCAAAAATTGTAAGCCCGCATGTTGTTGGAAGTTTGTAATTGATTTTCATGGTATAATAAAGTTTTCTCTACATTGCCTCCATCACAATTGAGTTGTTTCTGCTCTGAAACTCTTGTTGCATGGTTCAGACTGTCCTTTTTTAGGACTCTCCTACCATGACTACACCACACTCTGTGTTGATTGATGTATATAATTCACCACTCATGTACAGGTATATATACCAGAGGTTACAATAATATAATAGTGTGTCGGCCAAGTCCAACACATTATCAATAAGCTCATGTTGGCCTCCGCAATACTTCTACACAATTCCTTTACATACTTTTGATTAGCAATGCATATGTCAAAATTATCAGAAAAAGGGCAAGGGTCACCCAGACCCAAGAGAATGGACCTATTGTCACAAGATCAAGCCTAATATCTCCAAAATGTAGACTCCACATGTACCAAGGAAACCCCAATCACAAAACTCGAAGAGATACTTCTGATAGCCATAAAAAATGCAAACTATGGGATGCATAATAGATACCAGGATCAATAAGAATTCCTAACACCGGGATATCAGGGTCAATGAGAACTCAATGGGACCTCAAAAGGTCATCATCCAAAGTTGTCCATGCTGCATAATAACTTCTAACCAAAAACCACAACACCTGAACTACACATACATACTGATTGCATACAATCCTTGCATAACTACATCCATATAACATCCATAACATCCAAGACGTCCAGTCTAATATTCGGGCCTGCATACACTGTCTGGTAAAGAACCGAATGACTAGTTTGACATCAATGACAACATTATTAACAAAATTTTAACAACTTGCGTATTAACCCAAGATCTTCTATTTGTTTTGCCTTGAAGTTGGGGATATTCATATGCTTTGTGTCCTTATCCACACTAGAAATAGGTTTCATGGAAGCCTCCTTTTTTATATCCTCATCCAAATATACCTCTTCCTCTTTGATCTCCATTATTTTTATCACAAAGATGGTAGGTGCTATTTATATTTTTCTTCTAATTGCTAATAGATTCTTCGTTCTTCTTCTAGTCTTCATTATGACCTCCATAACATTGTCTACTAGTCTTTCCACCATGACCTCTTCCATTTTTCTTTCTCTCAAATATTTTGTTTAACTTCTCTTCTACCTTCAAATACAATTGATATGCATCTTCAATAGAAGACATTCTTACCAAACTCAACTCTTGTTGAATACTTGGCTTCAACCCATTTATGTAACTAACAACTTTCTCCTTGTTGGCCTCAGATTGGCTTGTTCTAATAAAGACTCAATAAAACTATTATGTATACTCTTTGATAGATTTTACCTCTTGCATTAACCCTTGCATCATTTTCAACAAATCAAGATCATAGTCAATAGGAATGAATTATCTCTTTGTTTTTTCCACCATTTGATCATATCTCATTATTCTCTCTTTGCCTCTTCTATTTTTTTCTAACTAAACCTCTTTCCACAAAATATTGGCGTGACCCTCTAGCTTGGTCTTTGTAAACTTGACCCTTTCAAGATCCCCCACCTCTTCATATTTGAAATACTCCATATCATTGTTCCAATCAATCAGTTTCTCTAGATCTAAATTTGTAGAAAATGTAGAAACCTCAATTTCTTGTCCTCTTTCTAATCTTGGAAAAGACCTTAAAAAATCTATCTTCATCATGATTTCTTACTTCTTGTTCTCCCTCAAATTGTTCTTCTTCTTCTTCAAATTTATCCTCATTTTCATCTCCTTCTCTAATATCATCTCCTCTATGCAACTCTTCTTGCAATTCCTGAACTTGTCTTTGGAGAGCTCTAAAACCCTCTTTTGTCACAACAACATTTCTTCCACCATAGTTCCTTCATGTGGGCATTTTTCTCTCTTTTCTCATAGACACACAACCACAATCCTCATGCAAATTACCTCACATTCGATGATCTATTTACACACTTACGAACTTATACACTAATACTACATGATGAAGGGTACTCCCCTTGTAAGCCCAGACACACAACAACAATAGAGAAATAAATAGATTTGAAAAAAATAAACACTTTATTTCTATTATCCCGATGAAATGAAACTACAACATTCAAAAAATAATATGCTATAGTCACATGAGCTTTCTCATTATAATAATTTACAAGCTAGTGCCACAATTTGCACTACTAAAATTGTCCCTTCTAACCCTCATTCACCTTTTTTTATCTTGAATGTATAACCACCTAAGAGTGTTTTAGAACCCCTAATTTGGGTGTCAAGAATCTAACTATCTAGTTTCCCACTCAAAATAATATTTTATTAGAAATTGGAAATTTGGATTTCCAATAGTGTGAGCCATATTTTTTTATCCATCAATTGGACGTTTAATTATTATATATTGTTGGAAAGGTCATGAAGAGATCTACAACAACAAAAAGTAATGATGCCTATCTCGTCCAAATTTTGAGCTCGTCTGAGGCTTCTAGGGCCCTCATAATTGCATTTGAAGTCGTATTGAAGAAATTTTCTAAAACAAAAAATTTCATATCTTGCAAATGCCACACAATATTGAGATGATTATTTCACCATTGTCTTAATTTTACCATTTTGGAGGTCTGTGTAAGACTTCATGCAAAGATTCCAACTAACTAAAATGACTAACCCTATTATTTTTAGCCCTTATTGAAAATCATTCACCAAACTTAACAATGTCCAAATTAATAGTATTTTTAGGTGATGCAAGATTGCTCTCACACCCTAGATGCTCAATCATAGAGTTAAGGATACCTCGATTGATAATGAACCATATCTTCATGTTTGTAACATACACTTGTTACATAAGATCAATGTGGATACCTATCTTATTCAACACAATTATATCTTTAATTTTGTCTTTGATAATGTTGGTAGACAAATGTTAGGTACAATCACATTACCTATTATAGTAGGACATGTGACTTTACCCATGCCTATCCATGTCATAATTGATACTCTCTCACACAATCTTCTTCTAGGTAGACCATGGATTCATGCTATGCAAGCAATCTCGTCTACTCTTTATCACACAATTAAATTCATTCATGGTGGTAAAATATGGATAATGGAGGTTGATAAAGATCCATATAGTGGTGTCTAAGAAAAAATAGGAGGTATATCTTCCCTTGACACTATGATTCCATCTACAACACCATCTCCTATTGATAATGCTTTCTTAGAGAAAAATTGGGTTCCATTACACTTTACACCTCACTTTGCTAGAGAATACAAAGTCCCAAAATTCAAATCTAAGGCCTCAAAGGAGCCTAGTGTTTCATTTGTATCGCAACATCAACCATCATAATATAAATTACTTAAGATTTAAGAGATAGTAAATAGCCACATGCTAAAAATAAGAATTTTTTTACCTTTCATATAACATTTGTTTAATATGATCAATATTGAAATGGAAACTACAATCATTGCAAAGCATAATTGAATATGATATACAACATTTTAATAATGTATTTATAGCAAATATTTTTCTTTCACATTACATGCATGCATTGCATTAAGGCAACTTGTTTACAATTACATCACCATAAATTATAGAATCTTTTGTATGGGGACTCTTGCATTTGTCTCACAAGTCTTAGCAAGTCATCTATAAGAGGGGTAGCATCACCCAAGTGCTTTTCCTCCAACCATAGACCAAAGGTCCCATGCACACCTTCCATATAGAAGTTTCCCTACACTTTATGAAGATTATATATAAAGGAACCAATAAATTTCATGCCATATGAGTTCTATTATTGTGCTCTACATAACCCAATCAACCATATAACCTTATACGATCCTCTAATTAAGTATGACTAATCTGGCTAGATTATGAAATATGTGACACGGTGAATGGAATAAATGCAAGGCAAGACTTTTGCATCACTTTGGAAAAGTTTTAATCTAAAAGACACTTCCATGGTAAATATAATCATATGTTCACACACTTCTAACTCGACTTGGAAACAACATTCATCCTACAGTTTATAACACATTTTTTATATTATATTTAATATCAAATATGCATTTCTTTCTATTGTTGATAAAAGGCTAAGGTTATTAAATTCTAAATTTGACAAAGAAATTCTACTTTGCGTACTCACAATTTACGGATCTTTGGCTACTACCATTTGCTCATATGTCTTTACAATTAATTTGTGAGTATAATACTCTCCAAAATTTAAAAACACAAGACGTCTAAATTTTTTATAGGTTATATCATGCAATCAAATATTAGTGCAAGATAGGAATGACCAAGAGTTTGTGCTTCTCCATGGATTTGAGCTTTTGTTTGGCATGCTCAAAGAATTTGTAGCAGCCTCATTCTATCTTTGTTCATTTCTAATTGGATGTAAATATTTTGTTTTATGAATAGAATTATTTTCATTGTTTGAACTATTTCATTTGGTTGAGTATTTCATTTATTATATGGATTTTTTTTGTAAAATCTCCAATTTGTATCGTATCCATGCCTGATTTTCTTTGGAATGATTTAATTGTGGGTTTGATAAAGAAAATGGGATGTTGTGAACCTAAGGACCAAAAGCGTATCTTATATTTTCAAATTTAATATTTTAAATGTTTATAAGTAATTGAGTAATTATGATGGAGGTTAAGACTATTCATTTCGTATTTGATGAAATTTGGAAATTGTTTAAAAGTGGGTTTATTGTAAATTTTTAATGGATTATTGTATAATTTTCAAATTTGGATCAATTGGATCCCATTTCATATGATTGTGGAGTTTGATAATTTTGTCTTGTATTGGAAATAGTTGTAAAAATGAGTTGTAATATTGGTTTTTATTTTTAATTTGTTTTACATTTGTGGAGAACATGGTGAGCCTAGGGTAGATATTAGAGTTGATGACACAATGTGTGTCTGACCCAAAGTGTGTAATGTCCCCTTTTTAGTAGTTATTTGGCAATTTGTCATTAGCCCATTTTGCCATGGTCCCGTGGGCTAACTAGGACTTTGCAGGGATCTATGATGGATTTGGCCTAGTCAAATTCAGTTTTGGGCCAAACGGAGTTGATTTGTTAGAGTTTCTAGGCACTTACTATTAATAGTAAGTCAGCTCGGGCACAATGACGGGAAATTTTTGGTGTGATTTTAGTCAATATCATTTTGGTGTATTTATCCATTTGCGTGGATTGCATTTTTTATAAGGCAATTAATTATCCAGGCAAAAATCAAAAGTTTCTAAAGTTAAATTTAATTATTTAACTTAAGGGGTTATTTAATTTTGAAGCTAATGTTTAAAAAGGAAACATTAAAAGTACCCCTTCTTTGTGGAGAAATAAGGGGATAATGTTATTTTATTCTATTTTTCATTTATCCCACATTGATAGTGCTTTGGGATCCATGCCAAAAAGAAGTGTTAAATAAGAGCATTTAATGCTGGAAACTCAAATGGGAAATTGTGCTTTTAGATATTAGTGATTTATGGAAGTTAATTCTGGAGATTTTTCTGGCTTTTGAGGACGTTCACCCTCATTGGCAATATTTTCCATGTTTGTGAAAGATCAAATTTAAAAAATATGAACTTGGTTGAAGATTGGTTTGGCACTTAGAAGCAACACAGTGAAAGGCATGACTGGGTAAGTCCGATAGACATTTTTGAAGAATATACATTCTTTCCATGCATGTTAAATAGTAAATTGGACTGTATCGAACTTGGTCTTACGCTTAGAGTGGCATAGCAAAGATCAATAATACTTGGGCATGTATCGTACTTGCTAATGAAAGACTTTAGGCGTAAAGAAGGCACCCAATCGACAATGATATTGGTTTAGTGAAGTCACAACATTATTTCTTGGTGAATATACATGCTTAGCACAATGAATCAGAAATACTTTGTGGTTACAACATAACGTAGCAAAGAGATAGTGTTGATTAGAAACGTGGGCTGCTAACTCTCAAACGAAGTGGGCATTGCATTGTCATCTAGTCGACTACCATAGGGAATATTCAAAACTATAGCAGGCGTCCATTTTATGAGTTAAAGGAAGTTCTGAGAATCGCGGTAGCAATGTGCTTGGTCCAGGCATAGTGTGCAGGAAGATAGTAGCCATGATAGGTGAAGAGTGTCGAGGACTAGTACCCAGCAGATTGTGTTGGATGTGTGGCTGAGATAAATTATTGAAGCAAATCGTGGACTAAGACTTCCAACATTATAGCAAGTTCTTTAAACTCAAACTATCACCCTCCTTCAACAAATCAAAGATTTGTAGTTGGGTCTGAATAAGATAATATTGTGCATGGAGTGTAAAGTTTCCTTCTGAAAATTAACACAATGTTGAGATTGTATAGTACTGAGAACTTAAAACATCCCTATCTTTTGTACTGCCTAGATGCTTTGTCCTTCTTAAGTACAACAATAAATAAGGTTGATCAATGTCTTTGTTAGTGCGTGTCTGTTAAACTCATTGCACATGAATAAGTTAAAAGTTGAATGAATGCAAGAAACAAAAACAAATGCACTAGGTATCAACAAAACTACATAAAACTCAATTTTTAGACCTGTTTGGAAAATTTTCAAATGTTTAATGAAATACCAGCAACCAGCAAGACAAGGATATTCAATAGCAATTAGGGCAGCCTACTCCAAAGTGGCACATTGGCAATCATAGTGTGGGGAGTTACTTAATCAAGTGATAAGTAATGAAACATGGGTAATAAAATTAACTAAAATAATGGATGCCTCTCTCATGCCTTAAGTTCTCATAAAGGCTAAGGATGACTCAAGGGTAGACTTGCCTACTCATGGAATGTTGGATCATGTATGATCTAGTATTCTCGTCCGTGAGAGAGTAATAGGTTTTATTTGAGCCATCCCTTTGAGCTACACAATGACACTCCCCTTTCTTGATCTTTAACATCTAGTCGTGTATTTGAGTTGCACCTGAAAGATGTTCATGCCTTTCATGTTGTTGTTGACCTATAGATTTTTTATGTGATTTCCATGTACGATTGGCCTTTGGATGTTATGTTATACCTCATGCTTGAATATTGTGCATGTTTATGCTTTGATGCTAAGTGCTCTATGCGTTTGGATTGAATGCTCTATCTCTCCTCATGTGCCTTGCATTTGTGAGTGTTTGCGGCCTTCGTGACTATCTCCTAGCATAGAGGGAGTGGATCATTTATAGCCACATGGTTTGGTGGTGTGTATACCACCATTGGGGTTTGGAGAATAGTAGATTAAGCATGCTTAATAAATCCTTCTCTTGGTTTTCTTTCATGCTTTTGTGTTGTTTCCATTCATGCTAATGTATAATCAAGGACGTTGAGTCTTGTGCTATGTAATTGTAATAATGTATATTGGATATTCTTTAACAAAG
Source organism: Cryptomeria japonica (assembly GCF_030272615.1). Taxonomy (NCBI): domain Eukaryota; kingdom Viridiplantae; phylum Streptophyta; class Pinopsida; order Cupressales; family Cupressaceae; genus Cryptomeria; species Cryptomeria japonica. The sequence continues at coordinate 362,441,927 of NC_081411.1, forward strand.
AATTGCAATCAATTGTGAATGAAGATGATAATGTAGATGGATTGGTTTGTGTATCTCAATGTTAGAGTTGACCACGATTACTTTGTAATTTGAATATGATGCTAATGTTTAATTAAGGAAAATGAGATCCTATTATGGTTTAGAATCCTCTCGGAGGGCATTATAAACCCCTCATGACATCGACCTAACTTCTAGTGTCAATTATATCATGTTTTGGACATTTCTAGGTCCATTGGAGGCCTTTCAAAGCATCTTGTAAAGGCTTGCAAATGTATAGAAGTGTTTTCTTGCAGTGTTCTTTCTTATTTTAGCTTAAGGTAGGAGTTTAGGATGTTGGCGAGATCATTACACATCTCCCTATCCTTTCTTTTCACGTGTCAATGACATCTAGTGTCCAAGGGATTCATTTTCCTACCTTCTTCTCTGAGTCTTTCTAGTTCTTTCATGCTCCCCAGGGATTTTGGAAACCTCTAGATTAGCCCATGTCATTCATGATTTCCTAGGGATCAATCCCTACCTTTGGATTTTCCATGAGTTTGGACGTTTGCACATTAGAGAGGATAGTGCAATAGGTTGTCCCAGGGACAACAACACACAAAATGAACAATAGCAATCCCAAAGGACTAGGGCACACATAGAGGACTCCAAAACATAATTCTAGTCTCCCTCTAGTGCAACAATGTACCAATTGGGTGCCCAAGTCCACCTAGGGTGCTAATGTCCTTAGTTGTTTGTTGACAAGCTTTTTGGGGCCCCAAATAGGCAAACCTTGTTCATGAAAGTTTCTCATTGGGTCCTAGAGTGTCAAGGGAACCTCCAAGGGGGTAGATATGTGTATCTAGTGTTAAGTTGTAGTGTCAATTGTATTAGTATGCATGCCTTTGTTCGTAGGAGATCGATCATTGCAACTAGAATCAAGGAGATGGTCAAGATTATCTTGCAACATCATGTAAAGTCTTTCAGGGTCTTGTAAGGGCCAAAACCCCTTGTTCATTATTCTTAGGGTGTCTCAAGCTTAGGGTGTCCCAAAATTTCCTTTATGGTTGGTTGAAGTTTAGGGACCCAAGTCTTCTACTTGTGCATCGTCAAGTTGTGATAAGATGTCGTATATTGCAGTTTGAGCTAGTGAGCTTTTGTTTGCGTCAAAAATGTTTGGGCTTGAGTTGGTCAGACTAGTTTGATGTGGATTGGAGGTTGATGATTCTCTCATCCATCCTGACATTATTTTGTGAGAGAGCACAATCATGGATTATGTTGATTGTTGTCAAGGAATCGTCCTCTCTCTCTCTCTCTCTCTCTCTCTCTCTCTCTCTCTCTCTCTCTTCCATCATTTCATCATGGTAAGTGGTCCCAAATTGGTAAGTCTTCCACTAGTGTCACCTTAGTTATGCAATGGTAAGGTATTTTGTAGTCATCCTTGTGTTTCGTAGTGTCTCTTACGACACTTGTTTGCAAATTGTTGTGCAAGTGTGACATGTTGTATTGTATCTTGGATGTTGAAGTTGTTAACGTTTATTTCGAATGTTTAAAATAAAATTATTCTAGGTTTCTTGTCTTGTGTCCTCAGGGGTTTCTTGGTGGGACATTACATAATGCACCTTCTAATGCTAGTGGTTGGCTTACTAGTTTCACTCTTGTTAATGTTGCTAATACTTATCCTTTCGTTTAGCAATGACTCTAAAGTTAACTCTTCATTTCTCTATTATGAACAATTTGATACGATAGATACATTGTCTAAAACTACGTTCTATTGCAATCTTGATGTTTTTGGTTATATCGTCATGTTATTGCTTGTAAACAATTTTTAAAAATTTTTTTAGCAGGGGAAGGATGCTAGTAGCTATCCACCCTAACTTCACTCACCCTAAGCTCTTAAATGGTACATTGGATTTTGACATTTTGTTGGGTTTCTTCGTATGCAACTTTAGAGCTCATAACTATTGTTTCAACTTTCTTGTAGTTACAACAAATGCTAGAGGATTCATTATACCTACAAAGGTTAAAAAGTGGTCATTTCGGGGTGAGGTATGATATATATATTCTCTATTACTTTGTTGACCATTCACTTTGACCACCGCAAAATTTGCAAAATTGATCCAATACATATTCCTCTAATAAATGTTTTGATCAAAATCAATGTACAACTACCCTAATAATCATCTACTATTGGTACCAATAAAGTTTCACAACTCTTCAATTATTATTATTATTTTTAACTATCAGTACCTAATTATTTTTAATAGACTTTTAATTATCATGTATTAAAAAATGATTATTAGAACATGAATAATCCTAGATCATTTCCTCTATTATAACTCTATAATTTGTGTCTTTGAACTAATTTGTGTAAAATCTTTCCTGTTTCGAAGTAAAAAAACCCTAGGGCCTTAAAATGAAAACCTAAATTTAAAAAACAAATCAAAACAAACTTCCACTAAACAATTAATGCTTGATCATTGATACATTTGTTATAGGAAAATTTCATCATCCTTTGGATTTGCCGCGATATAGGTGGAAGCAAATTCACACGCGTTAAAGTTTGTAGCTAATATACTATTAATTGCCTCCAAATTTGTAGTGTTTGAAGCAACAAGGTTTAGTTTTGTGTTGCAGGGGCTTACAATGGCTAAGACGAAAAAACAAAACAAAAAGAATGGTCCTGTTTCTATGGACATGGATGCCGCCACACACCATTCACCTTCTAACGAAATCGCTGAAGGTATTTTAGCCCTTTATATTTGAGATGCTATATATTTAACGTGCATATGGTTTCATTGCAAAGCTTATCTTGCATCTGATCCAAATAAGCCCGTGCATCAGCTCAAATATATCTCTCACACAAAACCTCAGTTCAAGCGTAAAAGTTCAATCAGAGATAAAAAGCACTACTCGGCACAGATTTCATTTTAGTTTGGGGATTTCTTGCGCATGTAAGCCTAATAAGAATTAATAGCAAACGGGTTTCTTTAGAACTTGTAACAATTTTGTAGTAATGCTCTTTCAGTACAGATACAACACAAGTTAGGGAGTAGGGAGTATTTTTACTTATTTGGGAAGCATCCTTCACACCCCTTTCCTCGTTTTACCACTTCGAGATCATATACGCAGCATTCCAATTAACATATGGTGTCCTGCTATTGTAAGAGGTTACGTGTGGAGCTACCCATGTTCCTGCAAAGGGTTTCACATATGCATGGGTATTGCTGGCTAGGAAGTGACCCAAAAATTTACCTTACCTTTGGGCTTATAGAGGAATCTAAATGGTTATAGCTTGCAGTGTGATTTCATGGTACTATTAATAAGCTCTGTTCCTATTTTGGGTGTGTGCTCGTTTGCTTATGCCCGTGTGTCCATGGTTACAGCCTTGATTTTTAAGGCCCCAGTTTGAGAATCCCATGTTAATGTTTTAGCAACACAGAAATCTGAAACAAGATACACAACCCTCCACCCGAGGGTGAAAAACCCAGCTCACACAAAAATGAATTTTATTATATCTCTGAAAATGAATACAGCTGATGATAGTTTCAGATTACTATCAATTACAATAGGATAAAACTGATTCTCTACAAATCAATCAAAACGATGAAGTCAAATGATACATCTCATAAACAATCTATAAACCTTCATAAGACTGAAATCTCTGATCACAAAAAACAGATAATATATCTGATCTGACAGACTACATTCACCATCTTCTTGATTTTTTTTTTTTTTCAAAGACAAATGAGAGAATCGGAAATGCCAGAGAAGAGACACACGAAAGAAGAGGGAAAGGCATGGACAGTTACATCTGCACCGACAGCCACATAAATACCAACAGCCACGAATATACTGACAGCCACATCAACTTCACCGACAGCCACAGCAACATGAAGAGTCACCGACAGCCACCCAAGGTGATCAAGGCAAGAAAACGGAAGCTAATGAATCGAAACAAGAAGAGATAAATATTGCATTGAGGATCTCTATCACAGCTATATCTTCAACACTCCCTCTTAGCAAGAGAGAGATCTTCATTATGTCATCATATGACAAGTACACATAACTGCAACTCAAAAGATGTCAACAAAAAAACTCATCATATATTTTATTTGATAAAGTTGTTATCTCAAAATAACAATATTCACCATAGCTACTCCTAGAGGGTGAATGAAACCAGAAATAAAAATCATAAAGTCATACACATGACTTCGACCATAGCTACTCCCAGAGGGTGGATCAAGGGATTTCACCTCGAACTTCTCTGACAGAGAAGAACTCATTAATCGAGGGATTTCACCTCGAACCTCTCTCGTAGAGAAGAACTCATTAACAAGGGATTGCACCTCGAACTTCCCCCTCACAGAGAAGAACTCATCAGCAAGGCATTGCACCTCAAACTTCTCCCTCACAAAGAAGAACTCATTATTTCACCTCAAATTTCTCCATCACAGAGAAAACTGCTTTAATCGAATAGCTCCCTCTGAAGCTGAAATCAATCTTCTGATCTCCTTGTCCAAGGTTACTTTTGACGATATGCCAGACTCCCTTTGAATGCTGATTTTTCCTTTGCGAAGAAATGCAAGCAATCTTCCTCCCTAGAATGCAATCTCTGATTCGTCCTTTTATAATTTTGCTTAGCAATGGAATTTCCATTCACTTGGATTGATCACATCGAAGCACCTAGTGATGATCTGATGGCTGTGTGGCCTTTGACCCTCGCCATCACTCATCATCCATCCACAATATCTGCCCCGTGTATAGTTTAAACTTTAAGCATCATCTGAAGAACTGTCTTTAATACCATCCACAGCAAAGTGATGGACCAACCACATAAATGCGACAGAAATCCACTTGTAGCAGGGTGTGCCAGAATGCTAAGCTGTAGTGCCCATCCTAGGACAAAAGCTCACGACCTACCTTCAAGCGGTTAGGCTCTATAGGAGAAACCTGGCTCTGATACCATGTTAATGTTTTAGCAACATAGAAATCTGAAACAAGATATACATAATTTATCCTGGGAAAACCCAGCCCACACAAAAATGAACTTTATTATATCTCTGAAAATGAATACAGCTGATGATAGTTTCAGATTACCATCAATTACAATAGGATAAAACTGATTCTCTACAAATCAATCAAAACGATGAAGTCAAATGATACATCTCATAAACAATCTATAAACCTTCATAAGACTGAAATCTCTGATCATAGAAAACAGATAATATATCTGACCTGACAGACTACATTCACCATCTTCTTGATTTTTTTTTTTTTTTTTTTTCAAAGACAAATGAGAGAAGCCAATAATATATGTATTGGAAATGCCAGAGAAGAGACACACGAAAGAAGAGGGAAAGGCACGGACAGTTACATCTGCACTGACAGCCACATAAATACCAACAGCCACATCAACTTCATCGACAGCCACAGCAACATGAAGAGTCACCGACAGCCACCCAAGGCGATCAAGGCAAGAAAACGGAAGCTAATGAAACGAAACAAGAAGAGATAAATATTGCATTGAGGATCTCTCTCGTAGCTATATCTTCAACATCCCAAAGGTCACTCATTTGTCGACTTCCTAAGTCATTAATTACCTCATTCTAGGCATCCACATGTGGAAAAAACAATATTAAATGATTTTGTTCACAACTCACCTTTACGGCTGCTAGTGGAACCCATCACCCCTGATGAATGTATTACAAACAATAGTGAGAAGAAATATTGCAAAGCATATTTTCCCAATGCACCCTAAGTGCCTTAGGACACTTTCCAAGAATGTTGGAACCATGTCATAGGATTAACAAGGTAGATGACACGTTAATCCTAACACCTTTCAAACTTGTACTTGCACTTTTGCATGGGCTTTTCTTGATAGCCAACTTCAATAAAAAGTTATTCTGAATACCAGAGTTAAAATTAGGCAATATTACATTCTTAATAAATATTATGAAGCGTTTTGATAACAATTATGGAATGATTGATGTAGTAGCCCTAGAAAAGAGAAAAACTTGATCACATAGTCTTATTTTTTTTTTTTTGATAGGTAATGGGCCGAAGCCGATAAGGTGTACATACCCTACTCCCTTTATGAGATTTGAACTTGTGACCTCTATTTCAAGAGCACAAGTTCTTCACCACTAGGCCAACTCAGGTTGTACGATCACATAGTCTTATTAATAGGCTGATAATGAGGTATTTGAATCCTTGACATGCTGGATAATTTCAATTGAACTCCCTTAAGCTCTTTGGTTTAACTAGTCTAGAATTTATATATGGGCTTCTCAAATTTGATGACAGTTGGGGTTTTTGTGATATATTTCTAACAGGATCCTGCTGTTATATCTGGTTAAACTAAGCATCTATAATCTGATATATTTTGAAAGTCCAAAATTTCTACAAAAATCTGAAACCACCCGAGAAATTTAAAAATGAAATGTTTGAAAATATGAAATTGATTTGATGTGTGAAATCTGCTATATAACCGATTCTGAAATTCCTGGGAATTGGAATTAGAAACTTTTGAAAAATTATAAACCGAAATCTATAGTTGCTGGGGAACAATATGAAAACTGTAGGTGCTTTGAAAACTTGAAATGAACTTCTGGTTTTTAAATAGCTTCAAAAATAAAATAGACCCATAATGTTACTGAAAAATTGATAATAGACGAACATTTTAACAGAGAAGAGAACTTTCCTGAGAATGCGTTGATAACGACATAGTCCCAAATACCAAATTGAGTACATACTCTACTCTTGGCCTTAAATGGAGTTGAGTTAAGCATATGCACTTCAATCCTGAACTGTGAAGATAATGACTCATGTAACTTGTAAGAACTAAGGAAAATTTATAAATACTTTTTCTTTATGGCTTATTCACTTTATGCAATCTAAAAGTGTTTTTTGGGTTTGTGAATTATTTGACCTTTATGGCAGCGGATGATTCATGATCCTGTTTTGGTTTTTGGCTTGTGGAAGGGATAACGCCTTCTAATGTTGTATATGGTGTCCAGTTGGATTTAGTCAAGTCTTAGCAATTATTTTCTTAGCAATTATTTTAATAGTTTTTTGTAGTTGTGTTATAGTCGTTTCTTTTAACATGGCTAGATCAAGAAGTTACTAGATTTCGTTTAAGTCAAGCTATTGCATCTTTAATACAAATCCAACCAGTTTTACTTATACTAATAGGAATTGGATTTTTTATTAAATGATTAACTGAAGTTTACTCATTTCGCTAGTGTCACAATTTGTAGAGAGGTTTTTGCCTGCTGAAAATTATTGGTTATTCCTATCCCATATGTCAGTAGGCGAAGCCAGCTCTATATTCTCGTTTCATTCTGTGTGTGCCCGTATGATCAATATTTACTTGATGCATGTTATTAAGTCCATGCCTATATAAATAGATTTCTCATTTCCTTCATTTTTTATCAAGAGGTAACATTATGGACATTTCAAAAAGGAATTTTGTGTTTAGGAACTTTCTTTTCATTTTATAAAAAGTTCATTTGCAAAACTCTTATGGTTTGTGTCAACTCTTGTGATTTGTTGAGTTTTTTTAGAATTTGAGCCTAACATTGGTTTGAACATGACTGTTATGAAACTTTTATTGCTGGAACTGCATTATATGGGATGTATTTTATTTTGTTTAGTCTTGAATGTCTTGTTTCTCTTATTCCGGTTATGCCTTTTGTGAGTGGAAGAGACATAAAGTTTGATGCAATTATTTTACCCCATAACTAAAGTTTATTTGAGCTCTTTAATATCGAGATTTTGTTTTAATTTGTCTCAGCTGATGCATCTACTGTAACTTCCATGTAGTTCCTAATTTACTGAAATACCTAGAGATCCTATACAGCACAACACATTTCTTCAAAATCTGGGAACTTAAAAAAAGCACTTAAATTTCTTCAAAACACATTTTTTTGCAAAATTCAGTTACAAAATGTATCAAATTGAGTCGAAAAATCCATGAGGAAATGTTTTCTATTAGGTTTGATTCATATATACAAATAGGGTACAAAACTGCATCATCATGTGGAGCTAGATACGAATAGCTAGTTGATATTTATTACAAATTCATGATGGTTATCTTTAAAAATCATCGTCATCATAAATTGCATATCCAAGCAAGTCAAAAGTTACAAGCTTTTACAATTCCTCTTCCCAAATTCTAATGAAATTTAGAGGAAGAGGGTCTTTTACTAGCATTCAGTTGTGTTGTGACGTTTTCACACATCGCCCCATTGCAAATGGGGACCCATGTTTTTTGCTCGTTTTCGCTTTGCTTTTTAGGGTTTTGATTTGAATCCAGTCGGTTTTGGGAGCTTTTTGAATTTCCTTTTCTAGAATGCAAATTTTGAATGAAATGAATTTGCCAGAATGGTCTATTTTCAATTGGAATTTTGAATGCAGAGCTTAAATTTGTCTAAGTGTTGAAGATGAAATGTGATTTTTTGTCCAATTGAATATTTTTGACCAAATTTTGACTTTTTTGAATTTTGATCCTAGGCATTTCAAATGATTTGTTTTCGCCTTGTGAAGTGTTAAAATGTGAAAAATCATGTTATTTTGGCCTGTAGGAGCTAAATCGCTCCTGTCCCTCAGTGAAGGACGGGAGCTCATTTTCAAATATCTCACTACTCCTGTAGAGTCCGGACAAATTTCGAGTTGGAAGTGATGGAGCGCGGCGAGATCTTTCCATTGAATATAAATTGAAGATTTTCATGAACACAGAAATGCCTCCAGGGGAAAAATCGCTCCTGTCCCTCAGTGAAGGACCGGAGCTACAAATCCAATTTTGCTTTGTCCTTGCAGGATTTTAACATCTTGACGATGTGAAAAGGTCCAAAGAGGTATATTTTATCAAATGAATATAACTTGAAGTGCTGTCGGGGAGATCAACAGGGTAGTAGGTCCGGCTTGAGTGAAGTCCTGATCCTGAAATTTGGCTAAGTCTGGAATGCCCTGATCCTGAAATTTGACTAAGTCTGGAAACTGAAAAAACCTCCAAAAACTAGATTTTGCAATATAACTCCTGGAGGTCTGAAACCACTCTCAAACATCTTGAAAGTATATATGGAATATAACTTAAAGTATAACTTATACTTAAATGTTATATTCCATAAAAGTTATCCTGATAGAGAGTGCGAAAAGTCAAATTTCGCTCCCGTCCTTCACTAAGGATCCAGAGCGAATTTCGCTCCTGTCCCTCACTGGAGGACCAAGGCGATGCGCTCCTATCCCTCACCAAGAGACCAGAGCGAAATTCTTCATAAGGTACGATCTGGGCAAAGATCAAGCAAATTTTATGTTCGAAGGCAAGAAAGGAGGTCAATCGAACCCGTTGAAGACAAATTGAAGATTATCAAACGTCAACAAAGGACCAAAATGCTTAAGTTCGCTCCTGTCCCTCAGGAAGGGACCAGAGCGATTTTTGTTGTAGATGATTTTCTCGCCAAATTTCAACCGATCTCAAGGCATGAATGAATGAAAGGAGGCATTGCGAATCCGTTGAATATAATTTTCGAAGGTGATGAAGTGAAATGAGGCCCACAAGAGCAAAATCGCTCCTGTCCCTCTCCAAGGGACCAGGGCGATGATCTTCTAAACATCAAAGCGCCTTGTAAAATTCAAGTGAAATGAGAAAGGATGAAGGAATAACGTTGTTTGTCCCCACAATGAAGATTGAAGTTCAAAGATGCAAGATCAAGGAGAAACAATGGAGATCGCTCCTGTCCCTCTCCAAGGGACCAGGGCGATATCATATCTAAAGGATATTCATTTGCAAGAACAAGTCAATTAAGCTCAAAGGACCTAGCGAAAATGGCAATTCCAACGTGGAAATAAGGACCTTGGACGTAAAAATTGCAAGAATCATGACCAAATTGATGGATCGCTCCTGTCCCTCAATCAGGGACCAGGGCGATGAGGTACGTATCTTCTCACTTTTTCATTTTGGCGCTTAAAACACATTTTTTTTTAATTTATTTAAATGCTAACAAAATCGATATTTTATTAAAAATAGCATTTAAATATTGCGCTTAATGTTAATTAATTATTTTGCCTTGTAAAAATTGAATTTGTCAATTTAAATGATAAAGGCATTTAATTAATTATTTATTAATTAATAAAAATCAAGAGGAGCGCTTGGTATTTTAGAGGTCGGCCTTTGTTATTTGTTTTAAAAATCATTTAAATTGCCTTATTTTTACACAAGTCGGCCTATATGGTGGTAAGAGGTATGAACGCTATAAAGGGAGGGTGAAAATCTTCATTTTCACATCATCATTTTCATCTCTTACATGCGATTTGAGGAAGACAAAGGAGAAATGCGATTTGGAGTATACAAAGGAAGTGCGAAAGTATCATTCAAGAGGAGGAGCGAATTTCAAAGGGAAGGCGCTAGTAACTTCCAAGGTGGTGCGAATCTATATTGGGCGAACTTGCCAAGGTGTTAGAGGATCAAGTCAAGGACATATCAAAGGTGGCGAAGTTGATATTTTGAAGAAGGAGATCACGTTGAAGCCATCTAATTTTGATTTTGCCTAGGCAAATTCCTTCTTTTGCATTTTAGAGTTAGGCTCTCAAGAGAGGTATGGCGATTTGATTTTATTGCTTTTATTCATTCATCGTCATAGCTTAAATTTTGAATTTTGAAATTTTGTTTTTCCTTAGCTCAGTTCTTTTTAGGAAATGATTAATAAAGGACTTATCATTAGGTTTCCTAAAAATTTGCTCTCTAATTTATGTTATGTATTGCAAAATCATGTTACTAATTTTGAAATGTTGTGTAGGCATCAAATGGAGATCTCATCAAGGAAAATCAAGCCGGATCAAGGACGGTCTTCGCCAGGACGGTCTTCGCCAGGACGATCAAGTAAGGACATGGGCAACCTCTTTCAATCCAACGTTCCAAGGCGAGGTACATCATCATCTTGCAAATCAAGGACAAAAGGAGTTAGGACAAGAGTTAATTAAAGATAGCCTCTCAACGACATCAAATTGAATATCTAGCAAGCTACAAGTGTCAGATGAGGTGGCATCCCAGTCATCACTCCTCCAGTCAGTGTGGTCCACCTCAGCATGTCCAGATTCAATGTACCTAACTCATGGAAGGTGGCACAAACTCCGATGTACCTACCCCGGCTATCCATTGGTCGATTTTTCTAGAGGGGACATGTGTCCAAGCAATACAATTATTTCATTGGTCAAGCATTAAATGTTATGTAATGGTTGTAACAAACCCTAATTAGGGTTTTCATTGTAAAATCTTGGCCATTGATCTTGAATTGATCTAAGCCATCAAATTGTATTGTGGGCACTATATAAGCCCAGGCATTTCATTTGTAAAGGCTAATTAGCAATAAATTAGCAATAAATTAGAGAGAGTTGTAAATAGTTAGAATAGTTAGAGAATAGTTGGAAGCAATTAGAGTAGAATAGGAGGACAAGGCAAGAAATTGTTGCCATTGATTGTAAACAAACTCCATTTTCATTGAAGTAATGGTGAAATATGTCGTTTTCTTGCAATTTGCATGGTTTCTTGTTGAGTCTTCAATCTTAGATGGTAGATGATTAAATGAATGGAGGGAATGTGATTGATTGATGGTGGAATTCGTACATCCATACTACTAGCAGTTTGTTGATTGCAAACTTGCCTTGTGTAGTCGACTGGAATCGTTCAGCTTAAGCTCAATTTCAATTTGTCGCCTCTTCATTGATATGCATCAACTTGGATGGTATCTATGCCTGCGGTGATGATTTGAACATCATAAAGCTTCCCTAGAAGATCGCACTAGCCTTGTGTAGATGTTCCATTGATGTCAAAACAAGATCTAGTTAGAGTTTCATCAAAAATCAAATCATTGCTCCTGCATTCTTAGTATTAGGATTAGATCCTCTCTTCACCCCCATCCTTTTTCCATTTTTTAATCTAAGTTAGTAAGAGCTTGTGTTCTAGCAAAGTAGATCGGAAATTCAATCACCAAATGTAAGTCCCCTTGTGATTCCAGCAAATCACATCATACCACGAAGAGCTTATCCACATGTAGAGACCCTACCAAAAGGAACCTTGGAGTCATCCTAACTGATCCTTCATGCGAATCTTCAGCAGTTAGAGGCTTTATTCAAGAGAGGATAAGATACCCTTAGGTATTTTATTCTGTGTATGATGGTGTACAAAATACACGTCAACAAGTTGCTGTTCCCCACTTGGCCTATAAGACTTTGTCTATGGCTCCAACCTGCCACTAGATAACAATGATTCCTTTGGCATATCATTGTCATCCAATGACATCCAATCTTCCTTGCTTTGCTGCAGCCACATCGTCCATATCCTGTCTCTCAAAATAAACAATCTCATCCTCTATGAACAAGGAGGGCTCATCATCTTGCATATTTGCTGTTTTGATTTGTCCTTTACCTTTCTTATGTCAAGGCAAATGTTGTATTGCACAAAAATATGGTCATTGAGATGGTATTTAGTCAACATATTATGCTTCTTCATGCGAATGGCATCACACAAACTCGAGTTGCATTGACAACTAGAAGTACTACAAGTTTGAGACAAAATTCAGTGGGCTAGCTTTTGGAGATTTGAGCTATTTCCACCCCAGTCTTCCCATGAAGAATCTGCAAATAAGATATTCAAGAGTTTGTAAATAAACAATGTTTTATTCATAATTGTAATTTGTAACTTGCAAGATGTAAGACTTCACTTTTTCTTAGGTGTCTGTGTGAATCTTCCTCAAAAAGATAGTAGCAAAGAAAAGAGCCTACTCCTAGCTCCTTATGAGTTTACAACTTTGAAATGTTGAATCTCACATCAACCTTAAGTGTCATCCTCTTAATGTGTGATGTCCCCATATTTTCCGCATCCTGTCAATCAAGCATCTCAATTTTGTGAAGTCTCTGGAGAGACAAAATTGAGATAATGAATCAGATTATCATAAATAAAGAAGTCGGATATGTTAGATAACCAGTAATCTCCATATGGTCAATAATTGATCCCATGGGCATTGTAGGGCATGAATCGTCTTGAAGTTGTGGAGCTTGTGCAAGCGATCAAACAAGATAGATTGACTAAGAGAAAGAGAAGGCATCGAGTATAACTTCAGTGACATGGGAACTCCATTAAAACGAAGGAAGGAGATTATCCCAGTCTTAAGCAGCAATTTGTAATATCAATGATGAATTACATCGATTGGGCCAAGCGGTGATTAGTAACAACATGAGCGGTGATTACATTTATCTGAAGGAGATATATATTTCTTTATCAACCACAAGGATGTTGATTTCATACTTTCAGATTAATAAAGAAAACTTAGAAAACAGAATTAACCTTTAATTCAGATAGTTTGCTGTTAGATTTAGTAAGTTTCAGATTTAGGAACAAACAGAAAAGTAACCAAAGATGAACAAGACACTTATTACCCTGGGAAAACCTCCTAGGAGGAATAACCCAGCCAGAAAAGATCCTCAGATCTGATTATGGATTATGAATAATATTCTGATTACAATACTTATCTCAGTTTACCCTTAGGGCTAATGGCATCTTCAATTTTCAGTAGTCTCAGATCTGCCTCTTAACCAGTTTCGGATCTGCCTTTGATTGTACCAACCAGCAACCAAGGATTTGACTTTGAATGGTAGATGGATGAAATGTGTGTCTTCAGCTGATGACTGTGACCAACTTCAGAACAGCAGGTCCTTCAACTGTCAGATCGCATGATAGAGAGCACTCCCCTAACAGCAGAGATAACAATGAAGGAAGCTAATGGAGTTCGCACTTTTGAAGATATTCGCCTTTGAATTGATGTATTTCGCACCTCTTAATTGCAGACAGAATTTGCTGTTATGTGTGTTGTATAAATGAATGATTTGATTCATATATATATCTTTCCTTTGGTGGTAAACCTTCAGGTCAGCTTGCAATAAACATTTTATTTATTAATTCCTTTTTCCCTTTCACACGTTTCATTTGGAGAGAGGCGTATCATGATGTGTGGGTTATGGGGTTGGCTCTATTGAGGAGTGGCGTGTGAGAAGGGCCTAGCCCTAAAGGGTGTACGTTACCTTTTTAAGGTAAAGGGCCCAGCCCTTAAGGGCGGATTCCAATGTTGCCTTAGGCAATTGGAATCTGCTCTTCACTTCACCCTAATTAAAAACTAACAAGGATATGTCGACTCAACCAAACATGCAGTCTAAGACCAAATTATATGGAGCGATTCATCTACAGTTGTAAATTGTTAAGAGATTAGTAGTAAACGATAAGGAAAGTAAGAGATGAGTTAATACCGATGAATCGATAATACAAAGATTGATGTCTAAGCTAATCAGTATATACCTAAGTCACCAGGTTCGACCGAATTTGAACCTTGAAGTTCGAAATTCGGCGAACTTGAAAAACCATTAAAAAAATCGATTAAATTCGATTAAATTCGATTTTAGGGTTTGTTAAAGTGTTTTTTTAATTTTTCGGGTTTGCGTTTTAGGGTTTGTTTTGGCGGATTTTATAAGTAGGCGGCCGCAGACGTTGCAACCACACCCACGCGAGCTGCTAACGCCGCCCGCTCTGCCCGACCGCCCGCTCTGCGACCACCGCCCGCTCTGCGACGCCACCACCGGTGCTCGGCCGCCACTCGTCTGCGACGCCGCCACCAGTGCCGACGCCGCCTGCACTCCGCGACGACGCCGCCACCAGTGCCGATGCCGCCTGCACTCCGCGACGCCGCCTGCACAGCTGCACACGTCCGCCGCACAGGTATTTTTTTTTATTTTATTATTTTTTTTTTTGTTTATAATGTTAAATAGTTAATAACTTAATGTTTAAAAATGTAATTTTATATAATAATAATATTATATATTTTATGCTTTATATTTATATTTTATAATATAATATTATATATTTTTATATTTTATTAATTTTTTTTAGGTTTAATATTTTTTATGTTTAATAATTAATAATTTAATATTAATATGGTGTTAATTTTTTTTATTTTTTATGATATTAATATGATATTATTAATTTATTATTATATATCTCTGCTTCATTTTTTTATATGATATTAATATGGTGTCAATTTTTTTTATGTTTATAAATTTATAATATTGTTTAATATTATTATTATATAATTTATAATTTTATATTAATGGTTTTTTATTATATTGTTTAATATTATATATTTTTAAAAGGTTGAAATAAAAATAGTGTGTTTTTTAATTTTTCTTTCCAAACATGCAGATTTTCATTTAATGGCTCCTCCCAAATCAACTTCTGAGGCATGGAAGCATGTGACCCGAAATGGAACTCACATCAAATGTAACATGTGTCAGGCAAATATCATTGGAACTTTAACAAGGCTTAGGGACCACTTCCTTGCTAATAAAGGGGGTCTAGGTGGAGGTGTTCAAGCATGCACAGGTGCGACTCCAGAACTTAAAGCTATTCTAGAGAAAGAGTTGGCTGCTTCAACGGTAGGCAAAATGAAGAAGGCACAAAAGAAACAGAGAATTGAAGGAGATATATCTAGATTCACATCTGCCATGTCTTCCTCTTTTGTGCAATCCGAAGCGGCGAGTGTACCAAAACAGAGTGGAACACTGAACAACTTTTGGAAACCAGTAGAGAAACAACAGGTGGATGATGCAGTTGCTGATTTGTTTTACACAAGTGCTATTCCATTCAATGTTGCGAGAAATCCTCATTTCCGCAATGCAGTTCAGAAAATTGTAGAGTTTGGCAAAGGGTACACACCCCCAGGTTCAGAGGCTATCAGGACAACTCTTTTGCAGAGGTCAAAAGATAGAGTGACTGAAAAATTAGCTGATGTCAAAGCCACTTGGAAGGAAACAGGTTGCACTATATTGAGTGATGGATGGTCAGATATGTGTCAAAGGCCATTGATTAATGTTTTGGTGTCTTGTCCTGAAGGTGTTGTGTTTTTGAAAGTCATTGACACCATGAACCACAAAAAAACTTCAGAGTATATTTTTCAAATATTAGAGGAAGCCATTCTTGAAGTAGGGATGGAAAATGTGGTTCAAGTGGTAACTGATAGTGCAGCAAATTGTGTGGGAGCTGGGAGGCTGATTGTAGAGAAGTACCCACAGATATATTGGAGCCCATGTGCAGCGCATTGTCTCGATTTGTTGCTTCATGACTTGGCTAAATTCCCATGGATAAATGAAGCTATTCATAGAGGGAGAGCAATTGCAAATTTCATACGGAATCATCGTCTCACATTGAGTATTTATAGGCAGCATGCATCAAAGGAATTGTTGAGGCCTTGTGAAACAAGATTTGCTTCATATTATATCACTTTGAAAAGAGTGGTTGAAGAAAAAGCAGCTTTGAGGTCTATTATATGTTCCAATCAGTGGGAAAGTTCAGTGCTTTCTAAAGGCCCCAAGGGGAAGAACATAGAGCAAATCATCCTAAACAGCAATTTCTGGGAAAGTGCAGCAAAAGTCTTGCTTGTATGTGAACCAATTGTTGACGTGCTTCGTATGGTTGATGGTGACACTCCTTGCCTTGGCATGCTTTATGAAAGCATGGACCGGTGTAAGGAATCTATTCAAAAAGCACTAAACAATGAAGAAGCAGAATATATGCAGATATGGGAGGCAGTTGATTGCAGATGGAAAATGATGCACACACCTTTACATGCAGCAGCTTGCTTTTTGGAGCCTAAGTTGTTTTCTATTGATAGAAGGGGTGATAATGAAATCATGGCAGGGCTTTACCAAGCCATTAGCAGGTATGTACCAAATCCAGAAATTGCAGCACTAATCAGAGATCAAAGTTGGCAGTACAAGAGAGGAGAAGGGATGTTTGGAGGGGCAGAAGCCAAATATGACTCGCCACGTATGTCTGGATATAGATGGTGGATCGCTTATGGATCATCAGCTCCTGAACTGCAAGAGTTTGCTATTCGAATTTTGAGTCAGGGAGCAAGTTCATCAGCTTGTGAGAGGAATTGGAGTTGCTTTGACCACATCCATTCCAAAAAGAGGAACAAATTGCTGACTGGAAAGTTGGGAGATCTTGTCTATGTTCGCAGCAATTTGAAATTGCTGATGAACAAATCAGTAAAGAACACTTCTTTACAACAAACTCTTGAAGGCATGGCAATGCCAGATGCAGATGAGCCTGACTTTGTAGATGATGAACTGAGTAGTGATACAGATGATGATGATTTGGCATCCCAGCCAAGTGCTCTTGATGACTTAGAGTTATTTTAAAGTTCTAAAGTTTTTGACTGTTATTGTACCTTTTTGACAAAAGAACATCTTTGCGATAGTGAAAGCATATGTTTCCTACGGTTTATATTTTATAAATGTGTCATCTTTTTGTAATGATTTCAAATCTATTTATCAATGTTAAACTATTTACGCAAATTTATAGATATATTACATATATTTATTAAAAAAAAATTTAAAAATTACATATGGCGAATTTAATTCGAATTTTATACATTTCGAATTTTTTCCGCATCGAACTTCATCGAATTTCAAAGCTGTCGAACTTCGAATTCGAATTCGAACCTGGTGACTTAGGTGTATACCATTAGGTGGCTGCAATAATAAATAAAGATTTGATTGGTTAACTTCTGCTAACAACTATCAAGACCAATAATCAAACATCGATAATGTTAGACAAACATATCGATATCGTAAGGTAAAGTAATAAACCAATATGTTAAGGTATGATGCGATATCCAGTGTTTAATAAAGAAGATACAATTAGCGGCAACCAGCACACAATGGAAAGGTATAGATTAATTACCAAAGGCTACATCGATAGTCATAATAGCAAGGAAGTGGTGTGATTGGTAATGAATGAACGTAAGGCATGTCCTTTGGCAATATGACTTGTCATTCTAATCATGCGGTATAAGGAGTTGGGAAAAGATTGGTTGGGGCATAAATAATTAATTAGAATACACAGTAGGTTCAATCATATACTGGGGTCTGTGGGATGAGTTCCCCTTGCATAGTTTAATGAATACTTGCTGTGTTGTTTATGAATGCTTGATATAGCATAATGGATATTATTTCTTATCAGTTCATTGATAATACATATTATGTTATCGCTTATGATTGCTTAATATATAAAGGTATAGGAATGTGACATAATATAGGATGCCTTATACGCACACACACACACACTCTGTCTGATTATTATAACCATCTTGACTAAAGATACAGTATTATTATAACTGCTTAGCATAGCAAGATACATGAGAAGATTAATCTATTATTAGCCTAATCCTAAATCTTTCCGATTACCCCTAAGAAGGATTGAATGTGGGAATATTAGGTAGAGGCGGTATTAATACCTTGCAAGATAGGTAAGTCCTGCAGTGGAATGGACCATGCTACATCATACAAGGGCAATAGATAAGACCTGCGGTGGAATGGGCATGTGTTACATCATACAAAGGCACTATTTGTGAAGGACAGTTTCTAGCACTTGAACATGGTTATTCCACATCCTTCGTAGGGTTGAGGATTAGGTTAGAGGTAGGGATTGGGGCTTAAATATAATAGCTATCAAATGTATTATGAAAGCTAAATGTTCATTAGTTGCAATAATTGAATCTTAAGCATAATTGTTATGTTGAAGTATGTTGATCTTCCCGGTAAGAAGTATCATAAACCTTACTTAGTTAAGAGTAACTCTAATGCTAATTTGTTATAATTATAATTCTAGGACAAAAATTGGAAGGGGACATTACACAATGCATGTTGAGAGGCCCTCCATAGCCTCCCCGTGAGCATTCATAAAGCTATTAGAGAAAAAAACTTGGGGTTGAGGTGATACCTTGCTGCATGAATGGGTTGGTGGTACCTTGATTGTTACACCCTTAATCAATGATCTCCCAAATGGGGGCAAATCTACTTGTACCACCCTATAATAGTTTTGGATGGCCTCTCTAGCCTTATCCATGACATCATAAATGTATACCTTTGGGTTTTGCTTCACATCCACCAAGCACAAAACTCTTTGGTGCCTTTGATACCTATTAAACTACAAATAAATAAAAATAATAGTAAAATAAAATACTTTTGTTTCATTTCGAAATCAAAATTAAAATCTGAAGTTACCCTAACAATCTTTATAGGTCACTTAGCAAAGATATCTTGAAAAACTGTCTTTGTGTTTCTCTCTCCATTGGCCTTCTTTGAATATGTTGAGTCTAGCCATGCTTGACTCACAAACATTTGCTTCAAGGATGTCAATAAAATAGAAATACTTTGCCATTTAAAAAAATTATTTGCAAGCCGTGTGTGATCTCTTATCAAGTTAAGAACTCTATGGTGTCCTTTTTTTAGTCCATTCCAACATTCTTGGAGAGTGCTGGTTTTATTGAAATAGTTTTTTGATAATGACAGTGTGTTTCAAGAGTCAAGATGACTATAGTGGTTTTTTTTGAGTGCAGATCCAACTTTCAGGGAGCATTCCATACTTCGTGGAGATTTCCAACATCCTTGGAGAGCACCAACTTTTCTAAGCCTTTGAGATGTGTAGATAAAAATAATTAAATAAATAATTTAAGTTGTCTTAAGGTGACTTTATATCATAAAAACAACTTATGTTTATGTATTTCAAAGAAGGGTGGCTTATGCCATTAAGTGTTTTTAGAAGAGGGCCAAAAAGTGTTAGCTATAGGCGTGGGTACAATTGACTTAAAAGGTTATTTTTTAAAAACGACATTGAAATCAATAGCAAATATTTAATTAAAAGTTCTAGAAAAATCACTCTATTTTTTTTTTTGATCGATAACATATAGTATTATATTGCTTTGAAAGAGAAGTATTACAATCGAGGGGCAGAAAGACAATCTGCAAAACCAAGGGGTCACGCCCCTACTACAAAAAACCCAAGCATCTACCTACTAAAACCCATAGTCACAAAAAGGGTCGCTTACGAATACAAAAAGGACCACATCACTAACCCCAGCAAGCCCAGCCTAGCTACCAAACCATCCCAAAGCTTCCTCTCTTGAGAAATTGGGAATGCCCCTGCTGGAACTAGCCACCTGCTGCTCACTCCCACCACCTGGCACCGTTCCAGGCCTTCCTCCACACAACGACCCACGCTCCACCACCTTCGCTGGTTTCTTTGGGAGTTGATGCCGAACCAAAGGCCTCCCATTCTCGTCCAGGGGGGCCTCAGACCGAATGGGAGTCACCTTCCCACGGATGTTGAAACGCTTAGTCGACCCCAATTGGTGAACAAAGTTCACAATCTCCGCCCAGCCATATCTTGCGTCCTCCACCTGCAAAGCGACTGGCCGAGAAGCAGACCAAACTACAAAAGGCTGCAACTCCCCAACATCCACACCAATCCTCCTACTTGGCCCTCCGCCATCCTCAACCCCACACCAATGACAAAACGGGCCACCACATCCTGCAAACCTCCTGCTTATTTGGGTCGTAAAACCAAAGAAGAGATCCGCTACACCTCCTCCGTCGACTTCCCCACCTGCAAGGCCAAGGCAGTAAACAGAGACGAGATGTCCAGATTTGTTCTGGGTCACCAGTCCTGAGAAAGAAATTCCTCTCCCAATAGAAGCCTAATTGCCCTCCAGAAGACATCTCCGTCCACTCTAAAAACGTTCGAAAGCTTGATACCCCGAAACCGGCCCTCGAAAAGCAGGCAATTGTCCGTCCGACTCCAGCGAAAAATTTGCCTCCATTCTATCTCTTCGCGACACAGAAAACAACTCTGAATACTTCGTCAAAAACCAAGCTTGCCCACAAAGTGCCAGGAATTAACACACAAGAGACTTAAAGGCCGCCTCCATCTCTTGTCATAAAAGCTTCACACGCTTTGCATTATTCCCAACATCATCGCCAATCACTCCCTCCGCACGCCTCCATCATCAACCAACACTTCAAGGCCACTTGCAACAAGTTTGAAGAACACACACCACAAGGGACTTAAATTCCCACAGTGCTAAGGTTGCGAGTGGTCACAAAAATTCGAACTTGGGTTCACTTTTCCAAAGCCATCAACTCAATCTTACTCAAGAAGACTACAATCTCTAAAGTCCTCGAACATGCTAAACAAATTTTCTAAGGAACCATTTGCTCCCACATTAGAAAGTTTGTCAGCTTCCAAATTAGCCTCCCTCAGGACATGGGTTATTTTAAAATCTTCAAAATTGTTCAGTAGCAATTGCATCCTACGCACCTGCTTGTCTAGAAACCACGCATCCAATCGCCCCCGCGCAATCCCATTCACCACAACCTGAGAATCACCTTCTAAATGAAGTTTCTTAACTCCCAATTTCCCAGCCATAAGGATTGCTTCCACCGTAGCTTGACATTCGGCAACATTGTTCGACCCATCCACCAATTGCTTGGCTGCAATGGCCAGAATGTTACCATGATCATCTCGAGCAATCACCCCAGCACCCGAGGGCCCTGGATTGCCCCTTGATGCTCCGTCAAAATTGATCTTAATCCACCCCTTCTCAGGTGGAGCCCACTCCGGGGTTGGATTGCCCTTATTCTGAAGATTAGCCCTCAGCAACCTATTAATAGGCTTGAATTTGACAAGAGGCCAACTCAACAAAAATTTAGCATCCGCTTGTGAGAAAGGAGTCTTGGCTAGATTCACATTAGAGGCAGCATTTGAAACCAATTCCGAGATGGCCCTCTCCAATCTAGTCAAAAACCGCTTACAATTTTCCGCTCTACCATCAAACACTCTCCGGTTTCGCTCCTTCCAAAGTTCCCATAACACGGTAGAGGGCAAAATCTTCCAAATAGCAGCAAAGATGGAATTTTTACCCAAACTCGGCCAAGATTCCAACCATTCACACAAATTCCCGGCCATGGGGCCCATCCAATTCAATCTCTGCAGCCCGAAAAGCCATGCCTTCTGAGCAAATTCGCAATTTAACAAAAGATGATCCACATCCTCCTCAGCCTTTTCACATAGAACACAACGAAAAGGACCAGCAAACCCCATTTTCTTCAGGCGATCTCCAAAAAGAATCCGCTTATTGCCAGCCAGCCACGCAAAGGCTCCAGCTTTCAGAAGGCACACATTATTCCAGCAAATCTTAGATTCCCACTCCTTCGTCTTGGCATCTCTTTCCAAAATAGTGATTCCCACTTTCACCGAATAGCAGCCATTCTTCGACCCGCACCAAATGATTTCATCCTCCTCTGAGAACGAAACCTCACGATTACACATGATCTTGCTCAGAATCCTTTCCTCTGCTTCCCCCAAATTTAAATCCTGAGGGTCTTTCCAGCTCCTTCTCTGCCCCGGCAAGGGCGTATCATTCGACAAAAAATCACACACCTTAGAGCCCCAAACCTGCCTTGTCTTTAAAACTGTCTGCTGACGAGCCTGGGATTCTAAAGATGGATGTCCATCCCAGGAATCCAGCCAAAAGTTCGCCTTACGCCCATCACCAATACGCCAAGAAATGTGATTTGTTATCAGGCTTCTACAACTCACCAAAAAATTCCACAAAGCTGACCCTCTTGGGGGATCTCTCACTGTTAAGATCCTTTCCTTCTCCTTGCTATCCAAATACTTAGCTTGTAAAATTCTGACCCATCTCTGTTCCGGTTTACTATACATTTGCCAAACCAATTTAGCCCCCATGGCCTCATTAATAATCTTCCAATCACGGAGTCCCGCCCCTCCCCCACCTTTGGGTTTACAAACTCTATCCCATGCCATGAGCGGAACTTTATCCTAATCCTGACTACCATTCCACAAAAACTTCCTCATCTTCTGCTGCATATTCTTGATGATAGAGGCTGGTAGTTTGAAGCAAGCCATTGGGAAAATAGGCATAGCCAAAATAATTGTCTTCAGCATTAGGATGCGCCCAGCCAAAGAAAGCCACTTACTCTTCCAGCCCTCCATCTTAGCTTTACAACCATCAATCAACGCTTTCCACATGTCCGACTTTCCTGCTCCAGCAAAGAGCGGCATGCCAAGAAACTTACCAGGGAGTTGACCGATCTTTATCCCGAACACTCTAGCAATAGCTCTCTGTGACCAACCTTCCGTATGAAAGAAAAAAACCTCTGATTTGAGCCAGTTTATCTCCTGACTAGTAGCCCCCGTGAATCTGTCCAAGACTTTCTTCATGACTGAGGCCTCGCGGATAGAAGCAACACCGAACAGACAGGTGTCATCCACAAACTGAGAATGAGTTGTGGGGACAACCTCTTGAGCAATCTCAATACCCTTCCACAACCCTTGATCTCTCTTACCAGCAATCGATCGTCCAAGAACTTCAGCCATCAAAATGAAAAGAAAGGGGGATATTGGATCCCCTTGCCGAATACCCCTAGACGTTGAAAAGAAGCCACGAGGGCTGCCATTAACTAAAACCGAAGCTGAGAACTGCATAATCATACTGGAAATCCACTTAATCCAGGACTTACCAAAACCAAATCTTTCCAACACAGACACAAGAAAAGACCTATCCACCCTATCATAGGCTTTTCGGATATCAAGCTTTAAAATCGTTCTCCTCTGTCTACCCTTCATAGCCGTATGAATAGCTTCATGGGCCACAATCACCCCATCCACAATATGCCTTCCAGGGGTAAAACCACTTTGCTCACAGGAGATCAACTTATCAAGAATTAACTTAAGCCTGTTAGCAACAACTTTTGATATGATTTTGTAGATGGTGTTGCACAATGAAATAGGACGAAACTCCTCCATCCCAGTCGGCTTGGCCTTTTTAGGAATGAGCACCACCATCGTACAGTTGAATTCCTTCAAAACAAAGCCTCTGGACCTAGACTCTTCAACCACTGCAAGCAACTCCTCTCCAAGCACCTCCTAGAAGGATTGGAAAAAGAACGCTTGAAACCCATCTAGGCCTGGTGCTTTCTCCCCACCCAGCCCAAACACCGCAGCTTTGACTTCCTTAAGTGAAATAGGCTCCTCCAACATGGAGTTGTCCTCCCTGGAAACTAAAGGAGGGATCTGCTCCAGAAGCTCCTCCTGAACCCCCGACTGGGCTATCCCATTCTTCTTCCACAAATTTTCAAAGAAACCCATAGCCTCTTTACCTATACTATCTGGGTCTTCTATAACCGAACCATCCGCAAGCCTCAAAGAAAGAATTCTGTTAAGACTTCGCCTCGCTTTCACCGAACTATGAAAGAATTTCGTATTTCTGTCACCCGCTTTCAGCCAAGTAACACGCGACTTCTGTTTCCAATAGATCTCCTCTCTTTGCAAAACTTCTCCGTACCTACTAAGAAGGTCTTTCTCCGTCAGGAAATCCACTTCATCCATACCTTCTGCCATGACTTTAGCATTCAAGACCCCCAGATCACCTTTGAGTCTTCTCTTCTCATCAAAAATATTACCAAACACCTCCCTATTCCAAGATTTTAATTTC
This sequence comes from Cryptomeria japonica, assembly GCF_030272615.1. Lineage (NCBI taxonomy): Eukaryota > Viridiplantae > Streptophyta > Pinopsida > Cupressales > Cupressaceae > Cryptomeria > Cryptomeria japonica. The sequence goes on from NC_081411.1 coordinate 362,466,307, forward strand.
TGCTTCACATAGCTAAGCTTTTTGAAAAATTGATAGGCAAGAAACCCTTCCACTACTGGTGCTTCCTTCCACCACCCCACTACAAGCTCTTTAAAACTTGGTTCCCTAAACCACATCTTTTCCACCTTGAAGGGACATCGAATTGGAACAGCATCTTTCTGTACAACCAAGGAGACCGGAAAATGGTTTGACCCTGAGATGGCAAGTACCTCAGCCTCAAAAACAACAGGGGCAACACTCCAATCTCCTGCTAGGAAGAATCTATCCATTTTCTCAGCAATATTGGAAAAACCTCTACGCCTATTAGTCCAAGTGAAATCCCCTCCTTTAGCAATCACTTCTGAAAGAGCGTTGTCGTTAACAAAGGATTGGAAATCCAAATGCGACCGACTCAGCCTCCTCACCCCTCCACGCTTCTCAGAGGAAGAGAGGGTGGCATTGAAATCTCCAGCCACAATAGCTAAAAAGGGCCTCACTTCCTCAAGGTGCCTGGAGACATCCTCCCATAATTTACACTTCTCCATAGCCAAAGTCGGCCCATAGACATTAACAAGAAAGCAAGAGAAATTCATAGTCTTCGAAATCACCTTAACAATCTGCCAATACTTAGAGCTAGACACAACTTCCACATGAACAGCCAAAGGATTCCATAGATGCCCAAACCACCTGATGCCCCATCTGAATCCACAAAGTGACCCGACCATTTCTGCCTAACCCTGAAAATGCAAGCAGCAGCATCACGACCCAACTTAGTTTCCTGAATACAAATTACTTCCGGCTTGGCCTGATCAAAACCTCTTTTGACCAGACGATGCTTGTCAGGGGCATTGCAGCCCCTGACATTCCAAGTTAGGAACTTCATTGCTGCCCAGGAGAGAATAAGTCTCTCCTGGATCTCAGAAGCCGTGTCTGGCCCTTCATGTTGCTTGCTTCCTCAAGCAGTCTCTGTCTATTCTTTCTTCCTCTCAAATTCCCTTTAGACTTAGGGGGATTTAAGTTAGACTGTTTGATGGTCCTAACTTCTGTCTCCCCTACTTTTGCCGACAGACCCAGAGAATCGTCACTTAAATCTTCCTCCTCCTGAGACTCCAACTCTCCTGATACTCCGGTACCCTTGCTTGGGGATATGTGAATGTCCTTGTATCTGATGATATTACCTTCTACATTCACACTAGGGTCCTCTGCCGCTACCAGGGACTTAGCACTTTCACCCATCTCTTGGTCCTTCAACCCATCCACCAAGGTGTTGTAGAATCTATGCTGAGATGGAAACCCTCCCCCAATTTCGCTTTCCTTTTCAACAGGCCCAACTCCTACCTCCATCAGCTTCCCTTCAAATCGAGAATCACCTTCCCAACCACTGCCCTTACCCACTTGATCCTCTTTCTCTTCTCCCAAACAAAATCCATGCCTGTGAGGGAACTCAACAACCTGCTCAGGCAATCCGCTCGACACCAGCATAGCAGGCTTATCTCCATCCAACACAGAGGCCTGATGCGGCTTCTCCTGACCTGGGTTGGAGTCAGAAAGCTCTTCCACCCCTACTTGCATATCTAAACAAAGGCGAATGGCCTCATCACTTGCGGCCTCCGGTACAAAACTCGGATTGATATAAAAAAAAAAAAATCACTCTATTTTATTAGTGAGGGGAAAAGTGAATTTATAAGACGAAAATTATTTAGTTGCCCTTAAAGTGCCTTTTAAGGAGGAGTTGTGTATAGAAGAGAGGCGAGACTGAATATTGCATTTGCTATTTGCTTTGCATGAGAACATGAGTTCTTCGCATATATCTTGAGGAAGAAAATTCTCTTCGAGTTTTTGTTTCAGGGACAAAAACCCTACTAGCTAGAAAGAGTCATTTCATCCAAAAGTTGCTTGTGTGCCGAAAATATTGGGTTTTGAGGATAAAAATCTTCAATATCCATTGGAACAATTTCATATAGAGATTGCCTTGGTGCTGAAAGTGAAGACATTCTAGTTTGTGCTGCTTTTCAATTGTGTTTCAATGGATATTTTTTATGTCTTTGGCATTTTTTCCTGGCATGCTAGGATTTAGATGGAGATTTAAAAGTTTGTGGGCTTGTGAAGTGATTGAAGGAGGTTTCCTCTTGAAACCAAGCGAAAATAAGGTTAACTTTGGCGATATCTAAGAGTTTTATGACGACTGTATATCAGCAGCATATTTTAGACTTGCAATTAATTTGAGTACTATCCTAGTTTAATATCCATTGGGTTTCATGTGTTTGGGGTTATTTTATGATTTTTTTAGTAGAGATGCTCATACTTGTTGGGGAATTGGAGTTTGATGTTTGTAATGATTTATGTGGATTTTGGATTTATTGTACCTTATGTACCAACAAGAATAAATTTGGTTTCAGATCTGCAAGGTGATTGATTTCTCATTTTGTTTGGTATCCATTGTGTTCATGGTGCTTTGGGTTCAATTTTGTTGTGTTTTGTTGTAGTTTCCAGTTTATGCATGTTGAGTAGTGTGTTGGGCATACTCTTTGCAAGATTTTAGAGTGTTAGCAGTGCTGGTCAGACCTGTTATTTAGTGTTTATCAGTCATAGAGGGAGTTCATAGGACTGCATTTAAGTTAAGGATGAATTTATGCAACCTACATCAGTTGTGTTTCAGTTTGGGGTGTGTTTATTTCACTTTTGGGTTTCAGCATATAGTGGTTTTTGAAGTGTGTTTTAGCATGTATCAAACCTGATTTGACAGTGTAGTAGTAGTAGAGTGTTATTAGACTTGCATCAGCACCCTTCATCATTTATAAGAGGTATATTTCAGATGGTTATGTGTTTGGCTATTGTGGAAATGATATTCTCTACCTATTATGCATCTTTCAAGCTAATTTGTGCTGTTACGGTAGTCTTTTCTTATTACCAGAACATTATATCAGCTTGTTTCAGTAGTGTACTTGTTAACTGGTTCTATTGTAATGCATCTCATGTATATTTTGTAGATCCTGCATGGTAATACTTTTGAAGGATCCTATTTTGTATGCATTTCATATGGTAAGATTAGAAGGTTTATTGCCAATCACTATAGCATATCATTTAGCCCATTTTGGCATCGAACAAGCTGGCATCATCGACCATTTTGGTCTGAGTCGAGCTTAGAAATTGTGCTAGTGACTTGAATTGCATTCGCATAGTCTACTGAGGAGGTGTTGATAA